>NW_027142356.1:30928200-31567311 GCF_026170545.1 Melanerpes formicivorus | reverse complement strand
AGAGGAGAGGAGAGGAGAGGAGAGGAGAGGAGAGGAGAGGAGAGGAGAGGAGAGGAGAGGAGAGGAGAGGGAGAGGGAGAGGAGAGGAGGAGGAGAGGGAGAGGGAGGGGAGGGGAGGGGAGGGGAGGGGAGGGAGAGGGAGGGGAGAGGAGAGGAGAGGAGAGGAGAGGAGAGGAGAGGAGAGGAGAGGAGAGGAGAGGAGAGGAGAGGAGAGGAGAGGAGAGGAGAGGAGAGGAGAGGAGAGGAGAGGAGAGGAGAGGAGAGGAGAGGAGAGGAGAGGAGAGGAGGAGGAGGGGAGGGAGGGGAGGGGAGGGGAGGGGAGGGGAGGGGAGGGGAGGGGAGGGGAGGGGAGGGGAGGGGAGGGGAGGGGAGGGGAGGGGAGGGGAGGGGAGGGGAGGAGAGGGGAGGGGAGGAGAGGGGAGGAGAGGGGAGGGGAGGAGAGGGGAGGGGAGGAGAGGGGAGGGGAGGAGAGGGGAGGGGAGGGGAAAAAAGAGAAAAGGAGAAAAGAAAAGAGAAAAGAAATGAAAATAAGTATTTCAAAGACTGTATAAAATAAATAAAAGATGCAAATAGCATAAAGCATCACTCTGGTTGGTCAGCAAGTTGGAAAATAAAGTTCAGAAGAGAGAGACACAGTTTTCATTTCAGTGTGTTCTATTACCACCCAAAGAAGGAAATATTCCTACATACCTTATCCCACTATAAGAGATAACACAAGCACAACAAATAATAACACCTAACTAAACCCATGAAGATTTGATGGTTTAATTACCATTTAACTGCAGGAATTAAATTACAGTGTCAGTCAGGTAATAAAGTTTGATGAAGAATTTATATCTTTGCAAATAGAATAACAGACCTGACTGATTCTGAGCTGTTAAAAATCTATTTGCAGCTTTAAAAAAGGTGCAGTCTCCCCACCTATGTTTATGATTTGCATTGATTGTGTTTAGAATTAATTCTAATTTTATTTGTGGGTTAAAAGTGTTAGAGGAAAAAAAAAGGAACAGCAAACAAATTCAAAAGTGTTGGAGTAAAAAAGAGAACAGCAAACAAATTGATGTTATTTTAATATATGTGTGCACTTTTGATTAATCTAAGGGTACGGTTCATCTCTGAAATCTTTTAACCAATTAGCATAAAATCTTGGCTGGTTCTTTGTCATAAAATAGATCTTTTGGTCTTTAGCAATTCTGACAATAATTTACTTTCTGTTCCATCCTACCTCAACCGTCAGAAAGACTTTCCCCGCAGTGCTGGGCATATGGTCATGTTCTAACTCAGTTATGAAGATGCTGCATTGCAGAACATGAAATCAGTGATTTATAATAAAAGCTGTCCTGATAACTGGGAAGGAGTAGGCAGATTTATTATGAATTCCTACTGATGCATGAGAAAAAGTGAAGAGCTTAAGTAAAGAAAGCATTTGAAAATGTTTGGTTTTGTTCCTCAATGTGTTGAATCATAGAATACCAGGTTGGAAGGTAGGATCATCTTGTCCAATCTTTCAGGGTAAGAGGAGACCAAGCTGTGTTCTGTCAAATCACACTGTTGTAGGAAGAATTATAAAAATAAAATCAATTTTAGTAGTAATAAAAAACCCCAGGAATTATATCTTTATTGTCTCTGTTCAGTCTCATGCCTGGATTTGAAGCAATGCCCTTAAACTGACTGGGAATTTTGGACTGATATTAGATTGTGTCAAAATCAAAGTCAGAGAGATCTAATTTTCTCTGACTCTTCATATTTTCAGGTAAGAAAAAGTGAAATTAAAATGCATTGACTGTTCTGGATTTCACCTAGATTAAATAACCCCCCATATCCCAAAATAACCCCCAGTGATTTTAATTGTAGATGAAATGCAAAACATCTCAAGTCAGTTTCATTTGGTATCCCACCAAATACTATTCTGGGCTCCTTTTGTCCTTATTTTCCTCTTTTGTGGGAAAAGGTAATAGCGTTGGTTGGGGAATGGAATGGAATGGAATGGAATGGAATGGAATGGAATGGAATGGAATGGAATGGAATGGAATGGAATGGAATGGAATGGAATGGAATGGAATGGAATGGAATGGAATGAACCAGGTTGGAAAAGACTTTTGAGATCATCGAGTCCAGCCTATCATCCAACACTATATAATCAACTGAACCATGGCAACAAGTGCCTCATCTTTTCCCAAATGTCTCCAGTGATGGTGATTCCACCACCTCCCTAGGCAGCCCATTCCAATGGCCAAGCACTCTCTCTGTGAAGAACTTCTTCCTAGCATCTAGCCTGATCCTCCCCTGGTGCAACTTGAGACTGTGTCCTCTTGTTCTGGTGCTGGTTGTCTAGGAGAAGAGACTATCCATCCTCCTCACCCCCCCCCACCACCCCCACCCCCACCCCCCCCCCGGCTACAACCTCCTTTCAGGTAGCTGTAGACAGCAATAAAGTGTACAATGTCTGCTTTATTTGGTAGCAGACTTTATAACCTATTTGTCCACATGCTTAAGCTGTACTGATCTGGGAGGGGCGGAGGGTGGGGGGAAGAAAACAGAATAGACATTTTAGTAATCTACTGCTTGGAATGTTGATTTCAAGCAGGCACCCATTCCTTAGCTCAGTAACCTACTTTTGAGTTACTTGCTTCATGTTCCTGTAAATCCTGAAAGTATGACATGGCCTCATCTTACTCTAATCAGAGGCAGGGAGACCTTCCTGTGCACATGAGCTCAAAGACTGATCTTCCTTGAGCTGTTCATAATTCATGCTTGCCATCTGTTTTTACTAAAACAAACTAACCAATTTGCTATTTAAAGCTACATTTCTGGGCAGGAGAGTTATTAGAAAAAAGATTGAAAATATGATCCTGAAAGGCTTAAGCTTTCAAATATTAAAAGGAAAGGGGGGAAAAAAAAATAAAAGATGTTACAAGTGATTGAAAAAGCAATAAAGACCTTAATGTCATGTTGATTTTATTATAAACCCTGGTTCTTATATATTAGTAGTTGTTTGATAGACAATGAAATTCCATTTCACTTCTGTCATTGTACCACCAATCCATTTGTCTAGGCACTTGTCCTCATAGACTTCAGTAGTTTCTAACGAAGATTATGGAGAATTCAGCAGCATTTAATATCAATGACCAGATCAGACAACCAGGCTATAGGGAGGGTGAATGGATTCTAGCTTTTAGCTTTCTATTTCCTAAAGTGACTCACTTAGGAAGAATTGAAATTTACACTGAAACACAGGAACACGTGAGGAAAAGTGCTGTCTCTACACATTAGGCAGGGTAAATGACCTACTCGAGGTGAGGAGAAAGTTCTTCACTGAGAAAGTCATTAGCTATTGGAATCGGCTGTCCAGGGAGAGAGGGAGTCACCATCCCTGGAGGTGTTCAAGAGGGGATTGGACGTAGCACTTGGTGCCATAGTTTAGTCATGAGGTCTGTGGTGACGGGTTGGACTTGATGATCTTTGAGGTCTCTTCCAACCTTGATGATTCTGTGATTCTGTGCGATTCTGTGAAAACAGGATCTTTTGTTTCTTGACTTCTCGAGACTTATGTGGTAAAAGGTAACCCCAAGAAAGTATTTCTTTCACTGGAAATCATTTTTCTTTCATTCTACTTTTGTTTTCATTTATACAGCAAATCATTCTAAAGAAAAATGCATCTTAAATCATACTTGTCTTGACAGTTAAAAATTGATTTTTCTCTTTTATCTTTGAGGGGAAAATACAAAATAATAGCAAGAACAATTCATCACCTTGATCACCAAATATCCTTCCTTTTTCTCTTAGATATTGATATTCAAATCTGTGATTGTACCTTCCCCAAATGATTATGTTGCTACCACGAAAGACATTCCTAACATTATCTTCTGATGTTCTTTAGAAGCACAACCTACTTATCTTAATGGCTTGGAATTTGGAACAGTAATGACTGTGAAAAGTCAGAATTGGAAAACTATATAGGGGGTTGTAAAGGCCATGGGGAAGAAATAAACAATATCACTTTTCATTGATACAATTCTATATTCCAATCCTATTTATTCCTTGAGATTAGAAGTGAAAAAGTAACCCCAAAATGATTTATTTTTTAATAACTACTTCCTCAGAGCTCTAACTTCAGTTTAAGACTTAAATTCTTTCCAGTGTTAACATTTCCTACTAAACCTTTTAGAAGGTGAGAAATGGTAAATTATATATAAGAGAAAATGAAGTCTTAGGTGGCAGAGCTGTTTCAAGGATTGAAAAGTGAAGTAGACCTGATGGTGGAAAACTCCAAATTTGAAGTGGAATATATGTTAGAAGAACTATGTAGACAGCTAAATTAACACCTTTATTAGAATAAATAAACCTTTATTAGAATAAACCAAACCAGGTTGGAAGAGACCTTCAAGATCATCGTGTCCAACCCATCAACCAATCCAACCCACCCAAACAGCTAACCCATGGCACCAAGCACCCCATCAAGTCTCCTTCTCAACACCTTCAATGACGGCGACTCCACCACCTCCCCGGGCAACCCATTCCATAGCGCAATCACTCTTTCTGTATAGAACTTCTTCCTAACATCCAACCTGAACCTCCCCTGGCGGTTCTTAAAGACCTTCTTAATGGAGACTGAACATGTTGCTGTCTTTCAAAGGTGACAGCAACTGAGGTTCATGGGCACTATTCTGAACAGAAAAAAAAGTTAAAATGCCTGGAGTTTAGACAATGAGCGATATCAGCAGAAAATAACACAAACACTTATACCAGGGAGGTTTAGGATATTAGAAAACATTCCTTTAATGAGAGTGGTCAGGCATTGGAACAGGCCGCCCAGGGAAGTGGTGGAGTCAATGTCCCTGGAGGTGTTCAAAACACATGTAGCCAAGGCACTTCAGGACATGGCTTAGTGGGCACGGTGTTGTTGGATTGGTGGTTAGACTTGATGATATTTGAGGTCCTTTCCAATCTTAATGATTCTATGATTTACAGGATCATTTAGACAAAGATTCACTTTCTGTGATTTGTAAGGGAATATTTTTTTCATTTTTAATCCACCTACAGAAAGGGAAAAGTTTTAAAACACATGTGTTTAGCTATTTCCCACCCCCCCACTTCCTCCCCCCACCCCCCACCCCCACCTTTATTTAACTGATTTTATAGTCCTAAGGCAGAAGAAGTGGTTATTGGCAAAGTTTTCCCTATCAAAACATGCAAACAAAATGTGATAATCTGTGTAATCTAGTGCAGGTGATCCTGTACTGGCAGGGGGGCTGGACTGGGTGATCGTTTGAGGTCCCTTCCAGCCCCTGAAATTCTGTCATTCTGTGATTCTGTGAATAATCAAAGTAGCATAGCCATAGTAAGATTTGAAATGGTGACTGTTGTCTAGACAAGTTCTAAGATCCTCATTCAACATCTCATGAAGGGTATGACTGTCTCTTTGGCAAAAAACATGCAAACCGTATTTTAGTGGGTTTCAAGAGTGACCTGAAAAAGCCAAGCTTACCAATCTCCCTTTTCTATTGAACCAGATGTAGTTTTCACCTAGAATGAGATCATGCCACACCACTCTTCAAAATAGCACTTTATATTTACAAATCTTTGTTGAAATTCCCAATGGACTCTGTTGTGCAATTTTTTTCCCTCTCTTTTCCCTTGTCTTGTTCTTCATTGTGAGCCTAGTAGTATATTCAGCCTTTTGATAAAAGGAAGCTAGTAGACAACTGTTATTGAGCTTGGGTGTTTTGATTCAGTTGTTTGCTGGGGGAAAAAAAGCACATTTTGCTATACCTCTATTTGGCAGTCATTTGCTGACTGCTGTCCTAACTCTATAATTTGAGTTCATAGGAAATTACATCTCTTTCCACATGATGTCCCTTATCAAGGTCAAGGTTTCAGAAGTGAGGGTTGCTAAGAAACTGTGGGGACAGCACACATAAAAAAAAATCCCAGCCCTCTATAAATAAGAAATAAGCAATTTTATTTCTAAGCCAGCAAACACCCCCACCCTGCTTTCATTTTTATTTCCCTTTCCCCTCCCATTTCTGTCATGTGTTTTGCTGCAAAAACTGGTAAAGTTCTGTAGCTTCTCATCTTGGGATGTAGTATCAAACTTAATGCTTGCTAACTATTCTCATATTCATACTAATTAATTTGAGATATTAATTTCCTGCTATTAGTAAGCCTTTAATAACTTCTTCTATGATAACCGCTTCCCAATATGATATTGTTGAATAATTTTTCTCAGCTTGGTGCTGCTTGAAGTTAGATATCTTTGGAAAAGTTTCTATTAGGGGGAAAAAAAAAAAGTAATAATTAAATTGTTTCTAGAACATCACCTTCATCATTTTAAAACAGAAATAATTGATAGTTAATGTGGTAAGCTTAAACTCTAACAAGGAACTGGCCTTCCTTTATAGCATCATAGAATTGTTTCAATTGGAAAAGACCTCGAAGATGATTGAGTCCAACCATCATCCTAAAACCACCATGGCCTTTTAGCCATGTTCTGAAGTGCAATGCATCTTTGAAGTTAGGTAACTGATTGTTTTTTTTCCTACTTATTGCCTGTAGGAAATGGACATTTAGGAGAATGCACTGCAAATCTCGCTTGAACTTTGTAACACAGTTGCACGAAGTACAGCCATGCGTGTTTGAAGAGTCTGAGTCATCTGCTGCTCCTATCAAAGAAGCCATCAGGCAACTGTCCCAGTTTGCGCTAGAGCAGCACTAATTCTGCTCATCAATTTCCCTTCCCAGCTCAGTCTCTGCTCAGGGCTGGCACTTTCTGCAGCTCAAGGAAGGTTTGCACACACAGGGGCTGAAGCTAGCAGTGAGAACCTGATGGGGAAAGTGAGTGCCGAAGGGTGGGCTGCAGACCAAGGTCAGTACCATGATGGGGTGCTGGCAGTCAGAGGAGGCACCTGTAGGGAGAAATGAACAGGACAGGTGACCCTCAACTGACCAAGGAAGGATTCCATCCCACGGATGGCATCTTTGGTGTAAAGCTGTGGGGTCACCTGGGTCAAGCCTCATATTCAGTGGCTACTGTGCAAGAGGACTCTGTCTGTTCACCTTTGATCCTGATTCCTGAGTTCCTGAATCCAGTTCCAGAGCCCAGCTCTTCAATGCAGTTCCTGTCTGCTGCTGAGTCCATTCTGGGACTTCTGCCACATCATTAGTGGTGATGGTGACTAATTGCCATCAGGGTTTGCATTCTATTTGTATCTATTTCATTTCATTATTACTATTTCCCTTAAAGCTATTTTAGTTTTCTCTTCTGTAATTTTCTCTCATGCTTTTTCATCTAGGCACACTAATAGATCAAATTCAAATCTGTATTTCTTCTGAATATGTTACTTACAGTAAACTCTGACCTCTAGGGGCTTGGTTTCAAAAAGAATACTTTTACTTAAACCTCAGCCTGTTTAATATCACTGAGTACTAAGCTGTAGGTATGAATACAGCATTTAATTTCCAATGGTATCATTTGGAAGTGCAATGATAAGGCATTTGATCATGAGAGAAACTTCAATCTTTCAGGCACAAAAAATAACATTGAAGCTGTTGGTCCAAAGTTCTCCAGCTTTTCTCTTTACTTCTTGGTCTTCTCTCCTCTTTTATTTTTTTCCTTTTTTTTTTTAATGATTCATTTGGTTTAAAGAAGTCTTTCAAACACTTAATTAGCTGCTGTGGAATGACATACTTATCATCAAACATTAAAAGCTCCCCACTCAAATCCCTAGTTAAAATGATAACTTAAAAAGGAGTTTAAAGCAGCCTGCTAATTTGTTGGAAACCTAAACACATATCAAAGCTGCAAAGAGGCTTATACTGTAAATATGTTAATTAAACAAAACAGAAAATGATCTAATTACCCATATTACTCATCCTAACTTTTTCATGTTGTCTATTCAGGAGCAGAAGGCATTCAGTGTGGAGTTCCTAAATCACCTCTGCCATTGACTCCATCTCATGAACAATTATTGGCTATCCATATGTGGCCAAACCACAAATCTCCTTTGGATTTGTATTCCACATCATGTTTATCTGTGCAATGTCCCCTCTCATCAAGAAATTTACAGGGTCATCACTTTGAATTAATTTACTGATGAAGCAGCAAGCAGGAAAAGGTATAATAGCATGCACTCTTTGTTAATACCATCCTTCAGCAAGACCTGCATTATCCATTAGCATGAACTGAGCATCTCAGTTCCTAATACACTTGAACTTCCATTAGTTTGTAAAAGTAGAGGGATCAGTGTTCTAGAAATAGCAGTGCTGTTCTGTGTTCAAAACACTTGAGATTGTATTTTTATTTTATGTTTTGTTTTCTCTTTTTTTAAAGGAACAAAAGTCAAGAGCTTTTTACTTCTAAGCATGCTTTAGGCTGGAAAACAAAGTAGTAATAAGATGCAGTGTAAACTCAGGTTTTCCAGCACTTACTGACTCCTTTTCAAAAGGTATCACAGGAAGAAAAAAGAAACAATAATCCTAAGGCATTTTTTTCCTCCTAATCCTTCTTTTTTTCTTTTTTTTTCCACATTCATGCCAAAATAACTGCATAATTTAAATAATAAAGAAAAAAAAAAAAAGAGCTTTTTGTTCATCACCATAATCAGATAGCCTAATGAAACAAAATATAACCACAGAATCACTAATCTGTTAAATTAAAAGACTGGCAACTCAAAAACATTAACAAGTGGCCTTATATATGTAAGAAGAGGGACAGGGATTACAAGACAAGGCAGAAAATCATAGAATAGTTTTGATTGGAAAAGACCTCTAATACCATCAAGTCCAACCATTGTCTGACTCCACCAAATCTGGTGCTAAACCATGTCCCACATCACAGCTCTGTAACTTCAAACACCTTCAGGGATAGGGATCTGACCACCTCCCTGGGCATCCTGCTCCAGTCTTTGAGAACTCCTTGAGGAAAGAAGATTTTTCTAATATCCAACCTAAACTTCCCCTGGTGCAACTTGAGGGCATTTCCTCTTGTTGCATTACTTGTCACTAGGGAGAAGAAACCAGCACCCACCTCACTTGAACCTCCTTTCAGGGAGTTGTAGAGTGCAATGACATCTCCTTTCAGCCTCCCTTATGTTTACTAAACAGGTTAATTAAGAGGTTTGATATCAACACGAGAGGGAAAGAAGGTGAAAAGATCTCCTTTTAAGATAACCTTGCTCAGTTATGCCTGAGCAGGTGAGATCTTCACCTTTTTATTGTGATCTTTCAAATGCTTGGTAAGGTTTCTAAAGGTTTCTGTGTACATGGCAATGCCAAAATTAGTTTGGTCACTTGCAACAAGAAAATTCACAGCTCTGAATGAATAACTGCATAGCCAACCCCCAAGAGAAAGGAAAGAGCAGCACATCCCCCAAGAAAGAAATAAAACCCAACAGTCATTGCAAATCAAAATAAAAGGTAACAGCCTCCCCACATACTTTCCTTAAAAGATTTTTTAAAATTGTTATTATATTTTAAAATCTCTTTAGGAGAGTTTAGAAGAGGAAACTGACCCTCTAAGGAGACATCAGAACCTACTTTCCCAGACTGTCCATTGTATGAGACATTATCTATTATTCTGCTACTCAGTTTCAGCTTAATTTATGCCTGTCATGGAAAAACCTTCCTGATGTCAGGTCTGGCTGTGTGTAGGGCTGTGCAGAGGGATCAAGCTGTGCTAGTGTTTAGGATCCCTGCCAAACAAGTGACATTTCCCAAGAACATAAGCAGAATTTTAAGAAGTTGTCTTTGTCCTTCTGAAAGAGTAGGGCTAAAGGGGACCTAAGGAGAAGAAGGAGAGAAAGAAGACGAAGTGATAGGAGTACATTGATGGAAAGAAGGAAAATAACAAAGGTATTATAAGGAGGGGGAAATGTTCCCTTTAAGAATGAAGTGTGGAAATTTATAGTTTGTCCTTTGTAAATGGCTTAATTTCCTATTGTAAAGTATAGGATAATTAGAATATATCTGAAGCCAAGTATTTAAATATTTAGCAGCACTATTAAATCTGATGAAAAGAGCAAGACTAGATTTAGAGTTTGTCCCATCTACGGCATGGATACAAGGACCAGTGACTCACCAGGAAGACCAAGGACAGCACCATAAAAAAAAAAACCCCTTAAAACTAAACTGTAATTTACCCTTTGAATATTCATTGAGTAATTTAAGTTTCTGAAATCAGCTTTTTCTATTCAAGAGCTCCAGTAAAGTTTTGTCCACTCTTTGGACCTGTTCATCCAAGCATTTTTTTACCTGTCAAAGAGTACTGGTTAGGCCACACCTTGAGTACTGTGTTCAGTTCTGGGCCCCTCAGTTTAGGAAGGATGTTGACTTGCTGGAACGAGTCCAGAGAAGGGCAACAAAGTTAGTGAGGGGCTTGGAACACAAGCCCTATGAGGAGAGACTGAGGGAGCTGGGGCTGCTTAGCCTGGAGAGGAGGAGACTCAGGGGTGACCTTATTGCTGTCTACAACTACCTGAAGGGGGGTTGTAAACAGGCAGAGGTTGGTCTCTTCTCCCAGGCAGCCAGCACCAGAACAAGAGGACACAGTCTCAGGCTGTGCCAGGGGAGGTTCAGGCTGGAGGTCAGGAGGAAGTTTTACACAGAGAGAGTGATTGCCCATTGGAATGGACTGCCCGGGGAGGTGGTGGAGTCGCTGTCACTGGAGGTGTTCGGGAGGAGACTTGACAGGGTGCTTGGTTACATGGGTTAGTTGATTAGGTGGTGTTGGGTGATAGGTTGGACGTGATGATCTTGAAGGTCTCTTCCAAACTGGTTTATTCTATTCTATTCTATTCTAATGAATAAGGAACTAACTTTGCATCTATTTGCACAAAACTCCTCCAAGCCATGAGCAGCCAAACTCTCCAGAAGCAAAATATGGGAAACAGTATCAAAAGCTTTACTAAAGTACAGGTAGAACCATAGAATCATTAATGTTGGGAAACACGTCTAAGATCACTGAGTTTAACCATCAACCCAACACCATCATGTCCACTAAATCGTGTCCTGGACTGCCATGTCTACATGTTTATTTTTAACACCTCCAGGTATGGTGACTCTACCACCATGGGCAGGGCAGCCTGTTCCAATACCTGGCAATTCTTTCAGTAAAGAAATTTCTCCTGGCATCTAATCTAAACTTCCCCTGAGGCCATTTACTCTTACCCTAAACAACAGATAGATAGACAACATCCACAGCTTTTCCCTCATAAGCAGATCAGCCTGTCACAGAAGGAGATCTGGTTAGTCAAGCAGGATCTGCCCTTCATAAAATATTCTATACTTTATAAATATTCTATTGATGATGGAAAGTAGACACAGGTAAGAACAAATAAATATTCCCCCCAAAAAAGATTAAGACCCTATTTCAGGCAAATGAGAGCCCAGATCTGAATTGTTTTGAGTTTTAGTGATGAGTCCCTACTCAGTTAATCACTCAGAGTCTTTCATAATGATACTGTGTCCAGTTCAGGGCCCCTTAATTTAGGAAGGACACTGAGACTCTTGAACATGTCCAGAGAAGGGCAACAAGACTAGGGAGAGGCCTCGAGCACAAACCCTATAAGGAGAGGCTGAGGGAGCTGGTTTTTTTAGCCTGGAGAAGAGGAGGCTCAGGGGGGACCTTATTGCTGTCTGCAACTACCTGAAGGGTGGTTGTAGCCAGGAGGGGGTTGCTCCCAGGCAACCAGCACCAGAACAAGACGACACAGTCTCAAGCTGCACCAGGGGAAGTTTAGGCTTGAGGTGAGGAGAAAGTTCTTCACAAAGCGAGTTGTTAGCCATTGGAATGTGCTGCCCAGGGAGGTGGTAGACTCAGTGTCCCTGGAGGTATTCAAGAGGGCATTGGACGTGGCACTTGGTGCCATGGTTTAGTAGTCATGAGGTCTGTGGTGACAGGTTGGACTTGATGATCTTTGAGGTCTTTTCCAACCTTACTGATTCCATGATTCTATGATTCTATGGTAATCCCTAAGGGGATGTAAATGCAAGCTAAATAATCATGGCAAGAAAAACAAATACAGTTGTGGTCTATGGAAGAACAAAACACAACATGACCTAACTGAGAATAATCAGGTATGAGGTTCATTTCTGTTACCTATTTTTATCATTGTGTGGTTTTGAGGAATTCTTTTGTCAGATGTCAGCTTATAAAAGACCACTGAGTATGAAATACCTTTTATGTGAGCTGCTTCTAGAGAAGTCCAGACCAGGATGAACATATTAAATGACTCATCTTTTCATCTATAATTTAGAATCAGGTTGATTGTAAATGAGAAGAGAAAAAAAAATGTAATTCACTATCTTATTCAATATTAATTCATAAGGAATTAAAGGTTTTGCAAGTAGGCAATGTGAGAAATTTTCACTGAACCCTATAAAACAAAGAAAATAGATTTTAGAAGAGCTGTATTTAAAAAGGAGAATTTAATCTCTATTTATATATTAATGTCACATTTTTAAAGACCTCTCTAGATCTTTACGTTTAATTTATTATTTTCCTGAACACTTTCCTAGTGTGTGACAGAAAACCTTCCTCTACTTTAAAGCACAATGCTATTTCTGTTTCAAATAATTGAGGAATAGAATAGAATAGAATAGAGTAGAGTAGAGTAGAGTAGAGTAGAGTAGAATAGAATAGAATAGAATAGAATAGAATAGAATAGAATAGAATAGACCAGACCAGGTTGGAAGAGACCTTTAAGATCATCGTGTCCAACCTGTCATCCAACACCACCTAATCAACTAAACCATGCAACGAAGCGCCCTATCAAGTCTCCCCGAAACACCTCCAATCATAGTGACTCCACCACCTCCCTGGGCAGCCCATTCCAATGGGCAATCACTCTCTCTGTATAAAACTTCCTCCTAACTTCCAGCCTCAACCTCCCCTGGTGCAGCCTGAGACTGTGTCCTCTTGTTCTGGTACTGGTTGCCTGGGAGTAACCAGCACCAGAACAACCTCCGCCTGTCTACAACCTCCCTTAAGGTAGTTAAAACAGGAATAGGAACAACCACAAATATAGAATTCTTACAAGGTAATAATCTTTGGTAAATGTCCTGTCACCATGATTTGATGACGATTTGAGTCTACAGAAACAATTCCTTACGAAAGAGTTGCTTCTCTTGAGAGCTCTGTAGAGGATTCTTTTGTTCCTTGTCTTTGTCACTTTGCTCCAAAGAGAACAGATGAAACAAGATGAATGTGAGAGGACATACTTTGAAATTAAGAGATGAGAGAAGAATGTCCCTGTTTGTTTCAATAAGAACAATATTCTCTTTCCATAGTATCACCAGGCAGGTAGGATATTTTTTTGGGTGCTCTGGATGGATTTTTGATGCATGGATTGAACTAGTTTTTGTTACCATCCCATCATTGCTTCAACACTTGAACAGATGACAGTATGACGTCTTAAGTTCATGAATTTTGATAGGTCAAATAAATGTGCAATGAAGTGACAGCAATCTATTCTGCTATCAAGAAGAGTGTGGCCAACAGATTGAGGGAGGCTCTCCTCCTCCTCTTCTCTGCCCTGATGAGGCCTCATCTAGAATACTGTGTCCAGTTCTGGGCTCCTCAGTTCAAGACACACAGGGATCTGCCTGGAGATGGTACAGCAAAGGGCTGCAAAGATGCTGAGGGGACTTTAACATTTCTCTTATGAGTGAAGACAGAGAGAATTGGCTCTTTTTAGTCTGGAAAAGAGAAGACTGAGGGGGCATCTTATTAATGCTGGTCACTACTTCAAGGGTGGGTGTTAGGAGGATGGGATCATTCTTTTTTTCAGTGGTGTCCAGTGATAGGACAAGGGACAATGGGCACAAACAAAATAGCTCCATCTAAACATTTAGACTAGTAGAATCTCTTTAGATACTCATATCATGGCTCACAGCTGGGTGGACAATGTTTTCAGTGTGTTTCTTGTTTTCATAGTATCATAGTATCATAGTATCATTCAGGCTTGGAAGGGACCACAAGGATCATCTACTTCCAACACCCCTGCCATGGGCAGGGACACCCCACACTAGACCAGGATGGCCAGAGCCTCATCCAGCCTGGTCTTAAACACCTTCAGGGATGGGGCCTTGACCACCTCCCTGGACAACCCATTCCAGGGTTTCACCACTCTCATGGTGAAGAACCTCCTCCTCGCATCCAGCCTGAATCTCCCCACCTCCAGCTTCATTCCATTCCCCCTAGTCCTATCACTACCTGAGATCCTTAGAAGTCCTTCCCCAGCCTTCCTGTAGGTCCCCTTCAGATACTGGAAGTTTGAATTATGGAATCATAGAGTCATAGAATCATTTTGGTTAGAGAAGGTCTTTAAGATCAGTGATGCCAACCACAGGGTGGACACATGTTAGTGTTAGGTCATTGACTCTTTCAGTCCCATTACAGATAAAAAATAAGTCAGAGCCAAGATAGAAACCTTTTTATTTTGCTTATTTTGAGATGTAGGTTTCAAAGCCCCGTAAAATCTGGGAAAAAACCCCAAACCCCAAACATTACCATGGCAAATTAATTAGTCATCTACTTTCCTGTCATGAAACCTTCTGTTTCACCTTGAAAACTAACTTACTATTTTATTTTAAATGCAAATTTAGCTTTCGATTTTTGCATTACTCTGATAAAATTGATAGGTTCTTCTTACAGCAAAAGCCTGATGTTGTGCTTACAACTACAGAAATCCACAGACTGTTATGAGATTTGAAACATCTTACTTCAGATTGCCTTTCTTAACGTTCACAAATATATGTAACAAAACGATGAATTTGCTTTGTTTTTTGGTATAATGTAATACTAATATTTTTGTAAACTGAGTTATATATCTTTATTAAAGGAAATAAATCTGCACAGTCCAAGTGTGATACTGGATTTCATCTAGTAGCATAGGGCCAGAAGAAACAATTTATTGTATACCTGCATCATCATCACTTTATATTGCAGTTCATGAACAGCGAACAGCATATGACATCTGACATAAACCCATATGATTTACACACTCTTCTTCTTCATTCCTGTTGCTTTATCTTTGCAAAAAGTGACAGGATTAGCACAGAATTAGAGCTTAAGGAGGAATTAAACAGAAATAGAACATTTAAATAACACATCATTAAAATTGCAAATAAGAAGGACACTGTTGAGAGATGTTAGAAAAGACAGCAGTGACAATTTCACAGCCACGAGATCCTTTTCCAAATGTGATAAAATCACAAACTTTTCAGTGCTGATACAGACCCACCAAAAATAACAGGTTTTACTAAATTTATGAAATACAACATGTTTTCTAGTTTAATTTTAGGAGCAGTCACAGCTAATTGTCACTTAAATAAGGAATACTTCAAGGTATGTGTAAACAACTGAAGATCAAAAATATCTTTAGTTATTCTTATAAACTATGCTGGAAGGGCAAACACATATGCATGTCTAGAATCCAGTCATTCTAATTCAGATGAGCCTCCATCTGAAATACTTGACCTCAGAAGAGGAAAATAGTGGTATTTACCCAACTAAAAATATTCTCCATAATTCTTTCTCAAGTGGAATGGAGAGAGAATCAGTTTGTATAATTTAACTTCTTTCATCTCCATGTTTTCCTAAAAGAAACATGTCAGAGGTGTCCTTTAGCTTATTTATTCATCTGCCATGTAAAATACATATATTAAAAAATGTATTTCTAATGCTTTATTTACTTGAGACCAGAATAGTTGCACTTTCCCCAAAGTGGGAGCCAAATGCAACAGGTCTGATTTTATCAAACCTAACATTTTCCTATCGCCACAGCACATCTCCCTGGGCAACTTGTTCCGGCGTCTCAATACCCTCACTATAAATATTTTCTTCCTAATTTCCAGTCTAAATCTGCCCTCCTCAAACTTCAATGCTTTGCCTCTCATCCTATCACTACAAAACCTTCTGAAAAGTCTCTCCCCAGCTTTATTGTAGGCCCCCTTCCAGTACTGGAAAGCTGCTCTAAAGTTTCTGTAGAGTCTTCTCTTCTCCAAGCTGAACAGCCTCAACTCTTTCAGCCTCTTCCCATAAGGGAGGTGCTCTAGCCCTCTGGTCATCTTCTATTTAAGATGTATACAGACAGAAAACTACATCAGGATTAAATTCTGTGAAAGACTAAGTCAGAATGTTAATATTCTCAAAGTTAGACCTTTGACTTCAACTGTATATCAGCATCTCTCATACCATTCTAGTTAATTCTTCTTGATAAATGAGCAAGTTTAGAATATGGTGTGGAATATTCCATTTTCTGTTACAGTTCAAAAGGTGAATTTACAGGAACTTCAAGGTCAAGCTTCAGTTCTTATTAAGAACAGTTTTTCAAAGTTCCATTTGCTCTGTGGTTGAATTCCCAGTTGTTCTGTCCCTGTAGAAGAAAGAAAAAGGGCGAGAAGAGGTTACATCCTCTATGCTATTTTTATATGTTTCACAACAAAGCATCATTCTGTATATCACAGAATGATTCTGGCACTGATTCTGCTTTCAGTTGCTATTTTGCATTGATGTTAGAAATGTATTGGCCCTTTTGGAACAAGATATTCTATTTTAGCCTTGCATTTAATAGAATCATAGAATGTTTTGAGTTGGAAGGGACCTTTAATCATCTAGTGCTAACCTCTCTGCCACAGACAGAGACACCTTTCCACTAGACCAATTTGCTCAAAGCTTCACCCAGTCTGGTCTTAAACACTTCCAGGGATGTGGTGTCCCCGACTTCTGTGGGCAACCCATTCCATTGTCTCACCAGCCTCGTAACGAACTTTGATTTGATTTGTAGTATTTTCTTTCTTCTTTATCATTTTAAAATATTATGTTTCATATGATCAAATAGACTATTGCAAACTTAAATCTACACAGGCCAGTAAGGAAAATCCAAGCACAATGTTACAGACCTCATACAAAATCATAGAGCTGTTGAGGTTGGAAGAGATCATCAAGTCCAACCATTCACCTACACCTCACAATCCCACCAGTACCACTAAGCCACTGCCACTAAATCACATCCATGAGTCCTTCAAATATCTCCAGGGATGGTGACTCCCCCACCCCCCTGGACAGCCTATTCCAATGCTTGAAAAATCTTTCAGGGAAGAAATGTTTCCTAATATCTGACCAGAAATGTCCACTCCTGCTTCCTCTCAACCCATGAGTTGTAGATATTTTCCAGTTAAAAACAAGAAAATGTTTCGTTTATTTCCATAATTTTGGTGTGTCTTGTGAATTCTCCAATCTTGGGCACAGACTTCTGGAATTTCTGTTTCCTTCACAGTTGTTGGACTTACTGTATCAAAACCATCTGGAAAAAGAAATAAATTAAAAAAAAAAAAAATAACAAGTGCCTCTCTGGCCCTTTTGCTGAGCATTATCTAAGCAAAAGAGCCAAGTGATCCTGGTGTGGATTCTCTGGTGGCTAGTTGTGGTTATGCATCCAGCTTTGCAGGGCAGTACGACTGCAACTAGTCTAAGTACATTAAAAAATCTAATCAAACAGAGGAATGTACAATTAAATCCTCAAAGCTCATAAAATCCAACCTGTCACCCAAGACCTCATGACTACTAAACCATGGCACCAAGTGCCACGTCCAATCCCCACTTGAACACCTCCAGGGATGGCCACTCATCCACCTCTCTGGGCAGCCCATTGTATAGATCAGTAGGGAAAATCCAAAACCAGTATTACAGGTCCAAAATGTTTGAATACAAGACCAGGAAAATGACTGCCCTACAGTCACAGAATCTTTTTGTGTATAAAAATGATATTATTAATTGACAGCATCCACATCGTGTTTCTAAGAAGTTTACACTCTCTTTAAAACCTTCTGCTTCAAGAATTACTTCACAGCTGCTGGGAAAATATTTTCAATCTTTGAATTATATTCAATTGATAAATTATATTCAATTTATAAATTTTAAATTGAATTTCATATCTCTTGCCACAACAGTAGTATGCTGATAGTGTTCAGCAGCAGTGCTGTTACATGAACTGGAATTAGTTGGTACAGTCCCAGCAGGGAGTTCAAAACACCAGTCAGAAGATCAAGGGTTGTATCCTTCTTTTTAGATTGAAAACTGAAGAATTCATACATTGTCAAATCTGCCTCAAAGCCTTCTCTTTGTGAAACATAATTCTCTCCCACTTAGTGAAATTTTAAACAGGGAGGTTTAAAAGATGCCATCCAGAGTATTATATTATTGCCTTTCATTTTTCTTCCCTTATATATTAATATTCAAAACAAGTTACTGCTTTTCATGCAGTGCAGATAACTTAAAGCTTGGTACATGTGTTCGTACTGACTGAGACAGAAAATCTAGGAATGGCAGAGCAGAACTGAGGGAGCTGTGATGGATGTAATGAGAGGGGAATCTTGTTAGATGATTCAAATAATTGTAAATATATTTGAGTATGTCACTGTTACTGCTTCTGCTCGGGCCTCACACTGGTTCTTTATGAAGAGGATTACTAGATCATAGCAGTATCTGTGGCTGGGAGAAGTCCATAGAAGTCACTGTCCCTGGAGGTGTTCAAGAACCGTGAGGACATGGCACTTGAGAGCATGGTTTAATGGTCATGGTGGTGGTGGACAGATGGTTGGAGTTGATGATTTTAGAGGTATCTTCCAACCAGATCTATTCTATGATTTTGATAGCAAAGGGGGATGAGTGTTCACTCAGTAAGCTTGCAGATGACTCTAAGTTAGGAGGGAGTGTTGACCTGCTTGAAGGTAGGAGGGCTCTGCAGAGAGATCGGGGTTCTTTTTCGTTGAATCAGAAAAATTTCATAGAATCACAGAACTTAAACAGGCAACAGTTATTACTCTTTCCCATCTAAAGGTGAAGGTCAGGCAGCTATATATAGATATTTTTATTATTTCTGTTTTAATTTTCTACAGTTCCAATGATAAAATATTGAAATATTACATATGCCACACATTAATTTTCATGTTAACAGGAATAAGCAAATTAATTTTTCCAAGTATTTTAAAGCACTTCACCAACAGAAGTGAACACAGCCTATCACAAGTTCAGTTTTAAGCTGAAAGAGAATAAATTTAGATGAGCTACTAAGAAGAAATTCTTTACTGTGGAACAGGATGGCGAGACACTGGAACAGGTTGACCAGAAAAGTTGTGGATGCCCCCTCACTAGAAGTGTTCAAGGCCAGGCTGGATGGGACTCTGTGCAACCTGATCTACTGAAAAATGTCCCTTCCCTTTCTGGTGGGGTAGAAATCTATGATTTTATATCTCCCATGCAGGTTGCTATCTTTCTGTACTCTCTCTGAACAGCAGATAATATTATTCTACAGGAATGTTTTAAGGATAAGCACAACGAAACGTCAAGGCATCATGAAGTTTGCTTCTGCATACACAAGGAAACAAGATGAAAATAAAAGTTTACAGCACCAACCTTTATTTTTTTATTAAAGAAATGTGACTTCCTTTCTTAGAAAGCAGCAGAAAGAGAAGAATCGACTGCCTAACAAAATGAAAAGGTCATATCGTATTTTTTTTCCTGTCACTAGTAGTAACTCCTTGTTCAAGGTAGCCAATCTAATCATATTAAGGATAGTAAGGAGACAGCAGAGTAAATTTATCTTAATATTACTGGGCAAAAGATATCAACATATGCACTATTTTGGCAACACTGACAGCATTTTTTGCTCCAGTAAAAAAGAAAGTGTGACCTTGTAACAATTATTTCCTTCATTGTCAGAGCTTGAAACCATGCACATCTTTAGTAATTGTGTTGGATCACAGCTAAAATACCAGCTCAGCACTATTTTGTTAGTGCAGAATTCAGCAGGGGACTTGAAGGATGGGAAAGGAAGATCTAGACTTTCTGCAAGTACTTCAGTTGTATTTCATTTTCATATAGGTTGCAGCTGTAATTTGGTAAAAAGAAAATCAACCACAAACCCAACGTATTACTCACAATTATTTGAAAGTTATTTGAAATATAATGGTTATTTAGGGTTGAACAGGAGAAAAAAAAAAAGCCCCTAGACTATGAGCAAGCTGGTAGCTGTTCTCCAGGTCATTGGATTTTAACAGTGCAAGAATTACAAACAGCTCTTTTAGGAGTGACTATGCTTTACAAGGTACAATCATCATGTTATTATGAGTTCTGTAAAGTTTTAATGAATATGTAGCACACACCAAATCCCAGAAGTGCCTTGGTTGCCTTGCTAGTGCTAATCTGGGTATGTACCACTTTAGAAAGGATGTAGATGTCACAACAGTACTGCCTGGTACTGAAGAACTACAAAGGTTCTCTGAGGCATGGATACCTAACTAATACCGGCATTAAATGTCAGCAAGAATAAAAGTGAAAGAGCGTGCACTTAGAGTCGTGCATCAGATCTGGTTCTACCTGCAGCTAACAGAGGTTGTTTAGTTCTAGTTTGGTTGGCCACTATAAGTTAGATCTAGCTTTGGTAAGCCTACATAACACTACATTACTGTACTTGTTTAGCAGTTAAATACTAAATAAGAAACAAATACAATGTTTTATTTCTGTTTCCTTGGTAAAGGGGCAGTCCATGAGCAAGAACTTATAGAATCATAAAATCAAAACAGAATTGTTTTGATTGGAAAAGACCTTGAAGATCATCAAGTCCAACCATTATCTAACTCTGCCAAGTCTGGGGCTAAACCATGTCCCTCAGCATCACATATCTGTGGCTTTTCATAGTATCATAGTATCATTCAGGGTTGGAAGGGACCACAAGGATCATCTAGTTCCAACCCCCCTGCCATGGGGATGGAGATTCAAATACCTTCCTGAGGAACCTGTGAACCCTTTCAGTTAAGAAGTTTCTTCTAATATCCAGTCTAAACCTCCTCTGTTGCAACTTGAGACCATTTCCTCTCTTCCTATCACTTGTTATTAGAGAGAACAGACCTACCTGTGGCATCACCAACCTCCTTTCAGTGAGCTGTAGAGAGCCAGAAGGTCTCCCCTCAGCCTCCTTTCTTCCAGACGAAACAATCCCATTTCCCTCAGCTGCTCCTCACAAGATCTGTTCTCCAGACCCTTCATCAGCTTCATTGCCCTTCACTAGTCCCCTTCTGCTAGCTCAACATGGGCCACATAGATGTAAAAATAGCCTAGCACATTTGACAATCCGGAAGCCTTCTGTGATGATGGTGGTGGTGTAGTCTGCTTGTCTTGTGATTTTTATATATTCAACTACTTAAGGCCATGGCTTAACTTATCTAGTCCTAGTCACAGTTTTTATTTTAAATTAGAAAGAGCTGGTTTAGGTGAATGTAAGGGATCTTTTGAGTTTACAGTGTCTGTGATCCTATGACTATTAACACTGCTTTATTTTGATGTCTAAAATTGATGCTACTCATATAATTGATAATATATTATTTTATTTTTTTTTTTTTTTTAGGTAAATAACACCTTTTGTTTCAGCTTAATGCAAATTCTTCAGATACTGAACAGATATATGATTGTTTTAGTTTTATTTTCCATACTTTAATGGTTTCTTCAAGGATATTAGTTGAGGTTGTCCTTGCCTACTTGGAGGTTGGAGCACTGAATACAGAATTAACCAGGTTGGAAAAAGACCTTTGAGATCATCAAGTCCAACCTATCGACCAACACCATACAATCAACTAAACCATGGCACTAAGTGCCTCATGCAGTCTCTTTTTAAACACTTCCAGTGATGGTGACTCCACCACCCCTCTAGGCAGCACATTCCAATGGCAAATTACTCTTTCTGGGAAGAACTTCCTAACATCCAGCCTAAACCTCCCCTGGTGCAGCTTGAGAATGTGTCCTCTTGTTCTGGTGCTGGTTGTCTGGGAGAAGAGACCAACACCCACCTGGCTACAACCTCCTTTAAGGTAGTTGTAAAGAGCAATAAGGTCTCCCCTGAGCCTCCTCTTCTCCAGGCTAAGCAACCCCAGCTCCTTCAGCCTCTCCTCACAGGGCTTGTGCTCCAAACCCCTCACCAGCTTTGTTGCCCTTCTCTGGACACGTTCCAGCACACTGTTGGTGTTGGTCTCTGCCTCCTATTATTAATCTCCCCAAGCATCAAAGTTCTTTATTATAAGGGTTGTGAGACACTGGACAGATTGCCCAGGGAGGTAGTGCAGACTCCATTTCTGGAGGTATTCAAGGTCAGGCTTGATGAGTCTCTGAGCAACCTGATCTAGTTAGGGATGTCCCTGCTGACTACAGGGGGATTGGAGTAGATGACCTCTAGAGATGTCTTCCAGCTCAGTGCATTCTATGAATTCATGATTCTATGGGTCTAGGATTCTTTGATTCTCCTTCTGTGCTTCTTTGATTCTATGATTCTATTGTTAATGACTGGATTCAGTGTAAATGATTCAGGTTCTTTTTCATCTTAGCGTCTGTCAATTCCACAAAACAAACAGACAAAAGAGAATGTTCTTGTCATTCAAAAAAAAAAATAATATTTAGTCATTTTTTAATCACAGTATCACACAGTATCACAGTATCACCTAGGTTGGAAAGGACCTCCAGGATCATCGAGTCCAACCTGACACTGCAGACCCCATGACTAGACCATGGCACCAAGTGCCACGTCCAATCTCCCCTTGAACGCTTCCAGGGTCGATGACTCAACCACCTCCCTGGGCAACCCGTTCCAATGCCGAATGACTCGCTCGGTGAAGAACTTCCTCCTCACCTCGAGTCTGAACCTCCCCTGGCGCAGCTTGAGACTGTGTCCCCTTGTTCTGGTGCTGGTTGCCTGGGAGAAGAGGCCTACTCCCTCCTGGCTACAACCACCCTTCAGGTAGTTGTAGAGGGCAATAAGGTCACCCCTGAGCCTCCTCTTCTCCAGGCTAAACAATCCCAGCTCCCTCAGCCTCTCCTCATAGGGCTTGTGTTCAAGGCCTCTCACCAGCCTTGTTGCCCTTCTCTGGACACGCTCAAGTGTCTCAATGTCCTTCTTAAACTGAGGAGCCCAGAACTGGACACAGTACTCAAGGTGCGGCCTAACCAGAGCAGAGTACAGGGGCACTATGACCTCCCTGCTCCTGCTGACCACACTATTCCTAATGCAGGCCAGAATGCTATGTGTTGGAGTGTACAGATTCTAAGTGTTTTTAGAAGTTGTGCAGGTTTCTTCCTATCCTATAGCATTGTGTCTCTTTAAGCTATTCATTTGGGGTGTGAAACTATCACATCATGATTCTCCACTGGCATTCTGTCAAAGTGAACTTGTACTGCTCATGGTGGTTGGTATTATAACCTGCTTGGCCCCTTGAGAGATTCATTGATTCATTTTCTTTTCCCAGCCCATTCTCAGATTGTCAGTATTGTTTCTTAATCTAGTTCATATGGACAGTGAAAGTCTCTGAGGTTTAGCTTACTCACACAAAGATATGTGCAGCCAGCCACACAGAAATCCAAGGAGAATTATCTGCTCAGAGCTATAAATCCTCAAATGTAACCTGGTATAATGGAGACACTCAAATAACCTTTATCTGCTGTGTTGCTTTGTAGCCATTGACACTGGAATTCCTTTTGTCTTTCCATATCTAAACCAGTGCCCCACTATCTAGGACACAGGATTTATAAATGTGTTTTCACCAGCAATTCAATTCAGCCTTTACATTTGATGATCAAAATTAAAACTCTTTGCTGTAGGATGTAAAATCTAAGCAGATCTTCCAGCTGTGACTGTGCCCACTTTAACAAGCAGCGCCATAAAAATAGGTGATGATCTGTAGACCAAAATGTTATAAGGATCTGATATCTCTCATTCAGACAGTTTTGGAGAGGCTTTACTCAGGATTAGGAGCTAAAGCTCAGTGAAAGTTCTTTGAATAAATCTTCCTGATTATTCTCAGCTAAAAGAAATGCAATTTTCTTTTACTCATTTCAAATTTTTGATATATTAAAAACAAACAAACAAACAAACAAACAAAAAGTTCTGTCAGGGTTCCTTCCATAAACAAACAGGCAAAGGAATGTTGTCATTATTGTTCTGGTAAAGTTCATCTCAAAGATTTTAAATGTTTGGAACTCATAGTCATAGAATCATAGAATTGTTTTGGTTGGAAAGGCCCTTTAAGATCATTGATTTCAAACACCAAGCCAACATCACCATGGCCATTAAACTGCTTGCCCAAATGCCACGGCCACGCATTTCTTGAATATCTGCAGGGACGGTGACTGCACACCCTCCCACACCCCCCCCCCCCCCTTGCCTAGTCAGCCTGTTCCAGTGCCTGACCACCCTGTCAGGAAAGGAAATTTTTCTAATCTCCATCTTAAATTTTCCCTGGTTCAACTTGATGCCATTTCATCTTTTTCTGATAGGGAGATAATCTCCTGCCTCACTCCAGTCTTCTTTCAGGGAAGTGTAAAGAGCAATGAAGTCTCCTCTCATCCTCTTTTTCTCCAGACTAAACAGCCACACAGGGATGCAGAGAGATAATGCAAAAATATTAAAGGCATACACAGTCTTTCAGTGGGTAAATTGCTGTATCTAGAGAAATCCTACTGTGTGCTTTAGCTATTCTTTAACATTGTTAAATATATAGATCTTTATATGTGAAGCAAACAAGTGGAGATCATTTATTTTATCAGATTTTGTAGATTTCTGTTCTCAGATTAAAAAAAAAAATACAAAAAAAAAAACCCCAAACACAAACCCCCAAACCAAACCAAAACACACCAACAAAACATCTCTTAATCAGGTCAATATTTGATCACACCAGCAATTATCCTACTTTATTCCCTAGAAGCAGGCCAGCTAAAACCCATCTGTCCATCTTTGGATTGACATTGTGCTCATCCAGTATAATTATAATTGTAACTTAAGAGCAGATTACTCAAATCACAAGCCACATGTCAAGCTAGAGATATGCACCTTGTCTCCTAGCTCACTGAAAGCTCTGGATCTTCCCCTAGCTGGGACACCATCATATGTATAATTGCCAAAACTGGAAGAAAAGAAGCTTTCATGATGCTGTTATCAGCTTTTCTCACAGCACTGCAGGACCACATATGCCGTTGGGGTTTGTGCAATATGTTACACTATATACTTATATCCTATCACATCATCAGAATCATTCTGTAAAAATAAAGTTATTAATGTCAGTGTGAAAGTTGAAGAATCAGTAGCTCATGTTAGGAATCATCACTGTAAAATTGGAAGTTTGCAGCCATACTTTTCCCCCTCTTAACTGTTTCTTAATTCATTCATTATTTGTGCCATTATAAAATATGAAATAGAATAGAATAGAATAGAATAGAATAGAATAGAATAGAATAGAATAGAATAGACCAGGCTGGAAAAGACCTTTGAGATCATCGCATCCAACACAACACCATCTAATCAATTAAACCATGGCACCGAGTGCCTCATCCAGTCTCTTCTTAAGCACTTCCAGTGATGGTGACTCCACCACCTCCCTGGGCAGCCCTTTCCAATGGCCAATCTCTCTTTCTGTGAAGATTTTCTTCCTAACAACCAGCCTAAACCTCCCCTGGCACAGCTTGAGACTGTGTCTTCTTGTTCTGGTGCTGGTTGCCTGGGAGAAGAGACCAAACCCCTCCTGGCTACATCCTCCTTTCAGGTAGTTGTAGAGAGCAATAAGGTCTACCCTGAGCCTCCTCTTCTCCAGGCTAAGCAACCCCAGCTCTCTCAGCCTCTCCTCACAGGGCTTGTGCTCCAAACCCCTCCCCAGCTTTGTTGCCCTTCTCTGGACACATTCCAGCAACTCAACATCTAACTTATCTGATCTTTTAATATATAGCTAGGTAGAGATATAGATATATAGATATAGATATATATATACACACACACCCTGCTGTATTTAATTCTCAGGTTTGTTTTTTTTTGCTTGATTTTGAAATAGATTCACAAAACCCTTCAAAGAACAGCTGCTTATCTGTATAAAACATTGCAAAGTTTTTTCATTAGACTCCAGGCAGTGCACATACACATTTGTTTTGCAAATTCAAGGGCTGAATTCTGCAGTCAATAACATGAATTTTGAGCTAATGGTGAATGTGTGGGATGTGCTTTGTCCCAACTACAGGATCTTTTTAATGCAAATCTTGCCAAACCTCCCATGACAGGGGGGGTTGGAACTAGGTGATCTTGAAGTCCTTTTCCAACCCAAACCATACTATGGCTCTATGATAAATTTTCTTTTAGGCCTTACATGCATATCTGTGTATATCCATCCCAGTTTTAGCATTCAGATCTACTATAGAGCAAACTTGGTGGTGCTGGTTGTTGAGATGCTTGACATGAGTCAGCCCCGTACAATGGCAGCCCCAAAAGCCAGCTATGTCCTGGGTGGTATTGAAAGATGGATGGCCAACAGATCAAGGGAGGTAATTCTGACTGTCTAGTCTTCTCTGGAGAGACCTCACCTGGAATGCTGCGTCCAGCTATGGCGCCAGAAGGGCATATGTTTGTTGAAGCAGGTCCAGGGGAGTGCCACAAAGATGATCAAAAGGCTGGAGTACCCCTCTTACAAAAACAAGCTGGGAGAGTTGGGGCTGTTCAACCTGGAGAAGAGAGGGTTGTGGGGAGATCTTATAGGCATGTGGTTCTAGGACAAGGGAGAATAGTTTTAAACTAGAGCAGAGTAGATTTTGATTGTAAATTAGGATGTTTTTTACTATGAGGGTGGTGGAACACTGGAACAGGCTGCCCAAGGGGTTGGGGGAGACCCTATCTGAGGAAGTGTTTAAGATCAGGGTGGATGGGGCCTTGAGCAAGATGCTCTAGTGGGAGATGTCCCTGGCCATGGCAGGTATTTGAATTGGATGTTCCTTAAGATCCCTTCCATGTCAAGACATTCTGTGGGTCAATGATTCTATATCAAGTAAGGATACAGAATAGAATTACAGAATGCACTGGATTGGAAGGGACCTCTAGAGGTCATCTTGTTTATCCCCTCTGCATTTAAAAAGGAAATCCCCAGCTAGATCAGGCTGCTCAGAACCCCATCACACCTGATCTTAAATGTCTCCAGAAATGGGGCCTCCACCACCTTCCTGGTCAACCTGTCCAAATGTCTCACCACCCTTATAATAATGAACTTGGAAAACACTTGATTTTTTTGCTTGCCTAGTCATCCTTTTTATTTCCAATTTAATATTGGAACTTGGCTGTTGTAAAAAAATCCTCTAAGTTCATTTTCTCTTCCTTTCTGAAAGGAGAGCAGTATCAGCATCATTTCCTGAAGAGGAATAAAAGTGCTCAAATTTCAGGGGGAAAAAAAAATACCAGATCTTGTTGGAATGTGGATTGTTGGATCTGTTGAACTCTACTGTGTGCAGGTGGTGAAATGTTGGCAGCAGGAGGCTGCAGTAGTGGCCTCTATGAGGAGAGGTTGAGGCTGCCCCATGCCAGACACAATTGGTTCCAGGTGGCTTCAACAGACCCACCACAGGGCACAGCTGGGCCCCTCAGCAGAGCTGGTGGTGCCTCTGGAAAGAGATGTTTAAAACACCAGAGAACACTGAGGAAAATAAGAAAGAGCCATGTGAACCACAAAAGTCAGAACACATGAAAAGGGAGCAGGTATTCCTCTGTAGCCCATGGAGAGAACCATGCTGCAGCAAGATGTCAATAGTACACACCATGGAAGACTCCACAACAGGTGACTAATTCCTGAAGGGATTACATTTCTGTGGAGACCCTAAGATGGATCAGAGAGAAAGTGTGGGGAAGAAGGAGCAGCAGAGAGATGGCTGTGTTCTTTTCTTAATTTCTTTTCTCAATTTCTGTTTTCTCTTTGAAAGGAAATATTAGCTACTTTATCTACCCTGAAAAATCTGCACTTATTTCTTTTTGAATCCTGTGAAGCTGTGTCCAACTTTCACATACTGTTTTTCCATTATCTATACTTTATAATATCTGTACACAAAGCATATTCTATGATTCTACATGCCTTCTCCTTCCTGCATAAAGCTGTCTTTGTGCCACCTTGGCTGAATGTGTTGTGCTCTCTGGTGAGCAGCAGTTCTGATAGAAACATGCTCCCTGAAGCAAGTGATGTCTGTTTGTCCTTGTTCTATCCCTCTGGCAACAACAGCAAAGAACTGACTGCATGCAGTAAACAGGGATGAATTGCTGCTTTCTATAACCACTGTGATCAAAGGAAAAACATAGAACTGTAGAGTCATTAAGGTTGGAAAAGGTCTCTAAGATCATCAGGTCCAACCAGCAGCCCAATACCACCATGGCCTCTAAACCATGTGCCTAAATACCATGCCTACACATTTTTTAACACTTCCAATAAAGGTGACTTCACCATGTCCTCTGGTAGCCTGTTCCAATGCTTGTCCTGTCTTTCAGTAAAGATTTTTTCCTAATGTCCAGGTAAATAGGTGATGTCTGAGGTCTTCCTGATATTGGAACCAATAGTCCATTACCTTCCTCCCTGGGCAACGCAGAGTATCTGCTTTGGGTTTAAAGGTTTCTCTTTCATATTAAGCCAGAAAAGTATTTTACTAAATAAAAGCTTTCTTGACAGTATTCCATGAGTAGGACAAATAAAAGTAGGTACAGTGTAACCAATTATATTAACTATTATGACTTCATTAAAATTACAGGGAATGCTTTTCATTGTACAAAATGTTATGCTATTTTCTCAGCAGGTGTGGTGGGGTTTGCCCATCCTGAAAACAGGGGAGGGAGGGAACCCCTCGTTAAGGCTCAAACCACCACAGTAGGAGTGAAAGAAACCTTAGAAATAGTAACTTGAACCTGCATTTTATTATAAAATCATTAAATCCTTAATGTTGGAAAAGACCTCTAAGATCATCAAGTCCAACCAGCAACCCAACACCACTATGTTCACTAAACCACATCACAAAGTGCCATCTCTACACAATTCTTGTGTCCAACAATGGTGACTTTACCATCTCCCTGGGCAGCCTGTTCCAATGCCTGAACACTCTTCCAGTCAAGATATTTCTTCTCACATTCAATCTAATCCCAGGTGGCTAAGAAGGCCAATGGCATCCTGGCCTGCATCAAGAATGGTGTGGCCAGCAGGAGCAGGGAAGTCACTATTCCCCTGTACACAGCACCAGTTAGGACACACCTTGAGTACTGTGTCCAGCTCTGGGCCCCTCAAGTTAAGAAGGACATTGAGACTCTTGAACATGTCCAGAGAAGGGCAATGAGGCTGGGGAGAGGCCTTGAACACAAGCCCCATGAGGAGAGGCTGAGGGACCCGGGATTGTTTAGCCTGGAAAAGAAGAGGCTCAAGGGAAACCTTATTGCTTTCTACAACTGCCTGAAGGAAGGTTGTAGCCAGGAGGGGTTTGGTCTCTTCTCCCAGGCAACCAGCACCAGAACAAGAGGACACAGTCTCAAGCTGTGTCAGGGGAAGTTTAGGCTCAAGGTGAGGAGAAAGTTCTTCACAGAGACAGTTGTTAGCCTTTGGAAAGGGCTGCCCAGGGAGGCGGTGAAGTCACCATCCCTGGAGGTATTCAAGATGGAACTGGACATGGCACTTGGTGCCATGGTTTAGTGGTCCTGAGGTCTTGGGTGACAGGTTGGACTTGATGATCTTTGAGGTCTTTTCCAACCTTATTGATTCTATTATTCTATGATTCTAACCTCCCTTGGTGCAAATTAAAGACAAAAATAGAGGAAATATGAACATGCTTTAAAAAAGCATGAAGACATGACAGTATTTAGTATAGTTTAATGGCCTTTGTGGTGTTGGGACAATGTTTGGACTTGATGATCTCACAGGTATATTCCAACCAGAATAGAATAGAATAGAATAGAATAGAATAGAATAGAATAGAATAGAATAGAATAGAATAGAATAGAATAGAATAGGACAAGGTTGGAAGAGACCTTCGAGATCATCATGTCCAACCCATTATCCAACACTACCTAATCAACTAAACTATGTAGCCAAGCACCCTATCAAGTCTCCTCCTAAACACCTCCAATGATGGTGACTCCACCACCTCCCTGGGCAGCCCATTCCAATGGGCAATCACTCTCTCTGTGTAGAATTTCTTCCTAACCTCCAGCCTAAACCTCCCCTGGTGCAGTTTGAGACTGTGTCCTCTTGTTCTGGTGCTGGTTGCCTGGGAGAAGAGACCATGACTCCATGATTCTCTGAAACATTGAAGCCAAACATGAAGGGGAAAAAAAAAAAGAAAGGAAAAGAAAAAAGTAGACGAGAGAGTTACCCCAGTGTGTGCTTTCTGTGGAGACAGGACTTTATTGATAACACTGTGCTATGAGATAAAATAAAAAAGGAAAGACACTACAAAACTACAGCACAGCAGACTGATAATCAATAACACCATAAATAAAATTGTAGCAGCTAGACCTACAATAGAATTTACCATGTTGTTGCTCTTATATTTTTATAGATTAGATGCAGGTCTAGTGATATGTTGGACATAAAGCAGATGTAAGCTTTTAGGAATCAACAAACACTGAACAAGGCCAAACTGATTGGGCATCGCTGAGTTTATTTTCCTCCATTTTTTGACAATTATGCAAGAGATTGCAGGAGATTGTTGATTTAGATGGTTTAGAAGTGACAGTTTCTACTTGACCACACCAATTAAATATTTCTCAGCACTTCTATGGAAAATATATGCCCTGCAGAAAAGAGTCCTGCAAATTCACACCTATAATTTGATCGCAGAGGAGGACATCAAAACCTCAGCTTACCTGAGTTGTAGAGAACAAGATCATCTCCCCTCATCCTCTTTTTTCCCCAAACTAAACAACCCCAGTTCATTCAGCTGCTCCTCACCAGATCTGCTCTCCAGACCCTTCATCAGCTTCATTGTCCTACTCTGGACCTCAATATCCTTCTCATATTGAGCGCTCCGAAACCAAACCCAGTACTCAAAATTAATTGCTTTTGGTAGGCAGAGTTATTGTAGCACAGGATGCATCCCAGCTTCTTAGCCTTATCTATTCATTACTTGTTGAACAATCAGTATTTATCTTCTCCTTATCTGAAACCAAGCACAATGCTAAAGTCTGTAAGTGGTACAATTAAATTGAACATCCTTGTCCCACCTCTTCAGTGTCACACACAATATTTACTGGACCATCTCCTTCAATTTTTACTAGTGTCCTTTAACTGCTGTTTCCAGAGAAGAGTGTACAGTGAGCCTCTGTAGACTTATACCTATGGAGATCTGAGTAGGCGTATCTCGATCTTTACTTCAGTTGAAAAAAAACCCAAGCAGTTAATCCTCCTGCTCACTGATCTGTGCCTTTTTTTTAAATCTGAGTCATGCCCTCCACACATACATCTAACTTCCTCCTAGTTTTTCCTGCTTCCAAAAAGAAAGATTCCACCTCAACCTCATGTTCCTTACCTCCCTTCATTTCTCAATAATCATAGGGTTGGGAGGGACCTCAAGGATCATCTAGTTCCAGCCCCCTGCCATGGGTAGGGACACCTCACACTAGATCAGATTGCTCACAGTCACATCCAGACTGGCCTTAAAAACCTCCAGGGATGAGGCTTCTACCTCTTCCCTGGACAACCTGTGCCAGTGTCTCACCACCCTCATGGTGAAGAACTTCTTCCTAACATCCAATCTGAATCTACCCATTTCTATTTTTGTTCCATTCCCCCTAGTCCTATCATTACCTGACACCCTAAAAAGTCCCCCACCAGCTTTCTTGTAGACTCCCTTAAGATACTGGAAGGTCACAATAAGGTCTCCTCAATACTCAAATTTCTGCACATTGAGAGTTTTACTGCTCTTATTACTTGTTATTTTTCACTTTTCTAGCCAGGAACTGAAAGCTGGCTATGAAAGTGGAAGGTAACAAAAAGGGCTTCTTTAAATACATCAATAATAAAAGGAAGAATAGAGGAAAAATGGGAGACATGGTGACAGATGATGCAGAGATGGCAGAAGTACTGACTGTTTTCTTTGCTTCAGTCTTTACTGCTAATGCAGGAATCTGAAACACTGGAGGTTATGACAGCAAAACTGGAGGGAGAAAGACTCTCCACTGGTCAGTGTGGACTGGGCTAGAGATCACTTGGATGGAATAGAAATGCACAAATCCATGGGCCCTGGTGTGGTGCATCTGTGAATGAAGAGGGAGCTGACTAATGTTGTTGCTGTACCACTCCACAGCATTTCTGAAAGATCATAAGAACAGGGGAGGTGCCTGAGGACTGGAAGACAGTCAGTGTCACTTTAATCTTCAAAAAGAGCAAGAAGGAAGACACAAGCAACTACAGACCAGTCAGCCTCACCTCTGTCCCTGGAAAGGTGATGAGGCAACCCTTTCTGGAAGCCATCGCTAACCACATAAAAGAAAAGCAGGTTACCAAGAGTAGGCACCATGGGTTCACTAAGGGGAAATCTTGCTTGACCAATGCGGTAGCCTTCTATGAAGGCATGATCAAGTGGATAGATGAAGGGAGAGCAGTGGATCTCATCCATCTTGTCTTCAATAAGACTTTTGGTATTGTCTTCCATAACTTCTTTGTAGGTAAACTCAAGAAAAGTGGGTTAGATGATTGGACTGTGAGGTGAATTTGCAACTGGCTTGATGACAGAGTTCAGACAATTGTGATCAGTGATGCAAAGTCTAATTGGAAGTCTGTGGCCAATGGTGTTCCCCAGGAATCAATACTTGATCCAGTTTTGTTCAATATCTTCATCAATGACCTGGATGACGAGATTGAGCGCACTCTCTGCACATTCTCTGGTGATATGAAAATGGGGGCAGGGGGAGGTGGCTGGCACACTGGAAGGCTGTGCTACCATCCAACAAGATCTGGAAAGGCTGGAGAGCTGGGTGAAGGCAAACCTCATGAAGTTCATAAGGACAAGTGCGGAGTCTTTATTATTAGAATAAACCAAACCAGGTTGGAAGAGACCTTCAAGATCATCGTGTCCAACCCATCAACCAATCCAACCCACCCAAACAGCTAACCCATGGCACCAAGCACCCCATCAAGTCTCCTTCTGAACACCTTCAATGACGGCGACTCCACCACCTCCCCGGGCAACCCATTCCATAGCGCAATCACTCTTTCTGTATAGAACTTCTTCCTAACATCCAACCTGAACCTCCCCTGGCGCAGCCTGAGATTGTGTCCTCTTGTTCTGGTACTGGGTGCCTGGGAGAAGAGACCATCATCAGCCTGTCTACAACCTCCCTTCAGGTAGTTGTAGAGAGTGATAAGGTCACCCCTAAGTCTCCTCTTCTCCAGGCTAAGTAGCCCCAGCTCCCTCAGCCTCTCCTCATAGGGCTTGTGTTCCAAACCCCTCACCAACTTTGTTGCTCTTCTCTGGACTCGTTCCAGCAAGTCAACATCCTTCCTAAACTGAGGGGCCCAGAACTGGACACAGTACTCGAGGTGTGGCCTAACCAGTGCAGTGTACAGGGGCAGAGTCCTAAATCTTTGAAGGAATAACACCAAATACCAGTACAGACTGGAGGTCATCCTGCTGGAAATCAGCCCCATGGAGAAAGACATTGGAGTCCTAACATTCAACGAGTTATCAATGGACAAACAATGTGATCAATGGCATCCTGGGGTGCATTAGGGAAGGTCTAGGGAAGTTCTCCTCCCGCTCTAATCTGCCCTGGTAAGGCCACACATGGAGTACTGTGTCCAGTTTTGGGTTCCCATGTTCCAGATAGGGATCTGATGAAAAGTGTCCAATGAAGAGCTAAAAGGTTGATCACAGGACTTGAACATCTCTCTTATGAAGAAAGACTGAGAGAATGTGAGCTGTTTAGCCTTGAGAAGAGAAAGCTGAGAGGGGGTCTCATCAATGTCTAAATAACTGAGGGATGGATGTCAAGATGAAGGTGATAGCCTCTTGTCAGTGATGCCCAGTGATAAGACAAGGAACAATAGATACATGATAGAACACAGGAGGTTCCACCTCAACATGAGGAGACACTTATGGTGAGCATGACAGAGCACTGGAAGATGCTGCCCAGAGGGGTTGTGGGGTTTCCTTCTCTAGAGACTCTCATAACTCCCATTGGGTTCCTGTGTGGCCCACCCTAGGTGATCCTGCTTTAGCAGTAGGATTGGACTCAATGATCTATGGATTTCCCTTCCCACCCCTAATATTCTGTGATTCTGTGATATTCTTCTGATAAAGCTACTTTTAGATCTTTGCTGAAAGTAAAATAAAGAAGAAGAAAGGGGAGGGGAGGGGGAGGGGAGGGGAGGGGAGGGGAGGGGAGGGGAGGGGAGAGGAGAGGAGAGGAGAGGAGAGGAGAGGAGAGGAGAGGAGAGGAGAGGAGAGGAGAGGAGAGGAGAGGAGAGGAGAGGAGAGGAGAGGAGAGGAGAGGAGAGGAGAGGAGAGGAGAGGAGAGGAGAGGAGGGGAGGGGAGGGGAGGGGAGGGGAGGGGAGGGGAGGGGAGGGGAGGGGAGGGGAGGGGAGGGGAGGGGAGGGGAGGGGAGGGGAGAGGAGAGGGAGAGGAGAGGAGAGGAGAGGAGAGGAGAGGAGAGGAGAGGAGAGGAGAGGAGAGGAGAGGAGAGGAGAGGAGAGGAGAGGAGAGGAGAGGAGAGGAGAGGAGAGGAGAGGAGAGGAGAGGAGAGGAGAGGAGAGGAGAGGAGAGGAGAGGAGAGGAGAGGAGAGGAGAGGAGAGGAGAGGAGAGGAGAGGAGAGGAGAGGAGAGGAGAGGAGAGGAGAGGAGAGGAGAGGAGAGGAGAGGAGAGGAGAGGAGAGGAGAGGAGAGGAGAGGAGAGGAGAGGAGAGGAGAGGAGAGGAGAGGAGAGGAGAGGAGAGGAGAGGAGAGGAGAGGAGAGGAGAGGAGAGGAGAGGAGATAAAATCTTTGTTCCAACATAGGAAACTATTGAAAGGAAGGTTACACCTAAACATAATAGTACCAGCAGTAAACTGTTGAAATATTCAGTGAAACGGCAATAGAAGAATTACAGATAAAGAGGATGCAACACACACACACACACACAATAGTTCCAGTGTCATAAAAAGCTGAAATTTGGCAAGTTTCACAAGTGATCTTGTCAAAGAGACCATTGGGTATGTTTAACATGCTACCAAAAAAAAATTTCCGAGATCCTTACTCTGGCATTCTTCACACTTAAACATAAAGAGGCTTAAACAATTCTTCCTTGTCCCACATTTGCATGGCACTTTCTTCTAGGAATTAGATTATACACTAGCTTGAAGTAAATTCATGCAGTTAATGTATTTATCTTTAAAGGACCAGATGGTCATATTAGTATTTAAAACACAATTTGAACATTTAAATCTGAAATTAATTTTGGTCTCCTATATTTGTGAGTTTTATGACTTAAAAATATTATCTTAGTTGTAAAATGGGTGATATTTCAGTTCATTTTACATATATGTTTATATATACGAATAAAAAATTAACCCCCAAAGTATATATTGTGTTCTGTCCTTCATGGTTCTTCCTTCTCTTCCCCTCTCATGCATTTTTGGAGTGTTTTTGCAGTCAGTTTCATTACATCAGCTCTCTAGCATTCAGATTGCATCACTATTTCTTTTTGACAACAGTAGCTCTGTCTTGCTTGAAGAAAGGAGATTTTTGTCTCTGAGTATCAATGTGTGTTTACCTTCTTTCTCAGATTCACAGATTGCATTGGGTTAGAAGAGACCCTCAAAGATCATCTTGTTCAACTCCCCTGCAGTGATCCAGGACACCTCCAACTAGATCAGGCTGCTCACGGCCACATCTAGCCTGACCTTGAATTTCCCCACAGATGGGGTCTCAACCACATCTCTGGGCAACATGTTCCAATATTTCACCACTCTCATTGTGAATAACTTTTTCCTGATGTCCATCCCAAATCTACCCTGCACCAGTTTCAAACCATTATCTCTTATCCTAGTTCTACCAGTCATTCTAATGAGTCCCTCCCCAGCCTTCCTGTAGGTTCCTTTCAGATATCTAAATGTAGCTGTAAGGTCTCCCAGGAGCCTTCTGTTCTCCAGGCTGAACAAGCCCAACTTTCCCAACCTGTCTACACAGAGGTCGTTGGTGGGGTATTAGAACTATATGATCTTTAGGGTCCCTTCTAACCCACAACATTTAGTGATTTTATGGTTGCTGGCTCATGCCTAGCTTCTCATCTCTTAGTACCCCCAAGTCTTTTTCTTCAGGGCTGCTCTTTTTCTTGTTAACCTGGTCGAGAATGCTTCTCAAAATACATGTGTCTATTTAATATTCAGCACATAAAAGCAAACAGACAAGCTTAGCCATGATAAAGGGTGTTATAGGAGCACTAGATAAGTAATTTAACAGCAATAAGAGCTTATTTAGGCACTGTGATTTTAAGGGAACACTTTGAACTTTACAGAACAAGAGCTCTCCAAAATATATCATTAAGATCACAGCCTTGCTACATATATTTGTTTTTTTGTAGTTGTTTGTTTGTTTACTTACCTCCCCAAATTTGACCTTGATTCTTTTCTTTAGGCTGCATTCCAAGAGGCTCTGAGTGAATCAAGTTTTCCTTGTTCTGGCAGCCAAATGAATGAGATGTGGAGGGGAAAAAGAACTGTGTTCCAAATGGGTGTGCTTTTTCACCAAGAGAAAAATGAAGAGCTCAAAAGCATAAGAAAGGCAGAAAACAAGGCTAATTTGTTTTGTATTTCAAAAAGAAAAGAAAATAGATTAGAAATGCATTTTAAGTCTATGTTTCTGTCTGTCCCTTCCTTAGTCCCTCACAACACCCTACTGCAGAGATCATCCATGTTCCTTTGAAGACCCCAGGGAATATTTTTTTCCTGAACTTAATCAGTTTATCGCAGCTGCAGTCCCTCAAGACAAGCAAAGGAATGTGAAATTCCTTCTGGAGCTCATGGGTGAATCTGAAGGACTCCATAATTATGCCCCTTAGCATGATTGCTTGGCACTGCTGCTGCAGGATTCCTGGGCCAGCTGTTTTCAGAAGAACTCCCAGAAACAGAAGAGTTCAGAAAGTTTGTAGTTTCAAACAACCTCCCTTCTGTAGACGAAGACACGTTAATTACTAGATGATAGGACATTAAAAGTCCATAGATTGTAAATAACAAACCTCATTGCTCTCTACAACTATGTGAAAGGAGGTTTGGTTGAGGTTGGTGTATTCTCCCTCGTACCAGATGATAGAATGAGATGAAATGGCCTCAAGTTGTGTCAGGGGAGGTTTAAGTTGTATATTAGGAAAGATTTATTTCCTGCAAGAGTGGTCAGGCATTGGAAAAGGCTGCCCAGGGAGGCAGAGGAGTCACCATCCCTGAAGGTATTCAAAAAACATGTGGACATGGCACCTTGGGAGATAGTTTAACAGCCATGGTGGTGTTGAGTTGATGATTTGGCTCATTGAACTTTGAAGTCTTTTCCAACTAAAACAACTATATAATTCTATGTTTCTATGGTGTAAATGAAATTAATATGGATTACAGTAACACAATGGATTGACTGGCTGGACAGATGGCACAGATGGGCAGAGTCCAAGTGCCGGGTGTTGCACTTTGGCCACTACAACCCCATGCAGTGCTACACGCTGGGGTCAGAATCTGGAGCGCTGCCAAACAGAAAGAGATTGAGGGTGCTGATTGACAGCTGGCTGAACATGAGGCAGCAGTGTGCCCAGGTGGCCAAGAAGGCCAGTGGCATCCTGGCCTGCACCAAGAATAGTGTGGCCAGCAGGAGCAGGGAGGTCATTCTGCCCTGTACTCAACACTGGTTAGGCCACACCTTGAGTACTGTATCCAGTTCTGGGCCCCTCAGTTTAAGAGATTCTTGAACGTGTCCAGAGAAGGGCAACAAGGCTGGGGAGAGGCCTCAAGCACAAGCACTATGAGGAGAGGCTGAGGTAGCTGGGATTGTTTAACCTGGAGAAGAGGAGGCTCAGGGGAGACCTTATTGCTGTCTACAACTACCTGAAAGGTGGGTTAGTCTCTCTTCTCCCAGGCAACCAGCACCAGAACAAGAGGACACAGTCTCAAGCTGCACCAGGGGAAGTTTAGGCTCAAGGTGAGGAGAAAGTTCTTCACAGAGAGAGTTGTTAGCCATTGGAATGTGCTGTCCAGGGAGGTGGTGGAGTCACTGTCCCTGGAGGTGTTCAAGAGGGCATTGGACGTGTCACTTGGTGCCATGGTCTAGCAGTCATGAGGTCTTGGGTGACAGGTTGGACTTGAAGATCTTTGAGGTCTTTTCCAATTTTATTGATTCTATGATTATAAATAAACACATGTAATGTGAAGACAAGGGGTGATGGCTTCAATCTGGAAGAAGCTTGATTTAGATTACATCTGAGAAAAAATTCTTCCCCATGAGAGTGGTGAGGCATTCAAACATGTCGCCTAAAGAGGCTGTGGTGGGTCAAAGCCTTGGAGTGTTGAAAACCAGTTTGGATGGGGCCTTGAGCAAGCTGGTCTAGTAGAAGGTGTCTCTGCCCGTGGCAGGCTGGTTGGAACTGGATGATCTTGGAGGTCCCTTCCAACCCAAACCATTCTGTGATTCTATGAAATGGTAAAAATACCTGACTTCTTACTTGCCACCCTTCAAGGGAAGACTATTAAAGGGAGGGTATTAGAAATGACACAGAAAGAGGCCTGAAGAAAAGAAAATAGAAAAGAGAAATCTTTTCTTATACCAATATAATAAATTAAATGCTTTGACAAAAAATATACATTAACTAGTTCCTTGTAAGACAAACAAAATGGAACACAGTTGTCAGAAATGTAATTGCTCTTGAATTCACTCTGTTGTTTTAAAGCAATTATCTTTTAAGGAAAAGACATTATTTTCCCTTCTCTCATTTTCTTTATTTTTTTTTTTAAATCTTTTTACTTTTATACAATTTTCTTTCCTCATTGTAGCTGTTAAAAGGCTAATCAGTTCTGTTTGTTAGTTTTGTAGAGAGGCTTTCTGGTCTGCTGAAGCTACCATTTATACTTGACATTCACTTCGTGCTCCCTGAATTTCTCTCTGCAACAGATTTCAAATGAAGCTTCTTCCTGGAAGCACTCCACATTTTTATGATTGTCAAATGTGGCTGCAGCAACAGGGTTCCAAATTTAGAAAGTCACCATGACATTCAGCCCTTTTATTTTAGTATTTCATGTTCTTAAATACCTGTTATTCTTAATTTGGTTCTTCAGGTCTCCGTATATTCGTATTAAAGTGATTAAGTATAGTGATGTGGGATTTGGTCTTTTCTCCCTTATATCAGCTGACAGAATGAGAGGAAATAACCTGAAATTGTTGCAGGGGAGATTTAGGTTAGCTATTATAGCTTCATAGTTTCATTCAGGGTTGGAAGGGACCACAAGGATCATCTAGTTCCAACCCCCCTGCCACGGGCAGGGACACCCCACACTAGATCAGGCTGGCCAGAGCCTCATCCAGCCTGGTCTTAAACACCCCCAGGGACGGGGCCTCGACCACCTCCCTGGACAATACATTCCAGGGTTTCACCACTCTCATGGTGAAGAACCTCCTCCTCACATCTAGCCTGAATCTCCCCACCTCCAGCTTCATTCCATTCCCCCTAGTCCTATCACTACCTGAGATCCTGAGAAGTCCTTCCCCAGTAAGAAAACTTTCTTTCCTGCAAGAGTGGTCAGGTATTGGAATAGGCTACCCAGGTTGGTGGTGGAGTCACCATCCCCAGAGGTGTTCAAGAAATGTTTGGACATGGCACTTGGGCGTGTGGTGTAATGACTGTGGTGATCTTAGGTTGATAGTTGGACTTGATGGTCTTAGTGATCTTGTCCAAACAAAACAATTCTGTGATTCTATTTAATAGGAAGGTCACTATATTAGTAAATGTCAGTACTTGGTAAGATTCATTGTGTTATACTGTTCACCATTTTCTCAGTAGCAATATTTTCTTTTAGATTTGTTCTGTGTGCAGACAGGGCAGTCAGAGTAAATGATCTGCAAAATCATAGACTTGGTCTCTATTGGTTGCTAGAGTGGAAGATTCCCTGAAAATAAACTTCTAATATTGTGCTTGTCAAGGTTGCATAAAAAAAGAAAAGACAACACTGGAAAGAAAAAGAGAACCCTGAGGGACTGGAGTGAAACTGAGAATGAACAAATGAAGTTGGAAAATTATATTAAAACACTACAGATTTGAGAAAATAAAAAGAGGAAGAGAAAGAGAGAAAGGGAAAGGGAATGGGAAAGGGAAAGGGAAAGGGAAAGGGAAAGGGAAAGAAAGAAAAAGGAAAAGGAAAAGGAAAAGGAAAAGGAAAAGGAAAAGGAAAAGGAAAAGGAAAAGGAAAAGGAAAAGGAAAAGGAAAAGGAAAAGGAAAAGGAAAGGAAAAGGAAAAGGAAAAGGAAAAGGAAAAGGAAAAGGAAAAGGAGAAAAAGAAAAAGGAAAAGGAAAAGAAAAAGAAAAGAAAAAATATCTCTTGAAGAATGAAAGCTAGAAAACTGAATGAAAGAGAAAAATGCATTATTATTATTATTGTTTTGCCAAATATAAATTGATGTATGGATCTAGGTAAGTTTTGTAGATATAGACTTAATCTTGAAGCTGGATCATTGCAGCTATTTCTTTGAGCATCTGAACAACTCTGAAGTTTGGTATGATTCTGGGCAGCCCTAAAGGCAGAAAATGCATTTGCCTGAAGAGCAAGTGAACAAATATCCAGCTGCACAACTAAAAGAAAAGGGTTTAAAAGTGCAGCTTTTCTGCCCAACATGAAACTGTAGCCTTCCTGCCTTCAAAATTCCAGGTTTTATATGAATGTTTTGAAATGTACTGAAATGATTTTGCTGGAGAGATACTCAAAACATAAATACATAAAGCAAATTGCTACTAGAGATTACAGAGCCTTAGCTAAGTGGCTACTATTTTCTCTGAGATCTCTACAGCATTTGTGGACCTGGAAAACCCACTCTGAACCTTTATGGACTTCAAACCCCACCATCAGTAAGTACCACAATATGGCAAATTATAGTATGGACATGGAGCTGTGGCAGAGGGTCCAGAGGAAGGTTGCAAAGATGACCAGAGGGCTGGAGCATGTCTCCTGTGAAACAGGCTGTGGGAGTTGGGGGTGTTCAGCCTAGAGAAAAGGCGGCTTCATGGAGACCTTCTTGCACCCATCCAGCAGTTGAAGGAAACTTACAGGAGAGCTGGAGTGGGATTGTTTGTAAGGTCTGTGGTGACAGGAAGAAGGGCAATGGTTTTAAACTAGAGTAGTGTAGATTTAGATTGGACGTTAGGAAGTTCTTCATTATGTGGGTGGTTGCCCAGAGAAGTTGTGGACTCCTCATCCCTGGATGCATCTAAGAGCAGGCTGGATGGGGATTTGAGCAACCTGGTCTAGTAGGAGGTGTTCTTGCCTTCTAGGGCAGGGGAGAGCATTTGGAACTAGATGATCTTTAAGGTCCCGTCCAGCTCAAGCCATTTTATGATTCTGTCAGTAAGTACCAAAACATGGGAAATTAAAGACTTCTATTTCCTAAATCAATGTTGGTTTAGGACTAGTGGAATTGTGAAGTGAACATAGACAACCCTTGAGAGGAACATTTCTTGTTGTGTGGGGACCCTGCCTCCGCCACCAGCACCATAGGTGTAGAAGGGGCAGCATCAAGAGGTGCAGTAGAAAGAGGTGCAGCAGCAAGAGGTGCAGCAGCAGCTGGGAATGGTGGATGAGATCTGCTTCTTTTCCTCCACCCAAGACAGGGACAACCTTCTTGTTATGAATTGGACCTACTATATCCAGCTGGACTTTTGCTGCATTTCTATTACATATTAGAGCTATTGCAAAGATTTGCATCTCCAACTGTGTTGGATGTTTTCCAGGATTTATTACCTCAAGCTCCATCCCTTGCAATTGGTGTATAGAATAGAATAGAATGAACCAGGTTAGAAGAGATCTTCAAGACCATCATGTCCAACCCATCATCCAACACCATCTAATCAACTAGACCATGGCACCAAGCACCCCATCAAGTCTCCTGCTAAACACGCCCAATGATGGTGACTCCATCACCTCCCCAAGCAGCACATTCCAATGGGCAATCACTCTATGAAGAATTTCTTCCTAACATCCAGTCTAAATCTCCCCTGGCACATCTTGGGACTGTGTCATCTTGTTCTGGTGCTGGTTGCCTGGGTAGTTGTAGTGAGCAATAAAGTCTCTCCTGAACCTCGTCTTCTCCAGGCTAAGCAACCCCAGCTCCCACAGCCCCTCCTCATAGGGCTTGTGTTCCAAATCCCTCACCAACTTTGTTGCACTTCTTTGGACACGTTCCAGCAAGTCAAGATCTTTCCTAAACTGAGGGGCCATCTGCAACCCCAAATCTGTTCTGTTCCTTTAATAAATAAAAACAATCTGATTGCTTTAACTTTCTGAACCTGTCTCAGTGCAAGTCCTGATTGGGGCACTGAGAAAAGAGAGGCAAATGTTAATTTGGTCAAATAATTCCAGTAAGAGTCCTGGGGTCTTTCTCGGACAGTCAGGTTTTGAGATCTTACCCATAAAACAATGTGTGCAAACAACTTCATATAAGTTACAAGTTAGTATAAATTATAATTTGTTTGTGGTTAATTCATGAGAACATAAAGCATTACACTGTAGATTAATTTTAAAAATGTTGCAATTTCTCTCTCTCTTTTATTAAGGGTTTTGATGTCTTTTCATTTTAAAGCCAGAGAAACATACTGTGGTCATCCATAGCAGAAATAAGGAGCTGATAACCAGCTGGGGTGCAAAGATTATCTGCAAACGCAGAAAGTAGCAGCTTTAGTTAATAATAACAAGGAACTGGGGTCCAGAACTTGTGAAGATTTGCTAATAAGGCAAAACTTCTAAATTAATGATGAATATCCTTTCCCACCCCACCCACAAACTACAGAATCACTCAAGAAACTAACAGTGTGCATCCCCTGCCTCGACTTTCTCCTTCACAAAGAACTTGAACTTCTTCAGGAGTCCTTACCTAAGTATATTTCTTTCCAACTGACCTTGGACCACTCCTGAGGATTAGCAAGGTGTTAAATAATTACGTCCAAGAAAGAACAGATGCAGTCAAAGGGGAACATTTAATTTCTTCTTCCTACTTGTAATAAATCAAGCAATGAGCACACATAAAGACAGTCCAGGAAAAGAACATAAAACTCAAAACTCAGTCAACTTTTAAAAACTGAAGGATGTTGCCTGACTTTCCCTAATGCTGTTGACTTCCTTTAAGCAGGGATGACGAATGCCATGGTCTGAGGTAATAAGCACATCTATCTGCTTTTGGTTTAATGGAAACTGAAAGTGTCCTCTGCAACAGGAAGGAAAAGAGCTCAGAAACAAATAACAACTACAATAAAAAACCCACTTGTGAAAGAATAAGTGAGGACATATTTAAAGCCACAATAACAACCCAACCCAGGTTACAAGATGTCATTCATTTCTATCGCCTCTGAGGCTTATAAATATGAATATAATGGCACCAATCATTTGTTAATGTTAACAGCAACCCTTTAAAAAGTTTATACTCAAACTCAGCTGCTGCACATCTGAAAGGAAAAGTTAGCTGCTGCTTAGAAAAGGGAGAAGAGATTTCAGATTGGATTGTATATAAATTAGAACAAAACCTCATTCCTGTGTATAAGTATTCACAGGAGAGACCCATAATTGCTGCCAGGCTTTTCCAAAGCCCAAGGAAGAGCTGATTTGGCTCAGCATAGCCTGAAGGTTGGAAACCACTGCTCTAGGCAAAAGACATGACGGCTGCTCATCCGTTAGCCTGTGTGTGTGTGTGCCTGTGTGAGTGCACGAGGTTTTTTAGCTGGGAGAAAAAGAAAACAGAAAAAATTCCAGAGACTTTATTTTTAGTCTAACACTTGAGGGTTAGTTTCTAGGTTTGAAATTATTCAAAACAGCTCTCGTTTGTCAAAGAGGAAAAAATTGGGCTAGATAGGTATAAATTTACCCTCATTTGAATTCCAGTTTCCAGCAGATTTATATTTATTAACAGAAATAAATGCATTATTCTGAAAACTTCAGAGTAAAATTTACTAATAGCCTCTGTTTCTAGTGACCTGAATTTAACTTTGCAAATTAGCTTGCCAGTATTTATAATTACAAAATTAAGTTAAACAAAAAACTTTAGAATTAATTCCTTGCATTGAAACTCAGTAAAAGATGTTATTTAAAGGCAGTAAGTCAAAGCAGTCAGGGACATGAAGCAAAAAACCACAGAATCATAGAATAACAGAATCATGGAATCATTGAGTGGTAGCAGTTGAAAGGAACCTCTGAAGAACATTGAGTCCAACTGCCCTGCCAGAGCAGGATCACCTTAGGGAAGGTCCCACAGAAATGCATTCAGATGAGTCTTGAATGACTCCACAACCTCTCTGGGCAGCCTGGTCCAGTGCTCCATTACCATTACCATTTTATTTCTGTACCAACATAGTGCCCTTGGTGCAGATGCCTAGGAAAGATTTCAGCAGAAGTTGTGAATTTATGTGAATATTCAGAAATCAGTGAGGCAACTTGCTGCACCTAGTTATGCTTTCAAGTTTATGTCCAAAGATGAAGCTCAGTGCATGGGGGTTGGACCAGATGACTTCTAGAAGTCCATTGCAACCCAGTGCATTCTACAATTCTGTGATTCTATGAAAATGAGTGATATGGGAAAAGAAATGGAGTTAGAATCACAGAATAGTTTTGGTTGGGAAGGACAGCTTGTGTTGGGTTTGGCTGAGCTGGAGTTAATTCTCCTCAGAGCATCTTTCTTGTGCTGTGTTTTGCAGTGCGGTAGCTGGGTGTTGATCACACAGCAGTGCTTTGGCTACTGCTGAATGAACACCCGGGCTGTGCTTTTCCAACATTTCCCTGCCCCAAGAGTACACTGAGGGGTGGGCACGGTCTTGGGAGGGGACACAGCCAGGCTAGCTGACCCAAACTGGCCAAAGGGGTAATTCCATGCCATATGATTTCATCTCAGGTATAGGAGCAAACTGGAAAAAGGAAGTGTGGAGATATTTGTTGATGGCATCTGTCCTTCAGAGCCACTGTTATGCGTACAGCCCTGCTTCCCAGGATTGAAGATCATCTGTTGATGGGAAGTAGAACATAACATCTCTCTTTGATTTTGCTTCTGTACATGGCCTTTTCTTTTTGCCTGTGCTTGGCACTATTAAATTGCTTCTACTTTTTTACTGGCTTTTGTTATATTTCCCTCTCTCTCCTGTCCATCTAAGAAGGGGAGTGATAGAGTGGCTTTGGTGGCCATTTTGTCCCCAGCCAGGTCCAAACCACCACACCTTTATGATCATCAAGTCCAACTATTACAACCAGCAGGTCAAGAAAGGGATTCTTCCCCTATGCTCTGTTCTTGTGAGACCCCACCTGGAACACTGCATCCAGTTCTGCAGTCTCCATCATAAGAAGGATATAGAACTGTTGGAATGAGTCCAGAAAGGGCCACAAGAATGATCCAAGGGTGGGAGCAGCTCTGCTATAAGGATAGGCTGAGGGAGATGGGTTTGTCCAGACTGGAGAAGACATCTGACCCCCTCAGGTGGCTCAGTTGGTAGCGCATCAGACCCTTAATGGGAAGGTCATGAGTTCAAGCCTGCAGCGGGCAGTAGTGTCCTGTCTACTCTAGTCATGAGGTCTGTGGTGACAGGTTGGACTCGATGATCTTTGAGGTCTCTTCCAACCTTAGGAATACTGAAATACTGAAATCTGGAGGACCTTATAGCTACCTTTCAATACCTAAAGGGAACATGCAGAAAGGTTAGAGACTGAATTTTCAAAAGGGTGTGTAATGACAGTACAAGGAGGAATGGTCTTGAGCTGAGGGACAATAGATTTAGACTGTATCTTAGGAAGGAGTTTTTCAGTATGAGGGGGGTGAGTCTCTGGAACAGAGTGGTTGTGGACGTGGTGGTTCAAGGCCAGGTTGGATGAAGCCTTGAACAACCAAATCTAGTTGAGAGATGTCCCTGACCATGGCCATGGAAGGGAGATTAGAGCAGATGATCTGTAAGGTCCCTTCTAGTCTAAGCCATTCTATGATTACCTTTCTCTACCAAGTCTGGTGCTAAACCACATCACTCAGCACCACATCTCTGCATCTTAAACACCTGAACTAATAAGGCCCCTGTCTCCCAAATATAGGACTTACTATTTGTTCTAGTTGTAATTCAGGAGCAGATGTTTAGATTGGATATTAGGAAAACATTCTTTAATGAAAGAGTGGTCAGGTATTGCAACAGGTTGCCCAGGGAGGTGGTGGAGTCACCATCACTAGAGATGTTCAAGAAATGTGTGGACATTGCACTTTGAGATATGATTTAATGGCTGTAACATTTGGACTCAGTGATTTTAGAGGTCTTTTCCAGCAGAAAAAATGCTATGATTCTATGAAAGATATCCATGGTTCATCTTAGATGATTTTTATATCTTTCAGTTTATGGTCCTGTGTGGATCTGCTTTAATACTGCACTCATTTGCACAGGACACAGACAGGAAAACAAAGCCAGTATCTCTGAGCTGGGTTTGCAGCACCACATTTAGGTAAAGAAGTCCTAATTAGAAGAAAGCCTTATCAGCTTGCTAACATGGCTTTTCTAAAGCAATTACATAACATCTGGACCCAAATAATAAGCATACTCAGCACGACATATACTTGCTCTTCATCTCGTCTTTATGAAGCATCATTATGGAGAAGATTTACTAACACGAGGGACACACTGAAGTCAAGAAAATGATTCCTAGTTAATTATTAAAGCAGGCAAATGAAATTAATTCTGAATATTTTATGGGATGGGGCAGCATCACGACCTTGTGGTCACATTTTCTAAAATTTGTTAAAAAATGGGAAGCTTTCTATTCAGACTGTAGAGATTACAAGCATCTTTAAAATCATTTTAGTTCAGTGGTAGCATTTTTCTTCCTTAAATCAGACTTTTATATTTCCTGCAGTTTGTGCTTTGTGGTAAAAACACTCCTAAATTTTGCTTTAGGCCAGAAAGCACAGCATATTCCATTTTACAGCAATATCTTCTTCTGATGTTCTTGTTTCTTGTGAATTACCAACTCTGAATGTTAACTAGAGTCCTTTATTTCCCTTCCAGGTTTGTGAGGGGGTTTTAGGACAATCTACAGAACCTGAGTTTAATTTAGCTGAATTTATTTTGATACAATATTAAATTTATTCTTCACTTCACCTCCTTGTATATATAGACTTATATGTGTTGCAAAAGACCTGCAAGATCATCAAGTCCAACCATTATTCAGAATACAGAATTAACCAGGTTGGAAAAGACCTTTGAGATCATCAAGTCTATCACCCAACACCATCTAATCAACTAAACTGTGGCACTAAGTGCCTCATCCAGTTTTATTTTAAACACTTCCAGTGATGCCGACTCCACCACAACCCTGGGCAGCCTATTCCAATGGCCAGTCTCTCTTCCTGGGAAGAATTTCTTCCTCACATCCAGCCTAAACCTCCCCTGGCACAGATTGAGACTTTGTCCTTGTGTTCTGGTGCTGCTTGCCTGGTAGAAGAGACCAACCCCCACCTGGCTACAGCCTTCCTTCAGAGAGTTGTAGACAGTAATAAGGTTGTCCCTGAGCCTCCTCTTCTCCAGGCTAAGCAACCCCAGCTCCTTCAGCCTCTCCTCATAGGGCTTGTACTCCAAACCCCCATTCAGCTTTGTTGCCCTTCTCTAGACACATTCCAGCAAGTCAACATCTTTCCTAAACTGAGGGGCCCAGAACTGGACACAGTAGTCAAGGTGTGGCCTAACCAGTGCTGAGTCCAGGGGCAGAGTCTACAGCTACTTTAAGTGACTGCTTAATAGCTCAGTGCAGTCAAATCACATAGTTCCTTTGTGAAGAAAAGCTAATGAGAGCACGAGCTTTTACTCTTTGAAAATACAATTCACCAAACTTCAAGAGGTTGAACTTGATGATCTTAGAGGTCTTTTCCCATCTTTATGATTCTGTGATTCTTGAGAAAAAAAAATGTTTGCTAGGTTGAGTGTGGTGGTGAGAGAAAGTTCTGTTCTCCCACACACACACAAAGAAACCATGACTAACTCAGTCAGAGGAGCAGAAATTAATTAAAGCTATATTTACAAGCAGGATGAAATGCAGATGATTATATACACAATATACAGTATTTACAATATAGAATGTGTTTACATCTTCTGATCATCTCTTTACAACTACCTGAAAGGAGGTTGGAGTGAGGTGATGGTTGGTCTCTTCTCCCTAGTAACAATTGATAGGATGATAGAAATGGCCTCAAGTTGCACCAGAGGAGTTTTAGGTTGGATATTAGGAGCAATTTCTTTCCTGCAAGAGGGGTCAGTCATCAGATCAGGCTGTGCAGCTAAGTGCTGGATTCACCATCCCTGGAGGTGTTCAAGAAACGTGTGGATGTGATATTTTGTGATGTGGTTTAGTGGTCTTGATGGTGTTGGGCCAAACTCAATGATCGTAGAGGTCTTTTCCAACCTTAGTGGTTCCGTTTTTCTGCATAAAATACTGTATGTAGTTTCTTACCATGTATTTTCCCTTTACACCAAAGGCTACTGAAATCTCAGTAAAATATTTTTATATCTATCACTCTCAAAGAATTGGAGAAAAAAAAAATGCATAGAATACTTATGTGTGTAAAGACATAGTTATTCTCACAATTCTCTGTTTGATCTAGGAGAAGACAAAATTATTTCTATATTCTTCGGGTGGATTAGAATTGAGCAGCTGAGACCATTTCTGCCCTGGGCACTCCTCTGTGCCCTCCTGATCAGTGTCACCTCCTCAGAGGCACTGATGTCAGATGTGTCTGTGAACAAGTAGAACCACAACCTTATAGAATCATAAAAGTTGGAAAAGACCACTAAGAAAACCAAGGTGATTCTGGAGATGACTTAGACCTTGACTAGATGTGTCTACCCAGAAGGCAAATATGTTTGTCAGTGGGATGGGAAAGATGAGTGGGTGTGGTAGGAGCTGCTACTGAGTAATTTATATCTGCTACTTCATATCTGTTAAGAGCCCTAAGAGGAAGGATATCATCTTTGGTGACTTCCCTCTATCTTTTGTTTGTGCTCTTCACTAAATCACTACAGTTGAAAAAAGGCCAACCATTTTATTTACTACCACAGCCACTACTACACCACTTCCTTGAGCACCTTATCTAGATGGCTTTTAAATACAGCCAGGAATGACAAAATTCAGCCACATTCCCAGGGCAGCCAGTTTTTGAGAGAAGCCTTTTAGTATAGTTTTTTCCTAATGTCTAACTTTCATTTCTCTACCACAAAGTTATTGCTCTCCTTCTACCTGGAGCAGATTTGTTTGTGATTGGAATATTGATGATGATGATGATTAGTGAGGTATTTTTGGCTGTTCAAAATGGAAAATAATTGAAAAGGAACACAAGTAGAAATTAATAAGTTATCTACAGTGACAGGCCTGATTCTAATTCATTATTTAAATATCATTCAGTAAATTGATCTGAACAAATGGGGGATTTAAGCAGTGAGAAAAGTTAACAAATACAGATGTTAATTACATGGAATCATGGAATTGTTTTTGTTGGGAAAGACCTCTAAGAACATTGAGTCCAACCATTATCTAACTCTACCAAGTCTGGTGCTTGACCACATCCCATGGCTTGTAGGAGTTATTATACCAGTCCTCCCTGAATGCACTTTATGCAAGTTTAGCAGTTTGCCAAGCATAGGACACATACAAAACCCCACAGATTGCATTTCTCAATGTTCCTGCTCAGAGCCACTCCTAAACAGTAAGGGTGATTTAATTATCTAAATAGTAATTAGGAAATTAAATGGAGTTGAAAGATACATTCCTTAGAGGATTAGTTCTTGTCAAATGGGGGGAGGGGGGGAAGGATTCTCTTCCTGATTATTTCTTAAGGGGTATGTGGTAATCTAAAATTTCAGAAGAAAGTTGGTTCCCTCCCACCCAAGAAAATTAAGGATGAATATTTTAGGATAAAAAGAAAAGAAAGAAAGAAAAAGGAAACAGGAAAAAAATGTATGTTCCATATAGATGTAGATAAGCTTCAAAGCTTGAAAACCAACTTCCAAAGTTATAATCATAAGCAAATCAAAATGTTGTTCACAAAACTCCAGCTCCATAAAAATCCTGTAACTTCTCCTCTGTACTGTACACTGGATTATCTCAAATTATGTTTTAGTGGGAGTGAGCTGCCTAGGAAGGTGGTGGAGTCACTGTTCCTGGACGTATTTAAAAGATGTGTGGATGTGCTGCTGACTGCAATGGCGTAGTGGTTGTGGCTTAGTAGCAGTGGTGGGATTGTGAGCTCTAGGCAAGCAGTTGGACTTAATGATCTCTAAGGTCTTGTCCAACCTCAGCAGTTCTATAGTTCTATGAGTCTAACAAGGAAGGAAGAAGGCAGCTAGAGATTCACAATAAACATAACAATGACAATATTCTGAGGATAATGACATGAAGAAAACCCTTTCAGTTACAAGGAATGTATTGCCTGCGTTATGTTTTCTTTCCTATGTGTGAGCACTTCATAACATTTATCTAGTTTTAAGCTTCCTCAGATATCTTTGTTGAAATTTCCTTGTTCATGAATAAAGAAAATTTTAGTAGTCTTCTGATGGAAATACAACTTGTCCATGTGTCCCCTGTAGGGATTCCTTCTTAAGGAGGCAGGGGACTAAAAGCCTGAAGAGTTTCATGAACAAAGTTTATAGCATCTCAGCAAAGAACTGCCAGAATCTATTTCTCAAGAGACAGGAATCAGATGAGATAGGAACTAGGAGTTTTACATCACATCTTTTGTCTCTTCATCTCCTTGACAATAGCTTGTAAGCTCCCTAAGTTTCTTGTGTTCATTTTCCCAATTTTGTCAGAAAATTAGAGATCTTTATTTAAATTTTAAGTCTCCACAAGAAGAAGAAAGAGAATAGATCCTCATAGGCTGTCTTTATCCATAACCAATATTTAGTTAGTTAGTTAGATATTTACATATTTATATAATATATTATATATGACAGCTCTACTTCAACTCTGCTACCTTAATTGTCACAGAGCCAAATAGAAAGAGTCTGATCAATTCTATTACACCAGTTCTATAGTTCAACCATTGTTTTCTGAAGTATCACTGGTGATTAAAAGCTGAGATTTGCCTATTTATACTCTGAGGAAAAATAAAATGAAAGTAAAAGGGGAAAAAAAAAGTCTCTCTTTAAGGCCCACATTCTAAAGCTGAAATGCCACTTAAAATGGTGAGTTTCAGAAGATCATCAGCAATGCATCAGTGAAAACAAGACTTAGAGTGAACCTCACCATGGAATAACCAACAGTTTTGTGCATGGAAATGGAATAATAATTTGTTGTTGGGGGGGGGGGTTGTTGTTTGGGTTTTTGTTGTTATTCTTGTTGGTTTTATGTTTTTATTATTTTATGTCTGCACAAAAAGGACTTGCATATAAAATTTCTGTAGCTTCCTCATGTTGCAGCTGAACAAATCTAACCTTCTGCTTATTCAATCCAACAGAGGAATTCAGAGTCAAAAAGTAGGTATTAATGTCTAGAATCTTTACATACCTCATGGAGAGACTCAAGCACCTGAATGCCTTAAACTGAAAATATTGATTAAACAATGCATTGAACTTTGGTCCAGTAGAACTTTGAAAGGTTAAACCTTCAGACTATAAATTTCAACAAAGACATCCTCCATAATCTAAATTAAATTATCATAAAACATGTACAAAACTATATAAAAAAGGGCCTATTTGGAGAGGTCTTTTAAAGAGTTCCTAATCAAATAATTAATTATCTGGGGTTATGTAAGGGTCTGTGCTGGAAGAGCAACTGTGTAATGGAGACACAGTTTCATTCAGTACCTAAATGATGAGATACAGAGTAAGATTATTATGTTTGAGGATGATAATAGCATGGGGGGAAAAACAAATATATTAAAGGAAAGGATGAGAATTTAAAATTACCTTCATAAATGGACCATATTTTCTTAAAACTGTTGCACTTTACTAATCAGAATCAGTGAGTTGAAGATATTATAGTTCTGTTACCAAGGTAGAGGAGGCTTTGAGCATTCCTGATCTCGTGGAAGGTATTCGTGCCCAGGGCGGGGGGGATTGGAAACAGATGATTTAAGATTCCTTCCCACTCAAACCAGTTGTGGTGATTTGAAACTCCCCCCCAAAACATTAAAGTTGCCAGACCAGTTCAGTGTGGTAGCAAATGAAAGCTGTATGCACAAGCAGAACTACAATCTACAATAGAATGCAAGGAATATGTACAAAATATACAGTATTTGCAATATTTACAGGTGTTTACAATTAATAAACAGCACAAGAATCCCCCTGGACAAAGACCAGGGCAAGATACTAGCTTCTCTTTCTCTGCCCTTCTCCCCACCCTGTACAAGAGGAGGGGCAAGAGAAAGGAGCAGAAAAGTTAATACCAAAACATTGCAGCTAAGGTCAAGCAGAAGCAAGTCAGTATCTCTCCCAGAGTGAAGAAGTGAGAAGAGAAGACAGATAGCTTTGGTACAACTAGTTTAAGTCCCTTATCTCTTCCAACGGGAGTGTTTAGAATTACCTTTATTTTCTTTTTTACACCCAATAGTGATTTATTTACATTTTACTACTTTCTGTTCAAGATCTGTGAAAAAAATTTAAAGGCATAGCCTAAAACTGCTATGCCAGTCCATGATTTTATGATTCTAAGTCAGAATAACCAAAATTAATCTAATAAAGATGAAATAGTGATTTGGGGGACTAAATATCAGATATACTAATACAGAAAAGGCTATTTTAGTTCAAAGGAGCCTACAACAACCATCTACAACAACTGCCTGACCAGTTCAGAGCTGACTAAGTTACAAAATTTTAAGGGCATGGTTCAAATGCCTCCTGACAGGCTTGAGGCATTGACCACATCTCTAGCAAGCCTGTTCCAGGGCTTGAGCACTCTCTTGGCAAAGAAATTCTTTTTAATGTCCAATTTACACCTTACCTGGTGCATCTGATCTAGTTATAGACATCTCTGCTTGCTGCAAGGGGGTTGGAAAAGACGACTTTTGAGGGTCCTTTCCAACCCAATGATGATTCTACAATTCTATTATATGAACCATTTCCACAGATCCTTTCACTGGATTCCTGGGACAAGTCCTTGGCCACTCTCTGCAGTACATTCCTTCCAGCCATTTCACCAGCTTTATTGGGATGCATTCAAGGACCTTAACATCCTTATTCACTTGCAGGGCCAAAGTATCAGTCTTTACATCTTGGCTGAGTGGTAGGCATTGGACACCCACTATAACATCTCCTTTGTTTTCCATGCCCTTAATCCTCACCTGGAAGCTCTCAACCCCATCACCGCTGTCAAATTTCTCTCTTATGTTTAACATGACACCATTGCTAAAGATCTGTTGGATATGAGTCAACAAAAGGCAGCTGTTTGTTTCTACATGGCCTAATGACAAGAAAAAAGATCTTTTTGTTCTATTCATCATTGGTAAGACATCAATAGAGGCTTTATGCCAAGTTCAAGACAGATGCAGCATTTCAGATCAATAAAAGTGAAAAAAAAAAAGGAAAAGAAAAGTGTCAGTTAAAAGAAATAGAGGTACAGAGATCAGGGAGGTGATATCTTGAGGTGTTTCCTAGGTTACTGGTTCTTTGAGTCTGTGTTACAAGCGTTATAATCAAAGAGACCAGATGCAAAATGAGCAAATAAAATGTTTATTTTACAGTTAGGTTTTCTATTCTCCATTTTCAAGAGAAAAATCTGGGAGAATTTTTAAACCTTTTCTAGTCTGGTCACAGAATAAAACGTCTACACTATCCTGTAAGCATAAGAGTACATCACACACACACACAAGATTGCACAATTAAACTATTAAAGTGTAAATTCCCAAGGGAAAAGAGAGGGAACATTGTGCCAAATGTTGTCTTTATTTATTGAAGTCATCTAAAAGTCCAAGTTACAAAATGATTAACTGATTCACCCTCCAGACACAACAGATGGAAACATTCTGATCCTGCTTGGTTGCCTGAAAGATGGCTGATGACTTTGTTCACTTTTCCTAATTCTTTTTTATTACTATTATTATTATTATTATTATGCAGTGCCATGGTCAGCTTTTGAAGATCCATTTGTTCTATTCCAAAACCTTTCTTGATTGCTGAAGAGAATCACTTTCTTCAGCAGTGTGCTAATTGAGTTTGACAGACACAGCTGCAGCTCCTCCTTCAGTTGCAAGAACTGTAGCTCATATTTCTAACTATTCAGAAATAGAGACGTTTTTATTACTATCTGATGCAATAAAATTCTTTTTGAAGAGTGAGAGAACCTTTAAGCTCAGAATCAAAATCAGCACCTAAATTACTGTCCTGGTTAGAGCTAGCCCAACACTGATTCTGCTCAGTGTTTTCCCTTTTCACCTCAGTCTCTGCTCAGGGCCAGTACTTTCTGCAGTTCAGGGCAGGTTTCCATACACAGACGCTGATACTAGCAGTAGGAACTTGATGGGGAGAGTTAGTGACAAGGAGTGGGCTGCAGACCAAGGGCACTGCACCATCTTGGGTATCACCTAGGGCTGCAGAGGAAAACACTGCAGCTCAAGGAAGAAGTGAACAATTCAAACGACCCTCAATCAACTGAGGGAGGATTCCATCCCATGGTGTAATGCTGAAGGGTCACCAGGGTCAAGCCTCTTCTTCCATGGCTGGTGTCTGAGAAGGCTGCTGTTCATTTTGCCTTTGAGCCTGAGTTTCTGAATCCAGTTTCCATTGGCTGCTGAGTCCAGTTTGGAACTCCTGCCACAGCATCAGTAGTGACAGTGACTAATTGCCATCAGGGCTTGGGTTCCATTTTGCTTTGTGTAGTAAACATAACATAACATAACCCAGAAAAAAAAACACCTCTCCACTGTCCTATAGACAGCTCAAGTTACCTCAGTCCTTTCAGAAGCTGAGTATCCTCAGGAAAAAACAAAACAGGAAAAACTCCTGATATTCATTTGAGATATTGCTAACATCTGCTTCTTTGGAAAAGTATAGGGATCTTGATAGCTTTTAGCTCTATTTACAGGTTCTCCCTGTGTTGGCATTTCTATCCTCATTAGTGAGCAGTTTGGCAACAATGAATGGATGAAAGACAGTACAAAATAATTGTGATACAAAAGACCCAAGATGAATTTGTGACACCTAAAGCTTCAGATTAAATGGCTCAAAATGAGGCATTAACATGAAATGCTGGCTTTGCTAATTTCTCAGGACAAGCTGCAGCTGTTTCAAACTGACAGGTGGAAATTGTATCAGTTCTTTGTAGTAAAAGAAAACTCACCCAAGAAACAAAAATCCAGGAAGGATGGAAAGGGGTCTCACAGGTCCAAAACTAATTCCTGAAGTGTTAAAATTGTTACATAAAATGTCAGAAAGCTTTTTGGTGAAGACAGGATGTATTGGGTTGGAAGTGACCTTTAAAGGTGTATTCCATGCTCCCTGCAGTAAGCGGGGACATCCCCAACTACAACAGGTTGCTCAGAGCCTCATCTAGCCTGACACTGAATGTTTCCAGGGATGAGGCCTCCACCACCACCCTGGGAAACCTGTTCAAGTTTCCACCACCCTCCTAGTAAAGAACTTTTTCCTAATGTCCAATTTAATTTAACCTCTAGATTCAAACCATTGCCCCTTGTCCTATTGCTACATGCTTTTGCACACAGTTCCCTTCCCAGCTTTCTTATAGGCCTCCTTAAAATACTGGAAAACTGCTATAAGGTCTCCCTGGAGCCTTCTCTTCTCCAAGCTGAACAGCCTCAACTCTCTCAGCCTGTCCTCATAGGGAAGGTGCTCCACCTCTATGATCATTTCCATGGCCTCTTCTGGATGCGCTCCATCAGGTCCAGGTCCCTCTCATGTTGAGACCCCCAGAGCTGCACACAGGTGAGGTCTCAGCAGAGCAGCAGAATCACCCCTCGTGTTCTGCTGGCAAAACTTCTTTTAATGCAGGCCAGAATGCAATCAGAATACTGGGGCATAATCACCAATTTGTTATGAAAAGTATACAATTCATGTTTGGCTTTTTTTTTTCCCCATGATCACAGAACTAACCAGGTTGGAAAAGACCTTTGAGATCATCAAGTCCAACCTATCACACAACACAATCTAATCAACTAAACCATGGCACTAAGTGCCTCATCCAGTCTTACTGTAAACACTTCCAGTGGTGGTGACTCCACCATCTCCCTGGGCAGCCCATTCCCATGGCCAATCTCTATTTCTGTGAAAAATTTCTTCCTAATATCCAGCCTAAACTACAAAATTGTTTCAGAATCATAGAATTGTTAAGGTTGAAAGAGATCTCAAGGATCATCCAGTTCCACCCCCCTGCCATGTCAGGGACACCTCATACTACATCAGGTTGCTCACAGCCATATCCAGCCTGGCCTTAAAAACTCCCAGTTATGAGGCTTCTACCATCTCCCTGGGCGACCTGTTCCAGTGTCTCACCACCTTCATGGTGAAGAACTTCTTCCTAACATCCAATCTGAAGCTACCCATCTCTATTGTATTTTTTCCCATTGCCCTTAGACCTATCACTCACTAAAAGTTCCTCACCCCTCCCCCCACCATCTTCCCCCTTTTTCCCCTCAACCCCATAGCACATGGGCTGTGTTGGAGTCTCCTCCCATACCAGGTGTGGCCACTTTGCCCTCCCCACCCACTCCCCTTTTTAATCCCCCACAGGAAGGGCAGAAGCCCTAAGCTGAGCCCATCTGGGCTGGGGATCCTCCTCTCATCTCTGGTGAGTGCCCATGGTGCACACTGGGTGATGGTGGTGGTGACAACAAAGGCCGGGGGGCCTGGTGGCCCCCCGGTTGTTAGGAACATTATTGATTGCTACTCCTGTATCATCTATGGGTGCTGTCTGGGCCTCCTCACTGGGGCTGAGCTCCTCTGTGTAGTCTCTTAGAATCATAGAATCAATAAGGTTGTAAAAGACCTCAAGGATCATCAAGTCCAACCAATCACTCAACACTCCTTTCAGAAGTAGCACATGCCTTACACAAAGAAGTAAGTTTCTTGTTTTTGTTATTGCAAAGGAAATGCAATCCAAAGAAATAATAATGGTTCCTTAGTTGCTGCTGTTTAAAGAAGATTGTTTGTTTGGATTTGGGGGAAATCTGCCTCATACATAAATATTTGAAGCTGGCAGTTGTAAGCCATCTTGTTTTTTCTCCACTTGAAATTTCTACATGCTCCTTGCAAAGTAATCATGGTACTGACAACACACAGGGACCTGAGTCTTCCCTATATGTACAAGAATTCACAGATATGGCACAATCTGGGCAACAGTTCAAGGGCAACAAAGCTGATGAGGGGTTTGGAGCACAGCCCTATGAGGAGAGGCTGAGGGAGCTGGGGTTGCTTAGCCTGGAGAAGAGGAGACTCACAGGAGACCTTATTGCTGTCTACAACTACCTGAAGGGAGGTTGTAGCCAGGTGGGGGTTGGTCTCTTCTCCTAGGCAACCAGCAGGGGAGGTTTAGGCTGGAAGTTAAGAAGTTCTTCATAGAGAGAGTTATTTGCCACTTTGAATCAGGCAGCTGATGTTACACTCAAAAACCTTGTTATGAAAAAAAGGCAAGATGTGTGTATGGAGTGAAGTTTTTTTTTTTGTTTGTTCCACTGTTCAAATCTAGCCTAAATGGAACAGTCTTTCAGTTTGCAAAAATCAATAAAATTCTCAATAAAATAATGTTTGGACATGAAGATCTTAAATATTGTTTCCAACCAAAATGATTCTATGGTTCCATGATATAAATGTACTAGTGACATCCTTTTTGCTCATCTTCCCAACATTTCTCTCCATCCTCACCAAACAGATTGGAGATGAATGATTTTATGACAAGCCCAGACCTTCTGAATTTCTTTGACAAGAAGAATTAACTTATTTTTCATTTATTTCTTCCTAGCACTACCTGTTCTGGTTTTCTTCTTTTAATTGGTTTCCTAATTGCTAGATGGTGGTTCTGGTGTGGGGGTTTTTTGTGTTCTTCATTATCTCTAAAACTGGGTTTATGTGATGCTCAAAGTTGTACTTTCTGGTAAGGACTAGTGACTGAGTTGTGTTTGCAGTTGGAGATTTTTGTCTTCCATCTCCACTTTTCCACAGCATATGTAGTTATAAGATCACACCTACACTCCTCTACAGCACGGTTTATTCTGAGATCACAGACAGTTCAATTCACACAAAACAAATGCTTGGTTTTCCTGCAAGCTAAAACTTTTCTTTTTTTCTAGCAGCAGCAGCAGCTACCTGACAGTTAAAACTAGTTTAAATCAACTCAGGCCAAGACAAGCTGAAAGAAGTCCTGAGACCTGTGCTGTCAAGTCAATGTAAAGCCTTAGAGCTTGATGGACCTATACGGGCAATTGTATTAACATACACTGCAACAGAAGAAAATTATCTTTTCCAGGGATGTTTAATTTCCCTGTTTGCATGGCTAGGAGAAATAAATGTCCAATGAAAAAATATTTTGATGGCAGATATAGGATGATAGGATCAAAATAATTCATGAAATTGACCTACAAACATCCACCTGGATACAACCTCCAGCTGAAAGCAGGGTCAGGTATGAGGTCAGACAAATATGCTCAGGGCTTTATCCAGTCTTGAATATAATTTACAGAAGGAGATATAGCATATAAAAATCTTACAGACATCAGGGTAGAAGCTATCTAAAACATCTGAAAGTATAGTTGAATTTCATAAGGCTGACTCCTTCCTTTAGCCTATATTCCTCTGGAGGACTACTCCTGGAGCATACACCCAATTTGGGGCTGTTCAGTCTGGAGAAAAGAAGTCTCTGAGGTGACCTTATTGTGGCCTTCCAGTATCTGAAGGGGACCTACAAGAAGGCTGGGGAGGGACTTCTTAGGATATCAGGTAGTGATAGGACTAGGGAGAATGGAATGAAGCGGGATGTGGGGAGATTCAGACTCAATGTGAGGAAGCTCTTCACCATGAGAGTGGTGAAGCCCTGGAATGGGTTGTCCAGGGAGGTGATTGAGGCCTCATCCCTGGAAGTGTTTAAGACCAGGCTGGATGAGGCTCTGGCCAGCCTGATCTAGTGTGAGGTGTCTCTGTGTATGGCAGGGAGCTTGGAACTAGATGATCCTTATGGTCCCTTCCAACCCTGACTGATTCTATGATTCTATGTATTCAATGTCATCTGTCAACTGAATGGGAAAGCACTCCATCCAGGTCTTTGATAAAATGTTAAACAGGGCCAGAACAGGACAGATTTTTGAAGGACTTGATTTGTCACTGGCCTCTAGATGGAGTGTGGTTCATCCATCTCTACTGTCTGTGCCTGATCATCCAGTCAGTATTCTACCAAGCTAGCTGTGCATCCATCCAGACCATCACAACCTAACTTGGATGCAGCAGTGTAGTAGAAGACAGCGTTGAGAACCTTGTTAAAATCAAGGTAAACAGCATCCACTGTATTCCCCCTATGGAGAAATACAATCATTTTATTGTAGAGAGTAATCAGATTCATTAGGCATGATTTGTCCTGGCTGTGCTGTTACCAGTCACCTTCTTCATGTGCCAGAATTAAGAGCCAGGAAAACATTTCCCAGGGATCAAAGTGAGACTAATTGACCTCTAGTTATCCAGGCTCACCTTTCAGCATGTTATGAAGACAGGTATAACTGTTGCTGCTCTTCAGTTTTCAAGCATCTGCTTTGATCTCCCTGATCATCTAGGGCTGTTTAGTGGGGGGAAAAGGAAGGTGGGGTCTACCTTCCTGCTCTCTACAACTCCCTGAAAGGAGGTTGGGGGCCAGGTGGGGGTTGGCCTCTTCTCCTTGGTTACAAGTGATAGGATGAGAGAAATGGCCTCAAGTTGCACCAGAAAAGTTTTAAGTTGGCTATTAGAAGAAACTTCTTGACTGAAAGGGTTCCCCCAGAGTGGAACAGGCACCCCACAGAGGTGGTTGAATACCCACCCCTAGAGGTGTTTAAAAACCACATGGATGTTGTGTTGAGGGACATGGCTTAGCAACACACTTGGCAGAGATAGATGCTGGTTGGAATGTTCCAACAAAACAATTTTGTGATTCTGTATGTGATTCTCTGATCTCCAAGAACTTTCAAACATAACATGGAGTGTAGATGTCTGAAAATATACACTTATTTTTTTTCCTGGAATAGTAGCCCCTCTGATATAACCCTCTTTAGAGGAGTAAAACTGTCAGATGTAAACTTAGATTTTATTTCCCTTTTTATTAACGTTAAAAGACAAACAAACAAAATCAAACCCACTTAACACTAACAGAGTTGAAGGTATACGATGTTTTGGGGAAAGACAAAGTTCCCAATTGCTCAATAATTAGCAAGGATCACCTTTCTTCGTTGTTGAAGACACAGTAAATTGGCAGAACTCAAGATTTATTCTCTTTGAGATTAAGAGTTATGCTTGATTGACAGTTTTGATTCCCCTGTTTAACAGAGACATTGAACAATTGGAGAGGGTCCAACAAAGAGCTGCCAATATCATTAGAAGGTTGAATGACTTGGCATATTAAAAAAAAAGAGAGGTTGAAGAAATTTGGTTTATTCAGGCTAGAGAATGATTGACTCAGAGGGAAACTCCTAATCACAGTCTTTGAGTAGCTAAAAGGGACTTACAGAGAACTTACAGAGGTAGTCTTCTCACTACGCTTGCGAGGCGACAGGACAAGATGTGACAGATGCAAGTTGCTTCAGGGGAAATTCTACCTAAATATAGGGGAGAAAAAAAAAAATCCTTGTCATGAAAACCCAGATGGAGCTCCCATGAAAACATGCAGCCACTCAGGTCACAGGCTGCAGGGAATGCCAGAGCCTTTCACTGGTAACGGGTGGCAGTAGTAAGAACAGCCATGTGTGGTACGACCAGCTGGACCATCTGCTCAGCCCAGTGGCAGAGCTGTAAGAGGAACTAGAGTGGTTAAGGAGCATTAAGGAGGCTGAGAAAAAGATAAAATGGTGGAGTCAAGTCTTGTCCTCCCTGAAACAGAAACAGGAATACCCACCAGAAGGAAGTTGATATATGCAGGGGGATGCTGTATCCTCTCCCCTGCCAGGCTGAATGCAGCATCCTAAATTAAAGAAGTGAATGGAGGCAATTCCATGGTCAAGGAGATAGAAGAAACTCCCTGTTTGCCCATCTTGTCCCCTCAGGTAACTGTACAAGAAAGAAGCTCAGTCAATAGAGTATGCTCTTCATTAGACCTGTTCTCTAGACCTTTCACCAGCATCATTACTCTTCTCTGGAAACACTCCAGCAGCTCAATGTCTTCCTTGTAGAGAGGGCCCTAAACTGAACCCTGGACACAAGTTGTGGCCTCACCAGTGCTGAGTACAGGGAAACAATCTCTTCCCTGGTCCTGGTGGTCATACTATTGTTGATCCAGGCCTGGTGCTCATGTTCAGCCAGCTGTCAATCAGCACCTCCAGGTGTTTCTCTGATGGGCTGTTTCCAGCCACTTTGCTTCAGCCCTGGAGCATTCATGGGATTATTGGGACCCATGTGCAGGACCTGTCACTTGGCCTTGATGAACCTCACACAGCTGGCCTCAGGCCATCAATCCACCCTGCCCAGATCCCTCTGTAGATCCTTCATACCCTGAAGCACATTCCCTACATGAATCTTAGAAAACATTGTGCTACCGATGAGCTAATGCTGTGAAACACAGGATTTTCAGCAAGGACTGTCAGAGGCTGCAGATGATTCAACAGATCCATTATATGGAGAAAGAAGGAATGGAAATGGGGAACAGCTTGATTTATTTTTACTCTCCAGTCAATCTTTTATTGCAGATACTGATACTTGGAGGTTGAAACTTTAAGAATAGTTGAAATGGACAAAGGTGTTTAGCTATTTGCATGCTAAAAGTTATACACTGTGATAGTCCTGGACTATTTAATTTGTAACAGAACTTTGGAACAGGATATATCATTAGCTATGTTATGGTTTCTATTTCTCCGGAACAACAGAACAACCTGGCCAAGCTACAAAGAGAAATTGGAGCCTCAGGAGGTAGTGTTAGAGTGGAAATATTGCCATAAATTTCAGGTCCAGTTTTCAATTTAGTATTTAATATCTTTCAGAGCATGTTCGAAGATCAATATTTTTCAAAGGTAACTTTTGAAAGCAATTTTGGATGTTGCCAGTCCTGAGAGTCCAGGTTCAGAGGACTTGCAGGAAATCTGAGTTTAGGAGACCTGCTGATTTATATTTCCTGAAAACCTTGGTTCCATTTGCCCTACTCAGCTTTAACAACTGAATGTAAAAGAATATTGTTACAGGGTTTTAAATATTAATTAGCATTTGGTTGGAGTTTTGGAAGAGTCAAATGCCTAAGCATTTCTAACAAAATGTTCATTGGTCCTTCCTGAATCTTTAAATGGTTGGGTGTTTTTTTTTTAAATAAACTTCTAGAATTGGTAACATAATTTTAAATTAGTAGATAAATTTATAGCATATCCAATTTCTTTTAATCTACCTGTCTTGGTTTCATAGAATCATAGAATTGTTAATGTTGGAAGGGACCTTAAGGATTGTCTAGTTCCAACCCCCCTGCCATGGGCAGGGACACCTCGCACTAGATCAGGTTGCTCACAGCCACATCCAGCCTGCCCTTAAAAACCTCCAGGAATGAGGCTTCCACCACCTCCCTGGGCAACCTGTTCTTTTTTTATTCCATTCCCCATAGTCCTAACATTACCTGACACACTAAGATGTCCCTCCCCAGCTTTCTTCTAGGTCCTCCTAAGATACTAGAAGACCACAATAAGGTCTCCTCAGAGCATTCTCTTCTCCAGACTGAGCTAGATCAGCACTGATTCTGCTCACAGGTTTCCCTTTCCACCTCAGCCTCTGCTCAGAGATGACACTTCCTGCAGGTCAGGGCAGGTTTGAACAGACAGGGCCTATGGCAGTCAGAACCTGATGGGGAGAGCAATTGCCAAGGGGTGGGCTGCAGAGCGAGGGCATTGTTTCATCTTGGGTTCCACCTTGGGCTGCAGAGGAAAAGGCTGAAGTTGTGAACAGGAGTGAACAGCTCAGGTGACCCTCAGCTGACAATGGAGGGATTCCATCCCACGGATGGCATCTTTGGTGTAAAGTTGAGAAGTCATCTCTTTGAATCTGTTTGATTTTATCGTTCTTATTGCCATTCCAGCTGGTTTAGTTACTTTCTGACCCATTAGTCTTTCTCCATTATTTCCCCTTTTTGTCTCTTTGGGAAGGAAGGGAGCTTGATAGGGAGACTCTATCATTCTTTTGGTGGTCAGCCCAGCCCTGACCCTTGCAACTGCCTATGCTGAGTATCCAAAATAATGTTTTTTATTCTTCTAGGTCATCATCTAGCTGGTGGGGGGGAAGAAAAGGAAAGAAAGAAAAGTGAAGGAAGGAATTTAGAAGGAGGAATTCAGAATGGAGAAGGAAGGAAGGAGAAGAAAAAGAAAGGAAGGAAGGAAAACAAAGACAAAGGAATACAGAGAAAGAAGGAAGAAAATAAAGATGGAAAGAGAGAAAGGAAGGAAGAAAGAAAGATGAAAGAAGAAATAAAAAGAGAAGGAGAAAGAAAAATAAAAAAATACAAAAGGAAAAGAAAGAAAAATAAGGAAAGGGAGAAAAATAGAAAGAAAAGACAAAGAAGGAAAAAGAAAGACAGGAAGGAAAGGAAAAAAAAAAAAGGGGGGGGGGGGAGGGGGGAAGAGGGAAAAATAGAGAAGAGGGGAAAAAATACAGTGTGACTGGACTTCTATCCAGCTTCAAGAATCTGCAAGGAAAAGGATTTTGTCTGGTCAATTTTTCATCATGTGGTAATTTCTACACCATGAAATGCTTGCCTCTATTCTTTCTGTAAAACTAATGTGATTATGTTAATTAACTACACGGTCAGGGAGAGTGCCTTCCACCCTGTCTTACAATTTGTCTCTTACTTGTAATGTTCAGAAGGTTAACTTTTGAAGACTTGTCATGGATACAGGAGTTAGTTCTCCCCCGAAAGCACTGAATCCACTTAACCAGTTACAGCAATATCCTTAATTTTGCTGAAAATCAAAGGTCTGTTAAACTTATAAAGAGTTTTTCAACTAAATGGCTTTTGGACAGAAGCTTCAAGGACAAAAACATTTTCACTAATGAGTGAAAAAGACAAAAAGTTTATAGAGAGATTTGAGTAACTTGAACTCGAGGCTAACATAATTAACATCTAACTTAAATTGCAATTAGGTTCTGTATGTGTTTAGTTCACCCAGGGTGTCCATGTTCAGATCACTAATAAATTTTGCTAATGCTTCTGTGGTTAATCCCTTAAACAGGGCAGCTTTCCTTCACTGGAAGCTGGGGTGCAAAGTAACACAAATAGCAGAAGGCATCAACCTGCTAAACAACAAAGGCACCATAAATAATTCAAAATAGGCTTGCTTGTGCTGTCACTCTCAAAATGTCTACCTTCATCATGAAGCTCTGCTAAGGTCATCAGTTTTGTATTGTGTACATCACAGTGTCTCTTAAATTGTGCTACGTAGCAATATGTATATATGTGTATATATATTTAATAATACATAAATAATAAAAATCACTGGAGATGTTTTAGTGTCATGACTTCCTTGGCTTCAAAGGAACCATGCTGACTTATGCCAACTGGGAATCTATCCCTTATGTCTAATATATTTTCAGAAATTTATAATTCTATATTGGAACTGGCAGCCTAGGAGAATCACAGAATCTTTAAGGCTGGAAAGGACCTCTAAGATCATCAAGCACAACTGTCAACCCAGCACCAACATGGTCACTAAACCATGTCCCCTATCTACATATATTTTGATCATCTCCGCAGATGGAGACTCCTCTACCTCCCTGGACAGCCCATTCTAATGTCTGATCACTCTTTCAGTAAAGAATTTTTTTTCTGATATTCAACCTAAACCTCCCCATTTCTTCCTATCCTGTGACTTGTTACTAGGGAGCAGAAGCCAACACCTCTGCCTTTCTCCAGTCTCCTTTCAGGGGGATGTAGAAAACTAGAAGCTCTCCCCTCACTCATCCTTAAGGCTAAACAAACTGAGTCCCTCAACTGCTCCTCACCAGACCTGTTCTCCAGACCCTTCACCAGCTTTGTTGCCCTTCTCTGCATCCACTCTGATACCTCAGTGTCTTTCTTGTGAGGACCCCAAAACTGAAGCCAGTACTCAGGGTGTCCCCTTACCAGTGCTGATTCCAGGTGCTCAATCACTTCTCTGGTTCTGCTGCTGACTTCTCTGGTTCTGCTGCTGACTTCTCTGGTTCTGCTGCTGACTTCTCTGGTTCTGCTGCTGACTTCTCTGGTTCTGCTGCTGACTTCTCTGGTTCTGCTGCTGACTTCTCTGGTTCTGCTGCTGACTTCTCTGGTTCTGCTGCTGACTTCTCTGGTTCTGCTGCTGACTTCTCTGGTTCTGCTGCTGACTTCTCTGGTTCTGCTGCTGACTTCTCTGGTTCTGCTGCTGACTTCTCTGGTTCTGCTGCTGACTTCTCTGGTTCTGCTGCTGACTTCTCTGGTTCTGCTGCTGACTTCTCTGGTTCTGCTGCTGACTTCTCTGGTTCTGCTGCTGACTTCTCTGGTTCTGCTGCTGACTTCTCTGGTTCTGCTGCTGACTTCTCTGGTTCTGCTGCTGACTTCTCTGGTTCTGCTGCTGACTTCTCTGGTTCTGCTGCTGACTTCTCTGGTTCTGCTGCTGACTTCTCTGGTTCTGCTGCTGACTTCTCTGGTTCTGCTGCTGACTTCTCTGGTTCTGCTGCTGACTTCTCTGGTTCTGCTGCTGACTTCTCTGGTTCTGCTGCTGACTTCTCTGGTTCTGCTGCTGACTTCTCTGGTTCTGCTGCTGACTTCTCTGGTTCTGCTGCTGACTTCTCTGGTTCTGCTGCTGACTTCTCTGGTTCTGCTGCTGACTTCTCTGGTTCTGCTGCTGACTTCTCTGGTTCTGCTGCTGACTTCTCTGGTTCTGCTGCTGACTTCTCTGGTTCTGCTGCTGACTTCTCTGGTTCTGCTGCTGACTTCTCTGGTTCTGCTGCTGACTTCTCTGGTTCTGCTGCTGACTTCTCTGGTTCTGCTGCTGACTTCTCTGGTTCTGCTGCTGACTTCTCTGGTTCTGCTGCTGACTTCTCTGGTTCTGCTGCTGACTTCTCTGGTTCTGCTGCTGACTTCTCTGGTTCTGCTGCTGACTTCTCTGGTTCTGCTGCTGACTTCTCTGGTTCTGCTGCTGACTTCTCTGGTTCTGCTGCTGACTTCTCTGGTTCTGCTGCTGACTTCTCTGGTTCTGCTGCTGACTTCTCTGGTTCTGCTGCTGACTTCTCTGGTTCTGCTGCTGACTTCTCTGGTTCTGCTGCTGACTTCTCTGGTTCTGCTGCTGACTTCTCTGGTTCTGCTGCTGACTTCTCTGGTTCTGCTGCTGACTTCTCTGGTTCTGCTGCTGACTTCTCTGGTTCTGCTGCTGACTTCTCTGGTTCTGCTGCTGACTTCTCTGGTTCTGCTGCTGACTTCTCTGGTTCTGCTGCTCACTTCTCTGGTTCTGCTGCTCACTTCTCTGGTTCTGCTGCTCACTTCTCTGGTTCTGCTGCTCACTTCTCTGGTTCTGCTGCTCACTTCTCTGGTTCTGCTGCTCACTTCTCTGGTTCTGCTGCTCACTTCTCTGGTTCTGCTGCTCACTTCTCTGGTTCTGCTGCTCACTTCATTCCTGATCCACACCAGGGTGCTGTTAGCTTTTTTTTGTCAGGGCTGTTGGAGTCAATGTTCTGCAGAGGTGTGTTCCAACCCTTACCATGCTGGGATTCTGTTATTTTCTGTGCTAGAAAAGCAGTGAAAATACTTGATGCTGTTTAAATTTCCATGTTAGTTTTTTGGGTGGGGGTTTTTTGGTTGTTTTTTTGTTGTTGGGTTTTGGGGGTGTTTGGTTTTGGTTGGTTGGTTGAATTTTTGGGGTTGTTTTTTGACAGGACAGTTTGTCTCTCAGGTAGCATGTAAGCAAGATTGAGATAAATATAAGGTTTTAAATCGGGAATCTAGGGATATTTATGTTATTATTCTGGGAAAAAGACATGCTGATGTTATGTATGTGCATGTATAGGTACACAAAATAATTGAATTTGTTTATGAATGTGGGAGAGTTTGACAACAGGAGGATGGAATAAATAATTCTCGTGGGCTGATCTCAGCCAGGAGCCAGGCACCCACAGGGCTGCTCACTCACTTACCTGCTTGTGGCAGGATGAGGAAGAAAACAGGAAGGAAATACATGGGTTGACAGGTTGGGTAAAGCAAACTCTGCACGCACAAGCACAGCAAAATAAGGAACTGTTATTTTTTTTTCCACTGCTTCCCACAGGCAAGCAGATGTTCACCTGCTTCCTGGAAAGCTGAGCATCAGCACAGATAATGCTTACCTGGGAAGACAACCCACATAACCACAAACTTCCCCCCCACCCCCTCCTTATTTTCCCAAGGTTTTTATTGCTGACCATGACATCATGTATTATGGAATATCCTTTTGGTCAGTTTGGGTCAGCTCCCTCAGCTGTGTCCTCTCCTAACTCCTTTCTCACTCCCAGTTTGCTCTCTATGGGGGGCAGAGTGTCAAAAAGAAAGCCTGAGGGCTGTGCAAGCACTGTTCAGCTGTAGCCAAGATGTTATTTCAGCACTGTTTCAGCCACAAATCCAAAGCACAGCACCACACAGGCTGCTGTGAGGAAAATTAACTCCATCCCAGCTGGACCTAGCACAGCAGTGGATGAAGGAAATACCTGAAGAATCATAGAATCACAGATTCATTTTGGTTGGAAAAATCTTTAAGATCATTGAGTCCAACCATTATCTAACTCTTAATGAATCAAATGAAATTAAATTGTTTTGCAAAGTTCTCATTTTGTTGAATTTTCTTTTTTCTTTCTTTCTTTTTTTAATGGCTTGTTTAATTTTAATTTAAACATCATAGAAAAGTCACTTTCTATCTGTTTCTACTCTGTTATATTATAAAATCATAGAATCACTTTGGTTGGAAAAGACCTTTAAGATCACTGAGGTCAACCATTATCAAACTCTACCAAGTTTGGAGGCAAACCATGTCCCTCAGCACCACATCACTTCATCTTTGAAGCATCTCAAGAGATGGTGATCCAACCACCTCCCTGGTGATCCTGTTCCAGCCTTTGAGAACCCTTTCAGTCAAGAATTTTCTTCTGAGATCCAAACTAAGCCTCCCCTGGTGCAATTTGAGGCCATTTCTTCTCATCCTATGACTTGTTAATAGTGAGAAGACATTGACACTCACCTGGCTTCAACCTCCTTTCCATTCTAGAACTGTTCAAGTATAAATAAAAATACAAACCTTGCAGGATCTTTCCCTTTTTGATCAGTTACAACTCAGAGACATGCAGGTTCTTTGTGCATATGGGGAGTACTGAAAAATGTGATTCCAGGACAGAAACTAATTTTGTAGTTCATGTTTACTTCCCTCAGTGATATTTCCCGATTATGGAAAAAGAAATATAACTATAAAAGACTTAATAAAACCCATTAAACTGAAGCTTTAGGCTTTTGTTGTCTTTAACTGGTTTTGTTTCATATATTTTCTCCATGTCTGTGTATTTGTATTTCAAATCACCAGTTTACCTGAGAGTTTCATGGACTCATAGAACAATCTGCATTGGAAGGGCTCTCTGAAGATCATCTACTCCAAGCTAGGAGAAAAAGAGGCTCAGGGGAGACCTTCTCACTCTCTACAACTCCCTGGAAGGAGGTTGTAGCAAGAGGCTCGAGGTGAGGATAAAGTTCTTCACAGAGAGAGTTGTTAGCCTTTGGAATGTGCTGCCCAGGGAGGTGGTGGAGTCACCATCCCTGGCAGTGTTTGAGAGGGGATTGGACGTGGCACTTGGTGCCATGGTTTAGTACTCATGGGGTCTTGGGTGACAGGTTGGACTTGATGATCTTTGAGGGATTTTCCAACCTTACTAATTCTATGATTCTATGAGTGTTAGTCTCTTCTCCTTTGTGACAAGTGACTGGATGAGAGAAAATTTCCTCAAGTTGCACAAGGGCAGGTGTAGGTTGGATATTAGAAGAAATTTCTTCACTGCAAGGATTTTCAAAGACTGGAACAGGTTGGCCAGAGAGGTGGTTGAATCCCCGTCCCTGGAGTTGTTTAAAAACCATAGGCTGAAATAGAGTGGGCTCATTTAGTTTTTCTAATAATTTATGAAGGGGAGGTTTAGGCTGGATGTTAGGAAGTTGTTCTTCATAGAAAGAGTGATTGGCCATTGGAATGGGCTGCTCAGGGAAGTGGTGGAATCATCACTGGAGGTGTTTAGGAAGAGACTGGATGGGGTGTTTGGTGCCATGGTTTAGTTGATTAGATAGTGTTGGATGATAGGTTGGACTTGATGATCTCAAAGATCTTTTCCAACCTGGTTAATTCTATTCTATTCTAACTACAAATTGATTTGGGTTTTTTTTTGAGAAGAAAAGTATTTTAAATCAATAAGTAGGATTCATTTTTAATAAAGTGCTTTATCATATTTTATCTTTTTGAGAAAAGACTACTAAAGTATCAAAAAAAACCCCAAACTAATGATCTCCTGCCTGGGAAAAAAAATAACAAAAAAAAAACCCAGATTTGTCAGCCATATCCTTATTTTAAATAATTTATTATATTTGAAAAGCTAAACATAAAATACTTAGAAAGGTGTCTTTTGCTAAATGTTAATCATGTGTCAAGTGATGACAGGTGAGGTCCACAAACTGAGAAGTACGTGTTCCTTGTCATTTACAAGAGCAGCCACTAGAACCTTTTAATAATTAGGCTAGTGGGGGAAAAAAAAAAATCACAGAAAACACAGAAACCATTCTCTGCCTGCTTGTTGAAAACCATCTCTTTATTGAACATTTCCTTCTCTAAAAGGAAAGCACAGATCATCAACAAGTGCTTTTCTTCCCTTGTTATTGTGCTCTTTCACCTTTCTTCCTCAAATGGAAAATAAGTTGTTGCAGGTTGTTGTTCTCATTATATTCCTTCAACAATGCAATTTAAATTTACAAATGTGGGTTGTTGGGTTTTTTTTGTTTGGTTGGTTTGGTTTGTGTTTTCTTTTTTTTTCCTCAAGTCTCATTCTCTTTCTGAATCACTGTATGGAAACAAAACTTGAGATTTTGCATTATTATTTTTACCACCTTCTTTGCCTTTCTCTGTTTAATCTTGGTTGCATGGTTTAATTGATTAGGTGGTGTTGGATGATAGGTTGGACACCATGATCTTGAAGGTCTCTTCCAGTCTATTCTATTCTATTCTATTCTATTCTATTCTATTCTATTCTATTCTATTCTATTCTATTCTATTCTATTCTATTCTATTCTATTCTATTCTATTCTATTCTATTCTATTCTATTCTATTCTATTCTATTCTATTCTTCCTTATTCCCACTCATTCTTCACAGGAATATAACAGGAAAACAACAGATATAGATATCTATAACCATAAGCATCCAGGAGAGGTTTAGGTTGGATATGAGAAGAAACTTCTTGACTGAAAGGGTTATCAAACACTGGAACAGGCTGCCCAGAGAGGTGGTTCAATTCCCATCCAAGGATGGGTATTAGATAATGGTTGGATGGGATGATCTTAAATGCCTTCTCCAATCCAAATGATTCTGTGATTCTGTGGTATTTGTGAGAAATAAGACACCTCCCTGGAGTTACTGCATTTTTTTTTCCATAAATCACAATAATGGGGCTGTACTCATTTCTAGACACAAAAGTACACTGACAGTCTCATCCTGCAGATATTTATGGCTGCCATTAATTATGATCTGTTTGTCCTTTCAGAGGCTGTTATGGTTTAACCTGGCAGGCAGCTAAGCATCACAGAGCCATTTACTCCCTCTCCTGCCATGGGACTGGGGAGAGAATAATATAAATAAAAATAAAAAAATAAAGATACAATTTATGAATAAAGCTAAAGACATTTTAATAGGGGAGAAAAGGTAAGGAAAATAATAATGATGAGAAAAGAATATACAAAGTAAGTCATAGAAATGTAGAATCATTGATTCATAGAATCATTTTAGTTTTAGAAGTATATTAAGATCATCAAGCCCAACCATTCCCTATCTCTGCCAAAGCTGGTGCTAAACCATGACTCTCAGCACTACATCTCTGTGGCTTATAAACACCTCCCTGGGCAGCCTGTTCCAGTCTTTGAGAACACTTTCAGTCAAGAATTTTCTTCTAATGTCCACACTAAACCTCCTCTGATACAACTTGAGGCCATTTCCTCTTGTCTTAGTACGCTGTATTGCTACCTTCTGGTTTTATTCATGAGCTTTAGCTGCTGTTTGTGTGTTCAAAGTTTGAAATACTAGGGTTATTTTTATCACTTTCTCGCATCATCTACCAGATTAATATGATTCCTACCAGAAACATGAAATATGCACATTTATTTCCATCCTACCCTCCCCTCACCTCCTCCATAGCTTCACTCATTCCTCTCTGGAGATTGTCAGTGTCAGTAATTCATAGTTAATCACATTTTCTTTAACTAATATCAGAGAATCAACAAGAAACACATGCTGAATTGCAGACATGCAAATAGATTATATTTTATCCTGGAACAGTACTCCCTCATGCCTTAGGCTCTTTGTAACCCAGAATTCCTACTGAAAGACAAAAATAACTTTTGTTTCAAGTGTTCTAAGAAATATATGACTTACTAAAGCAGATAAATAAACCCATTTGGTTAAGCAGCAGAGGAACTTAAGTGAACCTTCTCCTTGTTTGGAATAATCTCCACTTTTCTGCAAACTGAATCAAATTGAAGAGTCTTAATAATGAACAAATATATTCCTTGGACAGAAAACCAATAAAGCCCAAAAAGAATCTTCACAACATGTTGGGAAAAAGTATTTATTATTATTATTATTGTTGTTGTTGTTGTTGTTGTTGTTGTATTATTGTGTTATTATATTCCAAATGCTAAACACATCCTATAGTAAATAGAATAAAATAGAATAGAATAGAACAGAACAAGGTTGGAAGAGACCTTCAAGATCATCGTGTCCAACCCATCATCCAACACCATCTAATTGACTAAACCATAGCACCAAGCGCCCCATCCAGTCTCTTCCTAAACACCTCCAGTGATGGTGACTCCACCACCTCCCTGGGCAGTACATTCCAATGGCCAATCTCTCTTTCTGTGAAGAATTTCTTCCTAACATCCAGCCCAAATCTCCCGTGGTATAGCTTGAGACTATGTCCTCTTGTTCTGCCACTGTTGCCAGGGAGAAGAGACCAACCCCCTCCTGGCTACAACCTCCTTTCAGGTATTTGTAGAGAGCAATAAGGTCTCCCCTGAGCCTCCCCTTCTCCAGGCTAAACAACCACCGCTCCCTCAGCCTCTCCTCATAGGGCTTGTGCTTCAAACCCCTCACCAGCTTTGTGGACCTCTAAATTATTAGATATAAATAAAATTGGTTCAGTATTTTTGCGTCTGGGCATGGTTAAATGGGCGATGTACTAGATGAGTGGAACACTGCACTTATTTTTGTCCTTTCGGTGCATGTAATAACAAATGCTGCATCAAGTGCAAAAAAGAAATGGTTTCATTGCATCAGGAATACTTGGGAATTTAAAACTTTTCATATTTCAAAAGTAATTACTGTTTAAAATGTGGTTTGGGGTTAATGAACCTAACAGTGTTTAGGAGAAGACTTGATGTCGTGCTTGGTGCCATGGTTTAGTTGATTGGATGGTGGGTTGGATGTGATGATTTAGAAGGTCTCTTCCAACCTGGTCTGGTCTATTCTATTCTATTCTATTCTATTCTATTCTATTCTATTCTATTCTATTCGACACACAGCTTAAGTGAGATGTTTGTATATTTTAACTGAAAATCATTACTAATTCCGTGTAGGACTTTAGGATGTTATTTTCAAGGGTGATTAAACTTAAATACTTTGGGGTCAGGTGGAAGAAATTAGAAGGTTGTGGAGTCTCTGTCTCTGGAGGCATTCAAAACTAGCATGGTCATGTTCCTCGGTGATTTACTCTGGGTGATCCTGCTCTAACACAGGGGTTCTACAAGATGATATCTCCAGGTCCCATATTATTTTGTGATTCTGGGACAAGAAAGATATGAATGAGTAACAATAAGTAGTCTAACATCCAAATAATTCTTCACATTTAAAGCTTCCCCCCTCTCCTCCCCGAGAAGCCACATTTTTTTTGTGTTTATCTTCCATTTTGTAGCAGATTTCTCTTTGAGGTGGAGTATGTAAAAACTAAACCAACACAAAGGGCCTTTTTGCACAGTCCTCAAATACAATTTGTTACAGTAATAGCTCGATGGCAAGTTGAAAATGCCTTAGAGAGCTTCAAAGTAACTTCATTTACTGCCTTTGATTGCATCCCCCAAGAGTTTCAGTGTGGAACAGAACAGGGGAACAGTTTGAAGAAATCCACGTGGATTTAAAATAGGTAATTATTACCCAGTGTTTCTATTCATAGCTCCAGACAAATTCAAGGACACATCAGAATGAGCAAAGACACTTAACAAACTCATATTATTATGTTATATAATTTCTTTGTGGTGGAGTCAAGCTAAAATTTTTCATCCAAGTCCAGGAGCTTTATTAGTTTTTCCTATTGTAATGAATTTATTTCTATTTAATTCACTTTCATTTCTCCCTCTTCAGCTCCTTTCAATGGTCTTTAAATGTTAAGTGAATTAAATGACAAATATTTTGTAGATTTTTGGTCACTGCTGTAATACAGATCAGCTGAGATTATATGCAGCTAGGGATATATCCATGGAATGTGGAACTCTGGGTCATGTCCCCGTTGCTTCTAACCCCCCAAAAATAACTTATTGGGATTGCTGTGGAGATTTTATAGCCTTTGGGATTGTGCCTGTGAAATCAGAGTCTCTCAAAGGTGCAGTTCTTTTGCTTTTAGGAATGTGCTATGTAAGAGCTGCTGTAAAACAGTCTAACTGAGCTCCAGATTTGGATCTCTTTCACTTCAAAGGAGAAGCCATTAAAATACAATCATTTCCTTTTGCAATTGTGTTTCAAATGCATATTAAAAAGGAAATTATACTTGCCCCAAGCCCCACTTCAATCTCATTTTAATTGATAGTCATTGTTTGTATTAGAGAGATGTACACAGATAATGAAGTTACAGCCATGAAAGTCCCTAATGGAGATATGTTAAGACATAAAATGGGACTTATTTTAACTATCAAGATCTTTTAATTTGTCTGGAGAACTAATAAATATTGTCTTCAGAGATGAGCTGAATCCATCTCAGATAAAACTGCACAGAGGTTCAGTACTTACTAAAATGTGTGTTGGAGAAGTAGTACAAGCACTGGGCCTTAGCAAAGTTGAATGGAGCCTTAAGCAAGCTGATCTAGTAGGAGGTGTCCCTGCCCATGACAAAGGTTTGGAACTAGATGATCTTGAAGGTGTCTTCCAACCCAGACAATTCTGTGCTTCTATGATTCTATTTAAAGCACTGTGATGGAAAAGAGAGACCTAAGAAGAAAACTAAAGGAATTTGGGGTTTATTGTTTTGTTTTCAGTAAAAGTAATGTAGACTTCTATCTGTAAATCTCTACTATAAAGAAATGGTATAATGTAAGCAGGAGGAAGGGCTTGTCAGTGCAAACATTGGACAGGATTTGGAATGGACAATATCAGAAGTGCAACTCTATGGAATCATAGAACAATTGAGTTTGGATAATACTTCTAAGATCATCAAGTCCAACCATCAGCCCAACACCAGCGTGACCACTAGACTATGTCCTGAAGTGTCATGTCCACAAGATTTTTGAACACCTCAAGGGATGGTGGAGGTGGGCAGCCTATAGCAATGTCTGACAACTTTTTCAGTTTGTTTGGTTTGGTTTGGTTGTGTTTTTTCCTAATCTACACAATCTCAGTTCCCTTATCTGCTCCTCACCAGACCTGTTCGCCAAATCCTTCACCAGCATGGTGGCTTTACTCTGGACATGCTGAAGCATCTAAACGCCTTATTTGTAATATGGAACCCAAAACTCAAACCAGTTCTCATGGTGTGGCTTCACCAGTGCTGAGTGCAGGAAGACAGTCACTTCCCTGGTCCTGCTGGTCACATTATTGCTGATCCAGGCCAGGATGCTCTCGGCCTTCTTGTCTACCTGAGCACACACAGGCTTATGTTCAGCCAGCTGTCAATCAACACCCTCAGGTCTTTCTGTGTTGCACAGTTTCAATCCCCTCTGCCCCAAGCCTGGAGCATTCATGGAATTGTTGTGATCCAAGTGCAGGACCTGGCACTTGGCTTTGTTGTCTCTCATACAAATGACCTTGCTTAAAACAGACATAGAAAATGCCAGTTCAAAGCTCTTAACTAAACATAGAGTCTCTTGTCTCTTCTGAGGATTAAAGACAATTGTTGACTCAAGTCAGGACTAGGGATTCCACTCCACTTTCGTATATCTGCAAAGTCTCTCCTTGTGCTACCTAAACCCCTTGCGTATTCTTTTGCTCAGGCATTTAGAACTGGGTCAGCACACCCTGACTGCAAATATTTCACTGAACAGAAACTTTGTGCAATTAAACTGTAAAGGAGAAAACACCCCATAATTCTCCTTCAAGTATCTTTAGAGCCAAAAGATTGAATTTTCCCCATCTTTAATAAAGAGAAATGCAGAAGGTGGCAATTCTTGCTGAGGAACTCCTGCAATGCAGATTGCTAAAGCATGTTTTCTTACCTGGGGTATCCTCTCTGTTTACTGACATGAAAGGAATTTTGAAACTCAGCAGGAGGTAAGTAGAATGAAAGTTGTGCAAGGACATGTTTGAGAATGATTAAAAACTAGAAACAAATGGACATTTCAGAGCATTTAAAGACTTTTGGGTTTCTTTTGGTCACAGAAGTAATTTTTTTTTTTTGCATTAGTTTATGTTTGTTTTAAGGGGAAATTGATTTGTTTCTTATCTTTAATTTCAAGGCTGTTCTACTTTTCATTTCTTACACACTCTAAGCAATTGCATATTACTAGCTAATTCTGATATATTATCCATAGGTGTAGTGGTTTGAGCCTTAACTGGGACTTAAGAGCTCAGATGGGGGCAAGGCTGAGAATCGTTCTCCCACTGCCCCCTCCTCCCTCCTAACAGAGAGTAAAAAGAAAGGGAAAGAAAAAATCCACCAAGAAATAATTTGGAGTTGGCTTGGAAGCAGAGAGGTAAAGATTTTTCTTTAAAATAAAAACAAAATATTTTATGTATATATATATATATATAACAATAACAGGTAAGGTTCACAAGGGCAAGGAACAAGGATGGATGGGAGGGAAAAAAAAAACCCAAGAATACAAAACCAGTCTTTCTGAAGAGGCACACAGGCAGCAGGGAGAAGGATCAGGCCTGACCATGTGGCAGAGAAGCAGGGAGCCACCAGCAACCCTCGTCCAAGAAAAGGCAGGGCCCAAGAGAGCTAATGGCTGCAGTGTCCTGCAGGGGAGGGGAAGTGGAACAGATTAATTGTTTCCCAGGGGGAAAATGCCCTGCAGGGAGGGCAATGATCTTACAAGCCCTCCCCCCCTGCTTCCAGGATGGGCACTAACCCATCACAATAGGATTTCGTAAGAACCAAATATTAGGAGTAGATGAAGCTGAAAAAAATATATCCTAGCTCAACCTATGAACTCATTGAAAAGCATGACATTTTTACTTTAAGAACAAAAAAAAGCCCAAAACACCAAAAAAAGCCACAAACAAACAAAACCCCAAACAAATAAAAGCCAAACTTTTGAAGGGAATTGCATGGATAATTTGCAGATTTCTGACTATTTCAGAAATGAAGGCATTAGGGATTCTGACAGCTCCATGGGTAGCAATAAATAAATAAAATCCTGAATAAAATAATTCCTCTCCTCAAACATAAGCTTCTAGTTTCATATGAGATTCATTGAGATCTGAGACATCCTCACTGTTCTCTTAGACATGATGCAGGACCTATGGGAAACCTATACACTTCTGGAGTGGCACCTGATGGCCAGGCAGAATACCCTTGTTACCTCACTTTCACAACCAAATCCCACCTCTACTGACAGGATTGGTGCCTCTGGAGACTGACCAATATAATCAAGGGAGGGAAGTTTAAAGTGTTTTGAACATACTGATACAAAACCAGGAGTCTGTCCAGAGAAAGAAATCTGTCAATGGCTAGAAGAACATAAAGGACAAATAAACAGCACAGAGAAGTTAAGAACTCAAGATGTATAAGGGAATTAATTTATCATTCAATAGACAGTTGGCTAATCTTTTCTATTAATCACTCAGTGTCATAAATGAAATACACTGATGATTAGAACTATGAAAGTAGTGCATAATTTTTGTTCCATAAAAAAATTACTTTAAAAACACATCTTGCTAATTTAATTGCAAAATCTTAAATGTCCCTTAACTTGGTAACTTGAAACAAATTAATATGAACTTTTTTTTTAATGTAATATGGCTGCATATATTATATTGCATTTTACTGCACTATATTGTGTTATATTATATTCAGTAATAGATTCACAGATTCATAGATGGTTTGGGTTGGAAAAGACCTTGAAGATCATATAATTTTAACCAGCCCTGCCACAGGCAGGGACACCTTCCACTAGACCAGGTTGCTCAAGGTCCTGTCAAGGTCCGGAGACATTAAATGCCCCGGTCCGGAGACACAGTTCTTTTAAATATTCCCGTGTTGTGAAATTAGAGGCACAAACGAGGCCAAAGTATCAACAGCTAGACTATTTATTACATAAATAAAGTGGACATAAGAAGGGGAGAGGGAGAAAAGAGAGAGGGAGAGAGAGAAGAAGGGGAGAGGGATTATATTAAGAAGGGGAGAGGGAGAAAAGAGAGAGGGAGAGAGAGAAGAGGAAAGGAATTATATTACCACACCCCTCATCCCCCCCCCAAGACAGTTAAAGTCTGTGGAGGAAAGGTGCTGCAGGAGATGTTGGGTTTGTAGAGAAACGGTGCTGAGGCTTTTGCTGGAGAACAGCTGTGGTCCTCTGGGGAGATGTTGGGTTGATACAGGAACGGTGCTGAGGCTCCTCTGGGCAGCCTGGGTCTGTAGAGAAAGGGTGCTGAGGATTTGGCTGGAGCTGTGGTCCTCCAGGCAGCTTCTTTTCTCCGGAGCAGCATTGTCCCGGCTTTCTCTTCTCAGCGGCCTGGCCCGTCTCCTGTGTTTTCCTTCATCTCCGTTTTTCTCCCCGTTTTTCTCCTTTGTTTCTCTCTACAAACCAGTAGTTGCTCAAGTCTTTTATACAGTTTTTAGTCCTTAGGTATGTATTCAAATATTGTCCCTCAGGAATTCCAGTGGCAGGAAATAATCCTTAGGTTCTGTGTATTGCTGTGTGTTTGGGCAAGATCCTGGCTGGAGGGGGGGGGGAATCTCCGTCTACCCTGTCTCCATCCAGACAAGGCTCAGGAAACAGGTGGAGATTATCTTGTCCTAAAGGTGTGATGGCTGGGTCCTTGGGTCCATTGTTGTAGTCCCGTGTTATCACGATGCAATCACAAGCTGATTTGCATCTAGGATTGGTGGACAGGATTCTTTCCACCTTCTTTCCAGTGGTTCTGCTATCACTTTGTCTTTGTTGACTCACATAGAGAGAGGCAAACTTATTAGACTCTCACAGGTCCTATCCAATGTGGCCTTGAACACCTCCAGGGAGGGAGAATCCACAGTCTCCCCAGGCAGCCTGTTCCAGTGTCTCACCACCCTCATTGTAACCAATTTCTTCCTAATATCCCATCTAAATATGCTCTTCTTAAGCTTAGATCTACCCCCTCTCACCCTATCACTACTAGCCCTTGTAAAAAGTCCCTCCCCAGATTTCTTATAGGCCTCCTTCAGGTACTAGAAAGCTGCTCAAGGTCTCCTCAGAGCCTTCTTTTTTCCAGGCTGAAAAACCTCAACTCTCTCAGCCTGTCCCCATAGGGAAGCTGCACCAGCCCTCTTGTCATCTTCATGTTTCCTCTGGACCCACTCCAGCAGTACCATGTCCTTTTCGTGTCAGAGGCACCAGTGATGGTTACACTGCTCCAGGTGATGTCTCGTGAGAGCAGAGTGGCAAAATCACCTACCTCATCCTGCTGGTTGCACTCCTTTTGATGCAGCCTGGGACACAGCTGCCTTCTGGGCTGCAGGTAACCATTACTGGCTTGAGGTTTTCAACTGACACACCCGAGTCTTTCTACTCAATACTGCTCTTGAGCCACTTCTTACCCAGCCTGTATTTGTGTTTGGGATTGCCCTGAATCAGCTGTAGAACCTTGCACTTTGCCTTGCTGAAGATCATGAGGTTGGCTTGGGTCCACCTCTCCAGCCTCTCCAAGTGCCCCTGGATGCCATCCCTTCACTCCAGTATATCAGCTGGACCACTTATCTGGGTGTCATCTGGAAACTTCATGGAGTGTTTTGATTGAATGAGTTTAAAAAACAGAATAATATATTGTGACCCAACATTCTATGTACTGAGTAAGAATCCCATCAAGAATGATCGAGATTTTCAAGTAATCTGTAATATATAAGAGCCAGAAGCCAGAAAAGAATATTTCTAGACACAATATCAGCCATTGTGATGCTGTTTAGTTTGTGCAAAGGAAAGATGTGTTTTCTTTTTATGCTCTTGCAACATTAGACAAGTGATCATTAACCTTTGAAAGCAAACAAAATAGTGCTGATTTCATAGAACACATTAGGGGATTGTAAGGGATAATCTGAAGGAATTAAGTCAGAAAGTAATCCTTAAAACCCCAGAGAAGCTAATTTTACCAAACTGTGTCTCCTAATGATGAAAACCTTGCGGTGTTGTATGGAGAAGAAATTTAAGCATCAGAATGTAGTTTACAGATGGTAAAATCTTCTTCTGCAGTCTAGCCACACAATCTTTGTGATTCCACAGGAATTCACGAATACCAGAGAGATTATGCTGCAAAATTGCTGAAAAGGATTTTGGAGAGCTTGTTTGTGAGACATTATTTCATAACACAGGACTTTAAAAAGTGAAAGGAATAATTTGAGCTCTTTAAATATGAGAGTGACTTGCAAGCACTCATTAAGGGTGAAAAACCAAAGAAAAACAACTCCTGCAATTATTACAAATCAAACCAACCGTGATATTTATTGCATCTCTTATTTATAGAATCATAAAATCATTAAAATTGAATAAGACTTCTAAGATGCTCATCAAGTCCAGCCATCAACCCAACACTGTCATGGCCACTAAACCACATCCCAAAGTACCATGTCTATACATTTCATAAACACCTCCAGGGATGCTGACACTTCCCATGGAGTCAAAGAATCATAGAATGATTTTCATTGGAAAAGACCATTAAAATCATTATCTAGCTCAACCAAGTCTGATGCTAAGCCATGTCTATAGCACCACATCTCTGCATCTTGTGAACACCTCAGGGATGGTGATTCAACCACCTCCTCTGGCATCAAATCTGTGACAAAACCATAAAAATCCCCAATGAACTATGAGATCCCTGGAGGTGTTCAAGAGGGGATTAGACATGGCACTTGGTGCCATGGTTTAGTCATGGGGTCTGTGGTGACAGGTTGGACTTGATGATCTTTGAGGTCTCTTCCAACCTTGCTGATTCTGTGATCTATGAGATTTTTAGAGTTTCTTTTAGAAGTAATAGTTTTCTTTAAAATTCATCATCCTTTTATTTAGTTGCAAGTCAGTCTAGTTGTACATGACCTAAGACATGACACGTCTCAGTCTCCATGTCCTTCAATTTAGCGTCTTTGCATATATGGGAACCACAGAACTTTGGGCTCTATGGAAATAAAAATCATAGAATCATAGAATGATTTAGGTTGGAAGGGACCTTAGAGATCATTTATTTCCAACTCTCCCCACCCTGGTGATAGACACCTTCCACTAGATCAGTTTGCTCACGTCCCTGTCCTACCTGGCTTGAACATCTCCAGGGAGGAAGCATCCACAACCTCCCTGGGCAACCTCTTCCAGTGTCTCACAACACTCACTGGAAAAAAATTCTTAATATCCTGTACTAATCTACCCTTCTCAAGATTCATTCCATTCTCTGTCATCCTGTCACTATAAGCCCTTGGAAAAATTCCCTCCCTAGCTTTCTTGTAAGTCCCTTCAGCCACTGCAAGGCTGCTCTAAGGTCTCCCCTAGGCCGTATAGATGCCTTCAGGTACCCGAAGGAGGTACTCATGGAAGCTGTGCTAGAAGTCTTTTTTTTGTCTTAAAACTTTATGTTGTTTGAACACAACATGATGCTAAAACACTCTGCAAATAAGTGATCTGTTTTGCTGGATGATTTTTGGGAATCACATTCCCTTCATCTGCAATCATGGCTTGAAATGTGCACAAAACCAGAAATAACATGCCCATTAGAGGAAGAGATAATATGCATCTGTTTTGGTTATGGAAATACATGTGGCCTGTTCAGAGTACTCATTTTCTACTTTCTGGAAGAATTACATTAGTGCTTCATCCCCAAACCACCACAAAACATCCTTTCTGGTTGCTTTAGAGAGAAAGCAGCATGCAAGTGCAATACGGCAATTATGGTGAGAATTGTCAAGAATATTACAATGATTTATGCCTGTGAAGAATAATTTAGCTTCCTTTCCACAAAGATCTTATAATGATTGCCTCTTGTTCAGGAAGTGCTTTACCAACTGTCACTGCTCACTTTGTAAATCCTCTTGACCCCATTGTAATAACTCATGTCCTAAAAAGCTTTCAAGGCTCTTCCTTCTTGACCTTCCTTGTCCTTCCTTGGTCTGCATTGACATGATACCTAGAAACCCATGCTAAATGCATAATGACATGCATTTCTCAGTAATTTATTCTAGTGCAACCGTCTTTTTTTCCCCATTTTTTTACAGTCTGCCTTCACATAACATGTCAGACTTGGTATAATTTAATCATCAGTAATATTAGCAGAACATACTGAAATTATTAAGAAGGATTATGCTTACTCAGCTTCTGTCCTCTATTATGTGTGAAGAGAATGTCACAAGGGAATGTAGATTACTTAATTAAAAAAAAACCCAACTTTGATGAATGGCTTTTGATTTCAGGAAATAAGAGAACAGGTGAATATTTGCTTAGATTATTGACTGTGAAATCAAACCCCAGTGTCTCTGCTCTGTAGGAATGATTATGTGTTTGTAAGAGACATGTTTCTGCTAAGTGATGTTGTAGGTTATGGGGCCCAGGTGTTTCTCTGTCCTGGCTGCTGCAGCTCAGCCTGGAGATCCAGGAGTCCCTCCCAGGCTAACGGAAGCAGCTGCTGCTTTCCCATTTGGAGCTTCAGTTAGTAAGTAGCAAGAATGAGAGTGTATGACAGAGACACATTCCTCCACACACAGGGGACACTGTGTCCCTGAATATGTCACTGCTAGGACTCTAGGATACTGCTAGGGCACTGCTAGGATATAAGGGTAAGCACAATGTCACAGACCTCCTAACAGCCCTTGATATGAAAACCAATATGAAGCAGATGCTCTCATCATAGAATCATAGAATCAACAAGGTTGGAAGAGATCATCAAGTCAAACCTGTCACCCAACACCTCATGACTACTAAACCATGGCACCAAGTGCCACGTCCAAACCCCTCTTGAATACCTCCAGGGACAGTGACTCCACCACCTCCCTGAGCAGCACATTCCAATGGTTAACAACTCTCTCTGTGAAGAACTTTCTCCTCACCTCAAGACTAAACTTCTCCGGGCATCGCTTGAGACTGTGTCCTCTTGTGCTGGTGCTGGTTGCCTGGGAGAAGAGACCAACCCCCACCTGGCTACAACCTCCCTTCAGGTAGTTGTAGACAGCAATAAGGTCTCCCCTGAGCCTCCTCTTCTCCAGGCTAAGCAATCCCAGCTTCTTCAGCCTCTCCTCATAAGGCTTGTGCTTGAGGCCTCTCACCAGCCTTGTTGCCCTTCTCTGGACAAGTTCAAGTTTTTCAATGTCCTTAAATTGAGGGGCCCAGAACTGGACACAGTACTCAAGGTGTGGCCTAACCAGTGCTGAGTACAGGGGCACAATGACTTCCCTGCTCCTGCTGGCCACACTATTCTTGATGCAGGCCAGGATGCCATCATCTTCCACATCCCCTCACAGTTTATTAATGGCTAACTTAGTAGCTAGTTTTAATAACATCTGTTTATAGGTATGTCTGTAGAAGTGATGGTCTTGAATTGACAATCACTAAATCTGCTGAATAGAATTAGCTTGAAAAACTGAGGAGCTTTCTCTCAAAAATGAAGGAGTGACAAGAAAAACAATTTTATCAGCCATTGAAATTCCAGATTCACAAAGATGATAACAACTGTTACATCTTAAAAGTCTGATATTCTTTGTTCTTTTCAAAGGCTAGAATATTCTCCCATTAGCAATGAAAATTAAATTTTGTCTGTGGTCTTTGAACTGAATGCAATTACAAAACCTTATTAATATTTTCTAATATCTAATACAGTTTTACATTATATTCCTGCTATGTGGCTCATGGTTATTGCCTTGTTGCTCTTTTTCTTTAATACATGGCACAAATCTTGATGTAGGATGAGTTATGAAAACAAAACAAAACAAAAACCAACCAACAACAACAACAAAACACCCAACCACCACCACCAACAATAAAAAAGACAAAAGAACAACCAACCACAAGAACCCATCACCACCACCAAAAAACAACCAACCAACCAACCATCCAAAACCCAGCCCAAACAGGCTAAGTGGAACTGTCCTTCCAGAGAATGGGCAACCACAACTTGTCCAGGCAACCAGTTCCAGTTTCTCGCCACCACAGAATCATAGAATCATAGAATGGCAGAGGTTGGAGGAGACCTCTAGAGATCATCAAGTCCAATCCCCCTTCTAAAACAGGTTTGCCTGGAACAGGTTACACAGGAACACATGCAGGAGCATTTTGAAAGTCTCCAGAGAAGTAGATTCCACAACCTCTCTGGACAGCCTGGCCCAGTGCTCTGGCACCCTCACAGTGAAGAAGTTTCTCAATAAGTTCAAGTGAAATCTTTGTTCTAGTTGGTACCCATTGCCCCTTGTCCTATCCCTGAGAACCACTGGAAAGAATCCAGCCCCATCCTCATGTCCTCCACCCTTTAGCTATTGATCAGCATAGAGAAAATCCCCATCCCCTCTTAATCTTCTCCAGGCTAAAGATCCCCAAGTCTCAGTCTCGTCTTATAGGAGCAATGTTCCAGCCAATCCTTCTGGCTCTCCACTGTCCTTTCTACAGTAGTTCCCTGTCCGTCTTGAACTGGGGAGCCCAGAACTGAACAGAATACTCCAGATTTGACCACACCAGGGCAGAGTAGAGAAGGGGGAGGAGAACCAGTGGTCTTTTTTTTTTTTTAATTATTTTTATTTTTTCCTTTCTCATTATCATTTGAGAGGCATAGAAGCATTTATACAAAACCCTTCTTTCCTATCTTAGGTCATTAATTAGTGTAGGCAAATTGCCTCCTGGATCTTCTTCCCACTGTCTCCATTTATTGAAGTGAGGAGTCTAACTGTTAAAGTTAATAAATCCTACCACAGGTGGCTTACTGAAAAACCACAGAAGATGTCTATGGTTAAGCCAAAAATAAGACCATGTGTTTAACCCTAGCTGAGGATCTTACCCTTTACGAGCACCCTCCAGGCATGACAGAAAATTAATAATAATTCATTGGAAAAATATTAGAGAGAAACAAAATACAAAAGGATGATCTGAAATGAGAAGTTCAGGCTGTGAGGTGCTTGCAGAGGAGGCAGGTGTTTCCCCACGTGTCATTAATTAGCAACTGGAATGAAAACAAACCCTAATTATCTTTATGGGATATTTATCTCAGTAGATATAAATCAAAGATATGATGAAAACTGCAATGTATTTGGGGGGGGATGGGGGGGGAAGTGTCAGTAAAACAAAGAAGAAATTGTGGCTGCTACTAAATCTCTTCTTCAAAACAAGGATCACAGAATCACAGAATCACCAAGGTTGGAAAAGACCTCAAAGATCATCAAGTCCAACCTGTCACCCCAGACCTCATGACTAAACCATGGCACCAAGTGCCACGTCCAATCCCCTCTTGAACACCTCCAGGAATGTTGACTCCACTACCTCCCTGGGCAGCACGTTCCAACAGCTAACAACTCTCTCTGTGAAAAACTTTCTCCCCACCTCGAGCTTAAACTTCCCCTGGCACAGCTTGAGACTGTGTCCTCTTGTTCTGGTGCTGGTTGCCTGGGGGAAGAGACCAACCCCCATCTGGCTATAACCTTCCTTCAGGTAGTTGTAGACAGCAATAAGGTCTCCCCTGAGCCGCCTCTTCTCTAGACTAAACAACCCCAGTTCCTTCAGCCTCTCCTCATAGGGCTTGTGCTCAAGGCCTCTCCCCAGCATCATTGCCCTTCTCTGTACATGTTCAAGTGTCTCGACGTCCTTCTGACCTTGTCTCTTTAGGCTTTTGAAGTGTTTTATAGAATCATGGAATTGTTAGGGTTGGATGGGCCCTCAAGGATTATCTAGTTCCAACCCCCCTGCCATGAACAGGGGCACCTCACACATAGATCACATTGCTCAGAGCCACGTCCGGCCGGGCCTTAAAAATCTCCAGGGATGGGGCTTCTACCCATTTCACCCAAATGATTTGAAAATGGGTATACATTCCTTGTCAAAGGGGAGAAAAAAGTACCTAGGATCCTATAAAGCAGGTTTTTCAACCTTTGAACGCAGACTTGGGAACCTAGGTGTCTATCATTTAAAAGACTATCACTCGTAGGCATTCCTCATGCATTATGGAATATGTGGTACTTTAAAACACCATTAAATTACTCCAGTAGTCATAAAATCTTTATTACTCTATAAATTACCATTTTTTTTTTTTTATTCTTGTTGCTACTGAAGAAATCCTTAACACTGAGAGACTCTCTTGGACTCTTCATATCTACATCACCCATGAGAGATGGTATTACATTTCTGCTGGAGCAGTGAGAAATAGCAAGGTGATCACTGGAGAAGGGACACCATGAATTTCAGTTACATCTTTGTAGCTTTTCTGTGTTGACAGAAATACTACAGAGTATTTAATAATGCTTGATAAAAAAGTGTTCTTTGATAATCCAGGGTATTTGTTTCCTTGCTACAAAGATGAGGTTTGGTTTAATCTTTGTGTCTTTCTTTTCAATTCTTATGATGCAAGGATATGAGCGTAATTCAGTGAACCTTGTTCTTTTTGACATGATTATATGTCAGTGATTGTCCACATGCGCTTAACACTGGTGGGGCCACCCCTCGAGTCCTGAGTTCAATTTTGAGGCCCTTAGTACAAGAGTTTGAGGTGCTGGAGAATGTCTAGAGAAGGGGAACGAAGTTGATGAAGGGTTTGGAGAAATGGCCTGGTGAGGAGCAGCTGAGGGAACAGGATAATGGATTCAAGTTGCACAGGAGGAGGTTTAAGTTGGGTCTTAGAAGAAACTTCTTAACTGAAAGGGTTCTGAAAGATAGGAAGCGCCTTCCCAGGGATGTGGCTGATTCCCCATCCCAGGAGGTGTTTCAGAGATGTGAAGATGTGGTGTTGAGGGACATGATTTAGCAGGAGACTTGGTAGAGTTAGCTAGTGGTTAGACTCTCGGATCTTGCATGTCTTTTCAAAACAAAACAATTCTGTGATTTTCATTATTATAGGATATTATCACAGTTGTGTTCCTGAAAGTGACATGTTTGTCCTCTAGCTCCTCATTGTTGATTCTGATGATTCTGCTTACCCTGTGACAGCTTGATATTTACCCTTTTAGAGAATGTTACAGGTAGATTGGAATTGGCAGAGAATAGGATAGGATAGGATAGGATAGGATAGGATAGGATAGGATAGGATAGGATAGGATAGGATAGGATAGGATAGACCAGGTTGAAAAAGACTTTCGAGATCATCGCATCCAATCTACCATCCAACACCACCTAATCAACTAAACCATGCAACCAAGCACCCTATCAAGTCTCCTCCTAAACACCTCCAATGATGGTGACTCCACCACCTCCCTGGGCAGCCCATTCCAATGGGCAATCACTCTCTCTGTGTAGAATTTCTTCCTAACCTCCAGCCTAAACCTCCCCTGGCACAACTTGAGACTGTGTCCTCTTGTTCTGGTGCTGGTTGCCTGGGAGAAGAGACCAAATTCCACCTGTCTACAACCTCCCCTCAGGTAGTTGTAGAGAGCAATAAGGTCTCCCCTGAGCCTCCTCCTCTCCAGGCTAAGCAGCCCCAGCTCCCTCAGCCTCTCCTCATAAGGCTTGTGTTTTCAATTTTATTTACTTTTATTTTTTTTCATGGCAGGCCATTGAGACTTCATACAGGCATTTTCTAACAGGCAGACCTCATGAGAGAGAAAAGCAGTGAAACCAAATTATTTCTCGAAGAAAACTCAGGCAAAATTAAATAATTCATTGTTTTCTGCAGAAACTGGTTGAAAAATGGAAAACATTCTTCCTCTATAGACATTGGGCTATACTAAAGAACAATATAATCGATCTGATTTGTATTCCCAGAAGATAACTTGAAAGGTCATCTGGTTCTTCCTTCCATTAAAACAGAAAAACTTTAGAAAAGGTTAGAGCAATTGTAGTTCTCCAGTGGTTTTTTTTTTATTGTTTGTGTTGTTTTGGATTTTTGGGGTGTTGTTTGTTTGTTTGTGTTTGTTTGTTGATTTTTTTTCCCCAGCTTACTGTTTGGATAAAAGAATAAGCATTTACATTATGGATGTCACAGAGAATCTCAACTCAGAACTGCTCACTTTGCTAAAATGACAACATGGCAAAAAACATGCAGCTTTAAAACAGATTTTGAAGGCTGTAGTGCCCAAATGAAAAACTCTGCCTGATTAACTGCAGTTCTAGTGTTAAAGTTGATACTTTCAAGTAGGATAATCAACCAAAGAGATTGCATACAAAATACAGGGCAATGAGAAGGGCAATGAGAAGGGCAACAAAACTAGTAGAGAATCTGAACAGCAGGTTTTGTGAGAAGCAACTTAGGGAGAGGAGAAGAGTCCAGAGAAGAGGAGGCTGAGGGGAGACCTCATTCTCTACAACTCCCTCAAAGGAGGTTGGAATGAGATTGGGGTAGATCTCTTCTCCCTAGTAAGAAATTACATGATAAGAGGAAATGGACTCCAGTTTCACCAGGGGAGATTTAGTTTGGTTATTAGGAAAAATTTCTTTCCTGCAAGAGCAGTTAGTCTACCCACAAAGGTGGTCACCATCCCTGGAGGTGTTTGAAGAACATGTAGATACAGCATTTTGTTTGGGACATGGTCTATTGGCTACACTGGTATAAAGTCAGCAGTTGGACTCAGTGATCTTAAAGGCCTTTTCCAACCAGAACAGTTCTATGATTCTATGATATGTGACTGGTACTCCACTTGCCTCTCAAATTGTGCTAAATGTTCACCTAGGAGGCAGACAGCTGCAAATATCAAAAGTATCAAAAGTCTCAAAAGCCATGAGAGAATCATCTTTCTGCTGGCAAAGACTGGGGATTTAGCAGAAATGAGGATGGCCAACAGATTCTCTTCCTAAGACAGACATGTCCTCTTGTACACTCAATATAGGGAAGAACTTTTGCTGCCCTTCTGTTATATGTTAGTGTTAATACAAAGAGTTTCATCTCCAACTTTGTCTGTTATCCAGGATTTATTAACTCCAGTTCCATCACCTGCAGTTGGTGCATTTATCACCAGCAATCCCAAATCTGTTTTATCTGTTACCTTAATAAATTAAACCTATTAATTATTTTCACTTGCTGAACCTGTCTCAGTGCAAGTCCTTACTGGGGTACTGGAAAAAGAGGCTAACATTAATTTTGTCAAACATTTCCAGTAAGAGTTCTGGGGCTGTGAGACAGGCAGGCATCGGGATCTTACCCATAACGTGACACAGGTACTTACAGATCTTCTTGGGATTTGCCCTGGCTGAAAAAAACTATTCATTTTAAATAAATCAGAGTCACAGAACAGATGGGAAAACTACGTAAGGTCACTCAGTGGAAGTCCAAAAGGGAGCAGTAATGTCTCAGTTGTTAGCTTTGTGGCCAGCATAACTAAATACCATTATCTCTTTAGCAACAGAAGGTGAGGATGGCACTGTCATCTATGTGTGGAACATTAAGGATAGAAACAAGTCTGTCAGGTTAAAAACTTTTTCTGCTCCCCTTTCTAAAATAACCAAAGCCAAAAAAATGAAGTTACAAATGTTGGTGGACAGCTGTTGTGGTGAGGGATGTGTTGAAAGAGCTGTCAGACAGCTAAAGGAGGGGGAATAAGATAAAATGCTTCCTACTTTCTCTACTCCCAAAGGTCCTACAGTCAGAATAGGCAAGCAGAAAAAAAAAATATTAAAAATTAAAAAGAGCTACTGTAAGATCATAACTATTTCAGTTACATGTGATTTTCATCCAAAGAAGTCTTTGACCTTTGATATACCCCTGTTTTATAACAGCAAATATTTCTCAAGTGACTCCAGCACTACCACTTATGGCTCAGTTCATTAATTTAAATCTATTATAAATGCCTTTTTTTTTTTATTCTCTTTCTTTTCAGTATTCTTTTTTAGCTAACTTACAGAGATTTTAAGAGTGTGAGTGTCAGAAGGAGAATGAGGAAGGGTTAGAGGGAAAGAACCGGTGAAATTGAAATAAATTTACTTTGGAATGGCCTGACATGAGAGAGGATTCTTAATCCCTTGTTTTCTTTTTTGTTTTTCCCCTTAAGAACTGTTTCCTTTGTGACAGCATGAAGACCTTCACTGACTCCTCTTCCTGTTAGCAAAGAGTTCTGGTACATTAAACTTAAACAACAAACGAACATTACAAATTGCATGTGAATGTTGGAGTTGCATAACCTAGGGAATCTTTCATGGAGAAAGAAGAGCTGTGTCACTTTCTCTGCCACTGTGCTCTCTGAGGGGTGCTGTGAAGAAAGGACCACTCAGCTACATTCCAAAATGTGGGTCCTGAAGGACATTACACTAAAAGCAAACTTATTCTTTCTTCTTGAGCTATTCAAAATAAGACTAGCTAAGCAAAAAGTAACTATCCATGGGAAATAAAAAGGGTTCATGGAATTCCAGGGGGAAGAAAAACAAAGCCTCAGGCTCTCAGCAAGTAAGTTTTTCACCTTTTCAATAGTAGAAACACCATTCAACTAATGGCATTGGTCTTTATCCCAGGTAAGTAGGTATGGGAAGGGAGGAAATGGCCTCAGGTTGCACCAGGAGAGGTTTAGGTTAAATACTGGGAAAAAAAAATCTTTATAGAGAGTGGTCAGGCATTGGAACAGACTGCCCAGGGAGGTGATAGAGTAACTATCCTTGGAGGTGTTCAAGAAACTTGTAGACATAGCACTTTGGGACATGGTTTAGTAGGCATAGTGGTGTTAAGGTGATGGTTCGACTTGATGGTAGATGTCTTTTCCAGCCTTAACGACTCTATGATTCCATGAAAACAAAACCCAAACAATGATGTGCAGATAATTAAAACACTGACCAGAAACAGGTTTAATTAGTTGGAGTTCAATGTCAGTAAGAATCATTAAATAATTTTACAATTTATACACTGCTTCCTTTCTCTTATGTTGTATTCTCATTCGATTAATAGAAATTATGCAAAAGAAAAGAACCCTAGTACATTCAGAATTTATATTTTCCTTTACTAAAAGTTGGTTTGTGAAAAGAATATGCTCCATATTAGAAAATTCCTGACTAACTGTTCTCTGGCTTTTAAAAATCTGGTAGTTTTGAGATGATTTGAAGGGGGTCCCAGTGAGCTGGAGAGGGACTTTTGACAAAGGCATAGAGTGAGAAGAAAAGGGGCAATGGCTTCAAACTGGAAGGAGCTGGATGAAGATGAAGCATGAGGAAGAAATTCTTCCCCATGTGGGTGGACCTGGTTTTCCAGAGAAGTTGTGGAGATTCCAAGCCTGGAACTGTTGAAAGTGAGCTTGGATTGGACCTTGAGCAAGCTGGTCTAGTAAGAGATATTCCCGTGTGGGGCAGGAGGATTAAACTTAGGTGACCATTAAGGTTCCTTCCTACCCAAAGAATTCTATGATATAGTTTACAGACATTATTCAGCTCTAAATTAAGCACTGCAGAACACAACATTTCCCATCAAGAAATCCAATAATTTATTTAGGTACTAGAGCTAGATACAAAAAAGCTATTTTGTGTTGCCTTTTCTTCCCTGTTCCCTTTCTGTCTAAGTGTAAGTGATTCTTCTACTAACTAATCGGATTATTATCGGTATGCTTCCTCCTGAATGATCTTAGAAGTCTCTTTTTTAGCCATTTCTCTGTTGCTTTCATCTTAATTGTAGTTTCAGTCAAGCAGACTGCTAGCTAAAAAAAAAATCTAAAAGGAATTATTAAAGATGTTTTGTTAGTGCCTAAGTAAGTATTTTATATTGTATGTACCTGGCTTTTAGAAATCTCTTTTCAACCCTTTTGTGTTTTTTTTTTTCCTCATTCTAACTCCACAGCCTCTATTGATTGCTCTTTGTTATGCTGCTGCTTTATTTTTACTATTAAAACTAACTGAAGAGGCCACAGAGAAATATCATTTTGTCCTACCTACTTTAAAAGGCTCCTCTACATCTGGCAGAAGTGTGCCACCAGTTTAGTTTAAGCAGGCATAAAAGTAGTCACAGGAAATGTCTGGCAAAGATGTTGAAAATTTCAAAGGCAGCAAAGCAGATTAAGAATAAGTAGAGAAATAAATATACTCACAAAAGTACATGTCTAATTCAGAGAAAATATCACCCTGACTTTTATATTCATGTCTGTATCAGAATATTGAAGTATGACAGTACTGACCTATTCATCTTGTTGATTTATTTTCCTTTCCTTTTATTTTGTTGTTGTTGTTGCTGTTTTTCCAGGATCTATAATTACCAAGTCTAAGTAACACAGAGAGATGTGTATGGTTTCTCCTTGTATTAAATTACTAATTCCACATGCTATGCTTATCAACAAGTAGCATTTAACACCTCCATTGTTCTAAAGCTGGCTTTTTAATTATTGTGTTTTCTTTCCATTTTCCTCTCTACTGTGCTCTGGTGAGATCCCACCTGGAGTACTGCATCCCGTTCTGGCACCCCAAAAGAAGATGGACATCAAACTGTTGTACCTGGTCCAGAGGAGACCATGAAAGCAATCAGAGGGCTGGAGCATGAACTGGGATTGGGTTTGTTCAGCCTACAGAAGACAAGGCTCAAGACAGACTTTATAGCAGCCTTCCAGTACGTGAAGGGGGCCTGCAATAAAGCTGGGCTGTTTTACATGGGCTTTTAGGACAAGAAGGAATGAATTGAAGCTTGAGGAGGGCAGATTTAGACTGGATATTAGGAAGGAATTCTTTACAGTGAGGGTGCTGAGACACTGGAACAGATTGCCTGGGGAAGCTCTAGTTCAAGACTGGATTGGATGAAGCTTAGAGCAAGCTGGTCTAGTGCAAGGTCCCTACCTGTGCTGGGGGTGTGAAAGCGACTGAATGTCCCTTTCAACCCAAAACCCAAATCCCTTCTATGATTCTGATTTTAGGGTATGAATTAAGCAGGACTAGGATAACTCTTTTATTAGAGCATTTTCACATTAGGAATTTTGGTCTTGTCTAGTTTTACTGATAATCCAAAGACACTCATAGAGAATTAAATCTATTATAATTCCAAATTTTATCTCTGGTCTAAATGCTACTACAGGATGGATTGGTAAAAGGTTGCTACAGCTATTCCATGACAAATAAATCCATTTAGCTTTTAATTTGTTATTTATAATTCAGTGACATCAGGGACAATCAATGTTCCACTCATCTCGGAGAAAGACCTCACAGAAACACACAGATGTTTTATGTACCCTATATAATAGCAATCTGCACTTCAGAATAAAATATTCACCAAATCTACTGCATTATAACTTCAGTTATCCTGGGAGCTATTTCATCAAAATAGCTCTGCTTAAGTGTGTAGCAAGAGGAAACATTAAAACAAAACATCTTCAGAGTTTCAGGAAGAAAGAATGGTAAGAATTTTTCCTGACAAAGAGAAAGAAAAAGAATGGGGGAGGTTTGGATTGGATGAGGTCACTTCCAGCTCAAACCATTCTATGATTCTATGATACTATTATTTCAGGATAAGAGCAAATGGCCTCAGGTTGCACCAGGGGAGGTTAAGGTTGGATATTAGGAAAAAATATACTTTACTGAAAGAGTTGTAAGGCATTGGAACAGGCTGCCCAGGGAGGTGCTGGAGTCATCATCCCTCAAGGTGTTCAAAAAACATGTAGATGAGGCATTCAGGACATGGTTTAATGGACATGGGGTGTTAGGTTTTGTGGCTAGGCTTGGTGGTCTTAGCAGTCTTTTCCAACATTAATGATTCTATGTTTCTATTCTATGAATGAGCTATCTGCAATTTTGTTCTAGAATGATTTTTTTTTTCCAAATGGGGATGGTGGAATGGAATGGAATGGAATGGAATGGAATGGAATGGAATGGAATGGAATGGAATGGAATGGAATGGAATGGAATGGAATGGAATGGAATGGAATAGAATAGAATAGAATAGAATAGAATAGAATAGAATAGAATAGAATAGAATAGAATAGAATAGAATAGACCAGGTTGGAAGAGGCTTTTGAGATCATCGAGTCCAATCTATCATCCAACACCATCTAATCAACTAAACCATGGCACCACGCACCCCATTCAGTCTCTTCCTAAACACTTCCAGTGATGGTGACTCCACCACCTCCCTGGGCAGCCCATTCCAATGGCAAATAACTCTTGCTATGATGAACTTCTTCTTAACATCCAGCCTAAACCTCCCCTGGCACAGCTTGAGACTTTATCAAAAGGTCTTTCATCAGAAAGTCATCAGAAATTAGATAATGTTTGTAGAAAATAAAAATTAATTTTTTTTTTAAGCATTCCTGGACAAACCTTCAGTGACCTAATGAGTTTTCCAAGATAACATTTCCCTAGAAATAGAGTATTTCTAAAACAAAACCCGTACTCTTATGTGACTTTACGTGTGTTGAAATGGAAATGGTAACTGTAATTAGCAGCAGACTTGGTATCACAGATATCACAGAAACATTCAGGTTAGAAAGGACTCTCAGAATCACCAAGTCCAGCTGATAACCCTGCTCTATAACCATATCCCCAGGTACCACATCCAAACCACCTTTAAACACATCCTGGGGTGGTGATTCAACCACTTCCGTGGGCAGCACATTCCAATTCTTGATCACTCTTTCTGTGAAAAAAATTTTCCTAATGTCCAGTCTCAACATACCTAGTTGTCATTTGAGGCCATTCCCTCTTGTTCTATCACTAATTACTTGTGAGAAGAGACCATCACCAGCCTCTCCACAACATCCTTTCAGGTAGTTACATAATGGTTCCACTCAATGACCTTAAAGGTGTATTCCAAGCCACACTGTGCTTGTATGAAAGTCCTGGCTGCTCTTTTCTTGCAGCAAATAGTGTGAGTCTGAGGATATTCTTTTCTTCTTATAAATCTGAACCGAGTTTCAGGTTTTCCTCTTATAGTCTACATTCCATGACAGATATATAATCTAGTGCTCACCTACAGGGAGTGAACTCAGCAGGATATTGATGTTTGGAAAGGAACTGAAGGATGTGCTTTGTTTCCACATTTTTCCTGACACTTTCTGTAGGCAAGTTTTCAATATTGTATTTGAGAGAAATGGAGGAGGTTGAGTGAACATTTAAAACTGTTTTATCAAAGCACAGAATATGAAAATCTTGATTCTACCAACCTGAATCAAGAGTCATGAACAGATTAGATGACTAGCTTGGCCACTACAAGCCAGTGCCACGTGTTTCCCCAGCTGCCATAATTCTTGCCCATGAGATCACACTGAAGAAACTCTTCAATGATCACAGAATCAGAGAATCAGAAAATCAGAGAAGGGTTTGGGTAAGAAGGGACATTGAAGATCATCTAATTCCAACCTCCCTTAGCATGAGCAGGGGCACCTTCCACTAGACCAACTTGCTCAAGGCCCTCTCCAGCCTGGCCTTGAACACCTCCAAGGAGGGGCCATCTAAAACCTCCCTGGGCAGCCTGTTTCAGTGTCTCAGCATGCCCTAGTCTTAATCTACCTTTTCAAGCTTCAATCCATTCCCTCTCATCCTATCACTACAAGCCCTTGTAATAAAAAGTCTCTTCCTTGCATTGTTGCAGGCCCCTCAGGTCTTCCCAGAGCCTTCTCTTCTCCAGGCTAAACAGTCCCAGCCCTCTGTCTGTCCCCACAGGGGAGATTCTCCAGCCCTCTGATCATCTTTGTGGCCTCCTCTGGACCCTCTCCAACAACAGTTCCATGTCCTTCTTGTGAAAGGTGATCCATCTCTCTGAGGAATTTCAGTGGGACATTGATAAAGAACACACTCTGTGGACATTGTGAACTCTTCAAGAAATATCAAGACATGCCTCAAGATTTAAATCGGTTTGTGTCCATGACCCCACACATTTAAGTGGTGTGAAGATGACCACGGTGATTTGATCTTTCTGAGCACTGCTGGCAAATGGTGATTACAAACGCAGGTTGTATCCTATGCTAATCTGTCTATAATACGAAATCTTTGATTAAAGCCCTCTATATTCTGTGTTCCATACAGAGATTAATATGAAGTCACGGACAGAAATACAGATAAGTAATTAATTTTCTCACTCTAGTTCATCATTAATGACCCACCTTGCCACCACTCCTGTGGATTCTGTAAACTGTTTTCTTCCAAATATTAAAAATACCTCTCAGAAATTATACCTTTGTTGCTTTGCTGATTTAAGTCAACTCCTGTGAAAAGCTAAAGCAGCTGAAATTGCCCCATCTCCACAATCAAATGAGTCATCTGCATGATTAGCTATGCAATAAGTCAGGTGAAAGGACACAGAATTAATACTTGAGAGCCTGACATTGGATACTGAGAGCAGGGAAGACTGTATCTACAGCAAATATTTGCTTTCTGGATAAATTCTCATCTGCCTCTTTACACAGAATGGGAACATTACGGTTTACATCACATTTGATTTTGATGCCTCATATAAAAGTTGCCTGCAGTTTTTTTGCTCTTTTCACTTTTGCTGCATGTTTTGCAATAAAATTGTAACACTTCCATATTTTCCCTTTTACTTGTGTCCAGCATCATTATGAACACAATCTATTGGAACCCAGTAGTTAGTGCTGTTACAGTAATTTTGGTTCTTCCCTCTATTGCTTTAAATGTTATTCACATTTAAAGATGAACATATTCTAGGAGAAAATAAGCAAGAACAAATTGACTTGATAGTTTTATGCTACTTATCTTCTCTATCTCAGCTGCAATTTTCCATGGGCCTGAAAATCTACACAGAGATCCAGTGGAGTGCAATGATAGGTTGTAAGTTTTCCTTCTTCATGGTCCTTCACAGTAACACAGTATCACAGTACATTAGAGGTTGGAAGGGACCTTAAGAGATCATCAGGTCCAAACCCCCTGACAAAGCAGGATCACTTAGAGCAGTCCACACAGGAATTCATCCAGGTGGGTTTGGAAAGTCTGCAGAGAAGGAGACTCCACAGCCTCCCTGGCATCCTGTTCCAGTGCTCCAACACTCTCACTGTATAGAAGTTTCTCCTCATGTTGAGGTGAAATCTCATACACTCAAGCTTGTACCTGTTGCTTCTTGTCTTAGTGTGCACCACTGAAAAGAGCTTGGCCCCCTCCACTTGACACCCACCCCTCAGATATTTATAGACATTGATGAGATCTCCTCTCAGTCTTCTGTTCTCAAGACTAAATTGCCCCAGAGACCTCAGTCTCTCTTCACAGTGGAAATACTCAAGTCCCCTAATCATGCTCATGGCTCTCCACTGCATTCTCTCCAGCAGGTCTCTGTCTCTCTTGAACTGAGGATCCCAAAACTGGACACAGTATTCCAGGTGTGGTCTCACCAGGGCAGAGTAGAGGGGTAAAAGAACCACCTTAGACCTGCTGGACACACACTCTTCTTGATGTATCTCAGGATACCATTGGCTCTCTTGGCCACAAGGGCACATTGTTATTCCATGGAGAACTTGCTTTCCACCAGCACTCCAAGGGCTTTCTCTCTGGAGCTGCTTTCCAGCAGGGCAGCCCCTAATCTGTACTGGTGGATGTTGTTATTCCTCCCCAGATGCAGGATCCTGCACTTGTTCTTATTGAACTTCATGAGGTTTGCCTGCACCCAGCTCTCCAGCCTGTCCAGATCTCACTGGATGGCTGCACAGCCCAACGAGGTGCCAGCCTCCCTCCCTCTCCCCGCCAGTTTTGTATCATCAGAAAACTTGCTGAGGATACGCTCAATGTATTCATCTAGGTCATTGATTAATATATTGAACAGAACTGGCCCTAGTACTAATCCCTGGCAAACACCACTGGCCACAGGCTTCCAACTGGACTCCACACTTTGAAGAGTTATAGAATCATGTAATTGTTTCTGTTGGAGAACACCTTCAAGGTCATCAAGTCCAAACATCAATCTAAGACCACCATGGCCATTAAACCATGCCCCAAGGTGCCATGTCCACATGTGTTTTCAAACATCTGTGGACAGCCTGTTCAATGCCTGACTGTTTTTGCAGGGGCAAAAATTTTTCCTGATGTCCAAACTAAACCTTCCCTGGTACAATTTCAGACCATTCTGTCTTATTCTATCACTTTCTACTAGGGAGAAGAGATCACCCCTCACCTCACTCCAACCTCCTTTCAGGTATTTGTAGAGAGCAATGAGGTCTCACCTCAGCCTCTTTTTCCTCAGGCTGAAGAATCCCAGCTCCCTCAGGCACTCCTCACCAGACCTGTTCTCCAGACCCTTCATCATCTTTGTTGCCATTCTCTGGACACACTCCAGCGACTCAACATTATTCCTGTAATGAGGAGCCCAAAACAAAATCGAGGGTTCATGTCCTTTTGTCTCTTATCAGTAATAAAAGCATCTTAGACTTTTGTGTAAACTTTACATGAAAGAGGAACATTAATGGTGCCAAGTATGTGTCTAAAATAAAGCATGACATTGAGTTTTCTCTACATTTTGCTCCAAGACTGCAGAAAGCACTGATAATTTTTCAGATAGCTGAAACTATTAACTGGAAAAATAAAGAAACAGGAAAGAACAAGAAAGAAAGCTCAGCAAATCAACCAGCAGCATATATAGAAAGTTCAGGCAGTACAGACTGCAAGCATCATTTGCAAATTATAGTATTAAAATTCTAGTCAAAGGTTTCAGTGCCAATTATTTCAATGAGAAATGGAAGTGACAGAGTTGGAAAGCCTCTAGTGACAATATCTATAAATGAAGGGAAAAAAGGCTGGAAATTTAACCTGATATCATGACAGTGTCTCAGGGCTATATTTTGTGGATTTTATTCTCCTTTATGCCCTCCTCAGAACTGAGTATTGAGTTACATATGTATTTTCCCTTCATCTGTGCTTTCATGAGTTAAAACTGACCTGTGTCCATTCACATCCTGCTGATTCTATCATCTTAATAGCCTAGACATGTGCCCATGGTAGCACCGCATAAACTATACTCGGTTTTACAGACAAGCCAGTATCTAACACGAAATGTTCATGCCAGCAAATCTCTCTGCTTGATTTCTTTCTGTGTGATGTGTTCTCAGGGCATGGAACCATTTTGCACAGTGGAATGATAACTCTCACCCAAAAAAAAAACCCAAAAAAATAAAAAATTCTTCAGGTTCTGCAGATAATGGATTACAACAGAGCGCCTTAGGTGTGCTATCCATTTCCATAGGATGGAAGACTTGCAGGCATTAACTGGCTGGGTCGTTGAAGCACAGTTCCAAAGAGTTTTCTATTAAAACTGTACTAAAACTTGCAGCAGTTATAGCTCACATGATGTACACATTGACATAAACAAACGAATCCTTTCCCATCAGTCAAGGTGATATTTTTTTTTTTCCCAGCACTCAAGATGAGGGCAAAATTCACACAGTGAGAGAGATTTTAAAGCAGTGAAGGTTTGTCCAGTGAGAAACATTTGTAATAATGGCAGAAAAAAAAAGGTATTATGAAGTCTTCGGAAGGCGAGTTGCATGAAGAAAAAAAGTAATAAAAAGTCTTATTGTTTTGGAGAAAAAGCATGCCATTTTCTAAAAATAAATAAATAAATGTATTAAATTATCAGAACATTATTAAATTTCTACTGACTTAATAATTAAGTTTGCAATAACTGCAGATAAATATGATGAAGTCTGCAGAAGACACGTTATAGACAGACAAAAAAAATCTCATTCAGTTTTGAGGAAAAAGCCTACAATTTGCTCTAAAAGTTATTTATTACATAAAGTGTTGTTGCACAAAAGCTGTTGAAGTAGTTCCCCCCCCCCACAAAGATTTTTTCAGGAGGATCCATCTCTTGTGATATAGATTAACTAATAGTGAAAGAGATTCTTTATAGTGAGGGTGATGAGACACTGGAACGGGTTGCCCAGGAGGGTTGTGGATGCCCCCTCCTTGGAGTTATTCAAAGCTAGGTTGGACAAGGCCTTGAGTAACTTGGTCTAGTGGAAAATGGCCCTGCCCATGGCAGGGGAGCTGGAACTAGAAGATCTTGAAGGTCCGTTCCAACCCAAACCATTCTATGATTCTGAAGAAAACTAAAAGCAGATGGAGATAGAATGGAAAGAGGAAATCCACTTCCCAGGAAGCAGTAAAGAAAACAAGTGGTGGAGGTCCACAGTGAGTATCCCTACTAAATGTCCTCTCCTGGGCTACAGGTGATTCCCACTCATACTTTTCCCAGAGTAACTATAAACTTTACATGAGGACTTGCCCCAGATTCCTGTGGACTATTCCTATTTATAGTGATGTTCTTGGTGGCTAGAGAGTACTCAGGTCAGGAGCAGATGCTTAGATGCTAGCAGCTTCTTAATTTGTAGAACCATAGACTCATAGGACCATAGAATCATAGAATCTTTTCAGTTGGAAAAGATCCTTGAGTCCAACGATCAACCCAACACCACCATGCCCATTAAACCATGTCCAAAAATGCCATTTCCCCACATTTCTTGATCATCTCCAGGGCTGGTGACTCCACCAGCAACCTGGGCAGCCTGTTCCAATCTCTGACTACTCTTTCAGGAAATAATTATTTTCTAACATCCAATCTAAACTTCCCCTGGCATAACTGGGGGCCATTTTCTTGTGTGCATACACATTATTAGAGTGTCTAATATACATTGAAAGCTACAACTGGGGCAGGAACAGTGGAGAAAGAAAGAGTGATGCAGTGGAAACACCATTCACCTCCCAGGAGAACCCACATTAAAAACAGTATTTGCAGAGCAGAGCCATGAAAAACAGGGAAAGATGTTGCCACAAAAGATCTGGAAAATGCAGCACCACAGTGGCTTCCAGACAGGGTGCAGAGCTGCAAGTGAAAGGCAGGCTGCTGAGATATAGGTAGAGGTCTCTTAGCAATACAAAAACAATCCGTCATTTCAGAGGTCTTTCCCAACCAAAACAATTCTATGATTCTATGATAAATTTTCTGTTTCTATGGATTTAGATATTTTCAATTTTGCTTCTCCCTCCTATCAAGTGATAGGAGGAGAGGAAATGGCCCCAGATTGCAACAGGAGAAGTTTAAGTTGGACCTCAGGACAAATTTATTTACTGAAAGAGTGGTAGACATGGCACATGTTTTTAAGCACTGCCAGGGACAGTGAGTTCACCACCTCCCTGGACAGCCTGTTCCAATGCTTGACCACTCTTGCAAGAAATAATTTCTTTTCTAATATCCAGCCTAAGTCTGCCCTGGTGTAATTTGAGGCCATTTCCTTTCATTGTATCACTTGTTACTAGGGAAAAGAGTCCAACACCCACCTGGCTCCAACCTCCTTTCAGAGAGTTGTAGAGAGGCAGAAGGCCTCCCCACAGGCTCCTTTTCTCCAGCTCATTAACACAACAGATAAACTGCTGCATTTTTCTGGACGTAAAAAGAATTAAGTGGCCAGAAATGCATAATCCTCACAGAGTACACATTGCTGGAAATTTAAGAGAGAGGTCCTTGAAAAGGTTTTCTGCGTAGAGAAGCAATTCTCCCCCCAATTCTTCCTTGTCTTCCACAGGGTGGGGGAGGGAAATTCCTAAACCAAAAACCTGATTAGGAAATCTATACAGACTATTTACAGAACACATAATTTAACAGTGGCATTTGTAGTATCAGTATGCACATTCCTTCAAAGATAGTTGAATCCACTGGAATTCATCAACGCTTATCAGATTGCTAATTAACATATGCATTATTTTGTTGATTTTATTCTGAATTTGTAGTGAAAAAGGCTATTCTGACATTTGTTGCTAAAAAAAAGGAGCAAAATAAGCTGTCAGTGTTTTACATGCTTGTAACATAACCATGTACCCTTTAACTTCAAAATTTAGAAGAGTATCAGGATAGAGTATCAGCTCTGGTGAGACCCCACCTGGAGTACTGCATCCAGTTCTGGAGCCCCTATTACAAAAGGGATATGGAGGTGCTGAAATGTGTCCAGAGAAGGGCCACAAGGATGATCAGAGGGCTGGAGCATCTCTCCTACGAGGACAGACTGAAAGAGTTGGGGCTGTTCAGTCTGGAGAAAAGAAGGCTCCAAGGTGACCTAATTGTGGCCTTCCAGTATCTGAAGGGGGCCTACAAGAAGGCTGGGGAGGGACTTAGGATCTCAGGTAGTGATAGGACTATGGGGAATGGAATGAAGCTGGAGGTGGGGAGATTCAGGCTGGAGGTGAGGAAGAAGTTCTTCACCGTGGGAGTGGTGAAGCCCTGGAATGGGTTGTCCAGGGAAGTGGTTGAGGCCCCTTCCCTGGAGGTGTTTAAGAGCAGGCTGGATGAGGCTCTGGCCAGCCTGATCTAGTGTGGGGTGTCCCTGCCCATGGCAAGGGGGTTGTTACTAGATGATCCTTGTGGTCCCTTCCAACCCTGACTGATTCTATGATACTGTGATTCTATGATTCCAAGTATGTTTCAATCTATAGGTCTTAATTCAGCAGTCAGAGATGAGGCCTGAAGAAATTAAAGATTAAACTTGATGGGACCCTGAACAACCTGATGTAGTTGGTGATGTTTCTGCTTGCTGCAGGATGATGCAAGATGACCTTTGAGGGTCATAGACACATAGCTTGCATCAGGTTAGAAAGGACCCTCAATGGTCATGTAGTCCAATACCCTGAAGGGATAGCTGCAGGTAGATCCATGGTCTCTTCCGAAACAACGCATTCTGTGATTCTGTGTTGTCCTTAAATATTATCAAAATTTTCATTTATATCAGTCTCAATTTCTGATTTTCATGAAGCAAGACAAATAATCCTTCCCATTTGTTGAAGCAGAACTTTTACCATTTCATAAAACTAAGTAAAGAATCCTCCCATTTTTGAAGCAGAACTTTTACCATTCAGGACACATATAACTGATATAAAGCTTGCTTTCTCTATACATTTAACTGCCCTGATGGCTATTTAGAAAAGAAGAGATTTAGGACTGAGGAAGAGATTCTCAGATCTCTGGTAGCTAAAGGTTTTTGCAGACAAGAACCTGAAAAACAGCTGATTTGAAACAAAGATCTGGTTCGTTATATTAAAGGTTAATGCAGTTGTCTTTTGCTATCTTTCCATATAAATGGTTCTCATTCTGACTCCAACCCTTGCTTTACCAACACCAAGATATGCATTAGTCAGGGGACTTCATAAAAGTCTCCTCATGCCCAGAGCTGCCGATCTTCACTTTCTGCAGTTCAGTGGCTATTTAATTTTAATTGCTCCCCAAGCTTAGGCCAATTCTGGATGGCAAAAGCAGGGCAAGAATCATTCACTGCTCCTTTGAAGTTGGCAAAGCCTGTATTCAGATTGCCTCAGGCTCTCATTCTTACATTTATGTGAAAATGTAAGCGGCTGAGCACTTCTGTTGAACATCTACAACACTAACCTAACATTAAAAGTCTTGTAAAGTGCAAAGTGATTTTTTCCCCCTGCGGATTTCATAGTAAGGATGATAATTAAATAAATAAATAAATAAATAAATAAATAAATAAATAAATAAGGGGGGTGGTGGTGGTGGTGGAATCCATGGTAATGAGTTTGGATTTGTGTAGATTTCAGATCACATTGCATAATCCCTTCACTCAGATTCTTAGCTGAGATTATTACATCTGAGCGTAGCCCCCCAATTCCACACTACAAGAAAATCCCAACAGGACTCACAGTATGCAAAACTTTCTCACAAAGCAAAAACAATAAATGTTGTCCTGTTGATGGCTTCACAGAAAGATGGGAGAAAGCATTTTTACCTTGTCTCCTCATCCTTCTTTCCTTGCCAACAGCAAAAATCAGGCTTCGTGAAGGAAATCACTTTGAGCTCTGAGAAAATTGAAAGAGTGAATCACTGCAGGAGGTAAGCTGAAGCTGATGGTGGTGCAGAGAATAACATATTCCCTTGTGGAGGTTTCTTCATGGGGAATGCTTTTCAACAGGAAGAAAAAGAAGTGTACAACAACACAAAAAAAAAAATATCTTTTCCTGGAAGATGTAAAAGGGATGAGTGAAAAAAAAAACATAGTGAAGATGGCAATATGAAAAAATATTTTCGGTGACAATGATGCCATTGTGGACTAAAAGGAAAAAAATATTGCCAAATGAAATATAAGTAGGTTGTTGGGTTTTTTTTCCTTCACACAGAATTGGATTTTATCCATGCTGAGCTGGCCAGACAAAGGCACAGACAAAAAAGTAAAAAAAAAAACAGGGAGGTGATGTTGTCTGGACTCTGGGTACTTTCCCTGGCATTCAAGAACCAATTGACACACAGACTTGAGATATTTCCTCTTAGCATTAGCTAAATATGAGGAAATACAGCAACTGTTATGTCTTATCCTGGGTTTCTTTTGCTGATACACCATTTCTCAGATAATCTCTAAAATAAAAGTGACAAATACCCTTACACAGAGTAGAAAAAACAAATCTGTTAAGTAATCCATGTAATTGCGCCCCCGTGTTTAGCATTATTCTTGTCTTAAAATTCTAATACTTAGCAGCAACACAAGGTATTCCTTCAAAAAGAAACAAAAATAACCAATTTCACTAGTAAGTTTTATGTGTTCTACTAGCTGAAATTTCAAAATGTGAATCTTCTGCTGATTTTGAGTGAGTTGATTCTATTTCATTGATTTTAAAGAGAATTTCTTCTTTTTAACCCCCCAATATTTTCTAACTTAAGAAAATCAGTAGCAACACAAATCTACACTGACTTTAATTAGAGCAACAAATCCATCTGTCCTTTCAGCCTTATACATAACCTGTCCCAGAAATTATTAGGCAATTTCTTACTTTGCTAGAAGCTATCTGGCATCCAAAGTGCCCATTCTATAGGAGCAGTTACCTATTTCTGCTTCAGTGCATGCTGCAATATATCTTTAGGCAGACAATCATCAGACTCATAAAATAACCCTAAATTTCACAATGAAAATTAATTCAATATTAAGTAATGTGAAACTCAGATTGTAAATATTTCAGAGCTAATGGCTGGGCATGATGATCTCAAGGGTCTTTCCCAGTCAAAATGATCCTATGATTCTAAAAGTATGAGTAAAAATCTGCATTCAGTTGAATTTTTAAGTGTTTGCAGGTACAAGAAATGGATCTCTCTTGTAAATAATTATTTACTTACAACATATTCTTTTTTTTCATAGAATCACAGAATTATTTTGCTTGGAAATGACCTTTAAGATCATCAGGTCCAGCCATTAACTCTGAAATTTCCCAGGGAGGTGGTGGAGTCACCATTCATGGAGGTGTTCAAGAGGGGACTGGACGTGGCACTTGGTGCCATGGTTTAGTAGTCATGAGGTCTTGGGTGACAGGTTGGACTTGATGATCTTTGAGGTCTTTTCCAACCTTATTGATTCTGTGATTCTATTCTGTGAGTCTATGAAATATTTGCAATCTGGACTTCATATTAATGTGATCTCATCGAGTCCAACCATCAACCTAAGCCCACCATGGCCATTAAACTGTGTCCAAGACTAATTCTAAGTTTTAGGCAACTCCAAAATGTTTCCTAAGGTTTATTCTTGTGCCACAAAAGAAGCTTTGGGGGTTTGTTATGTTTGTATCACCTCCACTTTCATAAGAAAAAAAAAAGAAGTACTCCATATTCAGAATCATGAGAGTTCTGGACACCAGTTATTAAGTGACCTTTCAGTCATGTAATTTTAATTTGTGTTTTTAATTTCTTTCCTTCTGAATATATTTGGAAAGTTTAGGACTGGGCAGGCATCCTGGTCTGAGCTAGAGCAACTCTAACTCTCATTGCTGGTTTCCACTCCCAGTTCAGCCTCTGCTCAGGGCTGGCACTTTCTCCAGCGGAGGGCAAGTTTGCACAGCCAGAGTCTGCTTCTAGCAGTGAGAACCTGATTAGGAAGTTTAGTGCCAAGGGGTGGGCTACAGAGCAAGGGCACTGCTACACTTTGTGTTGCTCCTTGAACTGTAGAGGAAAAGTCTGCATCTGCTGTGAGGATTGGACAGTTAAAGTGACCCTCAACTGACCAAGCAGGGATTGCATCCCATGGACAGCATCTTCAATGTAAAACTTCAGGCTCTTCCTCTTCTTCTTCCTCTCCTTCAATGGCTGGTTTCAGAGGAGCCCTCTGTCCACTCTGCTTTTGATCCCAATCCATGACTTCCTGGATCTAGCTCATGAACCCATTTCCCATCTGCTACTGAGTACAGTATGGCATTTCAGCTGCAACATCTGTGGTGATGGTGATCATTGCCATCAGGGCTTTGGTTCCATATTGCTTTGCATCTATTTATAGGTATTTCATTTTATTGTTATTAATTTTGTTAGATTAGTTTTAGTTTTCTTCCCCAACCCATAAATTTCTCTCCTTTATTCTCTTTCTCTTCTCTTGGGAAAACAGAAGGGTTCACAGAGAGCATCCAGCACTCATTTAGTGGCCAGCCCACTTCCGACTCTTGACAGCAGCAAAAGTAGTTTCTTTTCCTTGTTTCCCTCTACTCCCTTTTTATTAAAAAAAGAAAAAAAATAAAGCCTACAAGACTTGTGACTCTATTATATTCTGTTATGTGTTTAATTGTTTCCCACCTGCTGGGGCTAGGGTTCAAATTGTGCAAAGACTTGGTCATTAGTCCATGCAATTATTTCACGCATGAGAATTATCATTTTTAATTTGGCAGAAGTGAACTAGTACCCCAGCATGTGTCCACAACACCCACCTCTGAAGAGCAGTAAAATGAGTCAGCTAAGTTGATTAAGACAATAAAGCTATCAGGATAGCTTTGGGGCTAACAAAAATGCTTACTCAATCCCATTTAGTCTTTGTAATTATTTGCAGGTTTTTTCCCCCATTTTTTTTTTCTAATGCCACTAATGTGGACTACTAATTCAAGGAGTAAATTAAAATGTCTATATAGTGGTAATGCATCCCATAAATTTAAGAAATCACTCATTAGAACACTAATTATGGATATATTTCAGTGCAGCATGTAACACACCAAACTGCATTTATTTAGGTGAAGTCATCATTTTATCTCTATAGAGAGTATTCCCAAGTCTTCCAGGAGGGAAAGTCTAATTAAGTAACTCACAAAAATAAGGACAAACTTGTGACAAACACTTTCTTTTTCTACTCTGCCTTCTATGGAATAACAAGATCCATTCTATGAATCTATTAAATTTCTTATCTAAGTGCTAAAATATTTCTCTTTTCTACTTGAACCACTCTGGACTGTGCAGTAGATCTAGTAGGGCTTTGTCACCAAACCGTAGTTTTTCATGTGTGCAATGAAGTTTGAGAGTCATAGAATCACAGAATGCCATGCTGGGCATGAGCTCAAGGGTCATCTGGTCCAACTTCTCTAGGAAGTAGAGAAGCTTAAAATTAGAAGTTTTAAATTAACCCAGCACCCTGTCAAGATGAATCTTAAAAGAGTCCAATGTAGGGAAATGCACCTGTGCTACTGCAACATGAGTACTTCCTGCCCATGAAACAACCAAAATCTAGCATTCAGATACATATGAAATGAACTGCATAATTAGTGTCTCTTGTTAATTAAAGTAGATTAATATTTGGGTTAGAGGGAAAATAACTGTGAAGTTAAAATTTAAACTACAGATGTATTATAATGAGTAGAAAAGGGCACAGAGCTAAGGAAGCCAGTTAAAATAATGTAAAGGGAAAAGGTCACCAGGATTCTTTCAGGATTCTTTTGCAGATTGCTGCAAACTCTTTTTTTCTAATAGAGTGAGTAGAATCATTGAATTATAGAATTGTTTGGGTTAGAGATGAATTTTAGGATCATTGAGTCCTACCATGTTTTCAGGGATTGGAGTAGGTTCCCCAGGTAGGTGGTGGAATCATCATTCCATGGAGGTGTTCAAGAGTGTGTGGACATGGCACCTGGGGACATGATTTAAAGGACATAGTGGTCTTACATTGAAGGTTGGCCTTGATGATCTTAGAGGTCTCTTCCAGCTGAAACAATTCTATGATTCTATGAGTCTATGTAATATATGTATGAATAACATGAGTAACGTGTGCCATGCATCATTCTATCACAACTGAAGATGCAAAGGACTAATCCAAATGATGTTTTTTGGCTACCTTGTCCCTGGAATGCCTCCAATGACAGGAGTGCAATTTGGAGTGGTACATTGTGGCGAGTTGTACCCAATGAAGAAACAGATACTACAATCTGTTGGCATTAGGAGGTTCTGAACTACCAGCTCTGCCTCCATAAGTAATGGAAGAGACATATTCAGATACAGAAACCAGTAAGAGAGATCCAAGCAAGTTTTTGGAGTCTGTAGAAACCAACTTTTTGAAAAAGCAGATGAAGAAAGCTCACAGAATAGTAGAATTGTTTAGGCTGAAAAAGACCTTTAAGATCATGGAGTCCAACCATTCTCTACTTCTGGCAGGTCTGATGTTAAACCATGTCCTTCAACACCACATCTGTTTACCTTTGAAACACCTCCAGAGGTGGGGATGCAACCACTTCCCTCTGGACCCTGTTCCAGTCCTTGTGAATCCTTTAAGTCAAAACGTTCCTTCTAAAATCCAACCTAAACCTCCCCTGGTGCAAATTCAGGCCATTTGCTCTCAATTTTTTGGCTTCAGTTCTCATCAGCAAGGGCAAAATGATTGAGGGCATTGAATGATAAAGTTAATTGGGTATGAAAGATCATAGTGAATGGTGAAATTTATTTTTTAAATGGGAAAAATGTATGTTGTATAGTAAATTCCAGAGATTCAAATCAGCAGACCTCACAGGAAACATTTCTAAATATACATAGACTTGTAGAACTTTTGAGGTCAGAAGAGATAGGATAGGGTAGGATAGGGTAGGATAGGATAGGATAGGATAGGATAGGATAGGATAGGATAGGATAGGATAGGGTAGGGTAGGGTAGGGTAGGGTAGGGTAGGGTAGGGTAGGGTAGGGTAGGATAGGATAGGATAGGATAGGATAGGATAGGATAGGATAGGATAGGATAGGATAGGATAGGATAGGATAGGATAGGATAGGATAGGACAGGATAGGATAGAATAGAATAGACCAGGTTGCAAGAGACCTTCAAGATCATCGTGTCCAACCTATCATCCAACACCACCCAACCAATTAAAACATGCAACCAAGCACCCTATCAAGTCTCCTCCTGAACACTTCCAGTGATGGTGACTCCACCACCTCCTCAGGCAGCCCATCCAATGGGCAATCACTCTCTCTGTGTAAAACTTCCTCCTAACCTCCAGCCTAAACCTCCCCTGGCACAGCCTGAGACTATGTCCTAGATCTTTGAAATCAAGTCCAAGTGCTCACCTAGAGCTCATGATCCTACCACTACTGCTAAGCCACTACCAGGAAACCATGTTCGTGATGGATGGCTCCATAAAAAAAAAGACAAAACTTTGCTAATGGTGGGAGAATGCAGATATTATGGAGACACCTAAATGGAAAAAAAATATAATCAGAACCTCAGCAATGACTTATGAGGAAAAAGGTAAAAAACCCAAACCAAGCCAAATAAAAAATTGCTAAAGAACTACAATTAAATAATAAATAAATAAATAAATAAATAAATAAATAAACTCAAAATGCTAGTTTGGATATAAGAGAAAAATGTCAATTGGCAGTAAAAGAACAAAACATGAGCAATTTGAGAATAACCTAGCTAGAAAGGAGGAGGTTAAAAGGGATAATATGACAACTATATTATTACTATACAATAAGTGTACTTATTATAGTCTAGCAACAATAATAGAAAGGAAAGGATTACTTTATTACTGAAAAAGAACAAAAATGCATAAATATATTGCAATTTCTATCCTACCTCATTCTGGATGTTAAAATATAAGTTCCCCACTTTGCTCATAATTTTTCCCTCTGTAGTTAGTTATTATTACTCTTAGTGACATTAATAATGTTATGTAGGAAGAACATGTGTAGACAGCCTATAGCTGGGCAAAAAGGAGTCACTGTGACTAAACTTCTGATTCAGAAGTCTCAGATAACTACCTGAAATTTTATGGAATGAAATGGGGACATGATGGTTCCAGTTCATCACAAAGAAGAAACTGAACAGCTCTAGCGAGCCACAAATCACTTTTTGATAGTTTTGGTGTATCCTAAGATCCAAAACTCCAACAAATAATTAGACAATCTATAAGGTGAGGAAGGGTGTTGGATGATGGGTTGGACTCTATGATCTCAAAGGTCTCTTCCAACTTGGTTAATTCTATTCCATTCCATTCCACTCTATTCTATTCTATTCTATTCTATTCTATTCTATTCTATTCTATTCTATTCTATTCTATTCTATTCTATTCTATTCTATTCTATTCTATTCTATTCTATTCTATTCCTGCAAGAAATCTGACAAGGTTTAATTAACCAAAATAATATCATTATAATGATTATATATTCTATTCTATTCTATTCTATTCTATTCTATTCTATTCTATGGGGGGGAGAGGAAAGTTAAGCATGCTTCATCTTGATTTTCTTATAAGCAAAAATGAGAAACTCAGTCTGAATATGTAATCTCCATGGATTGGTGAGGAGATTGTGATATGAATGGTGAAAAAATAGAACTGTTACCAATCAGAATTAATTTCTATCTGAAACTTTCTAAGTGCAGGGCAAAAAACCAAACAAACAGACTAAAGAAAAAAAAAAACAACAAACCACAAAACAAGACAACAACAAAAAAACTTTGAAGAGTGAGCTATCCAAAAGGAAATCACCACCCAGAAAACTTTTCTGAATCACATAAACACAGAAAAATTGCAGTCAGTCACAAACTTAATGTAAACAATGTCATAGTATGTCAAAAGCTCAAGCTCATGATGTAGCTGAATGCATAAATGAGAGTTTGACATGGAAACATTGGAAACAATCCACACTCTTTATCTGAGATTGATAACTTGGGGTTGTGTCAGTCAGTTCTGGGCAACAATAGTTGATGTATATGAGGCAGACGTGTGAATTAGGAAGGTCGCAGAGAAATGCAAAAAGAATGAGGTCTGGTAACATGTCCTGAAAATGTTACATACTTTTAGTAGGATCATGGAATTGTTGAGGATGGAAAAGACTTCTAAGGTCAAGTCCAACCATCAACCCCAAATCACCATGATCACTAAAACATGTCCCCAAGTGCCATGTCTACATGTTTTTTAAATACCTTTAGGGATGGTGACTCCACCACCTCCCTAGGTAGCCTGTTCTAGTGCCTGACCTCTCTTTCAGAAAAGAAATTGATCCTAATATCTAACCTAAACCACCCTTGGTGCAACTTGAGGCCATTTTGTCTCATCTTATTGCTTCTATGATAAACAATACAAATTCAAACATCTTTATTGACAAACTCTTTTTCTTTTTAATTATTTTTTTAATTTTATTTTTAACGTTCCAATTATGAAGTCTTAAGAATCCTTAATAAATTAGTTATTGTGAGGTGAATTATCAAAAGGAAGTGATGGTTTTTTGGGTGTAATCTTTTCTTTGGCATAGCACTATTCTTCAAAGTGTGCATCACAGAGTGTTTTCAGATGTTCCTCACTATTTAGCTGACCAGACAAGACTGACAAGAAGTTTCTTGGGAACTCTTTAAGCTTGCTTTATCAGCAAAAAGATATCAAGGTTTCAATACCTATTCTGCTGCACTGAGCATGTGTTTAGAATAAACTGCACAAGTGACCAAGTTTGGTGATATTAGAGGAAACTTTCAATACAAAGAAGCCCTCACCAGTTACAGAGAGAGCATGTTTTAGCCATAAAAAGAAAGGCAAGAGGGTGAATTTTCTTCCAACATACTCAGTTCATCATCTTTCCATTACAATTTTGATAGAGGACTTTTTTATTTTAGCATCTATCTCACAGTTTTTCAAGAATATGAAGCAACTCTAAGTCAAAGTAGAGTTCACTTCAACCTCCTTTTAATCTCAACCTCTGAGTGTGATGGGACTCAGAGAAAAACAAAATGGCTTTCTCCATCACTGAACATAATTAATTGTACATTGGCCCCTTTGGAGATGCCTACAGATAAAAGGGCTTAATCATCATTTTCCAGGGAAAAATGTAAACAATTAACCACTATTTTGATAGAAGACAAATGAGAAAATTAATGTCTGCACAAAAAGAAAGTAAAAATTAAAAAGCTTAATATGTATTTATTTTCTCTATATCTTTTTTTTTTTTCCTTTTAAAAAACAGCATTGCCCCAAACACCACTTTGAAACAGATATATCCATATATATTAAAAGAGAAAAACATACATGAAAGCATCAAACCAATGGAAAATGCTTAAAAGCTGTTCTGTTATGTGTGGTACTCTTCTTGAAAGAGAACTGATGTAATCTGGCATTTTGGAAAATGATAAAATTCTTTCACAAATGGGGTCATTAGTGTCTAAATGTAGCAGCCGTATGCATCTTCTACTTATTTTACCAATTAATTGCTTGAAGATTGGACTGCTTGTTATTGACTGTACTAATTTATAAATTATGTCAGCGAAGGGGAGTGAATCATTTAGAATGCAATAGCTGCAAAGAAAATGTCATCTAACAGTTGGGTGTCCGACATTAAGCAGTACTTTAGAATTAAAACTTTAAAAAAAGATCAGAAAGGTAGAAAACAAGGTAAAAGAAATAACTGTAATATCTCCACGAGGTCTCAGTGTTGCATAGCATACTGTGTTTAATACTATTTATCTGTGAGCGTGCATGTTTATCTCTCTATATCTAAAAATATTTGTTTTAACCTCTGTTAATGCACATACAATGCACAATGTGTTGATTTTTATGTTCCATTTCAGTTCTAGTAATATAGAATAGTATAGAGTAGAGTAGAATAGCATAGCAGAGCAGAGCATAGCAGAGCAGAGCAGAGCAGAGCAGAGCAGCATAGAATAGAACAGACCAGGTTGGAAAAAACCTTCAAGATTATCATGTCCAGCCTATTATCCAACACTATCTAATCAACTAACCCATGGCACCAAGCACCCCATCAGGTCTCCTCCTAAACACCTCCAGTGATGGCAACTCCACCACCTCCCTGGGTAGCCCATTTCCAATGGGCAATCACTCCCACTATGAAGAATTTCTTCCTAACATCCAGTCTAAACCTCCCCTAGCGCAGCTTGAGACTGTTTGTCTAACATAATATTTCCAGTGAAGAATTTGTTGGCATAAAAATAAATGACTGTAACCAAATTCCTTAAACTTTGTCTTTTAAGTAGGTCTGTATATCAGATATGCTTCTGATTATTATTTCATTAACATATTGTAATGATTTTGGTGATCAAAAAAGTGTCACAGAACAAATTCTGGGGTTTACATGGGGTTTTGGTTTGGTTTTGGGGTTGTGGGCTTTTCTTGGATTTTTGGTTGGTTGGTTTGATTTTTATTTTGTTGTTTTTTTTTTTTATTTTGTGGGTTTTTTGTTGGTGGTTGGGTTTTGTTTTCTGTTTGGTTTATTTTTACATCTGTTCTTTTGTTAATTCAGAAGTTGGTTATCGATATGGTTGGATCAATATGGTTGGAAAAGACCTCAAGCATCATCAAGTCCAACCTGTCACCCAACACCTCATGACTACTAAACCATGGCACCAAGTGCCACGTCCAGTCCCCTCTTGAACACCTCCAGGGACGGTGACTCCACCACCTCCCTGGGCAGCACTTTGCAATGGCTAACAACTCTCTTTGTGAAAAACTTTCTCCTCACCTCAAGCCTAAACTTCCCCTGTCGCAGCTTGAGATTGTGTCCTCTTGTTCTGGTGCTGGTTGCCTGGTAGAAGAGACCAACCCCCTCCTGGCTACAACCACCCTTCAGGTAGTTGTAGACAGCAATAAGGTCTCCCCTGAGCCTCCTCTTCTCCAGGCTAAACAATCCCAGCCCCCTCAGCCTCTCCTCATAGGGCTTATACTCGAGGCAACTCTAATCGGCTGGGAAGATAGTTGCCACTGGAAACCTAAGTCATAGTAAGCTGGAGACATCGTAAGTGCATCAGCTCCCACAGGGGGTTAAAAGCTTTGGTAGGAGCTAATAAACTTCTGTAGCAGTGCACTAATACATTTCAGAAGAGACCCATGCATCTTTCAGGGTCAGAGACTGAAAGATTTGGAAAGTGGAGTGTGGAAGATAGTAAGTAGCAAGCTGAATAGAGCATTTGAAACAAAGCATTTGGCTTCTTGGTGTTAAGACCAGTAATTACTCACAATGAATTTCTAACTTGAAATTGAATCATGAGCTTAGTTTGGTTGTTTGGGTTTTTTTCATAATAAAGATTTGGCCAAGTTGTTTGTGCTTTTCTATGAGTTTCTAAACCATCTGAGAAGTTTCCATAAATATGTTTTCATGTGCTTTTAGTGAAATCAATTCCTTTCTTAGAAATGCACTAAGAATTAGTAGAAATTGGAGTGCAATGAATAGCTCTATTCTCCTACATCACATGGTGAAAGTTCATTCCTGGTTCACATTCTGCTCTGTCTTATCCAAGGTCTTGATCCAGAGTCTTTTGTGTCAAGAACGAATAGGACATTGATCCTTCTGCAACTGAACTCTTCCTCACTTAACACTGACTGGGGGAGAAAACAAAGCCAAACCCCCGGAATACACACCAAAAATTGCCAAAATTCAAATAATTCTAATATGAAACTGAAGTGATTTTTAAATAATTTGTTTTAATAGGTTAATCTTCCCATCTTCAGTGTGTTTCAGTTATTTATTCACAGTGACATACAGCTCAGGAATCTGGAAAGAGATTTGGACCAAACCCACCATCCATCAAAATGTTGGCTACATTCATTGTGTCAAGATTAAACCAAGTAACACAGATTGCCTATTCATTTCAGTAAGACCAAAACTGAATTCATAATTTTATATTGATAAGGAGAATTATGGAGAGCTAAAAAGTGCACAAACAGAACAGACATTTAGTCAAGCAGGAGTTCTAAAATTGTGTAAAATTTACTCCCCCAAAACATAACATCAGCTCTGTTTGTATCACCATGTGGATAAAATTTATTCTGTCCCTCTCAATATTGTGTGGTCTTGTGTCTTTTTTTCCCCTCACATTTTTTGCTGAATCTTTGCACATTTGTCAGCACCTCCTTACTACCTTTGAATAAACCCATGACAGTTTCCCACAGAATTCTCCTGGAGAAACTGGCTGCTCATGGCTTGGATGGGTGAACACTTTACTGGGTAGAAAATTGGCTGCATGACTGGGCCAAAAAAAGCTGGGCAATGGACTTAAGTTCAGTTGATGGCTTGTCACAAGTAGCAGTTCCCACAGCTTGGTACTGGGGGCAGTTCTATTTATTATCTTTATCAATGATCTGGATGCAGGGATTGAGTTCACCCTCAATATGTTTTCAGATGACAAAAAATTGAGAGGAGTTGTTGATCTCCTGGAGGATAGGAAAGCTCTGTAAATGGACCTGGACAGGCTGGATCAATGGGATGAGGCCAATTGCAGGCCAAGTGCTGGGTCCTGCACTTGTCTCACATGATTGCTCCGGGCTTGGGGCAGAGTGACTGCAAACTGCCCAGCAGAGAAAGACCTGAGGGTGTTGGTCTACAGCAATTTGAAGGTGAGTTAATGTGTGTGCTCAGGTGGCCAAGACGGCCACCAGCACACTGGCCTGGATCAGGAATGATATGACCAGCAGGAGTAGAGAAGTGATTGTGCCTCTGTTCTCAGAACTTGTGAGGCTACACCATGAGTGCTTATAAATTAAGTTGCAGTGGCTTTGCCACAATCTATCAGCTCAGAAGAAATGGAAGAGAAATCCCATCTGCTTCAGCCTTCACTTATGTAAAAATCTGTTTATTTTAAGCATGATCTGTAGGAACTGTAATATTCTTTAATCACTCAATACCTAAGATTTACTTTGGAAGTTTTCTGTTTCTTCCCAATATGGTTATGATCTACAGCAAGGTACAGTGAAGAAAATAATTTAACCAAGAACTGTTTCCATAAAAAAATTGTCTCAGAAGGGAGCTGTCTAAAACAAAAAATACCAAGGCCTAAGTTATGTGTTAGACCCTGACTGTTTAGACAAGTGTCTGTTAAATTCACAGCTTTGAGTCTCTTCTGAAGTTGCAAACCAGAACTTTTTCAGACCTGAATTTGGAAGAAGTTGGGGGGGTTGTTTATTTGGTTGGTTTTAAGCAAAATACAATAATAGCGTCCTGGTTTGAGCTAGAACAGTACTAATTCACCTCATTGGTTTCCCTTCTCAGCTCAGTCTCTACTCAGGGCCAGCACTTTCTACAGCTCAGGGCAGGTCTGCACATAGAGGTGCTGCTACTAGCAGTGAGAGCCTGATGGAGACAGCACCAAGGGCTGGTGTGCAGGGCAAGGGCAGTGCTTATTCTTGTGTGGTACCATGAGCTGCAGAGGAAAAGGCTACACCTGCAGGGAGGAGCAGACAGTTTAGGTGACCCTCAACTGACTAATAAGGGGTTCCAGACCATGGACAGCATCTTCAGTGTAAAGATGAGGTGTCACTGGGGTCACCAGCATCAAGCATCTTCTTGAATGGCTGCTGTCTGTGGAAGACTCTCTGTTTTGCCTTTGATGCTGATTCATGAGGTCCTGAATCTTGTTTCATAATCCAGCTCCAGAATCTGGTTCCTATCTGCTGAGTCCAGTCTGAGACTTCTGATGCAGCATCAGAGATGACAGTGACTAATTGCCATCAGGAGTTGGGTTCCATATTGTATTTAAATTTACTTCTGTTAATTTTGTTAAAGTAGTAATCCTAAGTCTCTCTCCCTTATTCCCTCTCTCTTCCCTTTGGGAAGGCAGATGTGTTCACAGTGACCCTCTGTCTTTCCCTGAGTGGCACAGCCCCAACCCTTGACAAGAGGAAAGTACTACAATCTGAGGACTAAGAAGTAACATTAGAATATGATGCTCTGGAAATGGCTATCTGAGATTTAGGTTTAGTTATCTCTTCTTGCTGCTCACCACATATGGTTAACTGGTGTGAATTCTACATAGCAGGGGTCAATCTCTGTATGTACAGCTCTTATTTTTAATCCATGCTACTGTGCAGTTTTGCCCTTTTATTTCTCAGCTGAGCAAAGTAACATTTCTATAATGCTTTTTTATTCTAGACCTGTCTCATTCAAGAGAAATTTATAGCAGTTGTGATTCTGGAGATACCTTGCTCAGAGCTAACTGGTGTATCTGTGCTTTCTGCATCACTGCTTCATGTGTACATTCCTCAAGCAAGGCATTTGCAAAGTAATTGTTCTGTGCTTCTGTTCTCTATCTGTAAATGGGAGATAACAACATTCCTTTTGTCTTTCTCATTTAGACAGAAGTTCTCAGACCCAAAGACTCTTTTATTACCATTGTGTGCTCAGTGGTTAAATCAATATTATAATTTTATTGAAACAAATAATTGTCAAAAAATGGATGGAAGTATTTAAGCAGCTAAAGACACAAATGTAATTTGGATCTACAATGGAAATTACAGGCAGGTTACAGGAGGTAACCTGTGTGGTACAAATTTAGCCCTGGTGGATCATTCTTCACCTTTATATTGCAATATGGGAAGAAATCCAATTTTTCATAGCAAACACTTCACTTCAGCTAGACTGTTAGTTAGGGGAAAATATGCCCCAAGTGCTTTGGTCTACAGATATCTACAACTAGCCAATAAAGCTTATGCTGAGTTCATCAGTTACTCCCTTCTAAACCTCAGGCTAGGCTCCAACTGTGGTTTCTGACAAGAGCAGACAGCTCTTTAACATTTCTTCAACAATTTGCAGACAAACAAAGATGACATATTCTTCCAAATGCTCGGGAAAAAAAAAATCAGCTTAAGGGTTTCACAAAGTAGAAGCTTTGCTTTTAATGACAGAATGCAGATTTCTCATCCAGCCTTGAACTCACACATTTTTAATACATTTTTCCCCCTTTTGTCTTTCAAATTCCTTGCTTATAAAAAAAAAAAAATAAAAAAAAAAAATAAAGGAAAAAAGAAAAGAAAAGAAAAAAAGTAAGATCTTGTTGGTGTGCTGACCATGCATCCTCTACACTGGATTTTCTGCTCAAGGGGAAAAATGTTCACTTGCAAAACTAGAACTTGATTTCATGCTTCTTGGAGAAATTCCACATTCTTCAGTTTACAGCTAACAGATATAAAAGTTTTAAGCGAGAGACGTGGTTGCTCTGGATGTAAGGAAGACTGGGGAGGATCCAAATATTTTCCTGCCTTAAATGCATGTTTTCTCCTGTGGTTAGAATAAATCACTTTATTCTGGATTTTTTTTACAAAGAATAACATGATAATCTATAATAGGAACTAGACTAGGCATTGACAAATTATATTTGCAGAATCATGGAATAATTTGGGCTGGAAGGAATCTTCAAGATCATCTAGTTCTAACCCCCTGCCATGGGCAGGGACACGTCCACCTAGACCAGCTTGATCAAGGCCCCAGCCAAACTGGCTTTCAATATTTCCAGGCTTGGAGCTTTTACAGCTTCTCTAGGCAAATTGTTCAATTGTCTCACCACCCTCAAGGGCAAAAATGCCTTCCTCATGTCTCATCTCAATCCAGCTTCTTTCAGTTTGAAGCCATTCCCTTCATGCTGTCACTCCATGCCTTTGTCAAAAGTCCCTCCCTAGCTCTCCTGTAACCCCTTTCAAATACTGGAAGGCTGCTCAAAGGTCTCCCTAAAGCCTTATCTTCTCCAGGCTGAACAACCCCAACTCTCAGCCTGTCTTCATAGGAGAAGTGCTCCAGCTCTTTGGTAAATCTTTATGACTACATATCATATCATATTATTATGAGTACGTTGTTTTTCCAACCATATTTACCATTTCTGTGCCAGAAAACATTGTGCCATGTCAGAGACATTATTAGTGTCACTGATTAATTAATGGTTTTGAACTTTGAAGCAAGAAACATACAGGAATTTACTCCCACTGGTTAGGCCACACCTTGAGTACTGTGTCCAGTTCTGGGCCCCTCAACATAAGAAAGATGTTGACTTGCTGGAACGTGTCAACAGGAGGGCAACAAAGCTGTTGAGGGGTTTGGAGCACAAGCCCTGTGAGGAGAGGCTGAGGGAGCTGGGTTTGCTTAGCCTGGAGAAGAGGAGGCTCAGGGGAGACCTTAGTGCTCTCTACAACTACCTGAAGGGAGGTTGTAGACAGACAGAGGTTGGTCTCTCTTCCCAGGCAACCAACACCAGAACAAGAGGACACAGTCTCAAGGTGCACCATCGTTCTTCACAGAAAGAGTGATTGCCCATTGGAATGGGCTGCCTGGGGAGGTGGTGTAGTCACCATCTCTGGAGGTTTTTAGGAAGAGACTGGATGGGGTGCTTGGTGCCACAGTTTAGTTGATTAGATAGTGTTGGATGGTAAGTTGGACTCGATGATCTTGATGGTTTCTTCCAACCTGGTTAGTTCTAATTCTAATTCTAATTCTAATTCTAATTCTAATTCTCATTCTCATTCTCATTCTCATTCTCATTCTAATTTTTCTTACATACTTGAAGGTAACGTGTGCATTCTGAAAATGATAGTTGATTTTCATATCCTTTATCACAGCAACTCTTCTGCTAATGTACAAGGGACATAGATAGAAGTGTTTTGGTACTTAATAATACTTCTTTTAAGATATTTCAGTTTAGAGATGAAAACACACTTGTAGTGCAACCTCTATGATTAAACTACACTGTCATTGACACAACGGGAAAGAGGAAAATCAGGGCAAGAAGGAAGCGTTTGCTCCAACCAAGCAAGTAAACAATTAAAGAAAAGGCCACATAAAACTCCTTTTGACATGTCCATAAGTTTTTCTCAATTTCTTTAACAGTAACATCAAAACTAGTGCAGTTTACTCACATACATATTACTTGTGAATATTTAAGACCCCTTTCCCTTGGATATGAGACCAAGAGAAGAAACCTTATGAAACTGCAAGCCATTTAAGTAAGGGTATGAACAAGTTCCTATAAATAAGCATGTTGAGGAGAAGCATACCAAGCAGGTCTACTGAGAGTTTTGTAATTTGTTCTGCAATAGAGAATAAAAGAGGCATAGAGCTCTTTAGAGGTGTTTTAGATTGAAGAGACTTTTAAGGTCATTGAATCCAACTATACTCTAACTCTACCATGACTGGGGCTAAACCATGTCCCTCAGCTCTGCGTCTCTGCAGCTCTGAAACACCTCCAGGGATGGGGATTCAGTCACTTTCCTGGGAATCCTGTTCCAGTGTTTGGGAACCCTTTCAGTCAAGAAGTTTCTTTTCATGTTTAACCTAAACCTCCCCTGGTGCAACTTGAGACCATTTTGTCTTGTCCTGTCACTTGTTAGTAGGGAGAAGAGATCAACACCCACCTCACTCCAACCTTCAACTTGCAGAGAGTGAGAAAGAACCTCTGAAGATTTCCATTTCCTTATGTTTATGAGGGAAATTGGATGAGATGAGCTTTAAAATTGAAAACTGGACTGACTCACCAGACTTCTAAACATTCTACCATAGTAATCTTTAGGTTCCTGATATAAGTGTTTAAATATATATAAAGAATACCTCTGTAAATATGTATATCTATATATATGTCTGTCTGTCTATCTATCCATCCATATTTTTGTGGATCTTGAGGTAGTATCATAGAATCAATAAGGTTGGAAAAGACCTCAAGGATCATCAAGTCCAACCTGTCACCCAAGACCTCATGAATAACTAGACCATGGCACCAAGTGCCACATCCAATCCCCTCTCAAACACCTCCAGGGATGGTGACTCCACCACCTCCCTGGGCAGCACATTCCAATGGCTAACAACTCTCTCTGTGAAGAACTTTCTCCTCACCTTGAGATTAAACTTCCCCTGGTACAGATTGAGACTGTGTCCTCTTGTTGTGGTGCTGATTGCCTGGGAGAAGAGACCAACCCCGTCCTGGCTACAACCATCCTTCAGGTAGTTATAGACAGCAATAAGGTCTCCCCTGAGCCTCCTCTTCTCCAGGCTAAACAATCCCAGCTCCTTCAGCCTCTCCTTGTAGGGTTTGTGCTCGAGGCAACTCTCCCCAGCCTCGTTGCCCTTCTCTGGACACATTCAAGAGTCTTAGTGTTCTTAAATTGAAGGCCCCAGAGCTGGACACAGTACTCAAGGTGTGGCCTAACCAATGCAGAGTACAGGGGCACAATGGCTTCCCTGCTCCTGTTGGTCACACTATTCTTGATGCAGGCCACGATGCCATTGGCCTTCTTGGCCACTGGGGCACAGTGCTGGAGGTGTCCCTGCCCCTGACAAGGATGTTGAAACTAGGTGACCTTTAAGGTCCCTTCCAACCCAAACCATTCTATGACTGGATGATTTTTATTATTTTTTTTTCTTTTTCATTTACAACAATAGAAAGTTCCTCTTGACAGCAACTGATTCAAAGGTGTTGGTTTCAAATCAAAATTGCCTTTATTCTAAATAGAAAAAAAAAGGAGGTATGCCTTGTTGTTTTAAATAAAACAGCATGTTAACATTGCTATTATTTTCCTCACAATAGGCTATTTCAGCTATTCTTTTCCCCTACCATTTTGTTTGCAGTTTCTTGCCAATTTGGTACTTTCCAAGACCTTCTGCCCCCCATTGTAGTAAAAGGCATTTAGAGATCAACATCCAACACTTCAGAGTATATATTCCCATTGGTGCACATGTATGAAAAGGAGAATAAATTATTGATAACATAATAATAACAACTGACACCGTTTAACCTTTTAGCTATAAGAAACCAAAGCACTTTGCAAAGTATATAAGTGTGTTACAAGTTCCTGACAGAAGATTCAGCTCATTTATCACTGGAAGTCAGCTACTTCTCAGTTGAAAAGTAGCAGCTTTTTTAAATGTGCTGTGACCTTACAGGACATCTGAGGAGAGCAAATAAAAGATAAATCCAGTAGAAATTATATTACCTCTGTGTGAGGCAAACAACTGAAAATGGCCAAAGGAAAAGAAAAAAAAAGAAAACACAAAACCAAAGTGCAGCTTCTTTCATCTTAAATCTCCTGGAATTATGAGGAGCTGCCAGGAAAAGAATGTCCAAGAGGAACATAACATTCATTAAAATTAGAGAAACAACTCGTGCTGGAACCAGACTAACGCATGCTTGGGGTATCTACAGTAGCTCATTCAAAACATAGCATATATAATTATGGCAAAATTAATACAGAAAAATCATAAGACAGGGAGTAACTGTTGAAATTCAGACCAGAATGAAGAATAGAACCTCCATGCCCCAAGGCCTTGGGCAACCTGGTGTAGTGGTTAGGTGTCTGTGATGGGTTATGCCCATCCTGGAAGCAGGGCAGGGAGGGCATTGCCATCCCTGCAGGGGGTTCTCCCCCTAGGAAACTAAGTTAGCCTATTCCACTATCCCTCCTCGTCGAGCAAGGCTATAAAAAGGACACTGCAGCCATTAGCTTTCTCTTGGCCCCTGCCTTTTGCCTGGACAAGGACTGCCGCTGGTTCCCCTGCCTCTCTGCCACATGGTCCTCCCTGCTGCACACACACCTTTGCAAGGGACTGGTTTTGTATTTCATATTTGTTTTTTCCTACCCATCCTTGTTCCTTACCCTTGTGAACACACACACACACACACACACACACACACACACACACACATATATATATATATATATATATATATATATATCTACTGTTTAAAGAAAATTCTTTACCTCTCTACTTCCAAGCTGAATCCAAATTATTTCTTGGTGGATTTGCTCCTTTCCTTTCTTTTCTTCTCTATTGGGAAAGAGGAGGGGGAAGCAGGGTAGGGATTCTCATCCTGGCCCCCATCTGAGCCCTTAAGTCCCAGTTAAGTCTCAAACTACCACAGTGTCCCTGCCCATTGCAGAGGAGTTGGAGCTAGGTGATCTTGAAGGTCCCTTCCTACCCAAACCACTCTATGATTCTATGAAAACAATTTTTATATGGCTGCTGTAATTTAAGGATAAAGCTTTTACATCATTCTGCCTGCTGGAGTCTTGATCTCAGGTTCAATATTAATTTCTTCATTATTGTCCTTCTTCCACATTAGATTTTTTTTCCCCCTCTCTCCATTGTCTGCAGAATTACAAAGTCGACAATGTTTCCATTTAATTAGGTGGTAGAATCCTATCTGAAGAGCTGGTCAGTCTCCATGGGACTTAGACCTTCCTGGTGTAACAATGACATAAGTTCATTTCCCTTATGACTTCTGAACCATAAATTGCTTAGGACTTGAGAAAACCCTTTAAAACCTTTCTTCCTCATAATAAGACACTGAACTGATCTCCACACTTGTACAAGACATATCACATGGGATTCTAGACAAAATGTACTTTGCCATGTAGAGCAGATTCTGACAAGTAGTTAGATGAAGCTTGGCACCATATAGCTTTAGCAGCAGTCTATGTTCTTTATATATTGCAAGATGAGAAACAGATAAGGCATTTATTTTCTTGATTCTTGGATGTCCATTTAACATGCTTTTATGCTAATGAGGTATATAGATTGATGGAATTACATAATAAATCTTAATAAAAATCATTACATCTTAATGGATGGTGGAAGGAGAAGACATTCTACGCTTTTCTCCCTGTTAATCAAAGTTTGTGCTTCTAAAATATCCCCATCAATTTCTAGATGCTTAAAACATACTCGAAATGAATGCGCTGTTTATTCCAGAGGGTCAAGATGAAGAATGGAGTTTTAGCACACAGTATTGAGTAAGGTTCTGACAATAACTGCACACAATAGAATTTATGAAGAACAAGATGAAAATTATAAATAAATAAATAAATAAATAAATAAGAAGCAAGCAGCACCTGGGATTTGAAAGCAGCTTTACATCTTATATGCATGTCAGCGTGCCCAGGTGACCAAGAAGGCCAATGGTGTCCTGGCCTGTATCAGGAATAGTGTGGCCAGGAGGAGCAGGGTGGTCATTCTACCCCTGTACTCAGCACTGGTTAGGCCACACCTTGAGTACTGTGTCCAGTTCTGGGCCCCTCAGTTTAAGAACGACATTGAGACACCTGAATGTGTCCAGAGAAGGGCAACAAGGCTGGTGAGAGGCCTTGAGCACAAACCCTACAAGGAGAGGCTTAGGGAGCTGGAGTTGTTCAGCCTGGAGAAGAGGAGGCTCAGGGGAGACCTCATTGCTGTCTACAACTACCTGAAGGGAGGTTGTAGCCAGAAAGGGGTTGGTCTCTTCTCCCAGGCAATCTGCGACAGAACAAGAGGATACAGTCTCAAACTGTGCCAGGGGATGTTTAGACTGAATGTTAGGAAGAAATTCTACACTGTGAGAGTGATTGGCCATTGGAATGTGCTGCCCAGTGAGGTGGTGGAGTCACCATCACTGGAAGTGTTTAAAATAAGACTGGATGAGGCACATAGTGCCATAGTTTAGTTGATTAGATGGTGTTGGGTGATGGGTTGAACTTGATGATCTTGAAGCTCTTTTCCAACCTGGTTAATTCGGTTTTATGTATTATATGCATTAATTTTAAGTCTCTGCAGCTAGCCTAGGGTGTTAGTTGCTGTTCATCAACTATATCAATAATAATTTTTCATCTAAAAGAATATTCTAGGGAGGAGAACACTGAATGGAATAAGCAAAGATGTTTACGATATTAGTGCGGGGTCCTGCACTTGGGTCACAACAACGCCATGCAATGCTCCAGCCTTTGGGCAGAGTCACTGGGAAATTCTCAACAGAACCTTGGGAAGACTGGCTGAGCAAGACTCAGTGTACAGGTGGACATGGAAGCAAATGTCATCCTGGCTTGGATCATCGATGATGTGGTGAGCAGGACCAAGGAAGTGATTGTGCCCCTGTACTGGGCACTGGTGAGGCGGCACCTTCAGTACTGGCTTCTGGTTTTGGGTGCTCACTAAAAGAAAGATATTGAGGTGATGGAGCAAATCCACAGAAAGATAACAAAGCTGGTGAATGATGTGGAGAACAGATCTGCTGAGGAGCAGCTGAGAGAACTGGTGTTGTTTAATCTTGAGTAGACTGAGGGGAGACCTCACTGATCTCTACATCTCCCTGAAAAGTGGTTACAGTGAGGTGGAGGTCAGTCTCTTCTTCCTAGTCTCAGGTGATAGAATGAGAGGAAATCAACTGAAAGTGCCCTAGGGGAAGTTTAGGTTGGATATTGGGAAAAGTTTCTTTCCTGAAAGTGTGATCAGATATTGGACTAGGCTGCCCACAGAGGTGGTGGATTCACCATCCCTAGAGGTGTTAAAAAAATGTGTAGATGTGACACCTCATGACATGTTTTACTGGGAATAGTGGTGTTGGGTTGATGGTTGGACTTGATGATTTTATAGGTCTTTTCCAAGATATTAGAAGGAACTTCTTGACTGAAGGGTTCTCAAAGACTATAACAGGTTGCTTGGGGAGGTGGTTGAATCCCTGGACGTGTTTCAAAGTCACAGAGATGCGATGCTGATGGACATGTTTTAGCAGTAGGCTTAGTAGAGTTAGATAATGGTTGTCTGGATGAACTTAAAGATCTTTTCCAACCAAAACAAAACAATTCAATGATTTGACGACTTTATACTGCTGCCAATGCACATTCTGCCTAATTTTGTTGTCACACCTTAGCCACAGCTGACAAGATTACGATGGCACATGAAGAAATACACCAGAATTTCAACCTGACTCATCACATATTACAAAGAAACTAATTATTCCTAGACTGATATCCCCTATAAATTGCAGCAGCAAACATGTGATCCAGATTTCATAAACCAGTCAATTGAAAGGAAATTAAAAAAGCTCCTAATTGCTAAGAACCACCCCCAACAAGGGGATATCACTGTTTCTCAGGCAGGTGTAATCATAGACTATTTGACATACCACTAATTACTTTGGGGATGTAGGAGGAATGGCAATAAAAAGAAAGTAAAAAAGCACTGCCCCCTAAAGATATGCTAAAGGATTCCTTTCCTCTGTCTTCTTTAACTACCTCTCCCAGGAAAAGAAAACCCATTGAAGCCCAAAGCTAGTAAGGAAGAAGAAAAAAAGCCAAAGCCTCAACAAAAAAAAAATAAATGTCTAAAACACAAGCCTCTTATTCTGTTTTAAGAGGAAAAAACCATTTAATGAACTATTTAACCCAGTTTAAGGAGGCTGTTTATAGTTAATCCTAAATGCACTAGTAGGACACCTAACTAAATGTTAGTTTTACTCCCTTTGGATGTTACTCATAATTACAGTTTGCTCTTTAATTATTCTTCCTCATGTAGTCAATTTATGATTAAGACCAACAGCTTGCCCTGGAGGCTGAAAATGCTGAGGTGGACACTGGTGAATCAGCAGAAATCAAATCTTTGAGCAGCTCCTTCTACTAAGAAGCAGGCAAAAAGCAGCTTTTCACTCAAATCATGAAATTCAGAGCTTAAGATATGGGAATTCTATTCCAGCAAGGGAATAACCTCTAAAAACTGTCTAGGGAAAGGAGATTAAATAAACAAAACTATGCATTTCAAACACACTTATCAAGAAAAATTGTCTTCTGTAGGTAATTAGAACATTTTTATCTACTGTATGTATTTTGTGGTCAGAAGGTAATAAATTTTTGCTGCTTCATTTTGCTGTTTTATTTCTCTTAGATATCATAGATATCATAGAATGGTTTGGGTTGGAAGGGACCTTCAACATTATCTAGTTCCAACACCAATGCCATGGGCCATCTTGCTCAAGGCCTGTCTTTGAACACTTCCAGGCTTGGCGTCTCCACAACATTTGCAGGCAACCTGCTCCAGTGTCTCACAACTCTCACGAGGAAGAATTTCTTTCTCATGTCTCACCTAAACCCAGCATCTTCCAGTTTGAAGCCATTACACCTCATACTGTCATTCCATGCCTCTGTCAAAAGTCTCCCTCCACCTGTCCTGGAGGCCCCCTTCAAACACAGGAAGGCTGCTAGAAGGACTTCTGGAGCCTTCTCTTCTCCAGGCAGAACAAGCTGAACTCTCTCAGTTTGTCCTTACAGAAGAATGTCTTCACAGAGCCTTCTGTAGATTTGCTTTATGCAATTCTGAATCTTGATTTTTCTGAATGCTTCAGGAGAGCCATGACATTATAAAATCATTTTGTGAGACCATTCCCAGGACATATGAAAGTTTTAGTCCAGAATTACCACAGTTTTTGAAGCCAATCAAGCCAGCCAGTTTTGCTGTTTTGGATGAGATTAGGAGTCAATTAGCTGGACTTTACATCCCAGAAGGCCAATGACATCCTGGGGTGCATCCAAAAATGTGTTGGCAGTGGGTTGAGAGAGGTGATTCTGCCACTCTGCTCTGTTTTGGTGAGACCTCACTGTGTCCAGCTATGAGACCCCCAACAAAAGAAGGATGTGGAGCTGCCAGAGTGGGTCCAGAGTAGACCACAAAGATGATCAGTGGACTGGAGCACCTCCCCTGTGGAGAAAGACTGCAAGAGTTGAGGCTTTTCTGTCTGGAGAAGAGAAGGCTCCAGGAAGACTTTGTAACTACATTTCAATATCTGAAGGGGACTTTTGACACGGGCTTGTAGTAAAAGGAAAAGAGGCAATGGTTTGAAACTGAAGCAGGGTAGATTTATTTTGGGCATTAGGAGAAAGTACTTCATAATTAGAATGGTAAAATACTGGAACCGGTTGCTGAGAAATATGGTGACATGCCTGGGTAGCCTGATCTAGTTAGAGGTGACTGCTCACTGCAGGGAGGGTTGGACAAGATGATCTTTGAGTGTCCTTTCCAACCTGAACCTGTGAATTGTCTCCTCCTTCACTGGAAACCTGCTGAAAAGGTTTAAAAGACACCATGACTTAACGAAGACATAAGTGCAGCCTCTTTTTATTTCCCAGAATTTTTACTATATTCCTCATTTAGGATTGCTATTATCCCTTAATCCTATACTCCTGCCTTAAAGTAATATACTGAATTACATGAATTTTATAGATGCACATGACCCAATGTGTCTATTCTTAAAGCTACTTTCTGGGCCACACACAGGCAATCATTAATTATATTCAGTGTCCTAGTGAGTGTAATTATCTGCCTCACAAGCCATTACAAGTTCTCATGGAATATCATTATATGACTTGTTCAAAGACCAAATGATTGGAAAAAAAAAGTAGGAAAAAAAAGAAAAAAAAGGTTGTTTTTTTTTTAATTACACAGAGAGGTTTCATATGGTGTTTATGTTTCAGTCGCTGGAGAAATATTTAGTATAAGGCTAAAGGATTTTCAGAGCCATGGTAATAACATAGAGAAAAAACAAACCAAAACCAAAAAGAACAAAGAAAAACAAAAAGCTACTGAATGCTGTCAAAATGATTAGCTAATTAGTACAGAAAAGCAATTGATTTACTATTTGAATTCAGTATTGACAGATGCAGTGAAAAGGAGCCATGGCTGAGCTTAAATTTCATTGCACTTTGTAAAAAGCTGCACTTCATAGCTATTCATGTCTGAAAAGTATCCCTACCTTTAAAGAAATGTCTTATGGCTTCCTCTAACTTAGGGCAGAGTGAAGAAAGTACAGTTCCCCCCAGGAAGAACAGTGGATGATAGGAATCATAGTTCTGATATCGACAGTGAGGAAAAAAATCTATGCTGGGGTGGACATTCCACACACACCCCTCCCCCCTTACAACTCACAAATACCCTGAGGTCTGCCTGATACAGAAGTGCTGCTTGGGAATACTTCAACAGCTCTCCATGAAAACTGGTTCTTATGACTTAATGTCAGCACTTTGAATGTTCATTTTTAGCAGTGACATACATTTTGAGTGGAAAGAATCCTTAAGGAAGTTATAAGCTATCAGTCTATCTCGTTGGACTAGATGATCTCCAGAGGCCACTTCCAACTTCTACCATTCTGTAATTCACACACAGATCCTAGAGATGGAAGAAAATGCACACAACAAAAGAAAGGAAAATAGGTTCTTAATTTTACTTTGTATATGAAGATCTCCTCTCAGCCTCCTCATCTCCAGACTGAACAACCTCAGCTGCTGCTCACCAGACCTGCTCTCCTGAACCTTCACTGGCTCTGTTGCCCTTCTTTGGACCCAGAGAGTTATGAATGATGTTATGAATGATGACGAAGATAGTGTGGTAGGAAAAAACCCCAAACATATAGATCAGTTCAAGAAATGTGTAGCCATGACTCTTTGGGACATGGTTTAAAGCCTGTGGTTTAATGGCTCCAGCAACGAAATGTCCTTCTTGTAGTGAGGGTCCCAAAACTGAACCCCCCACTCAAGATCTGGCCTCACCAGTGCTGTGTATGGGGGGACAATCACTTCACTGGTCCTGCTTGTCATCCTGATCCAGGCTAGGATGATGTAGGATTTTTTGGTCACCTGAGCCAAGGGCTACAAGAAGCTTCTTAGGATTGTTACAGTTACAAATCTTCTTTCTTCCTTACTGTCCTGCTTGATGTTTACACCCTCATTAGATGAACTTCATTCAGTCTAAATTTCTTCAGATATCCTAAGCATTTGACAGACCAGGATGCTGTTGGTCTTCTTGGCCTCCTGGGCACACGCTGGTCTTTCTTCAGCTGACTGTCATTCAACAATCCTTTGAATAAACCTGAAAACTTTTGAAAATTAGCAGATGAGAAAATGAGAATGGAAAATTAGAAGACAAAGTTCACATGTGAGAAATATCTAATAAAATTAAAAAAAAAAAAAAAAAAAAAAAAAGCAGAGGATAATAGAATCTCAGCAGGGTTAGGTTGGCAACCTGGAGAAGTGGATGAGCTGGAATAATGTTCCAGTAATTGGCATATTGAGGTGCACAAAAAGTTTTAACATGAAAGATTTGTGCTTTTCAGGACAAAAGCCTTCTATATTCTTTTGGTTGCTGAAAATGCCTACAGTACAAAGAACACATTAACCTCAGAAATTCTTTCTAAATGTACACTAATAAAAATTTTAAAGACTTGACTTCTAATTTTCTTCTGCACTGCAGCCTTTTGGGAGGGCATATGAAGTGGTAAAGGAGTTCTTAACTGTAAGGGTTCAGTTTATTGGCTTCTGTAATACAGCTCTTTCCAGCTCCAGCAGAAGGTATTTATGGCTGCAGTTATAATGGTCATATGAGAGCACTTTATTCAAATGCCACATGGCAAATCTGGAAATCAGAAGGAAAGGTAATTTTACAGTAAAATGAAGGCAATGATGATGTCAGGCTGAGAGAGTTGGGGTTGCTCAGCTTGGAGAAGTCTCCAGGGAAACCACCTGGTAGCCATCCAGTATTTGAAGAGGGTTCCAGGAGATCTAGGTGGGGGACTGTTGACAAAGGCATGGAGCAACAGCATGTAGGTAATGGCTTCAAACTGGAACAAGCTGGATTGAGATGAGATATAAGAAAGAATTTATTCTCCATGAGGGTGGTGAGGCACAGGAACAGGTTGCCCTAAGAAGTTGTGAAGGTTCCAAGCCTGGAAGTGTCAAAAGTCAGTTTGGCTTGGACCTTGATCAAGATGCTCTAGGTGGAGGTGTCCCTGCCTGTGGCAGGAGGTTGGAACTAGATGATCTGGAAGGTCCCTTCCAAGCCAAGCCACTTTATAATTCTATTGTTCTATGATCTGTCTTATTTGACAACTGATTAGAAAATATTTAAACAGGTGTAACCACCACCATCAGTCATTCACCAAGGAGATCAGCTGTGGTAGAGGAGTGCGGCCTATAACTGATGTGTCTGAGATGAGGAAACCTCAGGAAAGTGCAGAGCCAGGGACATTCCACTGGCAGTGGCAGAGTGGAGAGGCTTGAAGTACATTAACTCAGCAACCAGGCGTCATTCTGTGACCACTCTCGCAGGTCAAAGGCTCTCATCCAACCTGACCCTCAAGACAGAATGGTGGATTTTGGTGTGAGAGCTAAACATGCAGCTCCAGCTGGAAGGTCTGCACCATACACCCTAAGAACAGGTAATGCCTTCACCCAGATGTAGCTGCTGAAGGGAGCAGCTACCCAACAGGCTGGACAGATGGGCAGAATCCAACGGCATGAGATTTAACACATCCAAGTGCCGGGTTCTGCACATTGGCCAAAACAACCCCATGCAGTGCTACAGGCTGGGGTCAGAGTGGCTGGAGAGCAGCCAGGCAGAGAGGGACCTGGGGGTGCTGGTTGATGGTAGGCTGAACATGAGCCTGCAGTGTGCCCAGGCAGCCAAGAGGGCCAATGGCATCCTGGCCTGCATCAGGAACAGTGTGGCCAGCAGGAGCAGGGAGGTCATTCTGCCCCTGTACACTACACTGGTTAGGCCACACCTCGAGTCCTGTGTCCAGTTCTGGGCCCCTCAGTTTAGGAAGGAGGTTGACTTGCTGGAACGAGTCCAGAGAAGGGCAACAAAGTTGGTTAGAGGTTTGGAACACAAGCCCTATGAGGAAAGACTGAGGGAGCTGGGATTGCTCAGCCTGGAGAAGAGGAGACTCAGGGGTGACCTTATTACTCTCTACAACTACCTGAAGGGAGGTTGTAGACAGGCAGATGTTGGTCTCTTCTCCCAGGCACCCAGTACCAGAACAAGAGGACACAGTCTCAGGCTGCACCAGGGGATGTTCAGGTTGGATGTTAGGAAGAAGTTCTATACAGAAAGAGTGATTGCTCATTGGAATGGGCTGCCCAAGGAGGTGGTGAAGTCACCGTCATTGGAGGTGTTCAGGAGGAGACTTGATGGGGTGCTTGGTGCCATGGGTTAGCTGTTTGGGTGGGTTGGATTGGTTGATGGGTTGGACACGATGATCTTGAAGGTCTCTTCCAACCTGGTTTGGTTTATTCTAAATAAAAGTTTATTCTAAATTCTAAACAGACCAGATATTTCTTCTCAATCTGACTTACATGCAAAACGTGCACCCAGGTGGAGGACCTTCTGCAGCAAGTGTTGAGAAGTCTGGGTAATATCAGTGAGGCTGAGGAGTTAACTGGGTCCAATTGCAGTCTCAAGTGGAACACCAGCCGATGGAAGGGTTTATCTACAGGAATTCTCCTCAGGTACATGGGCTGAAGCACAGGGGTATATAGGGTCAAAAAGATTGTGTCAGGGGTCAAAGAGCTGATCAATAACATGGAATATGCCAAGACAGGTCAAGCCAAACTCATAGCATTGCTCTAGAGAATCAGAGAGGAAAATTAAAGGAAAGAAAAGAAAAATCATTCATATGCCTGCCTTTTTGAAAGATTTCAGTTACAACAACTGAATGTCATAAGGCAAGAAAAAGACATGAAGTTCTAACTCACTATCAAATTTGCTCTTAATATTTCAAATCACATTGTGATCTTTTTCCACTTCTCACATTATTGCCTTGACTCTTCCCAGAAATTCATAAGTGAAAACTAATTTTAGGTTTGCTCACATCCCAAGATAAGTATGGTGATTAACAATGTGCTGATTGCTCTGTAATAACTGTTTGAGAACACTCCTTCATCTTACTTAAGGGTGAATGAAATGTCATCAAAGGTGGCTTTCTTCTTACATTTTATTTCTTAGTATTGTTAATGACTGAATACAACACATCAAAATATGGTAGTCCATGATTACCAAGCTAGCTCAACAATAGTCAGTTTAATGAGTGCTGTCATTCAGACCATCATATTTATATTTAAAGCTAAAGTTAACACACCATGTGAGCTGCCTGGGAAATGCTCATTAAGAATTATGTGTATTTTAGGACAGAAATTAAATGCAAGAAGAACTCATCTTCTCTTTCTTTTCCTCCACTTCTTTGTTCTTGCTAATTTCACATATAATTTTAATCAACTAAAACCAAAAGTAAATGAAACACTAGGAATATTTTTTTCCTAGATGTGCTAAATAAAAGAGTGCAGAAATGTTTCATTAGATGAAGACAAGAAACCACAGTATCACACTGTCACAGTATCACTTAGGTTGGAAAGGACCTCGAGGATCATCGAGTCCAACCTATCAACACAGACCCCATGAATAGACCATGGCACCAAGTGCCACGTCCAATCTCCCCTTGAACACCTCCAGGGTCGATGACTCAACCACCTCCCTGGGCAACCCGTTCCAATGACGAATGACTCGCTCGGTGAAGAACTTCCTCCTCACCTTGAGTCTAAACCTCCCCTGGCACAGCTTGAGACTGTGTCCCCTTGTTCTGGTGCTGGTTGCCTGGGAGAAGAGGCCAACCCTTTCCTGGCTACAACCACCTTTCAGGTAGTTCTGAAAGGTAGTTCTTACAAAGTTTTAGGGTCTGGTGTCTGCTTTTTTCCCCCTTATTTTTAATTTCCCCATCCCCTCCTCTTTTAAAATTAGTTTCTTATGCAATTTTAATCAACTAAAAAAACCCAAATAAGTCTATAAATATTTTTCTAGAGGGGGAGAATCACCTCCCTCAACCTGCTGGCTATGCTTCTCTTGCTGCAGCCCAGGATGTGATTGGCTTTCTGGGCTGCAAGTGCACACTGGTGGCTCATGTTGAGCTTCTCATCCAGCATGTGACACTATATCTTTCTTTCAAGCTATAATTACATTTTCACGTGAAAAAAAAATAGCAAGCAACCACACACACACCCCCCCACACCCCAAAACAAGACAAACCCAAAACACTAGAATGAATGATTCATCCACAGAGAACCATATCTTGTTTTGCCTTTCTAGATGATGTTGAAGGTCCCTTCCAATCCAAACCCTTCTATGATTCTGCAATTCTGAACCACTCCTGATTTCAACAGAGCAGTTTCTGGCGAGGAAATGGCAAAATGTAATCCTGTATTAGCTTTTAATCAGCATTTAATTATGCTTTCGCTGTTTTGTGTAATAAAGTCAGATCTAAATTCTGTATGTTGACAGGCATACAGCTACAAATAGCTCCTGAGACTTAGAAGAATTTTTTTTTCTTTAGTGTTTTGATTTTAGATGTTGAGGGGGGGTTGAGGTCCTGGGGAAATGTGTTGTTATTGCTCTAAAATTGGTTAACAAATTGAGACAACTAAATTGTTCTCCAAAGGGTACATAAGGAAACTGACTTTCCTGCCCCCAGGCAAACTCCTAAAGGCTATTTTAACCATGGTGTAGGCAACTTGTAGAACTGTTGTAACAGAAACATTGTTTTGCATATGAATTAATTAATCCATTAATTTTGATGAACACTGCAAAGCTCTTAATTTCAACAATTTGAACCAAAATGTAGCCAAGAGGTGTTATTCACTGCCAGGATTCTACCAGGATAGGGATACTTTGCAATTATTTGTAGAAACAAATCTAAATACATAGTTCTTCTTTTTGGAAAACTCTCCAGGGTAGCACATTGGATGTGGCAACAGGAGTAATTAGAGACTCAAAAACATTGTCAGCATGGAGAACGAATGTGTTGCATGATCAGGCAGAGAAAAACTTAAAAGGATAACAATTCCCTTCAGATTCCCTACCTGAAGGGTGATTGTAGCCAGGAGGGTGTTGGTCTCTTCTCCCAGGCAACCAGCACCAGAACAAGAGGACACAGTCTCAAGCTGCACCAGGGGAAGTTTAGGCTCAAGCTGAAGAGAAAGTTCTTCACAGAGAGAGTTGTTAGCCATTGGAATGGGCTGCCCAGGGAGGTGGTGGAGTCACCATCCCTGGAGGTGTTCAAGAGGGGATTGGACGTGGCACTTGGTGCCATGGTCTAGTAGTCATGAGGTCTGTGGTGACAGGTTGGACTTGATGATCTTTGAGGTCTTTTCCAACCTTGTTGATTCTATGATTCTATGAACTATGTATTTCAAGTATTGTAAGGATATTGAATTGTAGGTAAACTGAAGGTCTGCACTTCCAGAATTCTTTGTTTTCTGTCTCTAATGCATGAAAATTAAATGGGAGTTGTGCTTTAGACCTAACAGGCATACCTTGAATAAACACAGTGAGTGTTTCAGATTTACACACACACACTTGTTAATTTTAATAGATTTCTCAAAGTCTCTATCCATGCAATTTCATCCCATAGTAGATTTTTCAGCTCAAACCACACGTTTCTGAAAAGGGCTTGATTAAGAGTGAAAGCCTTCATAAGAGTTGTTCCATGTGGAACTGTAATAACAGACTTCTTTTTCCAGAAAAGTTCAGTTTTGAAAGTAATTTGACCTTATAGTCCTGTTACATGGGATGGTGTCATACACAGCGATGTCAATTCATGGTGGTAGGAGGAAGTCTGATGCTGAAAAGCCCTAATCAGTAGCAAATCTCACCAAAAAAATTAAGCATTGCTGCTTGTGATTAGGGTATAGTATAGAGAGAAAGAAATTGTTAGGCAATTTTAAAGACTACCATATGCCTGCAGTCATTTTGATCTCCACAGAGACCTTCACAATTTCTAAGTGTTGACAAAAAAAATTATATTCAGAAGCAGACCTTGAAATAGGAAGAAAAACGCCTACAGGGAATGAAGAAAAGCTCTGAAATTACGAATAGTGGCCTTGAGTAGATGTGGCTTGGTTTTAGTTAGCTGTAAATCAATTTGTTAAGACATCAGGTTTCATTTGAAGCAACATATTCACGATGATTGCATCGAATTAGAATGGACCCACAAAGGTCATCTTGTCCAACCCTCCTGCAGTAAGCAGGGACATATCCAACTAGATCAGGCTTCCTAAGGCCACATCAAGTCTGACCTTGAATGTCTCCAGGGATAGGACCTCAATCCACTTCCCAGAGAAACCTGTTTCAATATTTTGCCTAATGTCAAACCTAAACCTACCCTGCTCTAGTTTCAAACATTTGTCCTATCACCACAGGACCTTATAAGCAGTTCCTCTCCAGCTTTCCTGTAGATGCACTTCAGATATTGAAATGCAGATAGAAGGTTTCGCTGGAGCCTTTCTTCTCCAGACTGAACAGTCCAGCCGCTCTCAGCCTGTCCCCACAACAGATGCTCTCTATCTCTCTGATCATCTTCGAGGCCTCCTCTGGACCTGCTCCAGCAGGTCCATGTTTTCTTGAGTTTGGTGTCCCAGAGCTAGACGCAATACTCCAGGTGAGGTCTTGTCAGGGCAAAATGATAGAATCACCTTTCTTGACCTGACGGCCACTAGTCTTTTGATGCACATATGCTTACTTAAGTTTATCTTTGGCAGTGATTACATTTCCCATGTTTTACCTCCATGATGTTAATTAGATTTGTAATTAATTTTGTAGTTATTTTTTTCAGCAATTGTCTTGATTATAAAATGCAGAAACCCTTCCCCAGCTAAATGTTTTGTTTGTCATTGGCTTTGTAAACTTCTAAGACTTCTTTCAGTATCTTCTTCTCAATTTTTCAAACTATAAACACAATCATATTTGAAAAGGATTTCTTCTCTCTGTTTCCAGAAGCAATCCTCCCAAAGGTAGCTGAATTTAACCATAAATAGAGGAGATTGAGTGGAATTTGTCTATTGACCCAACACCCTATTTACAAGCCAGATGCACAAAACAAAGTAGTTCTTAAGTATTCTCTTAAGTTATTTTCTTTCAGTCAGAATTTAATAGAATTTTGCTTTCTGTTTACAAAAGTATAATTTGCTGCAATCCACTTTTGCATGTTACTGGGATATGAAATGCAATTTAGGCAAATTTTAGAGTGATTAACAAAGCTTTTTAGAAGAATTAGACAGCTGCAGGAAAATAAGAAGATATTTTGTGAACAACAGCCACAAAAAAAAAAGAAAGAAAAAAAGAGAAAAATAAAAGGTAAATGGCTGATAAGGTCAAGGATAGCAAAAAATGAACTAATATACAGAATGCATTAATCTGGCTTGGTTTGGGCTATCCCAGAGGAAAAGGCTGCACCTGTGGGGAGGAGCAGACAGTTCAAGTGCCCCTCAACTGACCAAGAAGGCATTTCATCCTACGGACAGCATCTTTGGTGTAAAGCTGAGGGGTCACCTGGGTCAAGCCTCTTCCTCAATGTTTGTTGTCCAAAGAGGGCTCTGTTCATTCAAACTTTGATCCTGATCCATGAGTTCCTGAATCCAGTTCCAATCTGTTGATGGGTCCCACCTGGAACTTTTGCATCATCAGCGCAGCATCAGTGGTGACAATGGTGACTAGCTGTCATCAGGGGTTATGTTCCATGTTGTTTTGTATCTCTTTCATCTGTTTCATTTAATTGTTATTAAATCCATTCCAGCTGGTTAGGTTTCTTTCCCAACCCCTCCCTTATTCCCTTTCTCTTCCCTTTGGGAGGACAGAGGGGTTCATAGAGAGCTTCTGTCGCTTGCTTGGTGGCTGGCCCAGTCCCACCTCATGTCAATGTCTTAAAAAGAGTTCTTTGTCTAGACTGTAAGCTCACTTACCTTTATTATATAGCATTTTCTTGTAAAATGTCTGCTCATCTTAAACACTCAGTTTGCAAAAGAGCCATCAAGTACATGAGAAAAATTTTCTCCCTGTTTTCTCCTACGCTCTGAAAAGCAAACAAGAATCAAACAAACAAGCCAGCAAAAATCTTGTTTAATGATATGTGTGGGGCTGCAATAATGTAAAATGTGATGATTTTTAGTGTTTATTTCTGTCTGTTCTTCAAACCTAACTGATGTAAATGTCAAGTTTCCTGTTGGCAAATATAAAACACATTGATGTAACACTTTGTGCAATCTTGTTTCCATATTTTTAAGCATTTCCTGCAAATGCCAGTAATGACAATGCTCTACATGCATTCTTAGTGCTGTTTAAATGAAGGAAAAGAAGAATGTGGGAAACAGCCAACTTATTTAGAAGTGTTTAGTCAAGATATGTCACTTTATCAGCATTTTCAAAGGTCAACTGCCATGCAAACAAGCTCAAAGCAGTATATTTGCACTTCTTTATTAGATGAGCTTTAAAAGAGATATTAGTTATTACAAAACTAGACATTGCTACAAGCATACAGGCAGGACAGAATTGCTGTTTGCCTTTAGGCCAAATCTCAGGCTAATCTGCAGCAATTACTCTATCACCAAATGGAAACTCCCCAGAAGAGAAGGGGGAATTGGGAAAGGAGACTCATAGGTTGAAATGAAATAGAACATTGAGGTGCTGGAGCATGTCCAGAGAAAAGCAGCTAAGTGGTGAATTTACAGGACAAGAGGAAATGGCCTCAAGTTGTGCCAGGAGAGGTTCAAGTTGGGTATAAGGAAAAAAAATTCTGCTCAGAAAGGGTTATCAGGCATTGAAACATGCTGCCCAGGAAGGTGGAGGAGGCACCATCCTTGAAGGTATTTAAGAGACATGTAGATGTGGTGCTGAGGGATGTGGTTTAGTGGTGGTGGTTTAGCAGCAATGATGGGACTGTGGTTGGATTTGATGATCTCAAAGGTCTCTCTTCAATTTCAACAACTCTACTAATCTGTGAAAACATCTGTCACTTCCTGTGCTTACTCTTTTACTTTATATTCATATTCAAGACCAACATAGGCTGCCTTATAGAGGGGCAGAATCTCCTTCCTCAACCTGCTGGTCACACAACTGCCTGCTGGAATGCCAGTGTTCTTTGCCAGCTCATGCTGAGTTTTTAATCAGCTGACACCCCCAATCACTTCTCTTAAAGACTTCGGAGTGGCTGGAGAGCTCCCAAACAAAGAGGGACCTGGGGGTGCTGATCGACAGCCACCTGAATATGAGCCAGCAGTGTGCCCAGGTGGCCAGGAGGGCCAATAGCATCCTGGCCTGCATTAGGAATAGTGTGGCCAGCAGGAACAGGGAGGTCATAGTGCCCCTGTACTCTGCTTTGGTTAGGCCGCACCTTGAGTACTGTGTCCAGTTCTGGGCCCCTCAGTTTAAGAAGGACATTGAAACACTTGAGCGTGTCCACAGAAGGGCAACAAGGCTGGGGAGAGGCCTTGAACACAAGCCCTATGAGGAGAAGCTGAGGGAGCTGGGATTGTTTAGCCTGGAGAAGAGGAGGCTCAGGGGTGACCTCATTACCCTCTACAACTACCTGAAGCGTGGTTGTAGCCAGGAAGGGGTTGGCCTCTTCTCCCAGGCAACCAGCACCAGAATGAGTGGACACAGTCTCAAGCTGCGCCAGGGGAGGTTCAGACTCGAGGTGAGGAGGAAGTTCTTCACCGAGCGAGTCATTCGGCATTGGAACGGGTTGCCCAGGGAGGTGGTTGAGTCATCGACCCTGGAGGCGTTCAAGGGGAGATTGGATGTGGCACTTGGTGCCATGGTCTAATCATGGGGTCTGTGTTGATAGGTTGGACTCGATGATCCTTGAGGTCCTTTCCAACCTAAGTGATACTGTGATACTGTGATACTGTGACTTATTGTTTGGTCATTAAGTCACACCTTTCACTAAGGGTTTTTTTTCCTGGATCCCCTCAGTTACTCTACAACAATAGCAACATTTCAGTTAGTGCAAAGATAATTTTACTTTTGTGAGGGTTTTTTGGGTTTGGTTTGTTTGTGTGTGTGTGTTTGTGTTTGGTGGGTTTTGGGGGTGGTGTTGCTGTTGTTGTGGTGGGGTTTTTTGATGTATTAAATCCATAGAATCAGGTTGGACTCCATGATCTCAAAGGTCTTTTCCAACCTGGTTAATTTTATTATACTATTATTCTATTATTCTATTCTAATCATAAAATCATATAATTGTTTTGGTTGAAAAAGGCCTCTAAGATCATTGAGACCAACCACATGGCTATTAAAATATCTCTCAAAGTGCCATGTCTACACGTTTTGAACATCTTCAGGGATGTCGACTCCACTACTTCCCTGGGCAGCCTGTTTCATTGCCTTTTTAAATTAGATTTCATTAAAAAATCAAAAATAAGTGGTTCAGCTTGTTAAGACCATTTATCCTTTTGGAAGGACATGTATGGGTTTTGACAGCACTGTCATGGCACGACTATGTCAACAGAACCCAAAGTCCCATGTTGACAGTGATGAGAAGTGGAAATTGAGGCTGTTAGGCAGGTGGCCAGTAGGGACTGCTGATTTAATTTCTAGTTCATTGAAAATTGTTGGATTTTCAAGTGGGATAAAGTTTCAGAGTGTAAATGGACAAGAAAGAAAACAGCATGTGGATTCAGAAACAAAAAGCTTTACACAATGTAGTAGGTTTTAAAACTGTGCTTCAGTATGACCTCTTTAATCTTTTCTTTGGTAAAAGCTGGGGATATGCATAATTCATCTGCTGCTTGGTAATGTCTTCATGGAGATGTTGATTAGAAGAAAGTCCTCTCATCTCTGAGATTTCTGCTGTAGATTATGTAGTAATCTTTCTGACAGGTAATGCAAGTAGTGATAGCTGCAAGATTAGAGAGGCTTTATGACTGGGAAAGCCTATGGTAGAGTTTACACTTGTCCTTTACATGTTTCTAAATCCTCTATAATTATTGTAGAGAATCTGAACATATTTTTAACTAAAAGTACATAGCAGGTCTCTATTTTTTTTTTTCACATGAGAGAAAAAAAGGCTTTTGTGTAAGGGCAGAAATTTCAGAGAACCAAGGTCATTCTTGGTGTTGAGGCACAGTGTGGCCAGATCTGGTAAGTGGTGGGTGCTCCCCAAGGGCAGAGAGTAGAACCTTATAGCCATGATGGCTATGACCCTAAAAAGGACATTACATTGCTGGAGCTTTTCTAGAGAAGGGCAGCAGGTGAAGGGTCTTCTGAAGAGTGAATGAGGGAGCTGGAGTTCTTTAGTGCAGACAAGAGGAGGTTAGGATCACCTTCTCACTCTCTACACCTCCCAGAAAGTAGGTTGCAGTGAGGTGTGTGTAGTGTCTTCTGCCTAGTAACAAGTAATAGCAGTAGACGAAATAGTGAAGTTTCAGTCAAGAACTTTCTTCTTATATCAACCCTAAACATACTCTGATGTAATTTGAGGCCATTTCTTCTCGTCCTTGGCCCTGGACAGACTAGTTGGTCTTGCAGCATGTCATCATAATTACAAGCAGTGTGAAAGTTAGGGTTATGACTTACCTTAATAGTAAAATACCAACAGTTTCGTCTTCTGCACCAGTACATCTTGCCAAGTGTCCATTGACTCCCGTGGTGACATATAGTATACAAATATCATCACTGCTTATGTGAATATCTTAATGAATAAATTATATTTATTCATAGAATTCATAGTCTCATAGAATAGTTTGGGTTAGGAGGGACCTTAAAGATCATCTAATTACAACACCCACCCACCCCAACCCCCCTGCTATGGGCAGGGACACATTCCACTAAACCAGGTTGCTCAAGGCCTCATCCAGCCTGGCCTTGAACACCTCCAGGCAAGGGGTGTTCAAGTGTCTCACCACCCTCACTGAAAATAAATGGAAATAGATGTAAATAAATGCAAATAAATGTAAGATATTTGTACTGATTATGAGATATATACAGAAAGAAACACCAATATACATGAAAGCATCATGACCACAGTTTGCTTTTGTATTCACATGTTTGTTTGTGGTTTTTTTTTTCTCTGCAGAGGTGTATAAAATTAATTCTAAAAGTCTTTAATTGAAGCTAGATATTAGGAAGAAATTTTTTACAGTAAGAGGGGTGAAACATTGGAACAGGGTACTCAGGAGCATCATGCATGTCTCCTCCCTGGAGGTGTTCATGGCCAGGTTGGACTGGGACTCAATCAAACCAGTCTAGTGGAAGGTGTTCCTGCCTATGGCAGCGGGGTTGGAACTAGATGATGTTGACAGACACTTCCAACCCAAACCATTCTATAAATCTATGAATGAACCTAATGAACTTATCTGATTTTCATGTCTCTAATATGTACCATCAATTTAAGGAGCCACTAAAATTTTTGCTCATAAACCACGAGGATCCCAGCCTAGGAGGATAGGCTGAAGGAGATGGGGTTATTCGGTCTGGAGAAGACTCTGGGGGGACCTTATAGCTTATTTCTTCCCATACCAGAAGGGAACCTATGGGAAGGCTGCAGAGGGATTTTTCATATGGGTGTCTAGCAATAGGACAAGGGGGAATGGTTTTAAGCTGAGGGAGAGTAGGTTTAGACTGGATATTAGGAAAAGGTTCTTCAGTGTGAGGGTGGTGAGACACTGGAGCAGGTTGCCCAGAGAGGTTGTGGATGTCCCCTCCCTGGACGTGTTCAAGGCCGGGTTGGACAGGGCCTTGAGCAACCAAGTCTAGCTGAGAGGCAGCCCTGCCCCATGGCTGTAGCAGGGAAATTGGAGTAGATGATCTTTAAGTTCCTTTCCAACCTAGGCCATTCTATGGTCCATTTACGACAACGTTTATGATTTGCTGTCAGAAGTAGAAATTCCTTCTCTCCTGTTAAGATTTATTGTTTTTTTCCCCCATTATTATATTGCATACAGAATTATGCATGGAAGCTTCATTGTCATTACAGAAAAGAATGATATTGGCAGTTATTTAAGCCAAAATGGCTCCAGACCCAACACAGCACAAGCTAATACGAACAGAGCTAGGAAGTATTACTTAAGGAACAAACACAAGGTCTCTGGCAGAGTTACTTCAGTCTTCTTATTGTCTTATTACCAGTGCCAGAACCATTCAAGGAAGTAAAACTCAGACTATATTAATAATTCTTGCTGCAAATGTTCATTACTAGCCTGAAACAATGAAAAAAATACAAACCTTTGTGTAATTAGAAATCAGCTATAGAATCATCATAGAATGGTTGGGGCTGGAAGGGACCTCTGGAGATCACCAAGTCCCAGAGCAGGATCAGTTAGGCAGGCTACACAGAAACATGTCCAGGTGGGTTTTGAAAGTCTCCAGAGAAAGAGACTCCACAGCCTCTCTAGGCAGCTTGGTCCATTGCTCTAGCATTGTAACATCCTGAGTGCACTCCTGTGTGACCTGCTCCAAGTGATCCTGCTTTGGCAAGGGATTTGACTCAGTGATCTCCAGAGGTCCTTTCCAAACCCTACCCTTCTGTGACTCTACCATTCTATGAAACTTCAGCAAATAAATGCACTTGTAAGCTACTTTCTTTTACATTTGCAGGCTGCCCCTGTTCATCTCCATGCATGAAACAAAATTTTATGTCTTTCCTAGTGATGAGAAAGGGAAAAGAAATTTTCACATGTAAAGAGCATCTTTGCCATGCTAAGGAGCTTATTTTGGAGAATAATTCTCTTTTCTTCATGGAGTCTCATCTGGAAACAGGGTGATGATCCAAAGGAAAGAGTGTTAAAAGGAAAATAGAGTTTCACATTGAAAGTTAAGCCTTTCTCACACACACATATGGTTTATTTTGCCTTTGAAATTTCACATGACCATGGCTGTTCTGCAGTTCCCAGTTTGAATATCTTGTGCCTGGATGCCTATAGGACATAGCAAACAGCACAGCAGTACACTCAGCAGGACTGTTTCATTTCATATATCATTCACAGCTTGCTGCTGTTGTTCCAAAACTGTCAATAACTTTCTCATAATGTTAGAAAGGCAAGAAGTTGTAATTGTTTTTTTTAGTCTTAGGGAAGATTTTCAAGGTTTTATATCTCTGGAGTTGGTTTGGGTATTTCTTTTCTCCCTTGAGTGAATGGATTTTTGAAGTCTGATTTTCCAATAAGAAAAACACTGGAGATACAAATAGGGATCTAGGAATATTTCACAAATTTAAATGCTACCAGTTTGGAGTTTGCACAGCAAATGGTGCTACTTTTGTGGGTAAAGCTGGTGAGGGGTTTGGAGCACAAGCCTTGTGAGGAGAGGCTGAGGGAGTTGGGGTTGCTTAGCCTGGAGAAGTGGAGGCTCAGGGGAGACCTTATTGCTCTCTACAACTACCTGAAGGGAGGTTGTAGGCAGATGGAGGTTAGTCTCTTCTCCCAGGCAGCCAGCACCAGAACAAGAGGACACAGTCTCAAGCTGCAAGAGGGGAGGTTTAGGCAAGATGTTAGGAAGAAGTTCTTCATAGAAAGAGTCATTGGCCATTGGAATGGGCTGCCCAGGGAGGTGGTGGAATCACTGTCACTGGAGGTGTTTAGGAAGGGACTTGATGGGGTGCTTGGTGCCATGGTTTAGTTAATTAGATGGTGTTGGGTGATAGGTTGGACTTGATGGTCTCAAAAGCCTCTTCCAACCTGGTCTGGTCTATTCTATTCTATTCTATTCTATTCTATTCTATTCTATTCTATTCTATTCTATACTAGGTACAAGTTCCAATTACCAAATAGATTTCAGTGTGGGATTAGAGCTGCATGTAAATGCCTGTATATTGTATCTCTCCTTAATATTTGCATGTACTCCATCACTGAAAAATATATAAAAATTATCCTCTTAAATTTCCTTCCCATGCTGTCAAAGCAGGAATATGGAATAGAAGGCTGAGGGCAAGATTTTAGGTCTACAAATATTTAGATATCTACTGACATCCTGGAAAATTCATTTAGATAGCTAGGTATCAAGCTTCCAGCAAAAAAAAAAAAACAACAAAAACAAAACCCCAAACCAATAAGCCACAGACTACTGCCACAGAAATAAAAATATGCTAAAGTTGCTATTCTGAGTCAAACATCATGTAGCTTTTAGATGAACTGTTGCCAAATGCAAATGCTGCTAGATCTTCAAGGACAGCCTCCTCAGGGCACAAGATTGGTCTGTTCTTGTCAGATGAGCATGGGAAAAGGTCACAAGAAATGAACAGAGGGGAAAAAAAAATCATAGAAAGGAACTGCACAGAAGGCGGAAGTGGGGACAGGTTGGATGGGAGGAATGTGATGACACTGACCACCCATGTAGGAATGGATGAAGGAAAACCAAAGTTTAGTTTTAGTTCAAGATATAGCAAGAGAGGTGAAGGGCAGTAAGAAGACCAGCAAGGTATGGGAGGTGTTCTGCCCCTCTAGTCTCCTCTCACAGGACCCCACCAGTAGTAGTGTTACGAGTTCTGGTACCTCCAACACAAAAAGGGTGTGGAACTGCTGCAGTGGGTCCAGAGGAAGTCACAGAGATGATCAGAGGGCTGGAGCACCTCCCCTCTGGGGGCAGGCTGGGAGAGTTGGGGCTTTTTAGCTTTGGGGACATTTTAGAGCAGCCTTCTCTTCTCCAAGATTAGCAGCCCCAGGTCTCTCTGTCTTCCCTCATATTAGAGGTGTCCCTATCCCTTAACCAACCTTGAAGGCTCCTGCCCCTCTTCAACTGGGAGCCTGGAACTGGACATGAGACTCCAGATTATTATTAATATTAATAGTGATAATATTAATAGTAGTAATAATATTAATAATAACAATATTAATAATGTGGAGAAGGAGAAGGAGAAGGAGAAGGAGAAGGAGAAGGAGAAGGAGAAGGAGAAGGAGAAGGAGAAGGAGAAGGAGAAGGAGAAGGAGAAGGAGAAGGAGAAGGAGGAGGAGAAGGAGAAGGAGAAGGAGAAGGAAGAAGGAGAAAGAGAAGGAGAAGGAGAAGGAGAAGGAGAAGGAGAAGGAGAAGGAGAAGGAGAAGGAGAAGGAGAAGGAGAAGGAGAAGGAGAAGGAGAAGGAGAAGGAGAAGGAAGAAGAATGAAGAAGGAGAAAGAAGAATGAAGAAGGAGAAAGAAAAATGAAGAAGGAGAAAGAAGAAGAAAGAAGGAGAAAAAAGAAGAAAGAAGGAGAAAGAAGAAGAAGAAAATGATGAAGAAGAAGAAATGGGGATAATCACATTATTATTGTTGTTATTATTACCATTATCATTATTACTATTTTTATTATTATTATTATTATTATTATTATTATTATTATTACCATGATAATTATTATCCTTATTACCATGATCATCATAATAATCATTATTTCTATTTCAATATATCCTGACCATAAATTTTGGCTAGGTATTTTTAGAGCATTTTGAAAACCAGCAATAATAGCACCACCACATCATGCCTCCTGTTGCTTTCAGGAGATGGGATTGAAGAAATAGCTACCTTATTTAGGAAGGGTTGTTGTTAACTCAGGATATGCCACGTTGCCTTTGCACTGAAAAGTTGGCTCACCAAGACGTAGAGCAGCCTGGAGCAGAATTCAGCACTGATGGTACTTATTAGATAAGCAAGAACACAGAGGACATGGGGTTTTGAAGAGTAATGCCTGCTGTGTGCCTGAGGGCTCTGCAGAATTATGAAATTCGATATGGCAAATGTGACAGGGGTGGGTAACTCCTCTTAATTATGTGTGCTTTTGGACCAGGGCAGCGCACACAACCCTGAGTGATGGAAACTGGAGCATGAAACCTGCAGTCCCATGAAAGACCCAGAATTCTGTTAACTCAGCAGGACATTGGATCATCCACTGCAGGTGTGCATTGGGACATAATGAAGCCGAAAGACTGATCTGCTAGCGTTAATAAGTAAAATTTAAATGGCTTCTCACATCACTTTTAAACTACTTTCAAACTTCCTTTAGAAACAACCACATGTAATTTTTTCACTTGGAGAGTACAGTCAAGGATGTAGAGCCTTCTGACACTTGTTTATTTTAAAATTATTCCAGTTTAAATGTTGTTGTTGTTGTTATTATTACTGTTATCATCATCCTTTTTTTTTTCTTAATTATAAATTCAGATTAAGAAGTAGTGGTGGAACACTGACACAGGTTGCTCAGTGTGGTGGTAGAGGCCCCATCCCTGGAGACATTCAAGGTCAGATTTGATGGGGCTCTGAGGAACCTGATATAGTTGGAGATGCCCCTGCTTCCTACAGGGGGCCTGGACTAGGTGACCTCCAGAGATCACTTCCAGCTTAGTCTGTTTGGTGATTCTATGATTTAATTAGATATGCTAATATTACTTTTCCTTGACCCCAAATAGGAGCATACAACAATAGTGCCAAAATTGCAGGACTGAGCAAGACTTTTGTGGAGCACCAAAACACGATGTATAAGCATTTTAGAAAAGCATGAGAGGAATGTGACCGTTGAAGGGACACATCTGCATCACATCTATGAGATAAAATATTGACAGACAGGAGACAAGATAAACACAAGGCATCACAGACTGGAACAAGCTGGACTGAGACAAGACATGAGGAAGAAATTGTTTGCCACAAAGGTAGCAAGGCACTGGAACAGGCTGCCCAGAGGATTCCAAGGCTGGATGTGTTGAAAGGCAGGTTGGCTGGGGCCTTGAGCAAGCTGATCTAGGTGCAGGTGTCCCATGGCAGAGGGGTTGAAACTACAGAGTCTTGAAAGTCCCTTCCAACCCAAACCATTCTAAGAATATACGATTCTGTGATAATTTTCACATTGATTAATGTTATGGTGAATAGAAAATCCTGAGAAAGTTATTACAGATTTATTTATTGCTTCAATTATAATGATTTATAAAAAAAAATAAAAAATGAGATTTTTCATCCAATATCACAGTATCACAGTATAACTTAGGTTGGAAGGGACCTCGAGGATCATTGAGTCCAACCTATCAACACAGACCCCATGACTAGACCATGGAACCAAGTGCCACGTCCAATCTCCCCTTGAACACCTCCAGGGACGGTGACTCAACCACCTCCCTGTGCAACCCGTTCCAAAGATGAATGACTCGCTCGGTGAAGAATTTCCTCCTCACCTCGAGTCTAAACCTCCCCTGGTGCAGCTTGAGACTGTGTCCCCTTGTTCTGGTGCTGGTTGCCTGGGAGAAGAGGCCAACCCCTTCCTGGCTACAACCACCTTTCTGGTATTTGTAGAGGGCAATGAGGTCAGCCCTGAGCCTCCCCTTCTCCAGGCTAAACAATCCCAGCTCCCTCAGCCTCTCCTCATAGGGCTTATGTTCAAGGCCTCTCCCCAGCCTTGTTGCCCTTCTCTGGACATGTTCAAGTGTTTTGATGTCCTTCTTAAACTGAGGGGCCCAGAACTGGACACAGGACTCAAGGCGTGGCCTAACCAAAGCAGAGTACAGGGGCACAATGAAAGAAGAGTCTTTAAAGATAAAGGCTGAGACACCTGCGGCTCTTTAGTCTGGAGAATAGAAGACTGAGAGGGGGTCTTATTAGTGTTTATAAATATCTGAAGGATGCATGTCAAGAAGAAGGGTCCAGGCTTTTTTCAGTGGTGTCCTGTGATAGGAGAGAGGGCAACTGATAAAAACTGATGCATGACAAGTAGAAGTGGCCAGGCTCTTTTCAGTGGTGTCCTGTGATAGGACAAAGGGCAACTGATAAAAACTGGAACCTGGAAGTTCCACCTTCACATGAGGAAAAACTTGGTTGTTGTGAGGTTGCTGGAGCCCTGGAGCGGGCTGCCCAGAGATGTTGTGAAATCTCCTTCCCTGGAGACTTTGAAGACCCATCTGGATGCATTCCTGTGTGACCTGCACAAGGTGACCCTGCTTTGACAGGGTGGGTGGACCCAATGATCTCCAGAGGTTCCTTCCAACTCCCTGCCATTCTGTGAGCCTATAAAATCCTTTAATATATTATAGGAATTTCCTTCTGGAAAATACATATATATATATTTCTTGAGTAAAATAAAGTCAATTACTTTTTGTTTTGTTCACATTGTGCTTTGGTTACTAATAGTTCCCAGTCAACAGAATATCTGCAGCCGGATTTAAAAATACAAACAACAAAACCAAGTAAATAAAGCTTTCAAATGTCTGAATGTTTTCTGTATTGCTTTGGAATCATACCTTCCTTGTTAAGTGTATGCACATCAAGAAGTTAGAGGACAGAATGCATCTTTGCCAAAAAAGACAGCAAAAACTGGAGTTCTGTCTCTTTGTACTTAAGAAGATTACAAAAATTGGACATTCAGTCTTTGAAACCATAGTTAATGAATTACTTAATCTCTCTTTTAGTGATTGCAGTATGCTCCCTTAGTTTGTTCCAGAGATCTAATCATGTGCTGAAATTTAAACTCAATGTAAGGAAAGAAAGTGCAAAACCTGCTGTGTTAGTACCCAGGCTTATGCTTTCTTCTAGAACTGTGAGAGATAAATACAAATGCAAATCACATTATTGGAAAAGATGTGAATAAAAGGGACCTCAGTATTTATATTTTTATTGAGAGGAAAAACTGGGATTTTTTCTCCCCTTTTGTCTTTCAAAAAACAGAACTGGTTTCAATCTTCATAAAAATAGAATAGAATAGAATTAACCAGGTTGGAAAAGACCTTTGAGATCATCGCATCCAACCTACCACCCAACACCATCTAATCAACTAAACCATGGCACCAAGGGCCTAATCCAGTCTCTTCCTAAACACCTCCAGTGATGGGGACTCTACCACCTCCATGGGCCACCCTTTCCAATGGCCAATCACTCTTTCTATGAAGAACTTTTTCCTAACCTCCAGCCTAAACCTCCCCTGGTGCAGCTTGAGACTGTGTCCTCTTGTTCTGGTGCTGGTTGCCTGGGAGAAGAGACTAACCTCTGTCTGTCTACAACCTCCCTTCAGGTAGTTGTAGAGAGCAATAAGGTCTCCCCTGAGCCTCCTTTTCTCCAGGCTAAGCAACCCCACCTCCCTCAGGCTCTCCTCGTAGGGCTTGTGCTATTTAGTTGAGGATGTCCCTGCTTACTGTGGGGAGGCCAGACAGGATGAACTTTGAGGGTCCTTTCCAACTCAATGCATTCTATGGTAACAGAATATCAAGGGTTAGGACTAGGATGGCAACTAAGTGAACAACAGAAGCTCTCTATAAACCTCTCTGCCTTCCCAAAGGGAAAGTAAAGGGAATAAGACTGTTAAGTTGGGAAAGGAAACTAAACCAGATCAATAGAAAAAAATACTTCACAGTGTATGTTTTAACTTATGGGACTGTTTTTCATAAGAAATTCATTGTAACTCACCAGAATCCTTTTTTTTTTCTTGGTACTCATATCTCATGGTTATCTGGCCTCTGTTTAATAGGGCAATGTTTTCAGAAAATTCAGGGCCCTTTGTAAAAATCTATTCAACTGCATGAAAAATAAGAACATGTTACTCACATCCACGGGCATGTTAAGCCTAAATTCTGCTCTAAGTTACACTGTAATTATTCAATGTAATTGGCTCTTTTCAGCCTCCTCAAATGTGGATTCTGAGATTTTCATGTAATGATTTGGAGGAAACAACTAAGTCAAGCAGAAAAAATTATGTATTGTCTCTGAAAAACAAAAAAAGGAAAAAATGTCTAAAACTCTCGGAAGAGTCTCAGCATCTTTGTGATTCAGAGCAATTTGCTGCTAAACAGTAGTTATTCAACAAGAACAATGTTCAAAAGAGACAATTTTTAGACAACTTATACTGTAGTTCTGTATCCTTTTTAGGGTGGTACTTTGAGTGCAGCAGTGGGTTTAGTTGTTTCTTTGGTGTTCTGTTTTTTCATTAGGTCTACTCATGAGGGAAAGATATGGCTGCACAGGTTAAATGTGTTGCTGATTGCTCTCCTCTCACCTAAATTTACCAGTCCTTTACCAACTTCAAATTACAGTAGGATGCTACAATTCTATGCTGTGTATCATACAATTTATATTATAAATTGAATTCTTTTATTAGTCATTGAATGCATTGTGTTGGAAGAAACCTTTAAAGGTTATCTAATCCAACCCCCCTTGCAGTAAAAAGGGGCATCCCCAACTTGATTCAGTTCCTCAGAGCCCCATCAAGCCTGATCTTGAATGTCTTGAGGGATGTGGCCTCCACCACTTCCCTGAAAAAACTGTTCCAATGTTCCAGCACCCTCAGAGTAGAAACCTTCTTCCTAACATCCAATTTAAATTTACCATTATAATAATTCATTAATAATAAAGTATTAGCATTTTAACTGGCATGTTATCCTTAATGTCCAGTCTAAACCTACCCTTCTCTAATTTCAAACCCTTACCCCTTGTCCTACTGAAAATGGAATGACTCACTTTCTAAAACCTGTGCCATGGGTCTTATCAGCACTGTTCAGAGGAAACCCCCTTCTGCTTTGTCATCTTTAATTTTTGAGAGCCCGCATTCTCAGTACAGCTTTGAGAAAGGAGATTAAGTCTTTTCTTCTGCTAGCAAAAGACATCAAGAGAATAGAGCTTCAATTTGGCAGACGTTCAGAAGTTTTAGACTTTAGAAAGGCCACCAATCAAATACGTTATACAGAACAATGAGAAAACAAATGCAGAAATGGATAATCAGTATGGGGTGCTAGGAAAGATATGTTGTTGATTTGAAACATATGAGATAATTGCTTGGAATTAAGACAGGAATAAATTCTCCTTCTTTGGAGACATTCAAGTGAAATAAAACTTGATGAATATTTTATATCAGTTCCTAAAGTTGCATCACCAAACTCTCACTCATATGATTACTGCTTTGCCTCCAACATCTGTATTGTCTGAGACTCTTTTTTTTTCCTCTGCCAGAGTCTGGTCAAGAAGACAGACTGGAAGCTCACGTGTAATAGCTGTCCCTTGGCTAACACAATGGGTTTGAACAAAAAATCCCTGAAATGGAAGGAATACTCTTTAGAATCAGAGTGAAAGTTATTCAGCTGAACACCTTTAAATTCAAATCCCTTATAGATTGTTAGACAAAGGGAATTTTGGAACATAAAATATTAAAACTGTCTATTGAGTGCCATATGATTTTCAATGGAAAAATGTTGGAGGAAGACATATTCAATATGTGTGCTGAAGATTACATTTCTCTAAATAAGCAGATATTGAGATTACATTAAATTTGCAAGTTATGAGGAGAGGCTGAGGGAGCTGGGATTGTTTAGCCTGGAGAAGAGGAGGCTCAGGGGTGACCTCATTGCCCTCTACAACTACCTGAAAGGTGGTTGTAGCCAGGAAGGGGTTGGCCTCTTCTCCCAGGCAACCAGCACCAGAACAAGGGGACACAGTCTCAAGCTGCACCAGGGGAGGTTTAGACTCGAGGTGAGGAGGAAGTTCTTCATCGAGCGAGTCATTCGTCATTGGAATGGGTTGCCCAGGGAGGTGGTTGAGTCATCGACCCTGGAGGCGTTCAAGGGGAGATTGGACGTGGCACTTGGTGCCATGGTCTATTCATGGGGTCTGTGTTGATAGGTTGGACTCAATGATCCTCGAGGTCCTTTCCAACCTAAGTGATACCGTGATACTCTGTGATACTGTGATACCTCAGACTGGTGGCTCCCACAGGTATCTTTTCACTGATATTTTCTAAAGATTAGAATTGTCTTTGACCTATGATAGCAACAAGCAAGAATGGGAAAACAAACAAACCAACAACTATTAACAACTGATAGAACAAGAAGAAATGGCCTCAAGTAGCACCAGGGATGGTTTAGATGAGAAGAAAACATCTTGACTGAAATGGTTCTCAAAGACTGGAACAGAATGTGCAGGCAGTTGATAAAACATGTAGACATGGCATTTTGGGACTTGATTCAGTGGGCAAAGTGGTTTGGGGTTGATGGTTGGACTTTATCTTACAGGTCTTTTCCAAGTGTATTGATTTTTATGATATTGCAATGACAACTGACTTGGTAATTTGTCTTCAGAACCTAGTGCCATTGAACTAGAACTGGATAAATGCTCAGAAGATGTTTGGGAAATGGATATTTATTACTTCTTTCACAGACTAATTTAAATGAAATCCCACATTTGCTATTCCTTTACTTGATGAGCATCTGCTTTTCTCTTTTCCCAGAAAAGAAATGAGAAACTACTGCATTTTGCTTGCTTTTATCAAAGTAATGTTGTCATCATGTGCATTTGAACATGGATTGATATTAGTTAGCATGTGATTGATTTGATTAGGTGTTGCCTACACAAAAAACTGGATTAACCACTATCCCATAAGCACACATTTCTAACAGTGCAACCTTATATTTGACAATTACTTAAGCACAAAAAGTGTTATTGTTGGTTTAACATCGAACTGTTTAAGCACCTCGCTTTTAGAACAGGATTTTAACTTGGGGTATTAAAACAGTTTTGGTTTATGTTATTAGAACAATAAATTACTAAATATTCATCATGTTTTCAGGAAATATTCTGGAGTGAATGATAATTTTACTGGTATAAGTCACATAGAATCATAGAATCAATAAGGTTGGAAAAGACCTCAAAGGTCATAAAGTCCACCCAACACCTCATGACTACTAAACCATGGCACCAAGTGCCACGTCCAATCCCCTCTTGAACACCTCCAGGGACAGTGACTCCACCACCTCCCTGGGCAGCACATTCCAATGGCTAACGACTCTCTCTGTGAAGAACTTTCTCCTCACCTCAGGCTTAAACTTCCCCTGGCACAGCTTGAGACTGTGTCCTCTTGTTCTGATGCTGATTGCCTGGGAGAAGAGACCAACCCCCTTCTGGCTACAATCACCCTTCAAGTAGTTGTAGACAGCAATAAGGTCTCCCCTGAGCCACCTCTTCCTCAGGCATATAGCAATGTGTCAAGAAATGTATGAAAGGAAATGATTAAACAAGGACAGGAATCATAGAATTGTTTTGGAAAAGACCTTTAAGATCAAGTCCAACCATCAACAGAAACACCACCATTACGGCCATTAAACCATGTCCCAAAGTGCTATGGCTGCACGTATCTTGAACAACTCCATGGTTGGTGATGTCACCACCTCCCTGGGCAGCCTGTTCCAATGCTTGACCACTCTTTCAAGACAAAAAAAAACCCTGATCTCCAACCTACAGCTCCCCTGGCACAATTTCAGGCCATTTCCTCTCATCCTGTTGTTTGATACTAGGGAGAATAGATCAACACCCACCTCACTCCAACCACCTTTTAGAAAGACTAAATAATCCCAGCTCTCTCAGCTGTTCCTCACCAAACTTATTCTGCAGACCCTTTGCCAGCTTGCTTGCCCTTCTCTGGACATGCTTCCAGCACCTCAGTGTCCTTCTTGGAGTGAGTGCTCCAAAACCAGTCACAGTATTTACAGTGCAACCTCATAAGCGGGCATGAGAAAGAAAGGTATGGAATCAACAAAACTACAGCAAACACATTTTTAATTGTAAAATATTACAATCAATGAGAATTTTCACATCACTGGACTCTAGTCCAAGTCCCTGCACTTCAATAAGGATAAGAATCATAGACATTGTGTATAATTTTTAAAACAATAGGAATAAATCTGCATAGTACCAGCTTTTGTATGGTCAGGCACTGACTTCAGTATTTGTGTGTGCATAAGCAGATCAATGACCCATGAAATAGTGAAAAAGAACAGGAATGGTCCTTAATTTACATCATACTGAGTTGGAAAGAAGAGAGAAAATCAAGAGGTGTTACAAGAAATGACAAGAAGATAATCAATGTTGTCTTATAAGAAAGGAAATAATTGAAATACAATCAAACTAATTAAACACCAGCTCTGTAAAGGGAATATTTATATCATATTCCCCTCTCCATTCTTAATTTCTTTTAATGAATTAAGAGGCTCACAATGAGCTTTATTGATTAGGGTTTTTTTTGAGGGTATTTGATGGTATTTTTGAAATTCCAGAACTTCCTCTTCGTAAGGCTTTATCTCTGTGGAATTTTCTTTCCTTGACTGAGTACCTGTGTTTGAATTAGGCTTTTGGGACCTGTGATTACAAAATTGTTCAGGGCAAGTTTTCAACACTCTTCACAAGAAGTTATAGTTCTGTAGTGTTAGTACCTGATGAGTGCTGAGTGCTTTTGAAATTCTATTCCTAGCTCCAGGCTCTGACAAATTTGCTCTTAGCTTTTCTCTCTTTTTTTTTTGTTTTGTTTTGGATTGTTTGTTGGGGTTTTTTGTTTGCTTTGTTTTCTTTTATTTTGTTTTCTCCTGCCTTTACTTCCTTTTGTTGCTGGTAATGTGGACCATGCAAGAACAATATTGTGATAACTATCATCTAACTCTTGTAAACACCACTCAATTTCCTGCTTAGAGCAAAGAGTTGTAAAAGGGCATGTCCTGTAGAACCTGTTCGTGTGTTTGCTTATAGTACATTAAAATCTTTGCTGTTGTTACACAGTTGTGCGAATAGGAGATTGGAGATGGCAAAAGACATGTGGAAATGAAGCAAGTTTTTCCCCCCTACATTTCCCACAAATGCTTCAGGTTTTCCAACCTGGAAAACTGTCCAGCAGAGAAAGACCTGGGGGATGCTAATCAACAACCAGCTGAACATGATCCAGTGTGTGTCTAGGGGGCCAAGAAAGCAAACAGCATCCTGGCTTGGATCAGGAACAGTGTAGCCAGCAGGACCAGGGCAGTGATTGTCCCTCTGCACTCAGCACTAGTGAGGCTACACCTTGAGTACTGTGTTCGGTTTTGGTGCCCCCACTCAAAGAAACACATTGAGGCATTGGAGCAGGTCCAGAGAAAGGCAACAAAGCTGTTGAAGAGGCTGGAGAACAGGTCTGGTGAGGCATAGCTGAGGGACCTGGGCTGGTTTAGTGTGGAGAAAAGGAGGCTAAAGGGAGACCTGTCTCTTTACAGCTCCCTGAAAAGATATTGGAGTGAGGTGAGTGTTGGAGCTTTCTCCCAGGTAACAGGAAGAGAGGAAATGGCCTTAAGTTGCCCCAGGGGTGGTTCAGGTTGGATATTAGGAAAAATTTCTTTACAGATGTGTGTCCTTCAAGTCCATAATAATGGTTAACAAAATGGAACTGAGGTGGTGAGGGAGGTGAGGAATTTTTTATGATCTGCACTTTCCACAGCATATCAGTATGAGAGTTCACACACCTATACAGGGTGATATTCACTATTCTGAGAGCTAGGACAGACCTTGGATTGATCCAGCCTTTACAAAATCTTCCATCGCTGCAGAAGAGTAAGAACTCAGAATATTTTAACCTAGAGATCTTCTCAGGAACAAACTCAGCACAATACGAGGCTAAGGTAAAGAGAAGGTGCTCACTGTACATGGTGGCAAAGCAGAGAGTGAAACAGAGAATCATGTTTGGGTGAAAAAGCAGTGTAAAGTGTGACATGAGGCTGCTCTGCAGGCTTTAGTGAACATGGAGACTTCCTGCCGATTCAGATCCTGCCAGGAGGTGTCAGTTTTCAGTTGACTCAGTAGCTGGTCAAGGGTGTTGCGTTGATTTCTGAGTTTTAGTTCAGCAAGGACTTCAAAATACCTGTTAACATACTTTTTGATTAAAGAAAGAATTATCCAAGCAGATTTACAGTTGATGCACATGTTATTCCAAGTCGATATTCCTTGACCTGGGTGGGGAGGGAGCACAAGCTGCGAAAAGACACAAAGGACTAAAGTGTGAATATTGTCAGAACTGCTTAAAAGGTCAGTAAAACTGCTTTCGTTTTTAAACTTCTTCACTTAACATCTCACCTTGCATTTTCTTCTTTTGCTGAAAGGGTATTTCTCCTTGTAGGTGCTTCAAAGCTAGGGCAACAAAGCTGGTGAAAGGTCTGGAGAATAGGTCTTGCCACGAGCAGCTGAGGGAACTGGGGTTGTTTAGTCTGGAGAAGATGAGGCTGAGGCTGACCTCATTGATCTCTACCACTCCCTGAATGGAGGCTGGGGTGAAGTGGAGGTTGATCTCTTCTCCCAAACAGCCACTGAAAGGACAAGAGGAAATGGACTGAAGTTGCACCAGGGAAGGTTTAGGTTATATATTAGGAAAAAATTCTTTCCTGCAAGAGTGGTCAGGCGTTGGAAGAGGCTGCCCAGGGAGGTGAGAAATGTGTGGACATGGCACTGTGGGGGATGGTTTAATGATCATGATGTTCTCAGGTTGAAAGTTGAACTCCATTTTAGAGGTCTCTTCCAAATGAAACAATTTATGATTCTGTGATTCAGTTCATCCAAACATGCCCCATTTTAGAACATCAAATTGCTGTGCCCAAACAATTTCACATCTGAAGGAATAAAAAAGTACTTTGTGACTAAGGTGGTTAATTTTCTTTTAAATTATATTTTGTTTCACTATAAGCTGCTACGTTGGAATGTAGCATAGGTTCATCATAGCACAGGAATATAGGAGGTTTAATATCAGAGGTTTAATAATGAAAATATCAGAATGTGATTTTAAAGGAAAAAAATCAACAAATATTTCATTTTATTCTTCCAGGAATGTTTCTATGTCTTCACAACAATGAATTTGCTGCAGTAAGTTTCTGTAGTTGCTAGGGTACTGTGGCTATAACACTCATTTCCATCTCATACTGTAAGCCTGTAGTGGATTCACCATGGCAATGTTAGCATGTTTCCACTCACTGCTTTTCTAACAGAGAGGGTTGAATTGTTTTCTAGTGTACTTTGTGAATTAAATTAAAAGGCTTTCATTCTTGCAGGGGAGATACTTTTGAGATTTTAGGCAAATAAAAAAATCCATAAATATATCTTTTAATAGAGCATATCTTAATATATCCTTATAAACACTGATATAAAATGCAAAACATAGAGCAAAAGTGAAATCAGTCTCATTGCTCTGTCCAATATCACAGAACTATACTTCAGTTTGGGTTGTAAAAGGTCTCTAAGATTGAATCCAGCCTTCAGCCCAACACTATTATGCCCACTAAATCATGTCTCCAAGTACCATGTCCCCTCCAGGGAATCTCCTCCCTCCACCTGATGTCCACAGAATATTAGGGGTTGGAAGGAAACTCCAGAGATCACCAAGTCCAGCCCCCTGGCCCAAGCAGGGTCAGCTAGGCCAGGCCACCGAGGAATGCACCCAGGAGAGTTTTGAAAGACTCCAGAGAAGGAGACTCCACAACCTCTCTGGGCAGCCTGTTCCAGGGCTCAGTCACCCTCACCATAAAGAAATTCATCCACATGTTGAGGTAGAACCTCCTGTGCTCTAGCTTGCACCTATTGTTCTTTGTCCTATCACTGGACATCACTGAAAGGACACTGTCACCTTTATCTTGACACCTATCCCTCAGATATTTATAGAAGTTAATAAGATCCCCTCTCAGCCTTCTCTTCTCAAGAGTAAACAGCCTCAGTTCACTCAGTCTTTCGTCACACTGCTGGGGATGAAGCCCAGGACATGGCTTCTGGGCTGCAAGTGACCACTGTTGGCTCATGTTGAACTTCTTTTCAACTGTTACCCCAAAGTTCTTTCCCTTATGACTGTTTTCCATCCATTCTCTGCCAGCCTGGATTCGTGCTTCAAATTGTCCCAAACCAGATTCTGAACCTTGTATTTGGTATTGTTGAACTTCTTGAGGTTATCATTGACCAACCTCTCAAGACTGTGCGGATCCCTCTGGATAATCTCCCTTCACTCCAGTGTGTCAACCACAACACACAGCTTGGTGGTGGTGGCAGCAAACTTTCTGAGGCTGTGCTTGATCCTAAAGCCAAAGTTGCCTGAGCCAGGAAACTAAGAACAGTAAGTACTGAAAGGAAGAAAGCTTAACTTCCAGGACCAGCAGCAAATTGTTCTTTCTAGGAAAAGAACGAAATCTCCAGGGGAGAACTCTAATTTCTCAGCTAATTAAATATTAAGGAAAAATTCCAACTAAAACTGCATAACTGCAACAATCTTCATTGCATGTATCCAGAAGCATATGACCATGGAGATTGTGTGCTACACTCACTTTAGGCAACTGAAGAAAATTGGTTAAATTATGTTGGACAGGAGAAAAGAGGGGGGAAAAAAAAAAGGAAAGAGAGAAACTCTTGACATATTCTGAAAGCCTTTCCTTTGAGCAATAAATAATGCATTTTGAGGCAAGTCCCCAAGCTATTTGCCATTTTAGAGCTGCAGAGTTGGCTGCCTATGCATTATCTGGCATTCAATTCGATGGATTATTAAAAAGTTGATGCTTTTAATTCTTCTGTGGCTGTGTGAGCTTTGTGGGATCCTATCTACCACAGCTTTGCACTCAAATTTGCAAGCCGATGGGTGGATTTAATTAGCAACCACATTGCTGAAGGATTTATTTCAGGAAGAAGCTTTTGCATATCTAATGATAATAATAATAATAATAACCCCTTAATATATTTAATAATTACTCTTGCTATTAGTGGCTTCTTTGCCAGGTGAGACTTTTCACAGCATTTATGAAAAGGGGCTACAGGAATGATGGAGAAGAAGTTTTTATAATTGCTTGTGGTAATAGGACAAGAGGCAATGGGTTGAAACTAGAGGAGGATAGATTTAGATTGAATGTTAAGAAGTTGTTTACTATGAGGAGTGGCTGGGGGAACTGGGGCTTTATAGTCTGGAGAAGAGGAGGTGGAGGGAAGGCCTCATTGCTCTCTACTGAAATGAAGTTGGAGCCAGGTAGGTGTTGATGTCTTCTCCCTAGTAACAAGTGACAGGAGCAGAGGAGATGGCCTCAAGCTGTACCAGGGGAGGTTTAGGTTTGATCTTAGAAGAAACATCTTCACTGAAAGGGTTCCCAAAGACTTGAACAGGCTGCCCAGGGAGGTGGCTGAGTCCCTATCCCTGAGGGCATTTAAAAGCCACCTAGATATGGTGCTGAGGGACAATGTTCAGCACCAGACTAGGTAGAATTAGAGAATGGTTGGGCTCATTGATCCAAAGGTCTTTTCCAACCAAAATGATTTTATGACTATGTAGTTTAAACATAATATGGTCTTTCTAATGCCATGCACACTTCACCTATGCATTTAAATATTTTACTCCAAGAAACTGCCTATGCTAGGAACTAATCATCTATGCTTTGTTTATGGGGTTAGATTGATCAACAAAGCATTGAGCTCTAAAATTACCTACTGTGCTTAAAATATTTTGGGGTAAAAAAGCAGAAGAACTGGATGAAATGTGTCCATAAGGAAGAGAAAACCAAAGTTTCTGGAAGCAAGAAGAGACCAAAAAAAAAAACCAAACCTATCAATGTGTAATTTATTGAACATTTTGCTTTTTGTGCTTTCATAGAACTAAATGTAGTGGAAGTAGTCTTTTGATTCTGTCAGATCCAGATTGTTTGAAGGTATGTCTGTAGCTCTTCTTTGCATGTTTGTGTTGTCATGTTAGGCAAGTAGGGGAGAGGAAAAAAAAAAGACCTAATTCATGAAATTATGGTCAGCAGATACAGTATCCCCCAAAGAAATGCACTTGATTCCGTGGCATCTAGAACATTAGCTGGGTTCCATTCTCTAATGGAGCTGCTGAGTTTGCTTCACATGAATTTGAATTTTTGCATTTGAGATGATTTTACCTTCAGTGTCACTAAAAAGCACTCTATATGTTGGACATTTTTTCCTTTCTCCTGTTTTTAATTAAGCAGAAACTAAGCAGTGTCTATACATTGAGTCTTGCTCTTGAAAATAACCTCAAGATTTAACCTCAAGGTCCCTTCCAATACAAACCATTCTATGACTGTTGGTGATGACAATGTTGGTTTTAAGAAATACATGTAAAAAGCATTTATTTTCTTGCCTCCGAAAGAAAGAAATTTAGAGAATCCTGTGTAATATGCTGCTCTTTTTTTTTTTTTTTTATTTTTAATTAAGCAGAAACCAAGCAGTATCTGTACACTGAGTCTTGTTCTTGAAAATAACTTCAAGATTTATCACAGAATCACAGAATCACCAAGGTTGGAAGAGACTTCAAAGATCATCAAGTCCAACCTGTCACCACGGATTTCATGACTCTATCCTCAAGGTCCCTTCCAATACAAACCATCCTATGATTGTTGAAGAAAATGTTGATTTTAAGAAATACATGTAAAAAGCATATAATTTCTTGTCCCTAAAAGAAAGAAGTTTAGAGACTCATGTGCACTATGTTGCTCCTTTTTTTTTGATGCTTAATTAAGCAGAAAATAAGCAGTATCTATACACTGAGTCTTGTTCTTGAAAATAACATCAGGATTTATCCTCAAGGTCCCTTCCAATACATACAAAGCATTCTATGATTGTTGATGACAATGTTGTTTTTAAGAAATTTATGTAAAAAGCATATACTTTCTTGCCTCTCAAAGAAAGAAATTTAGAGAATCCTGTGCAATATGTTGCTCTTTTCAGTGCTCACAAAATCCTTTGGTCTGCTATATGCAAAGGAAAAAAAAAATGCAAAAACACGAATTGAGAAACTAGAAGACAATTAAAGAGATAAGGAAAGAATGAAAGGGGAGGTGGGGGGGTGGAACCACATTCAATTTTCTATATCACTGTCTGAAGAAAATGTTCAAACCCCACTCTACAGTTTTACACACTGTACTGTACCCTGCAGAGGGTTGGATTTTTTGGAACACAACAGGAAATGAATTTGTTCTTGGAATTAGTTCAGAGAGAATCATGAGAGCAATTTACTTCTGACGCAGTTCCAGTAAAAAGCTATTATGTTGATTGCCATAAAGTTCATCAGTTTAAATATGTAACTTTTATTCCTGACTCATCGTTTAGGTAAGTCTACTCATTCACTATGATAAAAAAGCCCAAACTCAAGGCAACAATTATCTGAAGATCTACCTTCCTCTTGTCCACTCAAATTAGACAAGTTCAAGTAAAGGATGTGCAATAACCGTTAATAAATTCTGGTATCTCTCAAAATGAGAGTGGGATTCCAGTAGGTTCTTGCAAAGAATCAAACTCTGTCTTATTTCATTAATACAACTGGTAAAATTTTAGTCTTTTTCCCAGTTATCTCCACATCACATCTTTAAATCTTTCTCCAGCAGTACTTCTTCAAGTGTGGCCAGAAGGTCAAGGGAAGTTCTTCTTCCTCTTTGCTTTGCCCTCTTTGAGACCACATCAGAAGTATTGTGTCCGGTTCTGGGTTCCCCACTTCAAGAGGGATGGGGATATACTGCTCAGTGTCCAATGAAGGCTATGAGGGTAGTGAAGGGATTGAAAGATCTGTCTGATAAGGAAAGGCTGAGAGACCTGGGACCATTTGATCTGGAGTTTCCTTCTCTGCAGACTTTCAAGAACCCTCTGCATGAGTTCTTGTGTGGCCTGCCCTAGGTGATCCTGCTTTGGCAGGCAGGTTGCCCTCCACGGTCTCCAGAAGCCCCTTCCAACTCCTGCTGTTCTTATACTTATTATTCGCGTGGTCAGTGATTGATGTTTGTCATTTCATACCCTCAGCCAATTCTTTATTACACAAGACGTGATCTACAGAAGATATTAGGAGTTATACAATCCCACTCTGGATCTACATGGAATGGAAATAAGGTCTTATGTCAACCCTCTCAAACAGCTGAAGGCAGACAAAAGTGGCTCAAGGATCAATAACAAAATCATTATGCTATTTCTAGTTGTTTACTACCAAGGACATGATGCAGTGAGGCATAGATAACCCACAGTGAATCACCAGCTAACACCATACAGGGCATTCTCTGGATGATTTCCAGTCCAGAAGGACATGGAATAAAACATCTCTTTTAGAAAATACTTCTGCAAACCATCCAATATTGTTTTGTTGGAATATTTCTGACTATTATTTTTGCTTTCTAACACTACTGACTGATGAGAACAGCCTCTATAGAATGATGTATTGACCATGAATACATGACACATTCTTTGACACTGGATCCAGAGAAAGACAGTGAAGCTGGTAAAAGGTCTGGAGAATAGGTCTTTTGAGGAGCAGCTGAGGAAGCTGGGATTGTTTAGCCTGAAGAGAAGGTGGCTGAGGGGGAGACCTTCTCCCTGAAAAGAGATTGGAGTGAGGTGGGTGTTGGTCTCTTCTCTCTAGTAACTAGTGACAGGACAAGAGGGAATGACCTGGAATTGTGCCAAGGGAGGTTCAGATTTGATATTAAGAATAATTTCTTGACTGAAAGAGTCACCAGGGATTGGAAGAGGCTTCCCAAGGAGGTGGCACAGTCACCATCACTGAAAGTGTTCAAGAAATATGTAGACCTAGCATTTTGGGACATGGTTTAGTGGGCATGGTGTTAGGTTGATGGTTGAACTTTCAAGACTATATGAAAAACATGAATTTCAAATCCTTATCTAGAGCTTTGTGTTAGGAAATTGCAAATCATAACCAGGTGGATTAGAATAACTGTAGCGTGTTATGAAGTCTTTAAGTCAGCAAGTATCAGCAATGTCTATAATGGACTTGGTGACCTTAGAGGTATTTTCCAACCAAAATAATTCTATGATCTACAAAGGATAAGTTTTAAAATGCAGAACTAAAAACAGAGGTAAAAGGAATAACATTAAAAAAAAATAAAAGCCAAAACTGATGATGTAATTTCTTTTTAAATGTACCTTATTGAAGCTCAGTGCAAAGTCTTGTATCTATGTTGGGCAAATCATCAGTATCAGCACAGACTGGATGATGAATAGATGGAGAGCAGCCCTGCAGAGATATGCTTGGGGATACTGGTGAATGAAACAATGGAAGTGATCCAGAAATGTGCACTTTCAGCCCAGAAAGCTGCATTAAAAAGTATGTTGAAGAAGGTGATTCTCCCCTCTGCTGTGGCAAGAACTCACCTGCAGTATTTTGTCCAGATCTAGAGCCCTCAGTACAGGAATGACATGGACCTGTTAAAACTATCTATTTTCAGGAGGTTGTAGAGAGCAATGAGGTCTCCCCTAAGCTTCCTCTTCTTCAGACTAAACAATCCTAATTCCCTCAGCTTCTTCTCATGAAACTTGTTCTGTAGACCATTCACCAGCCTCACTGCCCTGCTCTGGGCATGTTCCATCACCTCAATGTCCTTCTTGGAACGTGAAAACACTCACTACAGTGAGTGTAACACTCACTACCTCAAATGGGTACAATCTGCTGTATTAAGAAATAGATGGTTGTTAGGACACCTCGCTTAACCACATCAAGAAATTCCCTAGAAGTGTTAAGAGATCTTCTACTAGTCACTGTTAGAAAAGAAAGAACATCTGTGATAGTTCAGTGTCTTTTGATCACACTGCAATGTCAGCACTGGAAATGTGCCCAGGTCTCAGTAGCTGTTCTCTGAAATGGACCATAAATTACACCTTAGTTTCAAGCAGGTATTTTCAGGGTTATTGAGATGCTATCATGCTCAAATGCAGCCATTGAGTGCTTTTTTGTTTGTTTGCTTGCTTGCTTGCTTTTCCTTTATTTTTCTTTTGTTTTTTTTTTTTTTTTAAGGCAGAAATCAAGTGTCAGAATGCAAAGAGACAGGGACAAATTTCATCTCATTTTTGCATAGTCTGTAATTTTATTCCTGCCTTTGTGTCAGAAGAGAGAGCTCTAAGTCAGTGCAGTGTTTGTCAGTATGTCCTTAGCTGTTCAGAGTAAACCTGAAATTTCAAACTGCAGAGCCCATTGTAGAAATTCTATCAAACTCAATCATCTGTTCATCTTCTCATTTGACCTATTTAGTCAGTTTCAGAATTTCTTTCTTATCCCACCCACCTACTATTTCCAAAATTACTTCAGAAGTCTCTGCCATGACCAAAATCAATAAAACCTGATCTAGCTGGAGGTGCCCCTGCTCATTGCAGGGGAGTTGGCCAAGAAGACCTTTGAGGGTCCCTTCCGACCCAATACAATTGCTGAACCTGTGAGTGAAGCAGTATATTAAAAGAAGAACAACTTAACACTTCAGAGGCTTCTGGTACATTAGATGCAATTGTCTTTGTGAGTACTTAAGACAACACCACATAAATTTGGCTCTCTCGTCAAGAATTATTTCTTCCATTTTGATGATTTTGAGGTCTTTTTCAACCTTATTGATTCTACGATTGTGTAAAAAGAAAGGCAACAATATTGGTAAAGGGTCTAGAGAGCAAGTCTTCTGAGGAACAGATGAGGGAACTGGGGTAGTTTAGTCTGGAGGAGGCTGAGGATAGACCTCATTGCTCTCTACAACTCCCTGAAAGATAAAACTTAAGAATAAACTTTAGAATAAACCAAACCAGGTTGGAAGAGACCTTCAAGATCATCGTGTCCAACCCATCAACCAATCCAACCCACCCAAACAGCTAACCCATGGCACCAAGCACCCCATCAAGTCTCCTCCTCAACACCTTCAATGACGGCGACTCCACCACCTCCCCGGGCAACCCATTCCATAGCACAATCACTCTTTCTGTATAGAACTTCTTCCTAACATCCAACCTGAACCTCCCCTGGCGCAGCCTGAGACTGTGTCCTCTTGTTCTGGTACTGGGTGCCTGGGAGAAGAGACCATCATCAGCCTGTCTACAACCTCCCTTCAGGTAGTTGTAGAGAGTGATAAGGTCACCCCTGAGTCTCCTCTTCTCCAGGCTGAGCAACCCCAGCTCCCTCAGCCTCTCCTCATAGGGCTTGTGTTCCAAACCCCTCACCAACTTTGTTGCTCTTCTCTGGACTCGTTCCAGCAAATCAACATCCTTCCTAAACTGAGGGGCCCAGAACTGGACACAGGACTCGAGGTGTGGCCTAACCAGCGCAGTGTACAGGGACAGAATGACCTCCCTACTCCTGCTGACCACACTGCTCTTGATGCAGGCCAGGATGCCATTGGACCTCTTGGCTGCCTGGGCACACTGCAGGCTCATGTTCAGCCTACCATCAACCAGCACCCCCAGGTCCCTCTCTGCCTGGCTGCTCTCCAGCCACTCTGACCCCAGCCTGTAGCACTGCATGGGGTTGTTGTGGCCAATGTGCAGAACCCGGCACTTGGATGTGTTAAATCTCATGCCGTTGGACTCTGCCCATCTGTCCAGCCTGTCGAGGTCCCTCTGCAGAGCCTCTCTACCCTCCAGCAGATCAACTCTTGCCCCCAGCTTGGTGTTGTCAGCAAATTTACTGATGATGGACTCAATGCCCTCATCCAGATCATCAATAAAGATGTTAAAGAGCACAGGGCCCAGCACTGATCCTTGGGGCACACCACTAGTGACTGGCTGCCAGCTGGATGTGGCACCATTCACCACCACTCTCTGGGCTCGGCCCTCCAGCCAGCTCCTAACCCATCGCAGTGTGCTCCCTACCAAGCCACGGGCTGACAGCTTGGCCAGCAGTTTGCTATGGGGGATGGTGTCAAAGGCCTTGCTGAGGTCCAGGTAGACTACATCCACAGGCCTCCCCACATCCACCAGGCGGGTCACCTGATCATAGAAGGAGATCAGGTTGGTCAGGCAGGACCTGCCCTTCCTAAATCCATGCTGGCTGGGCCTGATCCCTTGGCCATCCTGTAAGTGCTGTGTTATTGCACTCCGGATGACCTGTTCCATGATCTTGCCTGGCACTGAGGTCAGGCTGACAGGCCTGTAATGATGATTGGATGATTGGAGTGAGGTGAATTTGGTCTCTTCTCTCTAGGATCAGGTGATAGAATGAATGGAAATAGCCTGAAATTGTAGCAAGAGAGGTTTAGGTTGGATAACAGGAAAAATTTTTTTGCTGAAAGTGTGGTCAGGCATAGGAGCAGGATGCCCAGGGAGGTGGCAGAGTCATTGGTCTTGGAGGTGTTCGAGGAATGTGTGGACATGCCACTTTGGGACATGGCTAGTGAGACCCCACCTGGAGTACTGTGTCCAGTTCTGGAGCCCCTATTACAAGAGGGATGTGGAGGTGCTGGAACGTGTCCAGAGAAGGGTCACAAGGATGATCAGAGGGCTGGAGCACCTCTCCTATGAGGGCAGACTGAAGGAGTTGGGGCTGTTCAGTCTGCAGAAGAGAAGGCTCTGAGGTGACCTAATTGTGGCCTTCCAGTATCTAAAGGGAGCCTACAGGAAGGCTGGGGAAGGACTTCTCAGGATCTCAGGTAGTGATAAGACTGGGGGAATGGAATGAAGCTGGAGGTGGGGAGATTCAGGCTGGAGGTGAGGAGGAGGTTCTTCACCAGGAGAGTGGTGAAACCCTGGAATGGGTTGTCCAGGGAGGTGATTGAGGCCTCATCCCTGGAAGTGTTTAAGAGCAGGCTGGATGAGGCTCTGGCCAGCCTGATCTAGTGTGGGGTGTCCCTGCTCGTGGCAGGGGGGTTGGAACTAGATGATCCTCGTGGTCCCTTCCAACCCTGAATGATACTATGATACTATGGCTTCAATGTGCATGGTAGTCTTAGGTTGATTGTTGGAATTGATTGTGATGGCCTTTTACAACTGAAACATTTCTATGATTCTATCAGAGGAGGTTCATTAAAAGCTTGTAGAGAAAAATCTAGTGAACAGAGTTTCAAATGTCTGTTGTGATGGATGTGAGTTTTAAATAGTTATTGACACTTTATTTTCATCTGGTTATTGATAACTTTTGAAGTATAAAGGCTAGAATCATTTGAAAAGGTAAAATATTTGCATTATGTAGCAGTATTACATCACTAATTAGGCTGAGAAAGTTGGGTTTGTTCAGCCTGGAGAAAAGAAGGCTCCAGGGAGACCTTATTGTGACGTTTCAGTACTTAAAAGATCTGATAAGAAAGATGGGGATGGTCTTTTAGCAGGGTCTGTTGTGACTGGACAAGGGGGGCATGTATTTCTGTATTCATCAGGGTGAAACATTGGCCTAGAGAAGGTGGCAGACATCCCATCCCTGAAACAATTCCAGGTCAGGTTTCTTGGGCTCTGAACAACTTGCTGTAGTTGAAGATGTCCCTGTGCGCTGCAGGCAGTTGGAGCAGATGACCTAGAAAGGTCTTTTCCAGTCTAAATCTTTCCACAATTCTATGATCCATTGCAGATACTTCAGAATATTTGCTGGTGAAGTTTACAGTCAATGATTATGAAGCTTTTGTGAAGAGATCAATAAATAAAGCCCAAAGAAAAAAAATGGAGGAGGGGAAAAAAAGCACAATAACAACTTCATGCTGCTCTTTTAGAAGAAACAATTGTGCATGGAGACTATTTAAATACAATTTAGAGAATTAGAATTACAGTTCTGCTGTTACTGCTTAGAGAATTAAGGCAGAATTCAATAAAGGTGAGAGATCCAAAATTAATTTGGTTTACACATATGAAATTTACTTTCAACAGAATATTTCTCATGCCTCTGTCAAAAACCCATACAACCAATTATGTTTTGGTACTTAAAATGCTTAATTATTTTTAGTTTGTATTGATTGTAATGACTCATGCTCATTATGGAGCAAGGCCAAAAGGGTTATTGTGAACAGCAATAGCGCTCTTCATTCCCAGTTTCCTAAGAGAAGGGAAAAAAAAATCTTGCATTTTATTATATAAATTGATTATTAATAGTAATAATTCTGGGCTTTGACCTGCAGCTACAGCAGAAGCACAGGAGTTTTCTAAAGACTAGTTCTCCCTATTTAAAATAAAATCATTTAAAGGATCCAAAGCACCAGAAAAAAAGATGTGGAGCTCATCATTAAAGGCTGTCTCCTGCTTCCAATATCTTCTATGACATCTCGAGTTTCAATTGCTTTGTACGACTTCCTTAAGAATCCACCTTTTGTTCCCTAATATTTTATGGACAGGTGGAGGCTGCTGGCAAAAAGGAATTTTGCATAGCTTGAGGAAGAGCTGCTTTTGAGCTTCAGGGGTACAGTTATGACTGCCTGCAACATCAGGAAATGTTACAAATTGTATGCATTTTGTATTTTAGCATTAGGAATGTCCTGCCTAATGTTAGCTACTTTTATGAAGATTGTATTTGCAGGCAGTGTGACACCAGGAGAAAATTTCATTTGCAGCACAACTTTATTTGGGAGAAAAGGACCTCAGGGTGCTGCTTGACAGACAGCTGAAAATGAGTCAGCAGTGTGCCTAGGTGGCCAAGAGCAGCCTGCCCTGGGTCAGCGATACCACAGCCAAAAGTAACAGGTAAGTGATTATTCCCCTGGACTGAGCACTGGAGAGAACACACCTTTAGTCGTGGGTTCATTTTTGGGGGTCTCCCTACAAAAAAGGCATTGAGGTGCTGGAGAGGTTTAGGCCACACCTCGAGTACTGTGTCCAGTTCTGGGCCCATCAGTTTAGGAAGGATGTTGACTTGCTGGAACGAGTCCAGAGAAGAGCAACAAAGTTGGTGAGGGGTTTGGAACACAAGCCCTATGAGGAGAGGCTGAGGGAGCTGGGGTTGCTCAGCCTGGAGAAGAGGAGACTCAGGGGTGACCTTATTACTCTCTACAACTACCTGAAGGGAGGTTGTAGACAGGCTGATGATGGTCTCTTCTCCCAGGCAGCCAGTACCAGAACAAGAGGACACAGTCTCAGGCTGCGCCAGGGGAGGTTCAGGTTGGATGTTAGGAAGAAGTTCTATACAGAAAGAGTGATTGCGCTATGGAATGGGTTGCCCAGGGAGGTGGTGGAGTCGCCGTCATTGAAGGTGTTGAGGAGGAGACTTGATGGGGTGCTTGGTGCCATGGGTTAGCTGTTTGGGTGGGTTGGATTGGTTGATGGGTTGGACACGATGATCTTGAAGGTCTCTTCCAACCTGGTTTGGTTTATTCTAATAAAGGTTTATTCTAATAAAGTTCTAGAGAAGGGCACCAAATCTGGTGAAGGGTCTGGAGAATAGATCTGGTAAGGACCAACGGAGGGACTTGGTGGTGTTTAGTCTGGAGAAAAGGAAAAAAGGGGGACCTTCTGCCTCTGCAACTCCCTGAGTTTGGAGTGAAGTGGGGGGCAGTCTCTTTTCCTGAGTAACAAATGATAGGGTGAGAAGAAATGGCCTCAAGTTGCCCCTCAGTAGGTTTAGCTTAGATAATAGGAAAGAATTCTTTCTTGAAAGAGTAGTCAGGCATTGGAAGAGGCTGCCAAAGGAGGTTGTTGAGCCACTGTCCCCAGAGGTGTTCAAAAGATGTGTGGACATGGCACTTGGGGATGTGGTTTAATGGCCATGGTAGTGTCAAGTTGATGTTTGGACTTGATGATCTTAGAGGTCTTTTCCAAATGAATCATTCCTATGATTCTATGAATATGGATCAGTTTGCTGCAGGTGGGGTAGTAAGTTGGAAGAGTTACAAACTAATGAAAATTATGAGACCCCTTTTTCATGTCTGAAATGGCTAAAATGAATATTAAATCACAAGTTATTGTTCATAAACCAGCAGGATTATGAACTAATTAGGGAGCTGATGAGAAAAGCTGGAGAATTACTACTTTTCATGAATTTTAAAATCTTTGATTTCATAGCCGGAGTGGTGCCCTCGGAGTGGATATTTTGCAGCTATCAATCTGCTGCCTTCTTCCTCAATTTATTATCAAAGCCTAATTAAAATCAAAAAAGTGACACTGAGCGCTGTGCAAATCTTCAGTTAGTCCAACAGCCTGGTGGGAAAGATGGGATGCTATATTCAGGCTTGATGATTGACAGACATGCACTGGGGATCATGGAGGCTTACTGGATCAAAGGAGATAAGAATGAAACTCTGCAGATCTGTCCCATCTGCATGGCAGGTACTACTTGCAGAAATCAAATGAGCAGTGGAAGAGATATGCAAAATGGTTACTGCATTGAAATGTACAAAGAAATTTAGTCAGTTATATGTGAGATCAGGAACCTAACTCATACGACTTGACAGCAAAATCTGTGATATCACTATTAGTGAGAGGGTAGAGTGCATTCATTGCACTAAGAAATTTAGAAGTAAATTATTTAGATAAGCTTTTGGAATTAAGTGGTCTGTATTGCAAAATACAACAAAAAAAAAGCTTGAGCTCTTTGGATGTTAAAAAGAAACATAAATGAAATATGGCTACAGAGCATTTTACAGGCAAAGTAACACAAGACCACATATGATCGTGGTTCCCTGTCTATTATCATATAGTCATAGAATGGTTTGGGTTGGAAGGGACCTTCAAGACCATGTAGTTCCAACCCTTCTGTCACGGACAGGGACACTTCCCAATAGACCGAGCTGTGCAAAGCCTCATCCATCCTTATTAAAACACTTCCAAGGATAAGGCATCCACAAGCTCTCTGGGCAACCTGTTCCAGTGTCTCACCACCCTCACAATAAAGAGCTTTGTCTTAATGTTTAATCTAAACCTACCCTGCTCTGGTTTAAATATCTATCAATTTTCTGATATATATCACTATTCTTTATTTCTGGCCACATATTTAAAGTCTGATATTATCTCAGAATAAGACATTTGCAGCTATGGCAATGTCACAGAATTTGTATTTCTAGGGCAGAAGAGGAATTCAAGATGGGAATGGTGATGCATTTTGACTAAGTTCAAATGTTCCTGCTGGAATTGTAGGTTACAGTCTCAGTTTTGGGAAGGGAGCTCTCAGCCTTTCCTTCACTAAGAAGCCTGGAAGTGTTGAAAGTCAGGTCGGATGGAGCCTTGAGCAAGCTGGTGTAGTAGGAGGTGTCCCTGCCCATGGGGGTGGAACTGGATAATCTTGAAGGTCCCTTACAACCTAAACCATTCTATAAATATATGAACATCAACAGCATAAAAGAACATAGCTGTTGCTGATATACAAGTAAAATTTTGTGGCCACAGCATAAACCCATATCAGACTGTTTTCTAAAATGGTGCAGCTCAGTATTGAGCAGTCCTGGATGTGAGGAAGAAAATTGTTTATTCTGGAGAAGAGGAAGCTGAGGGGAAAAGGTTTGAAATTGTGCCAGGGAAGGCTTAGGTTAGATATTAGAAAAATTTATTGACTGCAAGAGTGGTCATGCATTGGGATGGGCTGCCCAGGGTGGTGGTGGAGTCACTGTACCTGGAGGTGTTCAAGAAATGTGTAGACATGGCACTTTGGGACGTCTTTTATTGGCCACATTGATTTTATGTTGATAATTGGCCTTGATCTTCGAAGACTTTTCCCAACCATAACAGTTCTAATAATCTATGATTCTATGAAAAGGGTCCTCAGAGCTAAACTTTGGATCTGAATTGATTCTCTGGGAAAACACCTTTCAAGGCTCAAAGCTGAGTTTGGGCATTGAAGAGAATTTAAGTTGCAATAGGGAAAGATCCAGGAATCCGTCACTTGAGGTTATAAATACATTCATAATTTCACCTGAAAAATATTTAGAATCCTGTAAAATGCTTCACTTTATCATCAGGGTACAGAAAACGTAAATCAGATCCAAAAACTGTCCTCAAGATCATAATCTATTGCAGTAGATGTTATAGCTGGCAACATTAACAATGCAAGGAGGAGAATGAATTATAGGGAATAGGAGACTTACTAATTATCCACAAAATTATTACACTGAGTAATGAGTTTTTTTCACTTAGTCAAGTGGGAAATTTAATGTTTTAGACAGTGCAACAGATAACTTTATGGAAAACTGGCAAAGATCCAAGCTTACTGTAGAAGGTGCTTTCTGGCAACAGATGTTTGGTGAAAGATTTCATCCTGTGAGAATGAGCAAGAGCCTGAACAACACAGTTTCAACAGTTGTTGAAAATATTACCTACAAAAGCTGAGAAGAGGACAAGGAAATCAGAACTTTCAGCTTAGCAAGTACATAAACTCTTTTAGCTCTTCTAGCTGGACCAAGAGGTAGGCTGCCAGTAACAGTGAATTTGGTTAAAAAGGAAGGAAAAAAAAAAAAAAAGAAGTTGATCATCCTCCCCAGACTGACTGCATAACTGAGAATTTAATACTAACATGTATTTTGTGCGCTGGAGAGAATCCAGTGGAAGCCACAAAGATAATGAGGGGACTGGACCATCTGTCTTCACAGTATCACAGTATCATTAGAGGTTGGAAGGGACCTCAAAAGTTCATTGGGTCCAACCCCCCTGCCAAAGCAGGATCACTTAGGGTAGACTGCACAGGAATGCATCCAGGTGGATTTTGAAAGTCTCCAGAGGAAACGCCACAACCTTCCTGTTAATGTGTTCCAGTGCTCTGTCACCCTCACTGTAAAGAAGTTTCTCCTCGTGTTGAGGTGAAATCTTCTATGTTCACATTTGAACCCATTGTTCCTTGTCTTACTGTGCACCACCTAAAAGAGCTTAGCCCCCTCCACTTGACACCCACCCTTCAGATATTTATACCCATTGATAAGATCCCCTCTCAGTTTTGTCTTCTCAAGACTAAAGAGCCCTAGAGATCTCAGTCTCTCTTCATAGGGGGAGATGCTCAAGTCCCCTAATCATCTGACATGGAGAGCTTGAGTCCTGGGGTTGTTTAGCCTAGAAAAGAGTAGTCTGAGAGGGGATCTTATGAATGCTTATAAACATCTAAAGGGTGGAGATCATAAGGATGAGGCTGGGCTCTTTTCAGTGGTGACCAGGGGTAGAAGTGGCAATAGATACAAAGTGGTACACAGGAGATTTCACTTAACTGAAGGAAAATCATCTTTCCTGCAGAGGTGGCAGAACATTGGAGGAGGCTTCCCAGAGAGGCTGTGAATTCTCCTTCTCTGGAGACTTTCCAAACCCACCTGGACTTTGCAATCCTGTGCAGCCTACTCTAGGTGATTCTGCTTTAGCAGGAGGGTTGGAGTAGCTCATCTCCAGGTGTCCTTTCCAGTCCCCATCATTCTGTGATTCTATAATTATTATTGCTATATAATTCTCAACCTGAGATTCAGATCCTTGTGCAGTCTTTTCACTCTCATACCTCTGAGAGATATAATTTCTTCCTAATTTTCCATCAGTTTCTTATAGTATTTCTTTCTGTTAAATGTACAGGCATAATGGTTGTTCTGTCATATTTTCAATTCAGGTGAGCGAATCAAAAATACTTGCATTGGAGGTATTTCCCTTAATGAAAATTTTTGTTGTTTCTCAGCTGAATGTGAAGCAGCAAACAGCATGCAAATTACACTTTCTCTTCTGTCACATGTGGAATCTGCTTCCTCACAAGGAATCTATCAACAGTTGGAACTCAACAGCCTAAAACCTGGCATTCATTCTCTCTCTGATAGATGCTACTGCATCCCAGATACGCTTTCCTTATAGATTAATAATGAGATCTTGTTGAACAATCAGCACAACTCGGTCGTGTTTTCCTTCCTCCCTGCAGGACCAATTGCTTATCTCATCCAAAGGATGATAATTCCCTCTGTCTGTCAGTTGATATGATCTTTATCTGGACACAAACTACAGCAAGGAGACTGAGCTGAGCTCCCAGCCTTGCTGGTGGTAAGGGATTCAAAATTCATGTTTATCATATGCAGAAGATAGATGCGCCAGCTCGCTTCAGGCACTGCATTAGCACTAAAGTCCATTAATTCTAATTATGGTTTGCATATAGAGAATATTAAAATGTTTAAATTAATAAAGGAGAAGGGCTATCCCCTTGGCACAGTTTCTGCATATTAATGCAGTTTTCCGTGCAAGAGGTGATCTGTGCATGCAACGAGCATTCCTCAGGCCACTGGAGACTGAGCACACAAAACTATTTAGGGGATGTGTGCCAGCCACAGCCATCTCACAGCATCTCTGTTTTATTGTCTGTAGAGTTCACTTTTAGAGGTCTTGGGAGAGAATGAGGCCATTAATTTAAAAGTCAGGAAGGGACATGGATTAACATCAGACTTGTAAGGGTTAGATAATGCTTGGACTTGATGATCTTAAATCATAGAATCATCAGATTGTTTTGGCTGGGAAATGCCTGAAGGATCATCAGGTTGAACCATCAACCTTAGCCCACAGTGGCCATTAAAGGCCTGAAAAAAAAATAAATATCTAAGATTCTATGATTAGCCCTTCAAATGAAACTAAGATGGGAGTGATGCAGCTCAGCTGTATGTGTCATGTACCTGAGTGGGCATATGAAGACTGCAAAACACAAACACTATCCTTTCTTATCCTGAGACCTAGAAGGAGGTTGGAGAGAAGTGGGTGATGGTATCTTTTCCCTAGGAACAGGTGACAAGATGAAGAAGTTTGTACCAAGAGAGGTTTAGGTTGGATCTTAGAAGAAACATCTTCACTGAAAGGGTTCTCAAAGAAAACAGAGGACACAGTCTCAAGCTGCACCAGGGGAGTTTTAGGCTGGATGTTAGGAAGAAGTTCTTCCCAGAAAAAGTGATTGGCCATTGGAATGGGCTGTCCAGAGAAGTGGTGGAGTCACCATCATTGGAGGTGTCTAGGAAGAGACTGGATGGGGTGCTTGGTGCCATGGTTTAGTTGATTCGATAGTGTTGGTTGATAGGTTGGACTTGATGATCTCAAAGGTCTTTTCCAACCTGGTCTGGTCTGGTCTGGTCTGGTCTATTCTATTCTATTCTATTCTATTCTATTCTATTCTATTCTATTCTATTCTATTCTATTCGCTGCTTTTATTAATATATACATCTCCTTTTAAAGCCAAAGGACATCAGTTTGATATCAGGCTTGGATTTTGTATGATAGCAGTGATCTGTAACTGCTGAAACTTACTGGTATCACAGTATCACAGTATCACTTTTGTTGGAATGGACCTCGAGGATCATCGAGTCCAACCTATCAACACAGACCCCATGACTAGACCATGGCACCCAGTGCCTCGTCCAATCTCTCCTTGAACACCTCCAGGGTCGATGACTCAACCACCTCCCTGGGCAACCCGTTCCAATGATGAATGACTCGCTCCGTGAAGAACTTCCTCCTCACCTCGAGTCTAAACCTCCCCTGGCGCAGCTTGAGACTGTGTCCCCTTGTTCTGGTGCTGGTTGCCTGGGAGAAGAGTCCAACCCCTTCCTGGCTATAACCACCCTTCAGGTAGTTGTAGCAGGCAATGAGGTCACCCCTGAGCCTTCTCTTCTCCAGGCTAAACAATCCCATGTCACCATGGTTAAAAACAAACAAACAAACAAACAAACAAAACAGATCAATATGGATCATTTCACTTGGAAATTTCAAACAGTGCTCAGATTCTTTCAGAAATTGTTGGTATTACCAATGTATTTTTGAAAGCTCTGTTGTCTATGTTCACATGATTTTCTGGGAGGCAAATTAAAGCTTGTTCTGCCTTGCTGTTGCTGGATGGAGAATTATCTTAGCTTGCCTCAGCATGTTATCATACATGATCTAGTAATCCCTGATGAGAGACAAGCACATTAGCTTGCACTCTGTGATAACATAGCAGCTATTCTGTTCTGCTGGGAGCTCAGGTCAAGCTGGAGTGTGCATAGAGGGAACCAGTATCTGCATACAAAAGCCTTTTTAGATCTAGATAAATGCTCTGAAAGCTCTGTGGTACATTGACAAGCTAACAGCCCATCTTGTCATTCCATTCCAGCAGTCTTTTTTTCCCCAACTGTTTTATCTTTTTTTAAGCTCTTCTGCATGAATATGATATTCTTCCTGTGTACAATGAATAATACAGGTTGATTAGTCTACAACCTCCCCTTACATATTGACACATATTCCAGTCAGGGCTCCTCAGAGGATTTATATCCCTTCACAACTTTCTTTGCCTGACTGCTCTTCATAAAGATGAATCATGTTCATCTACAATCTTCACCAAAAATGGTTTGGTTTGCCTTTTTTTTTTTTCTCTTTTTTTCTTCTCCTGGGGAAAAAAAGTACTGGAGCTTTCTGTTTCTCCATCATCAACAGCTTGGAAAATTTACAGTTTCCTCTGGTACTGTTTGTCATGCAGACTGCTTGTCTGCTTTGTGCTGAAAGACTGAGAGGTACTTGATGCAGGAGAGAGCCTGTGAAGAAAAAAAAACAGCCAAGTGATTTATTTTGTGTTGGACTTTATTGTACTGTCTCTGTCACAATATAGCATTTTGTCCTTAGAGGATATGACTTCATTTTCTTGCTATGCAGGTTCTTTATTTTCTTATCTTTTAAAAGTAGTCAATTTTTCAAAAATTAATTCTTGTATATGTTCTTTTTCTTTCCCCACCCCCGGCCCAGGTCTGATGGTTCTCTTACTTTTCTAACATCTCACCAGCCTCTCTCTCACTGCTATTCCCATCTACCTGATTTTATAGAACCAGTATTGTTTTGGTTGGAAAAGACCTCTAAGGCCAAGTCCAACCATCAACTCAGCACTGCCATGTCCACTAAACTGTGTCCTAAAGTGCCATGTCTACAGAGTTTTTGAACACCTCCATGGATGGTGACTCCACCACCCCCCTGGGCAGCCTCTTCCAATGCTTGCTCACTGTTTCAGTCAAGAAATTGTTCCTAATATTCAATCTTGGATCCAGTGTTGTCCTCTAGGTAACCCTGAACAAATGAAGGGAGCAATTAAGCATCTAATATAATAAGTGAGTGCTGGTATACTTAAGGAGAATTAATATGGAAAATAGGAAAGTATAAGCAGTTTTGGAGAAGAAAGATAGAAAATAGGAAACTAGAAAAGCTGTTGGAGCAGAAAGATGGGCTACAGGAAACAAGAAATTATGTTGGGTATTACAGCCTGTGTGTTGGCAGCCTGCTCAAGACTAATATTAAATGAGTGCATTTTTTGTTTTACACATTTGGGGATTTGATACATGTGAGGCACAAATTCAATATTTCTAATGACTTGTTCTGTCAAGAATTGGCAAATACTACTCTGTCACAACACCATAACTCTGGGGACAAAGTATTAGAAGGAGATATCATAACTTACCCAAGACTGATTACGGCTTCCAAATAAATTCACCATTATTGTGGTAAGAATGAGATCGTGCAGGGTAAGATTTACATGCCCTATATTCAAATAAAACCTGCATTGGAAAGCAGCTAAAAGAGGTATTTCACAATGTTTTAAAGATACATTCCCAAGACATATACAAAATATAGGTGTTAGGCTGCATCATTTCTCATTTTCTTAACACAGGCAATAGAAATGAATATTTTTACTCTTTTTTTTCCCCCCTTTTTTTCTCTTCCACTTGTTCCTAGCCAAATTTAACAAGATATTTTTGGCTTGTTTTATTCAATGGTACCCTAGAGGGAAATATGATGGCAGACATACAAGCTCATCTACATATTCAACTAGGAATTTGGCACATCATTTTAAAAACTGCTATGAACACTAGGAAAAAAATATAAGAAGAAATACAATAAAGACAGCATTAAAGAAGCTAAAGATGGGGCAAACCAAGTGAAGAAAAACCACATCAAAAAAAACAAACGCTATGCCATGATGTAATTCAACAGGAGAATACAATAGGCTAGGCTAGGCTAGAATAGAATAGAATAGAATAGAATAGAATACAATACAATACAATACAATTAACCAGGTTGGGAGAGACCTTTGAGATCATCGAGTCCAACCTATCATCCAACACCATCGAATCAACTAAACCATGGCACCAAGCACCCCATCCAGGCTCTTTCTAAACACCTCCAGTCATGGCGACTCCACCACCTCCCTGGGCAGCCCATTCCAATGGCCAATCACTCTTTCTGGGAAGAACTTCTTCCTAACATCCAGCCTAAACTTCCCCTGGTGCAGCTTGAGACCGTGTCCTCTTGTTCTGGTGCTATTACTTAGAGAGTAGTTTATGCTCTTGTGCATGGTATAAAATAATACAAGTTTTTATTTATCTTTCTTTAACTCATATTTTGGATACTGTAACACCATAAGTCAAGCAATACAATTAGATATTGGCATTTTAAAAACCTGAGGGGATGTCAAGGAAATTCAGGAAGCTCTGGGCTTTTTGTTTCATTTGGGGAATAAAGTAATAGTAAATAAGATGCCTGTCTTTTAAGCAAAAAAATAAGACTACCAGCATTTAAAATATCCTGCAGAAGCTTTAGGCTGCATCACTTCATTTATGTGAGTAGTTACCTTGTTTTAGTGTCTTTAAAAGCATGCAGTCATACTGTATCAACCTCACAGTGGGGAAAAAAAATGCAAATTTTGACTAATGCATGAACTTGAACATTTCATTCTGACAGGTATTTCACCTATGAATCTTCAGAACTACTAATAAGCAGGAAGAGGGTGATGGGGAGGAAAGACATATTTCAGATGTTTTACGTAGTCACAGGACCTCGCTGTCTAGGGAGCTGAAACCAATTAAGGAGAGGATAAATAATACAAGAGACAGAACAATATTGATGCACAAGAGAAATGACAAAGATCCTTAAATGTTTGTTTTTTTTTCCTTTTTCCTCCATGTCTTACAGTCCAACCATTTACTGAGGAGAAAATGAGACATGCTGCGTGATCACACACGACCGAATAGGGTTCAGTTGTACTGAGTGATTTTTGTTCTGCTGCTCCAGACCGTGTTTTGTTTCTGAAAATCGGTGCACCTTTTATACAATTAATTTCAATTAAAATGGAAAAAAAACAGGATTTGGAGTTGCTCAAGCTTACGAATTAATAGCAGAAGATTCCAACAGTTTTCCCTGGCGAAGGGCCAGAATTGATTTAATGATGTGATTTCATTTCTGTAGGGAAGCTAAGGCCCAAATTTGGCTTTAGCATTAAAAAAAAAAAAAAAGTAAAATAAAATCATTGTAGGTCTTGGTGGAAATATAAGAGTGACTAGGTAGAAACTTAAGAAGTCTTTTTAATTGTCTTCAGGCTGATAAAATGCTAGCCAAGAGCTGTTTGCAGTGCATAATTGTAATGGGTTGGGGCAGACCCCTCCCCACCACGCGCCGAAATAACGACTCAGACAAACAGATTGCAAAAGTAATGGAAAGTTTAAATAGAACAGGAGTGCGTGCAGAGAGCTAGGAACACAGTGACAAGAAGAAACCCCAAAACAGACCCAGAGAGATCCCATCCCCTCCTGAGGGTGCACCCGAAACCCCCAGGGCTCCTCCTTCCCTCCCCCACTGCTAGGCTAGTCTCAGCTGGCCAGATCTGAGACTGCCCATCCCCCCGTGGTCTTGGGCCTAAGCAGGCCCATGGCTGGGAGATCTCTCCCCCAGTTACCAGGTGGCGGAGAGGAAGGAAAGAGGAAGTGCCAGACCCCGCCGTGAGACTTATAGTGGTGCAAGGGATCATGGTAGGAAATAACCTAACTTCCTGTGTCCACCCACTGGACTGGACTTCTGGACACAGGAAACACCCCTGTAGCAGAGGACACCCAGCCAAACTACGACAATAATTCATCAAATCTGCTGTTTCATCCGACGAATGGCAAATTTGGAATTCCATATCTGCATATACAACCTGATAACTGCATTCATAGCACCTCACTGCATAACTCATTCAATTAAAAATGACACAAATCAACATGACCCTCAGATCCCAACCTCACTTAAGTCAGCGGAAATGTTCTAACTTGTGTATGGAAAGTGCAGACACTGAGTTTGCAAACTGTGGGGAAAGAAAAAACCACAAACCCTCAGGCTTTGATTGTTTAGATGTATAACAAGAGATTAGAAATAATTAAAATGATTAGCAGTTAAGTGACAAATTGTCATGTGTGACACATTTAGCCTGAGCTACAGTCAAGTTCTGATATATACGCATTTGTAGTTTAAATGTTACCTATTTATACATAAAATTAATATAGTGAGGTAAGGACAGAACTGGCTCTTTGACCCACTTGTTTGTGCAGAATGTAAAATGATAGTGTTCAAAATCTATTTAGGAAAATAATTGGTCTGTCTTTACCTGCTGCTGTTATTTGACTTCCTTTTTCTGACATATAGAAGCAGTGATTTTCTTTCCAGGATAAATTTCACTGCAGGTCATTTCACCCATTTGCATTTGTACCCATGTTGTCCTCCAAACCAAACAGCTCCTCTTTTATCACAGTATCACAGTATCACTAAGGTGGGAAGAGACCTCAAAGATCATCAAGTCCAACCTGTGACCACAGACCTCATGACTAAACCATGGCACCAAGTGCCATGTCCAGTCCCCTCTTGAACACCTCCAGGGATGGTGACTCCACCACCTCCCTGGGCAGCACATTCCAATGACGAATGACTCCCTCTATGAAGAACTTTCTTCTCACCTCAAGCCTAAACTTCCCCTGGTGCAGCTTGAGACTGTGTCCCCTTATTCTGGTGCTGGTTGCCTGGGAGAAGAGACCAACTCTCACTTGTCTACAGCCTCCCTTCAGGTGGTTGTAGAGCGCAATGAGGTCACCCCTGAGCCTCCTCTTCTCCAGGCTAAACAATCCCAGCTCCTTCAGCCTCTCCTCATAGGGCATGTGCTTGAGGCCTCTCACCAGCCTTGTTGCCCTTCTCTGGACATGTTCAAGTGTCTTGATGTCCTTCATAAACTGAGGGGCCCAGAACTGGACACAGTACTCAAGGTGTGGCCTAACCAACGCAGAGTACAGGGGCACAATGACTTCCCCGCTCCTGCTAGCCACACTATTTCTAATACAGGCCACGATGCTGTTGACCTTCTTGGCCACCTGGGCTCTCCTTTTGTCCCTAATTAATTTTCAAACATATTCTTATGAGTTAACATTGCTACTTTATTGTTGCTTTGTCAGTTAGTCCCACCTGGCAGTGCCAAATTTACTGCCAGTTCCACAGCTTCATTAAGTTCTTGTTGGATGATAGGTTGGACTCGATGATCTCGAAGGTCTCTCCCAACCTGGTCTATTCTATTCTATTCTATGCTATGCTATGCTATGCTATGCTATGCTAGTCTATTCTTCAAGCAGTGCACCAACAATCCTTTTCTGAGCTGACAGTATAATTTTTGCCATCAGTGTGCTCCAACTCTTTTTACATTTTCAACTAAAATATTAAAGTATGCCTTCAAGAAGGACAAATTTGGGAAGTGCAAGCCCTTCATATAACCCTCTGACATGCTGCAGCTGGCCTTGATGGTTTGTCAGTGTCATTGTCACCATAGCTGACATTGGTTGCTAATATTCCAGACCTGATCTTCACTTTCTATCTTAGTTTCTGGGCTCCTGCCTTGCTGTGCCTCTCAGGTGATAGCCTGGTTCTGCCTTCTGTCATCAAAATTCGTGTTAATCCCACCATTTATTTTACATGGTGTAAAACAAGCACCTCACTAATTATTCTAGAATAAGGAACTGGATAGAGATTTGCCTCAGTTCATGTCTTCATATCAGTAGCTTCTACTGTATACAGGAGTTATAAAAAGAAGTTTTTATTGCCCATTTTCATTTCAAACCAAGCTATAAAACCCCATTACCGCCATATACATAATATATCATCTCACATAATCAAACCACTCTCTCAAATTAGTGAAGCTGTTTCAAGGAAGGGAATTAGGTTGTCTAACTGCCCCTTTGTTGATAGATGGTTTTGGTCCTTGTCATAAAAGAATAGCAGGGTTTTGGCAGTTAATTTTTGTTGTTGCTGTTTTAATGTTCATATGAAAACAGACACATATTTAGTTTTTCTGACAACCTATGTACTGGTCCTAATGCTTGATCATTTTTTATGAGAAATTCTCTGCTTAATGGCGTCAGGACCAAACTACATTTGTGTTGACTCTACAGTCTCAGGATTGGGTTCTCAAATTTTCAGACACATAGCATGGTTTAGGCTCTTAGGGATCTTCAGGATCTGACCCCACTGCTATGGGCAGAGACACATTTTACTAGACCAGGTTGCTCAAGGCCCCAACCAACCTGGCCTTGGACACCTTTAGGGAAGGCATATTCACAACCTCCCTGGGAACCTGTTCCAGTGTCTCACCACTCCCACAGTTAAGATTTTCTTCCTAACCTTCAGTCTAAATGTCTCCTCTTCCTTCTCAAAGCCATTGCCCCTGGTCCTAGTGTTCCAAGCCCTTATAAAAAGTCCCTCCCCAGCTTTTTTGCATGTCCCCTTCGGGTGCTGGAAGGTTGCTATAAGGTCATCTTTGACTTGTCCCCTTACCTGTTTTACAATTTTACATGGCATTAGCCCCAGAGTTTTTTGTTAAAAAAATAGACAAAACATATTGTCAGCCCACCAATTTTGTATGTTCCTTTAGCAGAAGGAAAACCCAATCACTGTAAATCCCCAAAAATTTGTCCATTTACTATCCCTAATCTTTGGGTTTTCAGCATTTCTGTCAATACTTTGATTTGTGCCCAGGAGACCCAAGTTCAAAGTAAGTACTTTTGCTCCATTTGCTTTTATGAAGGTACTATATTCATCTTATGTTGCAATGTTGTCTCTTTCTCCAACAAATAATTCACCTCTCTCAATTTTGAAAGTATTCTGCTGTGCTCTTCTCTGTGTGAGATGAGGTGGCAAGCTGCCTTGTCCTTAAGATCTGTTGACTGCATGTCTATCAATGTGTTAATAATGAATGCCCAGCTGTGATGGGCTGGGTCCATGGTTAACATAAGTGATAGATAAATGCCCAAGTAATTCTTACATGGTAGGAAAAAACCTAAATAACCATAGCACATCTTCCCATAAAGACACTTTGAGGATACTTTTGATCACACTTGGTTTAGTGCCAAAGTTTTTGATGTTCTATCTTCAAGTAAACAAGATTGAAATACCACAATAATGAGTCACTTTTAAGCAGCACCCCATGAGCAGTAAGCCGTTCAAGACAGAAGGAAGAGGTGGCTGCAGAGCGGCTCACTGTACTGCCAGGCTTTTTACTGAAAGCATGCTAGATTAAAGGTACCAGTCATATGGGAGCAACCTAAGCATCCACCAAGTTTAACACAGTAATCAGACACTGTCATTACTGAAATTACTAGAAAAAACTTCTTGGAGTTTCTTCTAATATTATTTAATTTACTGAATCCTCACAGCTTTTTCTATCTATTGCATATAATCTTCTATCTAGCATTCTCCTCCTCTGGAGAAGCAATGTTGCGGGAAGATCTTGCTCTCTACAACTAATTGAAAGGATATTGGATTGAGGTGGGTGTTGGTCTCTTCTCCCAAGACAGAGAGAAAATGGCTTCAGGTTGCATTAGTGGATGTTCAGGTTGGATATCAGGAATAATTTCTTTACAGACTGCATGGTCCAACTGCCCAGAGAGGTGGTGAAATCACCATTCAGGAGATGTTCAAAAAACAGGTAGGCATGGCACTTTGGGACATAGTTTAGTGGGCATGGTGGTGTTACATTGATGGCTGAATTAAATGATTTAGAGGTCTTTTTCAACCTTAATGATTCTATGACTCTAAAGAAGATACTGAGTACCTCAGCTTTTTCCTCATTGTGGAGGTGTAACAGGGCCTGTTTTCCCTTAACACATACGGGAGGGGAAATAACACAAAACCCCCTCTTGGTTGTGATAAAGAGCTTTACTGAGAAAAGTGGGATAGTACAATGCACAATTACCTTAGACTGTTTACAGAAAAAGCACAGCAAAATGCAGAAGTAGCAGCAGAAGCCAGCAACCCACTTCTTCCCATTCCCTGATCCCTGTCATCCTTCTCCTACATCATCCCAATAGAAAAGACCAAGACCACAAACCCAGAAATCAAAACCAGCAACCAGAATTTCAGTCCTTTTAACACTTTTCTGCAGCCATTACTTTCATTTTGAAGCTGACATGACAGCAGCATGAATGGCTTCTCTCTAGATGTGTTCAAGACCAGGTTGGATGAGACCTTGAGCAGCTTGCTCTAGTGGAAGGTGTCCCTGCCCACGGTGGGGGGTTTTGGAAGTACATGATCTTTAAGGTCCCTTCCAACCCAGAGCATTCTATGATTCTGTATTTTCCCATTTTTCCTAATATATTATTTACCCCCCCACACACACATTAGCATGACTTCTTCCTCACTACAATTATTAGGCAAACTGTGTAAATGTGCTGATTGGGAATATGAGTGAGTGGTGGACTTAGTAGAGTAGTGTTAATGGTTGGACTTGATGATCTTGAGGGTCTTTTCCAACCTAAATGGCTCTAATTCTATGATTCCAATGCAATTATTAATTTTTTTTTGTATGAATCTTGGAAAAGATTTCAGCTGATGAGGTTTGAAGTTGAAGGCTCAAGGTGAGGAGAAAGTTCATCACTGAGAGAGTCGTTGGCCATTGCAGTGGGCTGCCCAGAGAGGTGGTGGAGTCACCATCTCTGGAGGTGTTCAAGAAGGCATTGGACGTGGCACTTGGTGCCATGGTTTAGTCATGAGGTCTGTGGTGACAGGTTGGACTTGATGATCTTCAAGGTCTCTTCCAACCTTGGTGATTCTGATCATTTAAACTGTTCTTGAAGGTTTTGTGTAGTTCCTTGACTGGCATGGAAATTTGGCATGAATTCTGTGATTCTGTGAAAATATCTCTCAGACTCTCAAAATATGCTAATCAATTTCAATTCAAACTAGATAAAAAGCATCACAACCCCCCACCCCAAAAAAAACCTCAAGGTTGGTCAGTTCTGGGTAGTATTTCGTTCTGAACATTTTAACCAGCATGAGTCAGGAAGCCTAAAATTAAGAGTGTATGAACTCAAACAATACTCAAATGAAGTCTATGGCATTCTACATCCTGTGTTGTTTATAGTACTCAGCCTTTCTTGCCATCTAATTCACAAATCACCTGAAATTTTTATTATTTCATGCAGAGTGTTCATAAAAGGGTAAACAATTTATTTTATAAAATACCATTTTGTTTTCTTTTAGCCCTAATAACTTCTAAGAATCAATGTCCCGGTTTGAGTTAGCCCAGCACTGACTCTGCTCAGTGGTTTCTATTCTATTCTATTCTATTCTATTCTATTCTATTCTATTCTATTCTATTCTATTCTATTCTATTCTATTCTATTCTATTCTATTCTATTCTATTCCATTCCATTCCATTCCATTCCATTCCATTCCATTCCATTCCATTCCATTGTTAATATGACCTACAGGTCATCATTTACATAACACATCCAAGAATAATGGAAGCATTTTAGCAAAGTTATTTAGGTGATATTATCCAAACTAATAGGTTTATTGAAAAAGAAAACAAAGAAAAAAAAACCAAACAAAAACCAAAACCAAAATGCTTGACATTTTGTGTTTTGACTGGCATTTGCTAGTTGCCAGCTGTCAGAAGGAAAGGACTGCAACACATGCCGATAGCAGCATATGCCTTTTTGGGTGCTGAATAGAGTTTTCATACAAAGAAATCAAATGATCCATAACATATTATGTTGTCATTTAAGAAAAAAAAAAAAAAACCAAACACCACACACACACAAAACACCAGAAATGTAGCAGTTTGCATACTCATAAGAAATTTTTCTTCCCCGAGGCACAGTCTAGCATTTGCTCACTCTGTTTGGGGACAGAATGAGGAAAATATTTAGTCTATTAATTGGCATGTCTGGTTTTGGTGTGTTTGTTTTTTGCCTTTTTTTTTTTGCTTTAATATTCTTAGAGTGTTACTGATTTTCTGAGAATGAAGGTTTTTTATATCAGTTTTTACCAAACATTGATTTCTGTACTTTGCTACTTCCTGTAGGATGATGAATGATAGAACAGTAGAATTGCTTTAAGTGAGAGGCTCATTAGGAGACCTCATTGCTCTTTACAACTACCTGAAGGGAGGTTGTAGCCAGGTGAGGGTTGGTCTCTTCTCCCAGGCAACTGATAGCAGAACAAGAGGACACAGTCTGAAGCTGCACCAGGGGAGGTTTAGGCTGGATGTTAGGAAGAAGTTCATCACAGAAAGAGTGATTGGCCATTGGAATGTGCTGCCCAGGGAGGTGGTGGAGTCACCATCACAGGAGGTGTTTAGGAAGAGCCTGGATGGGGTGCTTGGTGCCATGGTTTAGTTGATTAGATAGTGTTGGATGATAAATTGGATGTGATTATCTCAAAAGTATTTTCCAACCTGGTCTATTCTATTCTATTCTATTCTATTCTATTCTATTCTCATCTAGTCTAACAATTAATCTAACATGACAATGGACATTAACCCATGTCTTGAAGAGCCATGTCCACACATTTCTTTAATGGATCTACGTGTTGTTTTTCTTTCTTACCACACTATCTTCTCCATCATTCATAATACCATTCATAACTTTTCATGCCCAGAGAAGGGTGAGAAAGCTGGTGAAGGGTCTGGAGAACTGTTCTGGTGAGGAGTGGCTGAGGGAACTCGGGTTGTTTAGTCTAGAGTATAGGAGGTTGGAGGGAAACCACCTGGCTCCTTAAAACTCCATGAAGGAGACTGGAGTGAGGTGCATCTTGATCTCTTCTCCCTTGTAAAAAGTGATAGGACAAGAGGAAATGGCCTCAAGTTGCACAAGAAGAGGATTATATTGGATCTTAGAAGTAACTTCTTCACTGAAAGAATTCTCAGAGACTGGAACAGCCTGTCCATGGAAGTGGTTGAAGTTCCATCCTTGGAGGCGTTTCAAAGACACAGAGATGTGGTCCTGAGGGATATGGTTTAACACCAGACTTGGTAGAGTTTGGACTTAATGATCTTAGATTTCTTTTCCAGCCAGAGTACTTCTATTAATTCTGTGGTTTATTCTACTATTTATGTCACTTTTTGTCCTTATTTTGATGAAGAATTGTAGAAACCATGGCTCTCTTTCCCCCAAGGAAACAAAAGCCAGTTTGCTTCCTGTAAAGATAAAGTGTAACTTCTTACTGTTATAGAAACTCATTGATGTCTCGATTTCTTTATCCAATAAGTGGCTCCTGATATGTCTAAACTAGGAGAAAAGTGATTCTATATTCCATAAACAGTCAACAGGGAAAAATGAGCATTCCCTTGGTGAGTGAGTCAATACACTTATCTTTCTTCAAGAACTATCTGAGGAGCTATTCAAACTGTGATACTACCCTGAACAAACAGACATTTGAATTAAGAGGTTTAATTTATCCTTGACTATTTAAAAGCAATGGATCATTGCTTTCTAAGAAACATTTCACTGTTATGTACTGAATATTACTGAATTTCTCCAAAACCACAGGAAATATCTGTTTTTCCCCCCTGAGTTTGGTTAAGTAGAAATATATCTTCCATTATGTTCTGACTTATCTGTGTTCATTGTTTACTGACTCTAAAAGGGCCCAAAACTATTTGTCAGACATGCAAGTGATTGCATTTAACATCACACTGATGCTTTATCCAGAACACCAGACATCTTTCCTCCCTTGATGATTTAAATTACAGGAGGATTATTTTCAGGCCCATAGCTGATATAAAATCATAGAGTAATAGAGGTGTTTTGGTTGGAAAAGACCTTCAAAGATCATCTAGTAGAACCATTACCTAAATCTACCACATCTGGTCCTAAATAAATATGGAATTATACAATTGGGTTTTTTGGAAAAGACAGTCAAGATCACTGAGTCTTAACTAAACCAAGTCTGGGGCTAGACAAAGATAAATGATGGAATGGTTTCATCTGGAAAAGATCTCTAAGATCATCCAGTCCAACCATTTTTTAACTCTATCAAGTCTGGGGCTAAACCATGTCCCTCAACATCACATCTCTGTGTCTTGTAAGAACCTCCAGGGATGGGGACTCAACCACTTCCCTGGGCAGCCTGTTCCAGACTTAGAGAATTTTCTTCTACTATCTGATCTAAGCCTCCCCTGGTGCAACTTGAGGCCATTTCCTCTTGTTCTATCACTTTTTAGAAGACAGAAGAGGCTGAGTTCCACCTCAGTCCAGCCTCCTTTCAGAGAGTTGTAGAGAGCTGGAAGGCCTCCCCACAACCTCCTCTTCTCCAGGCTAAACAACCCCAGTTGCCTTAGCTGCTCCTCACCAGGCCTGTTTTCCAGTCTCCTCACCAGCATCATTGCCCTTCTCTGGACATGCTTCAGCATCCATATGTCTTTCTCCTAATGAGGCTTCAATCAGTATCAGAAACTTTGATATTTGTGTTTGGCCTACATTATTTATACTTTCATTAAGTATGTTACACAGGGAGGAAAAGAAAAAAGTAATAATATAATTACACATTTTAAATATTTAAATTGGAAACATATATTTTAAGAATTCTTTGTATTAAACCATTACCTAGATTCTCAACTTTACTCTCACTATTAAAATCAATGCTATATCAATAAAAAACCTTAAAATATGTTTTCTGGTGATATTTCTGAGCCTAAGGGGGGAGGGGTGGGAAGGATACAATAAACTATTAGAATTTTTTCAGGAGTCTAAACATCTTCTTTTAAAGATATTTGCAAGTTCAAAACCAGACCACACTAAAAAATGTCTATGTTCTTTTTATTATGATGACAAAAAAAAGTGCAGCAAGAGCTACTGTATACATGCTGAGCATGTACATATATACTAATAATGCATATGCCCAGAAATCTTTCTACATTTCAGTCCAGGTAGGAGAAAAACTGATGGGTGTTATTCAGTAGGATGTCAGTTAAATTACTGATGGTATCTGACTTCTTTTTCCCATAAGATAGAATTTCAAGGGAGGAATATGTAAGGAATCAGATATGGAGGTCACATTTCAAAGTCCCTTTTCTTAACCTACTGCTCTCTAAAGATAGAAATCTAACTGCACAGAAGTGTAACTTACAGAAGGAATATTTTCAGTGTTCCAGATTCTCTCTGAATTCAAAGTGGCAAAGAAGTTGAAAATGAAAGAAGGTGTAGTCATCTGGGGGGAAATAAAATAACACATGGATTGTTTAATCTGTACATTTGTAAAAGTTTCTGCTAGTTAACCCTTAACTTACCACTGTTCAACTGCTATAGTCATTGTCTGCATACAGTCTCAAGCTGCGCCAGGGGAGGTTTAGGCTAGATGTTAGGAAGAAGTTCTTCCCAGAAAGAGTGATTAGCCATTGGAATGGGCTGCCCAGGGAGGTGGTGAAGTCACCTGTGGCAATGCCAGCGACGAGCAGTGTGAGCAATCTGGCAGTGCAGGCCTAGAGCCTGCCATGGTGGTAGGCCATGTTCAGCATAAATGCAGAGTTAGCTAGCAGTGGAGCAAAACAGTGCTGTGCCTGCAGCATGTAACTAAAACAAGACACTGGTAGCTATAAACATGGACAGTTATCTTGGGACAACAGGACATGCACCTGCATCAACAACCTCGTTGTGTCATTAGTAGTTGGACCAATAATCTGTAATAGTGCAATGTGTGGTCACTCATAGGGAACCAATGGAGCTATGCCAATGAGGCTCTCCGAGTTTATATGTCGTAGCAGTTGCCTTGCTACGCACTTCTGCCTTTCCTGTCTCCTGTTTCTTCTACACTTTACCGTGCTATACTTGCACTACAGGCCTGCTCCATAGGCCTGCACCTCAGGCCTGCGCCATAGGCCTGCAACACTGGAACAATAAAGGAACAATACTCGATCACATTGGTCAGCCGTATTGATTCCCAATCTCCGTCGTCCTACAGTCACCGTCACTGGAACTGTTTAGGACGAGACTAGATGGGGTGCTTGGTGCCATGGTTTAGTTGATTAGGTAGTGTTGGATGATAGGTTGGACTTGATGATCTCAAAGGTCTTTTCCAGCCTGGTTAATTCTATATTCTATATATTGAATAGAATCATAGAATATCTTGGGTTAGCAAGGACCTTAAAGATCACCTAGTTCCAGCACCCACGTCATGGAAAGGGACAACTCTTACTGGACCTGCTTGCTCAAGGCCCGTGTAGCATCTATCACACACTTCAGACACACCATCTTTCAAAACTTAGCTATTTAAATGATTCTCTTTAGATTTTCTCACTGTCCAGTTATTCATCCCGAGTGTATTTTCCTCCAGATATTACAGATTTTTGGTTTAACTTTTTGATCTACCAATGGTTTTGGTTGGAAGGGACTTTGAAGATCATCTAGTTCCTATCCCTCCTGCCATGGGCAGGGACACCATCCACCAGATGAGGTTGCTCAAGGCTTCATCCAACCTGGCTTTGAACACCTACAGAGAGGAGGCATTCACAACCTCCCTGAGCAACCTGTTTCAGTCTCTCACTACCCTCAGTCTAAAGAATTTCTTTCTAATATCTCATCTAAATCTCACCAGTCCCATTACCTCTCACTAAAAGCCCTTGTCAAAAGTGCCTATCCAGGTTGCTGGTATTGGAAGGCCTTTTGAAGGTCTTCCTGGAGACTTGTCTTCTCCATGCTGAACAGCCCAAACTCTCCCATCCTGTCTCCATAGTGGAGGTGCTCCAGCGCTCTGATCATTGCATTCTGATCACAGAATCACACAAAATCACAAAGGTTGGAAGAGACCTCAAAGATCATCACCTTTGTAGAATAGAATAGAATAGAATAAACCAGGTTGGAAGAGACCTTCAAAATCATCATATTCAACCTATCATCCAACACCACCTAATCAACTAACCCATGCAACCAAGCACCCTGTCAAGTCTCCTCCTGAACACCTCCAGTGATGGCGATTCCACCACCTCCCCGAGCAGCCCATTCCAGTGGGCAATCACTCTCTCTGTGTAAAGCTTCCTCCTGACCTCCAGCCTAAACCTCCCCTGGCGCAGCCTGAGACTGTGTCCTCTTGTTCTGGTGCTGGCTGCCTGGGAGAAGAGCCCAACCTCTGCCTGTCTACAACCCCCCTTTAGGTAGTTGTAGAGAGCAATAAGGTCACCCCTGAGTCTCCTCTTCTCCAGGCTAAGCAGCCCCAGCTCCCTCAGCCTCTCCTCATAGGGCTTGTGTTCCAAGCCCCTCACCAACTTTGTTGCCCTTCTCTGGACCCATTCCAGCAAGTCAACATCCTTCCTAAACTGAGGGGCCCAGAACTGGACACAGGAGTCAAGGTGTGTCCTAACCAGTGCAGTGTACAGGGGCAGAATGACCTCCCTACTCCTGCTGGCCACACTGTTCTTGATGCAGGCCAGGATGCCATTGGCACTCTTGGCCGCCTGGGCACACTGCAGGCTCATGTTCATCCTACCATCAAGCAACACCCCCAGGTCCCTCTCTGCCTGGCCGCTCTTCAGGTGTCTTTCTCTGGACCCACTCCAGAAGTTCCATGTCCTTCTTGTTCTGGGTGCCCCAGAACTGGCTGCAGTATTCCAGGTCAGGTCTCAGCAGAGGGGTATAGAGGGGCAATATCACCTCCCTTGTCCTGTTGGTCACACATCTTAGGATGCAGCCAGGACATGGTTGCCTTCTGAGCTGTCAGTGACAATTGTAGTGTCATGATGAGTTTTTTCATCAGCTTATACCCTCAAGTCCTTCTCCTCAAGAGTGCCCTCCAGCCCACTTCTCTCCCAGCCTGTATTTGTGCTTGGAATTGACTTGACCCAGGGATAGGACCTTGTACTTAGGCCTGGTGCACTTGATGAGGTTGTGTTGGGACTACTTCTGAAGCTGTGCAAGCCAAGATGAGGCTTAATCATCTTATCCCTGTACTTTACTATTCATATTTTTGAATTAAAAATAGACAAATACAAAAAGGACAGCAAATAAAATTTTGATGTAAACATAATCTAACTTTGAATTTTACTATAAATGTGCTATGGAAAAACAAATGATGGAACATAATTTAATATTCTGTAAAGCAATTTGTCACTTATATGCAACTCTATTATTTCTTCTGCCAGACTGAGCAACTCTAAATATAATTGATTAATTAATAATGATGGAATACATGCAGTTTTGGTTGTTAGTTTTTTTTTGCCTGTTGGGCTTTCAAGTCAGCTGTACAAGTAAAGAGAAAAATATTCTGTGCTTGGCTCATTGTCAGCATTAGGAAATATCACAGTATCACAGTATCACAGTATAACTTAGGTTGGAAAGGACCTCGAGGATCATCGAGTCCAACCTATCAAGACAGACCCCATGACTAGACCATGGCACCAAGTGCCACGTCCAAACCCCTCTTGAACGCCTCCATGTATATATTCTTTTATATGTTTATTCTTTTATATGTTATCACAGAATCACAGAATCACCAAGGTTGGAAGAGACCTCAAAGATCATAAAGTCCAACCTGTCACCACAGACCTCATGACTAAACCATGGCACCAAGTGCCACATCCAATCCCCTCTTGAACACCTCCAGGGATGGTGACTCAACCACCTCCCTGGGCAGCCCATTCCAATGGCTAACAAGTCTCTCAGTGAAGAACTTTCTCCTCACCTCAAGCCTAAACTTCCCCTGGTGCAGCTTGAGACTGTGCCCTCTTGTACTGGTGCTGGTTGCCTGGGAGAAGAGACCAACCCCCTCCTGGCTACAACCTCCTTTCAGTTAGTTGTGGAGAGCAATAAGGTCTCCCCTGAGCCTCCTCTTCTCCTGGCTAAACAATGTTCCTTTACGCTTTAATTTCCTTCCCTGTATTTGTTGGGGGGGGGGGGGGGGCAAAGTACTGCTAAATATGATGGTTTTGTGGGGTTTTTAGTGTAATCTTTCTTTTATTGAAAGCATAATTGGGAAAAAAAAAATAAAAAAGCATAGATGCAACATTTGATTTAGAATGAAGGAGTAGTGAACAGTTCCAGGAGATTTCTTTTTCTTTGCAGCAATATGAGGAGTTTCCTTTCTTTCCCTTAGAATGGCTTGATTTGCCAAAGGAGAGACTCTTTACAGATTCTTAATTGTCTTTGCACCAATTTATAGGAATATTCCTTAGGTGTAGCACTGAGTTTCTAGCATAGAGAATGAAATAAGAATGTAACAGGCAATTTACACTGTGATGTAGCAGAGATAATAATTCTTTATCAATATATATGCTCATGTTTTAATTTCTTTCAAGTAATACGTAGCTTTTGGTTCCAGAAGAAAAACCAGATGATGAACAATCAATACTTTCTGCCCAGGTCTAATAAATTATGGACTATACAGTGGGGAAAAAAAGTATTTATTTTCATTGTATGAAAATAGAAGCAGCTCTATGAACTTGTTTGAAATGGATTTATGAATAGAATAGAATAGAATAGAATAGAATAGACCAGACCAGGTTGGAAAAGACCTTCAAGATCATCACTTCAAACCAATCATCCAACATCACCTAATCAACTAAACCATGGCACCAAGCAACCTATCAAATCTCCTTCTAAACACCTCCAATTATGGTGACTCCACCACCTCCCCGGGCATCACTTTCCAATGGGCAATCACTCTCTCTGTGAAGACTTTCTTCTTAAAATCCAGTCTGAAGCTCCATTGGCACAGCTTGAGACTGTGTCCTCTTGTTCTGCTGCTGGTAGCCTGGGAGAAGAGACCAACATCCACCTGTCTACAACCTCCCTTCAGGTAGTTGTGGACAGCAATAAGGTCTGCCCTGAGCCTCCTCTTCTCCAGGCTAAGCAACCCCAGCTCCCTCAGCCCAAACCTCAACCCAAACCCTCAGGGGTTTGGGTGTTCCAAACCCCTCGCCAGCTTTGTTGCCCTTCTCTGGACACATTCCAGGAAGTCAACATCTTTCCTAAACTGAGGGGCCCAGAACTGGACACAGTACTCAAGGTGTGTCCTAACCAGTGCAGTGTACAAGGGCAGAATGACCTCCCTACTCCTGCTGGCCACGCTGTTCCTGTTCAGCCTACCATCAACCAGTACCCTCAGGTCCCTCTCTGCCTGGCTGCTCTCCAGCCACTCTGACCCCAGCCTGTAGCACTGCATGGGGTTGTTGTGGCCAATGTGCAGAACCTGGCACTTGGATGTGTTAAATCTCATGCCGTTGGATTCTGCCAGTCACAGTTAAAATATGCAGTTCCAGGAGTGATGGTAGTGGTGTTTAAAATACTTACCCTTTCATGTGAACAATGTGGAGTAGAATATTTTTTCATTCTTCATATAAAGATGCTCTATGTACTAATTTTCCACCTCTGGGGGCATTCAAAATGCTCCTGGATGTGTTCCTGTGTGAACTTCTTTAGGTAAACCAGGTTTGGCATGGCACTTGGATTTGAACTCCGGAGGACTCTTCCAACCCTTACCTTACTGTGAAATCAGGCGCTTCAGTTGGGAGATGCAAGTTTGATCCAGAAAATCACTGGAATAAGAAATACCTCTGTTTTTCAGCTGGTTAAAAATACGTTTCCTACATCATCTGCCATCTCCTATGAGTATCTATTAGAAGTTGCTTGCTTTTGGGATAGGAAATTGGAATCAAGACAATCCAATAAGCTCACAAAGGCTATCAACATGGACAGGTGACTGAAAAACTGTTATTTGAAGTAATTTACACATAATAAGTATGAGTAAAGATCAGCACCCTAGGATGGATCCCATCCGGTCCCATGGACTTGTGAATATCCAAGTGGCTCAGCAGGTCCCGAACTAATTCCTCATGGATTTCTGGGGCATTACACTGGCATGGGGGTTGGCCTCTTCTCCCTAGTATGAGTAGATAGAACTAGTGTAAATGGCCTGAAATAATGCCACAGGAGGTTTAGTTTGGATATTAGAAAAATTTCCTTATGGAAAGTGACCAGGCATTGGAGCAGGCTGCCCAAGGAGGTGACAGAGTCACATCCTTGAAGGTATTCAAAAAACATGTGGATATGGCACTCTGGTGATGACCTTAAAGTTCTTTTTCAACAAAACTATTCCATAATTCTATGCTTGTCATTATCTTCTGAAAAAGTTCCATTTTCTATATTCCAAAGAGAATTGCATTATTTGTTGTTCACAAATGAGGAAAATAGAGTTCATAATATTTCTTCTGCATTTCATATTTCAGAAATGATGATAGAAAGTAAAATTCATCTGGGAATATTTATCATAACATTATCTGCCTTTTAATACTTTCTCTTTTAAAGTGCTTCAGTCAACTAAGGAGAAATTTCTCTTCTTCCTTGTGATAAAGGAAAAATAATACTTGGCCTAAATGTCCCAGTCATGAATAGGTCTAGTGAATAGAATCATAGAATTATAGAATTGTTTTGGTTGGAAAAGACCTTTAGGATCATTAAGGTCTTTTCCATTACCTAATTCTGTCAAGTCTGGTGCTCAGCCATGTCCCTGAGCACCACATCTCTGCATCTTTTAAACACCTCTCAGACACCTGCTTCATTTAGTAGTGGGATCATGTTCTCCATAGTCTCCCATTTCCTCTTCTAGAAACCTTTTCTGTTGCCCAACACAGGCCTTGTTGGATTAATCTAGATCTTTCTTCTGTCTAGATCTTTCTTCTCTACTGGTTTTGTCATTTTGGTTGTTTCCCAGAAAGGTTGTTTGCCAAGGGCTTGTTGGTATACAAAATGCCTGGACTTCAATTCTGATATCCCATATGGTCTGCTTTGGGTTCCCAAATGCCTGCCACAGTGAAACCTATTTTCCTGGCAGTCACAGAGGTCTTGATGAGTCCATGCTACCCATTTTCTATTGTTCAAGGATGGTTTGGGGTTTTTTCTTATTATTTTGGCATGTAACTATGAACAGGTGCCTTGAGGTGCAAGGAGCCATGTGGTGTCTGTGTGGAGGGGCTGTCACAGAAGATGGACTTCCCTCCCCTTTTCCTGGAGAACAGATGTCCTTTGCAGTGTTTTGCAGACCTTCCTATCTCAATCCTATTGATACCTGGCATCTCTGCTTAATGGCAAAGGCTCTACCAACTTCTGAGTGGGCAGCCAGCCATCCAAACAGATGGTCCTAGATGCAGCAGCCAAAAAAATACAATTTATATGGATGTAATATGTTTTTAAAGGCCATAATCCCAACTGGCCACACTGAAGTGGTTGTACTTTCTCTGCTCCTCTAACTGTTATTCAGACAACATGCTGTTGCTGCTACTCTGTCTTTGATCTGGATTAATATTTCAAATTGCAGTGGAGAAATTTTGGTTCACAGTCAACTAGAATTAATATTTATCCCTCTGGCATTTAGTAAGAATGAGTGACTTACAACTTATTTAGGTCATAATATTTAGCAGTTGTATAATGATGTTTAATTCCAAAATCTCTATCGTATTAAACACCCATATTGATTAATTAATATCCAACACCTATAGAACCAATAGAGGTCAAAGTAATCAGTGTAAACACAGCAGGATAGGTGAGGTCACTATATGTCCAAATCCATGAAAATGTTCACGCCTGCCTTTGATGAATTTCAAATGTAACACAAGTTGATGCTTTCTTCATGTTATTAATCATCAAACTCACTAAATGAGATTCTGATTAACCCTTTCTAAGGAAGACAGCACTGGATTAGACTTGCAATGCAGCTGACCTGCTGGAAAGCAGCTCCAAGGAGTCCTGGTGGATACCAAATTCCCCGGGAGCCAGCAATGTGCCCTTGTGTCCAAGAAAGCAAATGGTCACCTGGTGTGCAATTAGAAGAGTGCAGCCAGCAGGTAGAGGAAGGTTCATTTCTCCCCCTACTCTGCCTTGGTGAGGCCATATGTGGAGTACCATGTCCATTTCTGGTCTCCCCAGTTCAAGAGAGATATGACATTACTGGGGAGAGTCCAACAGGGGGACACAAAGATGCTGAAGGGACTGGAACCTCTCTTTTACAATGAGAGGCTGAGGGACCTGGGGCTTAGCCTGGGGAAGAGCAGCCTGAGAGGGGATCTTATCAATACTGATTCATTTTTAGAATGCTGGGGGCAAGAGGATGGGGATGGTCCCTTCTCAGTGGAGCCCAGTGATAGGATAAGGGGCAATGGACACCAATGAGAACACAGAAGTTTCACTTGAACTTAAGGAAAAACTTCTTTACTTTGAGGGTGTCAGAGCCTGAGGGCAGTCTGCCCAGAGAGGTTGTGGAGAATCTCTGAAGAGATTTGAATCCCACCTGGATATCATCTGGGGCAACATGATCTACGCAAACTTGCTTTAGCAAGGGGATTTGGATTGGATGATCTCCAGAGGGCCCTTGCAACCCCTACCTTTGTATGATTCTAGGATTCTGTCAATATTTTCCTGTTTCTAACTTCATAACATTTTCAAAGAGCCACTAGTTTAACTCCTTCCAAATCTTCAGGATATTTTTCTTTAGGTATTATTTACATATCTGCGCTGGAATGATTTACATTACTTTAAATTACATTCAATCACTTAGGCAAATGACTTGGTGTGAGAGACTAAATCTTGTCTCTCCTGATGTGACTCAACAAAGATAAAATCACCTTTGTTGCTTGCCCAGACAATAGCTGATGTGTATTGGGCAGAGCCACTGGAACAACTCTCGGGAAGGTGCATAGATAACAAATGCTCACCAGACTGCAGCTGCCCTGGAAATAATAATGGGCAAAGGCCACTGCTATTGATACTCTCTGGAATATACATACCTAAAAAGTGTATAAAATATCTGAGCAACTACTGACTCAGTAGAAGGAAAACACAGGAGAAGAAAAACACAGAAGGAAAAGACCTGGACAATGCTTCTGACAGGATAAACACGAGAGAAGGAAAAGACCAGGGCAATGATGCTCTGAAGGAAAACGGAGAGAATACCAGAGGAGAGGCATCACCATGTGGCCTGGAAGAACCCTCTCTTTGTGTCCTAAATTCCACCTGCTGCAACTCATGGAGCTGAAGAGGCTGCTTAGAGAACATCGTCTCTTCTACAGCCAAAGCTGCAGCACCCTTCCGCTACAGACCCAACATCTTCTCTACAGACCCAACATCTCCTCCACAGCCAAAGCTGCAGCACCTTCCCTCCACAGAATCAAACTGTCTTAGGGGGTGAGGGGTGTGGTAATATAATTCCTTTCCTCTTCTCTCCCTCTTCTCTCTCTTCCTCTCTATTTTCTCTCTCTCTCTCCTTCTGATCCATCTGCTTTATTTGTGTAATAAATAGCCTAGCTGGTGATATTTTGGCCTCGTTTGTGCCTCTAATTTCCTAACATGGGACTATCCAAATGAACTGAGTCACTTTCCCTCTCCGGACCAAGACACTTGGTTACTGCAGTTTTTGGAGTATTACTTTAAGAATTTAATGACTTAGACAATTATATAAACAGGACTTTGAAATGAGCTGGGAACTGTCTTGTTCACAATTACAAAAAGATATTTTTTTCCCAAGACTGTAGTAGTTGCAGACTTTGAGTATAAAGATCATATCCTAGGTCACTAGAGAAACCAGAAACCTCCAGAAGGAACTGTTCAACAATTTTCTCCTTTTCTTACAGCAAGCTATGAAATACATTGGAAATTGTATGTATTTGTTTCACAATTCAACAACAGAGGTTTCCAAAACCTTCATATTTTTTAAACTTGCATTTCCAATATCCCTTATCTTTTAAAGTTGTGTTTTCAAAACCTCTGTTTTTTTCTGGTTACATTTCCAAAATCTCTCTCTCTTTTTTTTTTTTTTTTTTTTTTTTTTTTTTTTTTTTAAGTTGCATTTCCAAAAGCTTTTTTCTTTTTTTACAAAGGCAGTACAAAGACCTAACTTTTCCATACTGTAGTAGTTTGGGCTAGGTGCCCCTGTGTGAGAGTCTAATAAGTTTGTCTCTCTCTATGTGAGTCAACAAAGATAAAGTGATAGCAGAGCCACTGTAAAGAAGGTGGAAAGAATCCTGTCCACCAATCCTGGATGCAAATCAGCTTGTGATTGCATCGTGATAACACGGGACTACAACAATAGGACCCAAGGACCCAGCCATCACACCTTTAGGGCAAGATAATCACCACCTGTTTCCTGAGCCCTGTCTGGATGGAAATGGGGTAGACGGAGATTCCCCCCTCCTCCAGCCAGGGTCTTGCCCAAACACACAGATTTCCTGCAACTGGAATTCCTGAGGGACAATATTTGACAACATACCTAAGGACTAAAAAACTGTATAAAAGACTTGAGCAACTACTGGTTTGTAGAGAGAAACAGAAGAGAGAAACAGAGGAGAGAAACAGAGGAGAAAAACGGGGAGAAAAACGGAGATGAAGGAAAACACAGGAGACGGGCCAGGCCGCTGAGAAGAGAAAGCCGGGACAATGCTGCTCCGGAGAAAAGAAGCTGCCCGGAGGACCACAGCTCCAGCCAAATCCTCAGCACCGTTCCTGTATCAACCCAACATCTCCCCAGAGGACCACAGCTGTTCTCCAGCAAAAGCCTCACCACGGTTTCTCTACAAACCCAACATCTCCTGCAGCACCTTTCTTCCACCGACTTTAACTGTCTTGGGGGGGATGAGGGGTGTGGTAATATAATTCCTTTCCTCTTCTATCTCTCGTTCCTCTTCCTCTCTCTCTTTATTTTCTCCCTCTTCCTTTCTTATGTCCACTTTATGTAATAAATAGTCTAGCTGTTGATACTTTGGCCTCGTTTGTGCCTTTAATTTCACAACACGGGAATATTTAAAAGAACTGTGTCTCCGGACTGAGACATCTAATGTCTCCGGACCGTGACACCCTGCTGCTGCGGCCACATAAGGCACACACCAGGTGTTCTGAGGGTCCAGTCCAGTGGATGGACATGGGAAGCCACATTCCATCCCATAATGTCCTGCTCCCTATCAATCTACCAGCAAGGTCTTACACTTTCTCTTTCTTCCTTCACTGCTCCTATGGAGATGATCCCTATCTGGTAATGGAGGGAGAGTCATCTCGAGGCCTCTTGGGGTCTGGCCAGGCCTAATGCCTGGAGGAGAATGGGGAAGGGCAATCTCAGATCTGGCCAGCTGAGATTAGCCTAACAGTGGAGGCAGGGGAAGAAAGAGCCCTGAGGGTTTTGGGTGTACCCTCAGGTGGGGAGAGGGGAGTGTTGGGATGCTTCTGGGCATGCTTTGAGAACTCCTTTTGTCACTGTGCTTGTGGTTCTCTGTAAAACATTCACTGCTTTTCCATTTCAACTTTCCACCACTTCTGCAATCCCTTTGGCTGAGTCTCTTTTTTCTTCTGCCCTGGTGGGTGGCAAGGAAGGATCGGCCCTTCAACAAACCACACACACTAAAAAGTTAAATGCTTGTACTCATTTTACCCTTCTCTGTGTAACAAAAGCTACTGAAATAATTAGAAGCTGAGATGTCATTTAATTTTATTTTATTTTATTTTATTATTCTATTTTATTTTATTTTATTTTATTTTAATTATCCCATTATCAAGAGTTATTCCGTGGTTTATGTTATTGCACACAAAGTCTCACCTTTCTTTCTTTCAGGACACTAACACCAAATTGTGTCTGCTATTAGTTGCAAATATGAAGTGTGACCTTCTTGTCATGTTGTAACAAGGTTTTAAAAGCATTATCTCTTCTAGTACATCCTTTTCAGGACGTCTCTTACAAAATTCACCTTTGTAAGAGACTTGTTATCAGCAGATTATAATTACCAGCACATAGAGATGACTGGGAGATGCAGGAGTAATTGAAACTGGGAAAATACTTCCAAATATGATTTTTTTCTATGTGGTTTCATTAATATAGATACCGGAGTTGGATGCTGGTTTGAGATTCAGTCTCCAAAAGAAAGGATTGCAAGGAAAAGGACATGACCTATTCCACCATTTTATTTCCTTAGCACAACAGCTGCCATTTTTATCTGAGAGCCTAGCATGCCCTCAGGGGCATGTAATAAAAATAAGGACTGCATAATAAAATTATATCTGTGGTGTTGTAATTGCAGTAAAAGGAAAGAAGGCATGGCAGTGAAATAAAGATTAACTATAGGAAAATACTATAATGAGATAGGACCAGGTAAATGGAGGGCATCCAGGGGGAATAAAAGATGGAAAAGAAGATCTGTCATTTTCAGACAACCTCACCAATTGCTTGATTATATCACAGTGTCAAGAGAAACTCTATTTGCAGAAAAATCAATCTGTCACAGAATGGTAGGACATCTCTGGAGATCATCCAGTGTAAACTCCCTACTAACACATCTTTACCCATAGCAAGTTGCACATGAACATGTCCAGGTGGGTTTTGATAGTCCCCAGAAAAGGACATTTGATTTTGTGCTTGAATCCCCATGCCTGGAGGTATTCCAAAGAGGCAGAGATGTGGTGCTGAGGGCCAGGGTTTAGAACCAGACTTAGAAGAGTTAGAGAATTGTTGGGCTAGATGACCTTAGAGGTCTTTTCCAATTGAAATGATTCTGTGATACCTCACAAAGAAAAAGGGGAGGGGAAAAAAAAAAGAAAGAAATCAACTAAAATCTGATAAAAGTCAGCAGAGATGTCATAAGACCTCAGTCTGTGACTTCACCCCAGGTATTTGAAGAGATGGCACTGAAGCTCTGCACGTTGAGATGTTACATCACCTGAAGTTCTTTGGGTGAAGGGTCAACTGAAATTCTACAGATCTCTGCAGACCCTCTACCATGTGCTGAGTGCTTTGATGAAATCACTGAGCTCACTCCATGCTCTTCAAGTTTCCTGTTTCAAAGACACAGAGACATGGTGCTGAGGGACCAGAGTTGGTAGAGGTAGCCAATGGTTGTCCTTGATGATTTTAGATGTCTTTTCCAAGCAAAACAATTCTGTGATTTTGTGATTCCACAACCTCTCTGGGCAGCCTGGACCAGTGCTCTGGCACCCTCAATGAAAAGAAGTTTCTCCTTAAGTTCAGGTGAAACCTCATATGTTCTGATCTATGCCCACTGCCTCTTATCCTACCACTGGGCACCACTTCCATGACCTCCACCTTTCCAGAATAAAGTGGTTGAATCACTATCACTGAGGGTATTTAGAGGATGACTAGGTACAGTGCTAAGGGGCACAGTTTACAGAATCACAGAATTTCACAGAATCACAGAATTTCAGGGGCTGGAAGGGATGTCAAAAGATCATCTAGTCCAACTCCCCTGCCAGAGCAGGATCACCTACACCAGATTACACAGGAATGCATCCAGCTGTCTGTCAATCAGCACCCCCAGGTCCCTTTCTGTTTGGCTGCTCTCCAGCCACTCCTACCCCAGCCTGTAGCACTGCATGGGGTTGTTGTGGCCAAAGTGCAGCAGCCAGCACTTGGACTTGTTAAATGCCATTATGTTGGACTCTGCCCATCTGTCCAGCCTGTCAAGGTGCCTCTGCAGAGCCCTTTTACCCTCTAACAGATCAACACCTGCTCCCAACTTGGTGTCATCTGCAAATTTACTGATGATGGACTCAATCCTCTCATCCAGATCATCAATAAAGATATTGAACAGGATGGGGCCCAGCACTGATCTCTGGGGGACACCACTAGTGACTGGCTGCCAGCTGGATGTGGTACCATTCACCACTACTCTCCAGACTTGGCAGTTAGAGAATGGTTGGACTTGATGATCTTAAAGGTCCTTTCCAACCAAAACAATTCTAGGATTTTATAGCCATTGTTCAAACCTGCTCTTTTCAACTATATTTTTTTCCCCAGAGAAGGTATTTATGCCTTGTAATAAAGTCAGCTTTCAATCTTCTAATTAAGGTGATCTTGGTGAACAGCATGATAGAGTAAAATGACTCTGCAGGTGAAATTATATGGCAGAAATTGGACTTGCACCTATTAATCTACTGTTTTCTGATAGCCATCTCCAGTACAAATCATTATAGAATGCAAGGTAAACACAAGTCTTACCTTTATAATTTTATTAATAACTTATTTGAGTAGGTCTCTGGATCATACCTCTCACCGTAACAGTGGCTAGATGTATACAGACACAGCTGTATTTAGAATCCAGCAACAAAAGGTCTTTATAAATCTATTCTTTTAAGGTTTTCAAGTCATTTTGTAGCACAGTTCCATCTCTCAGAAAATAGCTCTGATATAGTAAAGATTCTTGTGTCAGTGCTGCCCAGGTGCAATAATGAGCTGGAAGCACTGTGGGTGTTTCATAGTAACGTGGCTTTAACATGGTCCTCTGGGAAGAATAACATGCTCTTACTGAGGTTTTATTTGGTCTGCTGATGGTTATTTCACAGTAGCTACTCTCTGTTCGACAACTAAACTTTCTTGCTTGTATTTCTGGTATAAATTCCTGAAAAGGCAAGATGAATTCTTTGGCTGTGATTCCAGACTCACTAAAGCGGAAAGAAGAAATCTTATTGTCATTTCAGCTCTCAACAAAGCAAGTAACCTGTAGAGAAGGTTCCACAGGCACTAGGACTTTATGTTGGGAAAGTCATTCTTGAGAGGAGTCCTGCCAGGCAGGTGTATGACAGGGGACTCAATCATTGAATTGAATCCTCCTAAAAGGAGGTTGTAGAGAGGTGGGGTTTGGTCTGTTCAACCAAGTAACAGTGATAGGACAAGAGGAAATGGTCTCAGTTTGCACTTGGGGAGGTTTAGGTTGAATATTAGAAAGAATTTCTTTACTGAAGGAGTGATCAGGCATTGGAACAGGCTTCCCAGGGAGTCACCATTCCTGGAACTGTTTGAGAGTCTTGCAGACATAGTGCTTAGAGATATGGCTTAGTCAAGGGCTTGTCAGCAATAGGCTAGTGATTGTACACAATGATTTTACAGGTCTTTGTCAATTTTGTGAGCCCGTGATTGTGTCCTGCTCTCCAGCTGAACAACTGCTTGCCTGTGAGTTCTGATATTAAGTCTTGAATGAAAGACTCTTGAATTGAATTCAAGGAAATTGTCTATTTTTCATTAGATCTTTCTGTGAAATTACATTTTCCTCTGTATTGTATTGGAACAGAGATACAAACACAAAGCTACTGCTTCCTATTACTATATAGTGACAGAAACATTAAATATTGGAATGAGACAAAGAATATATTCTTCTAAAAGCATATCTAATATAAAATAGTAATTTGAGCAATTAAGTAAGGCCTCTATTAGAGTCATAGAATCATTTCAGTTGGAAAAGACCTTTAAGATCATTGAGTACAATCACAACCAAAACTACTAAGTCTGGTTCTAAAACTTGCCCCTCAACATCACAACTCTATGTCTTTTAACACTTCTAGGGATGGGGATTCAACCACCTCCTTGAGCATCCTGTTCCTGTCTTTAAGAGCACTTTCAAGCAAGAAATTTCTCCCAAAATTCAACCTAAACCTCCTCTGGCATAACTTGAGGCTTAGAAGTTTGCCAAGTTATTCGAAGAAAATAAGAGAGTCTCTCATAGAATTTAAATACTGGTTTTATGTTTCTGTTTTCCATATGTCATTACAGTTGCAGGTAAACTAAAATGTCCAAAAATGTCCCAAATCACTTTTGATATTGACAAAAACCAACCAAACCCCACAAAACCAAAACCAAAACCCTTATGTATAAAGGATTACAGAATGGTTTGTGTTAGAAGGGACCTGAAAGATCATCCAGTTACAAACCCCATGCCATGGACAGGGACATTTTCCACTGGACCAGGCTGCTCAAGGCCCCATCCAACCTGGCCTTGAATACCTCCAGGAAGGGGGCATCCACAACCACCCTGGGCAACCTGTCCCAGTGCCTCACCACCCTCACTGTAAAGAATTTCATCTTAATAGCCAGTTTTTATCTGCCTCGTTTCAGCTTCAATCCATTGCCCCTCATCCTATCACTGCAAGCCCTTGTGAAAAGTTCCTCCCCAGATTTCTTATAGCCCCCCTTCACCTACTGAGAATTTCATATTGGAGGTCACTGAATAGCTTGTTTTCCCTATTCTTATTTAAATATTGTTCACCTTTGAAGTCATAATAGAACAGAAAATTTATAGATTATTTTTTTTTTATCATGTGGAGCTGCTCTGAAAGAAATTCTCTTCCATTCACCTCTAATCCAACCTCCAGAGGTACTGTAGCTGCAAAGAGGTTTCCTTGCTATTATTTAATCACCCTATCTGCTATCTACTATCTGCAGTAATAAGAGCAAAGTTCAAAAGCTGTGAGTCCCTCTTTAAATTAAATGCCATTAGCTTGAGCCCCACATCAGATTTTCTTGAGATCTCTAAAAATAAATGCCTTCCTTGGGTACCTTCAAAACATAATTCATCCTTGCTTGGAAGTAGTGAGTCTGACATGAAGCACTGTGAACAAAACAAAGAAACTTTACAGTGTAGGATGCTGAAATAGTGCATACATTTGTGTGAAAAATGAAAGAATTTATCAATATACTTGGTGAATTTGCTTATTAATGTAATTTCTTTCACCTTCCTAGTATGAATGCTAATAGAGAGGTTCAACATAGCTATTAACCACTGCTGCTTTGTCCAAAAGTCTGTGGATTGTGGATTTGTAATTAATTTTATTAATTGTTTTTAGGGATTTGGGTTGTGGGGTGATTTTCCCCTGTTGTGTAGAATCTTCTCCATCCTCATCTCATCCTTTTTTTGCTGCACAGCTGAGCAGAAAGAAGGAGGTGAAGGCAGCCAAGCTCTCCTGCAGTGTTGGGCTGGGGTATTGGAGGTGGGGGTCCCTGTGCTTTCATCCTTCCACTGACTTTCCTCAATCCTTTCAGTAGGAAACAACATCCCTACAGATGGGAGCAGACAGGTTGGAGGAGAAATGATGACCATCCTTCTCCCAAGATGGGTTGGACCAGATGATCCTTCTGGTTCCTGTGTTCCAAGATTCTATTACTTCCTTTCAAATTTTAAATCCTATCCATTCCTGATGTAGTGTGAGTGGAACATTCTCTCTTGGATTCTTCAAGTGTCCACCTGTTACCAGCCTATATAAAGGAGCAACTGATAGTCCTACAAACGAAAGACCCACCAGCATTTCCTCTTTTCCAGAAACTTGTGAGATATTCCCAGATAATATCTATTCATTCCATTTTATATTAATAACTGATTCTCTACAATTCATTTGGTTTATTCTCCATGTTGTGGGCCAGTTTTTTTGTTAGCATTAATGCATGCATTGATGGGTTATTAAAACCTGGCCATGTCAGGAAAAGGGAAAAGCTGAGCAGCACAATCAAAAAAACCTCGCAAAAAAACAGACAGAAAGTGAGTTCAGCAGAATTATCTAAGACCAGAGATGGAACCTGGCTCTCACTCAGCTCCCTTCTGTGCTCTGGCAAGGATACCCTGAGCTATGTCCATGCATCAATAGAGGCTGCCCAGTTTATTCTCTAATGCTTTGATGCTTTACCTTCTAAAGGTATCACATCTCTAGACCTCATTACTTGGATTTTATGATGTGACCTTTCCTTCCTTGAAAATTCTCTGACTTTTAAAGACCAAAGCAGATGTCATCTGCAACAGTTTTGTTGGCATTTAAATCTCGTATTGCAAGACAATGGGAGGAGGGAGAAGATAGGGAAATAAAATTAGAATAGAATAGAATAGAATAGAATAGAATAGAATAGAATAGAATAGAATAGAATAGAATAGAATAGGTCTCTTCTCCCAAGTAACTAGCCATGAGAGGAGAAAAAAAATTTCTTCAGGTTGCACTGGATATTAGGGAAGATTTCTTTCCAGAGAGAGTGGTCAAGCATTGGAACAGGCTGCCCAAGGGGATTGTGGAGTCACCATAGGTGGAGGTGTATAGGAAATATGTAGACATTGTATATGGGGACATGGTGACAGGTTGGACTTGATGATCTTTGAGGTCTCTTCCAACCTTGGTGATTCTGTGATTCCATGATTTGGTGGCCACAGTGGTGTTGGGTTAGCAGTTAGACTCAGTGATGGTAACAGGTCACCACCATGCCCATTAAACCACTTCATGCTAGGGAGAAGAGATCAACACCAGCTCCCAATTCGAATAATTTGAGAAAACACTGGAAAGTGTTTAGTGTTTGCTAAGTGTTTTCCTTTTGGAACTGATTTGGGGCTATGATATAATAATATTGGATCTTTAAATCTATGGTCCATAAGGCAGTGATGTTCCAAAATTCTTCTTTACAACACCTGTATCAGAGTAAAGTCACATTGTTATTAAGGAGGAAAAAAAAAACAAAACAGAAAGAACAACAAAAAAAGAACATCACAATATCCTTCTTCTATGAGCCACCAACAAAACAAAACCCCAAAGCATAGTATTTCTTTAAGCAGTGTTGTGCATACAACTGGCTGTAGCAGGTTGTATTCTGCACAAGGATATCAAATACAGAAAGCTATTTTTGAGCACTCCCTGACAGTGGGTTGTTACCTACAACAGTGAGGCTTTTACTGCTATGCATGGGAAGAAGTCAGTAGCAGGTGTTCTGCTTCTGGCATGTGTCTGCTGTAGAATTTATGGGATTCTTTCATTTATTTTCCGAGGAAGCTTTCATTAAATGCTGTTCCAGCCCTCTCTGCATAGTCAACAGCCACAGACTGAAATATAAAAGAAGAAAAGAATTCCTTCTCCCTGCAGAGCCTGAACAAAGAGAATATATTATCTTAATGCTTATTGCAGAGAAGAGTGATGCCTTGTACGGATACCATTTATGGCCACCATAAAGAACAGGTCTCTGATAAGACAAGCTGTTCATTAGAGTGCCATTGGCAATCACAGTCAGAAGTAGCTAACTAGATGTTCCTGCCAGCCTTAAAGACATTCCATGCTTATGAACAACCCTCAGGATATCCTTTCAACAAACTGCCAACTTTTATTTTTTCCCCTCAGGAAAGTTGAGGTATCCTGTGCGCTAAATTTATGTGATGGAGAAATTGATCTCTGTTTTGGCTGAAGTAGAGTGAACTTTCTTCATAGTTGGTATCATGGGGCTGGATTTGTGCTAGAAACACCATTGATAGCACACAGAATCACAGAAGGTCATGGGTTGGCAGGGACCTCTGGAGATTCACAAATTCACAGAATATACCATGTAGGAAGGGAATCTTAAAAGGTCATCTTGTTCAATTACACTGCAATGATCAGGGACACCTAAAACTAGATCAGGCTGCCCAGGTCCCCATCAAGTCTGATCTTGAATGTCTCCAGAGATGGGGGATCAAACACATCTCTGGGCAACCTTTTCCAGTATTTTGTGACTCTTATTGTGAAGAACTTCCTCCTAATGTCCAGTTTCAATCTATCATGCTCCAGTTTCAAACCATTGCCTCTCATCCTATCACTACAAGCCCTTCTAAACAGTCCCTCTCCAGCTTTCCTGTAGGTACCCTTAAGACATTGAAATGTAGTTATAAGGTCTCCTTGGAGCCTTCTCTTCTCCAGGCTGAACAGCCCCAATTCTTTCATCCTGCCTTTGTAGGAGAGATGCTCCAGTCTTCTAAAATCACCAAGTCCAACCATGCTGCCAGAGCAGGAGCAACTAAAGCAGATCACGTAGGAACATGTCCAGGTGGGTCTTGAAAATCTCCAGAGATGAAAACTCCACCATCATTCAGGGCAGCCTGTTCCAGTTTTCTGCCACCCTCGAAGTAAAGAAGTTCCTTCTCATATGTAGATGGAACTTCCTATGTTAAAGTGTATGCCCATTACCCCTTATCCTGTCACTGGGAACCACTGAGAAGAGTCTGGCTCCATCTTCCTGGCACCCATATTTGTAAGCATTAAGATTCCCCCTCAGCTTCCTCCAGATTAAACAGATTCAGGTCTCAGCCTTTCCTCATATGAGAGATGTTCCAATGATGTTTCAATTACAGCTGAGAAGAGCTTATAGAGTTAAGAGCTTCTCTGCTCCTCTCTCTCTAGAGGTTCCTCCCAACCCATACCATTCTATGATTTATGACAGCTGACCCCATAGGAAAGAGGTGACTCTGACGCTCTACTTTGCTCTGTTGAGGTCTCACCTAGAGTACTGTGACCAGTTCTAGGGCCCTCAACACAAGAACGGCATGGACCTGGGAGAGAGCCTACAGAGGGCTGCAAAAAGATCAGAGGGCTGGAACACCTCTTCTATGAAGACAGGCTTGAGAGAGTTGGGGTTGTTCAGCCAGAAGAGAAGGCTCTGAGAAGACCAACAGCAGGCTTTCCACCTGAAGTGGCCGACAGGCTAGATTTGGAGGGACTGTTTAGAAGGACATGTAGCACTAGGACAAGGGACAATGGTTTTGAGCTAGAGCAGGGTAGTTTTAGACTGGACATTAGGAAGAAGCTCTTTCCTGTGAGAGTGGTGGAACATGGAAACAAGTTGCCCAGGGAGGTGGTGAAAGCCCCATCCCTGGAGACATTCAAGGTCATCTATTTGGGGATATCCCTGCTGACTTCTCCTCCTTCTCCTTCTCCTTCTCCTTCTCCTTCTCCTTCTCCTTCTCCTTCTCCTTCTCCTTCTCCTTCTCCTTCTCCTTCTCCTTCTCCTTCTCCTTCTCCTTCTCCTTCTCCTTCTCCTTCTCCTTCTCCTTCTCCTTCTCCTTCTCCTTCTCCTTCTCCTTCTCCTTCTCCTTCTCCTTCTCCTTCTCCTTCTCCTTCTCCTTCTCCTTCTCCTTCTCCTTCTCCTTCTCCTTCTCCTCCTTCTCCTTCTCCTTCTCCTTCTCCTTCTCCTTCTCCTTCTCCTTCTCCTTCTCCTTCTCCTTCTCCTTCTCCTTCTCCTTCTCCTTCTCCTTCTCCTTCTCCTTCTCCTTCTCCTTCTCCTTCTCCTTCTCCTTCTCCTTCTCTCCTTCTCTTCTTCCTATATTCTTTTTCTTCTTTTTTTTGCTATTATATTATTACTATTTGTAGTAATAGTAGTAGTAAACCATTCCCATCTCAACACATGAGTTTTCTCACTTTGACACCATTATTATCAAGGTGTGATTCAGAGCACTATAAATAGGAAGGAATAAGAAGAAAATGTAGGGAAATTAAGCATTACAATAAGTAGAAAAATATTGTGTGGTCTAATACAATCCTACATAGTTATGAGAAGGGAAGGGAAGGGAAGGGAAGGGAAGGGAAGGGAAGGGAAGGGAAGGGAAGGGAAGGGAAGGGAAGGGAAGGGAAGGGAAGGGAAGGGAAGGGAAGGGAAGGGAAGGGAAGGGAAGGGAAGGGAAGGGAAGGGAAGGGAAGGGAAGGGAAGGGAAGGGAAGGGAAGGGAAGGGAAGGGAAGGGAAGGGAAGGGAAGGGAAGGGAATTAACCAGGTTGGAAGAGACCTTTGAGATCATTGAGTCCAACCTATCATCCAACAATATCTAATGAACTAAACCATGGAACCAAGCACCCCATCCAGTCTTTTCCTAAACATCTCCAGTGATGTTGACTCCACCACCTCCCTAGGCAGCCCATTCCAATGGCCAATCACTCTTTCTATGGAGAACTTCTTCTTAACATCCAGCCTAAACCTCCTCTGGTGCAGCCTCAGACTATGTCCTCTTGTTCTGGTGCTGCAATAGAGGCCTTCTAATACCCATTCTTGAGCAGAATACAAAAAAAAAAAAAAATAAAAATACATTAAAATTAATCATAAAAATAATAAAAGTAAAAATGTGTATCTTGCCTTAAAAATATGCTTCTTGTTACTTATGAACTGATATCAATATAGTTTAAAATATTTCCTCTAGTTTGCTTGAATTTCCAATGGTGACTTTGATCTAGATTTCAACAGGCTTTTCACTGCAAGTGGTGGTAGGATGAAGTGGAGAAAGGAATCAATATTAGTACCTAACAAATTCCCAAAGCTGGCAAAGGGAAACTGGCCTTCCTCTTAAGCAAAAAGTCCTTTAAAATAACCTTTCACATTTACTTTGATCTCACTTCTTCAGGTGTGAATAGGATCCCTTGAACTTTTTTTTTTCCTTTTTTTTTTTTAATGCAGAACTGGAGGACAGTCAATAGCAGCTGTGTGAAATGTAAAATCCCTTGAAGAAACATGGCTTTGCATTTATTATAGAAGAATATAAATTCATTTCATATGGGAAAAAAAAACAAAACTCTTCTCCAGAATGACAGAGGAGAAGGAGAAGGGAAAGGGAAGGGGAACAGAAAGGAGGGAAAAAAAAAAGGGAAAAAAAAAAAGACAAAACAAATAGGATAGGATAGGATAGGATAGGATAGGATAGGATAGGATAGGATAGGATAGGATAGGATAGGATAGGATAGGATAGGATAGGATAGGATAGACCAAGTTGGAAGAGACCTTCAAGATCATCGTGTCCAACCTATAATCCAACACCACATAGTCAACTAAACTATGCAACCAAGCACCCTGTCAAGTCTCCTCCTGAACATCTCCAGTGATGGTGACTCCACCACTTCCTCAGGCAGCCTATTCCAATGGGCAATCACTCTCTCTGTGTAAAACTTTCTCCTAACCTCCAGCCTAAACCTCCCCTGGTGCAGCATGAGAATGTCCTCTTGTTCTGGTGCTGGTTGCCTGGGAGAAGAGACCAACCTCTGCTTGTCTACAACCTCCCTTAAGGTAGTTGTAGAGAGCAAGAAGGTCACCCCTGAGTCTCCTCCTCTCCAGGCTAAGCAGCCCCAGCTCCCTCAGTCTTTCCTCATAGGGCTTCTATTCCAAGCCCCTCACCAACTTTGTTGCCCTTCTCTGGACACGCTCCAGCAAGTCAACATCCTTCCTAAACTGAGGGGCCCAGAACTGGAACAGGAGTCAAGGTGTGGCCTAACCAGTGCAGTGTACAGGGGCAGAATGACCTCCCTGTTCCTGCTGGCCATACTGTTCCTGATCTAGGCCAGGATGCCATTGGCCCTCTTGGCTGCCTGGGCACACTGCAGGCTCATGTTCATCCCACCATCAACCAGCACCCCCAGGTCCCTCTCTGCCTGGCCACTCTCCAGCCACTCTGACCCCACATAAAGACAAAAGGAAAATAAAGAGGAAAAAAAATAAATAGGAAAGCTGAGTAATGGAGATATTTCTGGAGTTTACTTGATTCTCTGCTAACTACACTTTGAACGCAGGTTGTTCAAGTGAAAAATAATTGCCTGAATCAGAAACTCGGGAAGGCTGTGGTTCAATAAGAAGTTGCAGTTCATATTTGTAAGGCTTGATTTCTATCTGAAATGTAGAAAATAATTCTGTTTTTTCTCATGCTTTTGAATGCTTCCTAAGAATTTTCTGAAGCTTTTTTTTTTGTTAAAAGCAATGCTAATTTCAATAATTACACATATATTTGTATGCTGATGCCTCTGTCTTCACTATTTATTCCCTCTAAGAATTACCTCTTACTATGTCACTACTGTATTTTCTTACTTAAAAAATCAATTTTTTTTCTCAATAGGATATGCAAAACGATGACTAAAGTCTTGAAATAGTCAGTGAACAACAGAAACCTTGCAACACCAGCATGAGAAGCAGAGCCAAATTCACGCCTCTTCAGCCACAGAATTTCTGAAGGAAGATAACAGCAGGTATAAATTTGCTGATTTTCAAGCTGCACGGGAGATAACGCATTCTAATCGCTCCTAAAATTATTTTTACAAACCACTGACTTCAACATAAACTCCTAAATGTCATCCATGTTTTCTTATCAAATTATGAACTGGATTTGCAAGCAAAACCCTGGCTGAGATTTAGACTGTTCGCCAGCCTGTTTCTATTAAACATCACAGAATTGTTTTGTTGGAAAAGATCATCCAGTCTAACCACTATCTCTCTACAACTCCCTGAAAGGAGGTCAGATTGCGGTGGGGGTTGCTCTCTTCTCCCTAATAGTAAGTGATAAGATGAGAGAAAATGTCTTCAAATTGCACCAGGGGAGGTTTAGGTTCGATAGTAGGAAATATTTCTCTCCTGCAAGAGTGGTCAGGCATTGGAACAGGCTGCCCAAGGAGGTGGTGGAGTCACCACATTGGGATGTTTCCAGAGATGGAGACTCCACGACCTCTCTGGGTAGCCTGTTCCAGTGCTCCACCACCCTTAAATTAATGAAGTTTCTCCTGATGTTTAAATGGAGCTTCTTACATTCAACTTTGTGCCTGTTACTTCTTGTCCTGTCACTGGGCACCACTGAAAAAAAGCCCTATCCTTCTGACCCCCACTCTTGAAGTATTGATCAGCATTGATGACATCCCCCTTCAGTCTTCTCTTAAAAAAAAGCCCAATTCCCACGGTCATTCCTCATCAGTGAGATATTCTAGTCCCCTAATCATGAAAATCACATGCAGTGTGCTACAGCAGATGTTGAAGCCACTTTGATCAGTGTACTTAGACACCTATATGTCCTCATTCCTCCTGACACTACTTTAACATTCTTCTGAATTTTGCTTACACACTATCATGACTTTTCATATTGTTTATTACTCCAGATCTCTATCTATCTATCTATCTATCTATCTATCTATCTATCTATCTATCTATCTATCTATCTATCTATCTATCTGTCTATCTATCTACCTATCTATCTATCTATCTATCTATCTATCTATCTATCTATCTATCTATCTATCTATCTATCTATAACTGGACTTCTCCACCTCTTAGATCATTTTAATATTTGATTGAGATTTATTTATCACAGGGAAAGGTGTTTGAAACGCACAACAGGGAGTGAATATATGTATACCTTTATTATTTTTTCTTCCTGTCAGCAGATCAAACTGTTACACACTCTTTTATACCAGCCCAAACACTTGCTTCTTTTCCCCACTTTTGAGTAGTCTCTGAAACCTCAAAGACCTTTAAATACCTTGAACTGATGTTTCTCTCACGAACAGTGTTGTTTAGAGCAACTCTTTTCATGGTAAAGCTGTGCCATTTTGTAGGGAAAAAAACCTACCTCTTAACACCATTTCCACGGGAAGTTCAAAGAGAATCAATTTTTTATTGCATCCAAGACTGGGCAAAATGTTCATTAAATATATATAGAGACCTAGATTCTAGCTGGAGAGGACTTCAGCAATGAACTTGAGGTGTGCCAGTTATAAATATCTGACTTGGCTTGCACCCTATACAACATTTTTTACATGTCATTGGTTATTTTTTTTTCCTTTTTTATAACTTAAGGGAATAAGTAAGAAGAGGTTTGTGGGTTGTTTTTATTTTTTTTTCTTTTTTTTTCTTTTTTTTCAGATTCAAATCACAAAAAATATCCTTTTGATATTCTAGGAATTGGATAAAAATGTTATTTTTAAATCCTCACTGTAGTGCACCAGCAAAGGCTCTTAAGTGACAGAACCATAAAATTTTTAGGGTTGGAAGGGACCTCAGAGATCATCCAGTTCTAACCCCCCTGCCATGGGCAGGGACACCTCACACTACATCAGGTTGCTCACAGCCACATCCAGCCTGGCCTTAAAAACCTCCAGGGATGAGGTTTCCACCACCTCCCTGGACAACCTGTTGCCGTGTCTCTTCCCCTCCTGGGGAAGAACTTCTTCCTAACATCCAATCTGAATCTATCCATTTCTACTTTTATTCCATTCCCCCTTGTCCTATCATTACCTGACACCCTAAAAAGTCCCTCACATACCAAATTAATCTGCTGCAACTAGAAATGGGTCAGACTATAAGATACTTATCCAAACATTCATGTATATCAAACTTTTTAGAAGCTGAAGTGAAAGTCTTAATTCCTTCTACTGGTTTAAAAGCACAGCTTTGCCAAGAAATAAAAGAGTGGTGCATGTGTGACATTGGTCTGCATAGGTTCTTCTGTTCAGAGATTCTGTTTGCAGCTCTTCTATTCAAGTATTTCAATTTCTGGCATATGCAAGCACACAAAGAATGGCTTAGAAGTGTGAAGAAGATGCAGAGTGGGTAAGAGATAAGTGGTTATCAATACTGAATGAATTATTAGAGGAGAAGAGAAGGCTCCAGTGAGACCTTCTAGTAACATTCCAGTGTTTGAAGGATGCTCCAGGAGAGCTGGGGAAGGAATTTTGACAAAGGCATGGACCAACAGGAAAGTGGTAATGGCTTCAAACAGGAAAAAGCTGGACTGACATGAGACATGAGAAGCTGTTTCTTGCCCTTAAAGGTGGTGAGGCTCTGGAACAAGTTTTCCAGAGAAGTTGTGATGGTTGCAAGCCTGAAAGTGGTGAAAGCCACATTGCCTGGGACCTTGAACAATCTACAGGTGTCCCTGCTCATGGCAGGGGGGTTGGATACTGAAGGTCCATTTCAACACACACCATCTGATGATTCTACGATTGGTAATAATGTTATCATGATAGTTGAGTTTGTTTATTAATAATCAGTTATAGCAAATTCTTGTGGTGAGCAGAACTGATCTCCCTGAGTTTCTCATATATTTCTTCTGCAGCTTTGGGGACCAACTATTAATGAGATTCTAGCAAGCTTCCAAATCTCTTTGAGTATGCAATTAGAGTTATTACCAGGGTTCACTGCCCTGAATCTCCCACCTCATTCTCACCACTCCCAAAACAGCCCACCAGCACATTGTGCATTCTTATTTCCATAACAAGCTTATTTGTAACTGAAATTGTGAGTGAAATGAGATAACTCTGTGTTACACTCACAAAATATCAAAGTTAAGACCTTTGTGGAAAAGATGTTCACTCATGATTCAAGGAATTATCAAGGAAACCTGAGTCTTGCTGAAAAAAACACCCCAACATTTTCCATAAAGTATTTGACAGGCTGGGAGGATTGAGGTTGTTCAGCATGGAGAAAAGAAGGCTCCAGGGAGACCTTAAAGCAGCCTTCCAGTACCTGAAGAGAGCTACAAAAAGACTGGGGAGGCACTATTTATAAAGGCTTGTAGCAATAAGACAAAGAGCAACGTTTTTAAAGTATCACGGTATCACAGTATCACCAAGGTTGGAAGAGACCTCAAAGATCATCAAGTCCAACCTGTCACCACAGACCTCATGACTAGACCATGTCACCAAGTGCCACGTCCAATCCCCTCTTGAACACCTCCAGGGATGGTGACTCCACCACCTTCCTGGGCAGCCCCTACTTCCCCTGGTGCAGCTTGAGAGTAGAGCAGAGTAGATTTATATTGGACATTAGGAAGATGGTGTTTCCTATGAAGGTGGTGGAATGCTAGAACAGGTTGCAGGCCCCATGACTGGAAACATTCAAGGTCTGGCTTGATGGGGCTCTGATCAACCTGCTCTGATTGGGAATGTGCCAGGCAGCATTGGACTAGATGACCTTTAAAGGTCCCTTCTAACCCAGTGTATTCTATGATTCTTTGATTTTCTGGTTAATTTTTCACTTTATGGTTGAAGGCCTTAAATTTCTAATTAAAATAGCATAAATTAATTTCATTATGATTTTTTAATTTCTATTTTTTTTTTTACTGATTTGAAAAGATACTCTATATCTGAAAAAAAAAAAAACCACCAACCCTGCTTTGACAGTTCTGCTTTAGAATTTCTGATAAAAGTCTCTTATGTAGGCACTTGTTTGAAGTAACCCGAACAGGGCTTCTTATTTCCATTTCAAGTCAGGACTGTTCTGTAACATAAATATCTTATAAATATAAAAGGTTTCCACACCATCACCCTTCCAGCAGTAAGATCATATTAAAATCAACTAGTACTTTTACAAGATGTGTCTTGGTTTTTTTTTTTCTAAGCCTATTGATTGTTAGTCTGCAGGGGCAGGGAAAAAAAAAGGTCTTTGAATTTATAACATACTGCTCCGGCTGTAGCTGTATCCCATCACTAAAGGAAGATACTACAGATTTTATGAAAAGAACAAATCATAACTGCCTTTGTTTATACTTCCCCCCCTCAAAAAAAAAAAATAAAATAGCTTAAAATCATATTATATGAAAAAATTCAAACTGGGTAGAAGTGATCACAAACTGTAAGCACACTGGATGTAATCATAGAACAGGTTGGGTTGGAAGGGACCTTTTAAGGTCATCTAGTCCACCCCCTCTTCAGTAAGGAGGGACATAGAAAGGGTGATTGGCCATTGGAATGGGCTGCACAGGGAGATGGTGGAGTCACCATCACTGGAGGTGTTTAGGAAGAGTTTGGACGGGGTGCTTGGTGCCATGGTTTAGTTGATTAGATGGTGTTGGACAATAGGTTGGACTTGATGATCTCAAAGGTCTCTTCCAATCTGATCTGATCTATTCTATTCTATTCTATTCTATTCTATTCTATTCTATTCTATTCTATTCTATTCTATTCTATTCTATTCTATTCTATTCTATTCTATTCTATTCTATTCTATTCTATTCTATTCTCCAAGCCTGGAAATATTGGAAAATAGGTTGGCTTGGCTAGGGCCTTCAGCAACCTGGGCTAGTAAGACTTGTCCCTGCCTAATGCAGGGGGGGTTGGAATCAGATGATCACGAAGATACTTCCAACCCAAACCACTCAATGAAACCATTTCGATTTCAGTTTTAGGGCTCAGTAAAGATCTTAACACGCTGTTCTAATGGATTTCTCAAAATAACAGCAATAAAAATGCATTATGCTGGAAAATTAAATTGTAAATGCAATTCAGTGGAGCTACATGCCTGTGGATGATCACAAAATAAGTGAACACAAACCAGAGTAGATTCTATTTGTTTCCTTATTTCACAGACACACATTTGTTGTGTTGTCGTTTGTCACTGTATTTTACTCTGTGTTGGGAATAAGATAAAATAATTACAGTTATCTTTTACTTCCAGGTCAAATGAAAGAACAGTTGTTAATTACTCATTAATGTGTTTTATTTGTCATATATTTTCAAGAAGACCCGAGTTTTGCCTCTAACATCTGTCACCTGCTTGTTTTAAATCAGAGTTTTTGAAGTTGCTGCAAGTAGTTTTCCTAATCATAACAATAAAGGAGAAAAAGTTGTTCAATCACATTTACACTTGCAATCAAGTTTAGCATCTCACCACTGTATTCATTAATTCATGCGTTCTTTTAGTGTAAAACTGGCCAAAGCACTGGCTAATCCAGCCTCTTTATTAGGTTTTGCAGTTTCATATTCTTCTAATTATGCTCAGGAACTCAAGATAAGCCTTTTATCAGGCAGCACGGAAAATTGCCATGCCTAATATAATAACTGGAGCAATATAAGCAGTTTATTAAGGAGAAAAGCTCCTTCCAGACTAGATTAGATGCTGACTGCCATTCGGTGGCTGGACTTCGGATGAGAAGGAAGATTTGAAACTGTCCTGGGGTTGGTTTGCTGCGGTTTTCTGCACATAGTCTAAGGTAATTGAGCATTGCATAATTTCCAGTAAAACTCTTTCTCTCAACCCACAGTTGTTTGGGTTTTTTAATCTGTTACTTTCCCTCCCATCTGTGTGGGGAGAGAACAGCTTGTGGGAATGAGCTGCATTAACCCAGGACAGAGACTTACTCTTTGAGAGTTCAGGGAGGGAGAGACTGAATCATTTTAACTAGAAGTGAATCACAGAGTCACAGAATTGCTTCAGTTGGAAGAGACCTTTCAATCATTGAATCCAACCTCCAACCTAACATCACCATGGCCATTAAACCATACTCCAAAGTACCATGGCCACATACTTTATAAACACAGTGACTGCACCACCTTGCTCAGCCTGCTCCAATAACTAACCTTTTCTTTCTTTCACAAAAGAAATTGTTTCTAATATAAAACCTAAACCTATCCTAGTGCAGCTTGAGACCATTTCCTCTCATCATTTGTCACTAGGGAGAAGAGACTGACCCCCACTTCTATCTCTTTTCAGGGAGTTGTAGAGAGCAATGAGCTGTCCCTGAGCTTCCTCTTCTCCAGACTAAACAATGCCAGTTTCCTCAGCTGCTCCTCACCAGACCTGTTCTCCAGACTCTTCACCAGCTCCACTGCCTTTCTCTGGACATGCTTCAGCAGCTCAATGTCTTCTGTCTGGGGCTAAGTCATATTCCTCAGCACCACATATCTGCTTCTCAGAAATGCCTCCAGGCATGGGGATTCAATTACCTTCCTTGGAAGCCTGTTTCAGTCAAGAAGTTTCTTCTAAGATCCAACGTATACCTTCCTTGGTGCCACTTGAGGCCATTTCCCCTCATTCCATCACTTCTTCCTAGGGAGTAAAGACCAACACCCAGCTGGCTCCAGCATTCTCTCAGGTAATTGTCAGCATATATGTTACATACATTTTTTTATGGGACCTGTAGCTTAAAGCTCAGTTGTCTAGATACAAAATAATTATCTGGCAAATCTCATTCCTGAAGGTTCTTAGCCCTCACTAGGCACTAATACATTCTCAGAATTACCAGGGTTTATTTAGGTGCTTAAACTGAGCTACCACATTTTAACAAAGCACAGTATTTACTGGAATAAGATATGTAATCTATATTCTCTTGAGATGCTAAAATAACATAGAATGGTTTGGGTTGGAAGGGACCTTGAGGATCATCTAGTCCCAAACCCCCGTGGCATTTGCAGGGGTATCTTCTCTTTGACTAGGCTGCTCAAGGCCTCTTTGCAATCAGAAAATCTTAGTAACTTAGCACTATCCAAACACACAATAATCATGCACATATCTGTGAATGATCCACTACACTGCTCAGAGACACTGAGAGCAAGAAATTCAGCCAACTAGGAGAACATGTTCAAAAAGGGATTGGATGTGGCATTTGAAGCCATGGTTTAGTAGTCATGAGGTCTTGGGTGACAAGTTGGACTTGATGATCCTTGAGGTCTTTTCCAACCTTATTGATTCTATGATTCTAACATCATCTCCTTGTCCTACTGTTTCATCTTTCTTCCTTCTGTATAAGTTCATTCCTCATTCTTTTGTGCATAATTATACTCACTGTTCCCTTGACATTTTATTTCATAATCAATCTTTTCTGCTGCAGTTTCTGAATCTTCTGTCAAAAGCATCAAATATATTCAGTGCTAATATTACTTTATTTCCCAATTTTTGTGACCATTGACCTTCAACACTTCTGCTCTGTGCTGCCTTCTCATCTGGCACAGGTTACACTATCTTTATTGTATTTTCATCAGGAAATCAGAATTTAATCTATATGATGCATACCTTAACTGCAGTTTAGAATGTTCCTCATGAACTATAGGTATTGTAAGGATGGAGAGTTCAAACACATTCAAACATTCACCAAAATGAAATTTTCCACCTCTTGAACCTACCCTTATAAAATTGAAAACAATCCTTTCTTATTCTGCTTTTGGCTTGAAAACAGAAAGAAATAAAAGCCAGTAAAAAAATAAAATATAAAAAAAACCTTCCCCAAACTCATAAATAAAACTAAATTGAATTTAAATTTAGCTGTGCACAAACTTGAGAGTTGATCTTGGAGCTAGAACTTTTACAGATTTTGCTCCATGTTTTATAGAAAAATGATTTTTATTTCAGGCAAACTTACTTTAGTCTGGGAAAAAAATAATGAATACTCTAACTGCTTCTTCTTTATTTAAAAAAAGTAACTCAAGATAATTTACTTTTTAGTTTAAGTTTTCAGATAAAGTTACTGCAAATGTTACAACATTCTACACTTTTTACAACCATGGAATGGTTTGAATTGAAAGGGACCTTCAAGATTATCTAGTTCCAATTCCCTCTGCCATAGGCAGGGACACCTTCTACAACACCAGTTTGCTCAAGATCCTGTCCAACCTGGCTTGCAACCTTTCCAGGTTTGGAACCTCCACAACTTCTCTGGGTGTGGTGCAGCAGACACGCTGGAGGGAAGGGAGGCCATCCAGAGGGACCTTGACAGGCTGGAGAGGTGGGCACAAGCCAACCTCATGAGGTTCAACAAGAGCAAGTGCAGGGTCCTGCATCTGGGTCGAGGCAATCCCAGGCACAAATACAGGCTGGGCAGTGACTGGCGGGAAAGTAGCCCTAAGGAGAGAGACTTGGGGGTGCTGGTGGACAAAAAGCTCAACAGGAGCTCTCAATGTGCACTTGCAGCCCACAAAGCCAATCAGATCCTGGGCTGCATCAGGAGAAGTGTGGCTAGCAGGTCGAGGGAGGTGATCCTCCCCCTCTACTCAGCCCTGGTGAGACCCCACCTGGAGTACTGTGTCCAGTTCTGGAGCCCCTATTACAAGAGGGATGTGGAGGTGCTGGAGCGTGTCCAGAGAAGGGCCACAAGGATGATCAGAGGGCTGGAGCACCTCTCCTATGAGGACAGACTGAAGAAGTTGGGGCTGATCAGTCTGGAGAAGAGAAGGCTCCGAGGTGACCTAATTGTGGCCTTCCAGTATCTGAAGGGGGCCTACAGGAAGGCTGGGGAAGGACTTCTCAGGATCTCAGGTAGTGATAGGACTAGGGGGAATGGAATGAAGCTGGAGGTGGGGAGATTCAGGCTAGATGTGAGGAGGAAGTTCTTCACCATGAGAGTGGTGAAACCCTGGAATGTGTTGTCCAGGGAGGTGGTCGAGGCCCCGTGCCTGGAGGTGTTTAAGCCCAGGCTGGATGAGGTTCTGTCCAGCCTGATCTAGTGTGGGGTGTCCCTGCCCATGGCAGGGGGGTTGGAACTAGATGATCCTTGTGGTCCCTTCCAACCCTGAATGAAACTATTAAACTATGAAACTATGAAATTTGTTCCAGTCCCACACCACTCCCATAGGGATCAGTTTCTTCCTCATGTCTCATCGTAGTCCATATTCTCCCAGTTTGAAGCCATTCCCCCTCTTCCTGTCACTCCATATCTTTGTCAGTAGTCCCTCTCCAGCTATACTGGATGCCTCCTTCAAATACTGGAAGACTAGCAGAAGGTCTAGCCTTCTCTCCTCCAGGCTGAACAAGCCAAACTCTCTCAGCCTGTCTTCACAGCAGAGATGCTCCAGCCTTCTGATTATCTTTATGGCCCTCCTCTGGACCTGCTGTAGCAGTTTCATGTCTTTCTCGTGTTGGGGGCTCCAGAGCCAGTCCTAGGATTCCAGGTGGCAGAACACCCTCCCTCACCTGCCACCCATGCTGCTGGGAATGCAACCCAGGGTATGGCTGGTTTATGGGCCACAAGCTCACATTGCCAGCTCATGTTGAGCTTCTCAGTATCCAGCACTTCCAAGTCCTTCTCCTCCATTCTCCACCCAGCCTGGATTTCTGTTTGGGATTGCCCCAACCCGTGTTCAGAACCTGTCTAAGATATTACTCTCTGCAAAAGAAACATCCCTGTATCAGTTAGGTAACATCCTTTCTCTGAATAACTAATGGGGAAAGAGAGGTTTAAAGCCAGTAAGAAATATAAGACAGAATGTGTTCAAACAGGCCATTTTGAAACCTCTGAAGCTTGAATAGCTGTGAGTGGGAAGATGGATCAAGTAAAGAGTGTTGCAGTTTCGGTGTCATCCACAGCTGACATTTATCATTCTTGTTGCAGTAAGGCGAGAAAAATTAAGGACCCCTGAGAGAACAGAACAAGGTATTGATCAGAGCTTTGTAAGCTCTGCAATCTTGTACTTGAATCTGGAGTAAGGTCTTTAAAAGAGCTGTGTAAGCTCAAAACTTGGCTTTGTTTGAACATGTGAATAAATACTAACATGGTTGTATCTGGGCTTGCTGGTGAATAAAAAACAACAAGCAAAAAGTGCAATCAGGATGCATTTGATGTACAGCTACAGTTCTGCTGTTATTGCTGAATGACACAGTTGTGCAACTTTTCCCTTTTATTCTTAGCATCAGCTTCAAACTGCTATACCATGAGTACCTAATATTATAGATCTATTTGTTGTTGTCAGCTAGACTAATCATGGGAGTAAGAGTTTAGAAAGAGAATTAAGGCACTTGCAGTTTTACCCTTCAACCTGATCCATCAGAGCAGAGAATTTCACCAAAAAATATCTCTTGTGGTGGGGGTTATGTGCATTTAAAAACCTGAATCAAGGAAAAAGCTTTCATCTGTCAAAAGCTTTTATAAGGGAAGCAATGATATGGCATTTCAGGATGTGGTCTAGTGGTCATGGAGGTGTTGGATAGAAGGTTGGACTTGATGATCTTAAGACCATTATGGTCTTTTCCAACATTGATCATTCAGGGCAATCCCAAGCACCAATTAAAGCTGGGCAGTGACTGGCTTGAGAGCAGCCCTGAGGAAAAGGACTTGGGGGTGCTGGTGGATGAGAAGCTCAACATGAGCCACCAGTGTGTACGTGCAGCCCAGAAAGGCAATCACATCCTGGGCTGCATCTAGGAAACACATGCTTCAAATAATTACCCCAAAACTCACAGAAAATGAACAGAATAAAAGGTGGCATGATGAAGTGCTGAAATATTCTAAGGTAGGAAAAGAAGAACACGAAGAATTGAAATGCATAGCTATGTAGCACATTTCATAAGGTTTGTAAAGTCATACACAGTAATCATCCCTTCTTTTTTTTTTTTTTTCTCAAGATGAAGTAAGCAGTCCTTACTTTGTTGTCTCTTGGTGCCTTTGGTCTCCCTTACTTTGCTCTCCCTAGGATTCATGCAAAGGTTAAAGTTATTTACTCCTGTTTTACTCTGTCTCCCCTGGGGTGCAGGTGTTTGGGATGAGTCAGATGCATCACCAGGAGAGTCCTTTCCTTACACTGACTTGTATGGTTCAAGTATCACCATGTAGTCCTGCTGCAACTCAAATACTCCTTGTCTCCTGGAAAGTGAGCTGAGGACCACTGCTCTCCACCCAGAACTTCCTGAACCAAAATGCATGTCCTGGGACATGCCCCCTTCACAAAAGAAATTTTCAACTTGACATTTCTGGGTGAGGTGTGGGAAATAGGTTTTACATCTCTTTTCCTCTCCTGCCTAGATGGAGAAATACTCACAGGAAGATGTAGAAGTAGTTTGCTGGCTTCTGTTGGGACCTAACCCAACATAGCAACTCTGCCAGCTACGCTGGTCCTTCTCTATTGATGGTTTGGCTTCTTTTTTTCTCCCTCTGTACTTGTCTTTCAATAGATCTTTTCACTCTTTGTTTGCATACTGTGTGAGCTGAAACTTATTTCTCTGCCTGTGGGCTCCAATTGTGCAGGAAATTCAGCTGCCAAAGCTTGAATGTGTGCAATAAAAAGGTCCAAAGAGCTTGAAGTGTAACAGCTTAAAGAGCTGGGACATAAAAAGTCTGCAAGGCCTGGGCTGACAGAGTGGAGTAGAGTAGAAAGGACTTCTATATGAGGCATGTAAAAGTGGCAGAGTCCGAAAACTTCAGATGCCAAGGCACAGAGCTGGGAGAGATAAAAAAGAAGTCAGTAACCAAAATGCATTTGCATTATTTGTTTTCTCTTTTGAACAACAAGTGTTTACTACAGGAAGGAGTAATGAGAGGTAGTAAAGGAGGTAGAGATATAAAAAATACAGAATCACAGAATGCATTTGGTTGAAAGAGGCCATCAAAGGTCATCTTGTCCAGCCCTGCTGCAGGGAGAAGGGACATTCCCAACCATGTCAGGTATCTCGGGGCCCCATCAAGTTTTACTTTAAATGTCTCCAGAGGTGGTGCCTCAACCCCATCCCTGGGCAACCCTTTCCAGGATTTTACCACTCTCATTGTAAAGAACTTCCTCCTGATGTCCATCCTAAATCTACCCTGCTCCAGTTCCAAACCATTGTACCTAGTCCTGCCACCACAAGCCCTTCCAAACAGTCCCTTTGTGGAGGTTCCTTTCAGATATTGAAATGCAGCTACAAGGTCTATTAGAAGTCTTCTCTAGGCTGAACAATCACATCTCTATCAGCCTGTCCTCATAGTAGAGGTTCTCCAGCCCTCTGATCATCTTCATTAGTAGAGGAGGTTCCATGTGAACTTTCACAGATTCACAGATTGCATCAGATTGGAAGGGACCCTCAAAAGTTCCCTTTGTCCAACTCCTTTGAAATGAGCAGGTACACCTCCAAGTAAATCAGGCTGCCCGCAGCCACATCAGCTCTGATACTGAATGGCAACTTGTTCCACTATTTAATCACTAGAAGAAACTTGAGGAGAAGCTTCTTTACTTTGAAGGTATTGGAGTAATGCAGCAGGTGGCCCAGAGAGAATGTGGAGTCTTCTTCCCTGGAGTCCTTCAAAACCCAGGTAGATGTGTTCCTGTGTGACCTACTGTAGATAACCCTAAGGTAGCAGGGAGGTTGGAGTAGCTAATCTTCAGGCTAAACCACCCTAGCTATCTCAGCCTCTCCTCATAAGGCAGGCTCTCCAAACCCTTCACCAGCTTCATTGCCCTTCTCTGGACATGCTCCAGAACCTCAATGTCCTTATACTGTGATGCCCAAACCTGGACACAGTACTCAAGGAGAGCAGTGATGGGTATAGGGAAACAATCACCTCTTTACTCCTGATGACCACGCCATTTTTTATACAGACTAGGATGTTTATTCCTATCCTTAGGAGACTTATCAAGGATATTTTCAATGATTCTCATTCTTATTGCTCCTCATCCAAACAACTTTTAAACAACTCCAGTGGTGACTGCACCACTTCCCTGGCAGCCTGTTCCAGTGTTCAATGACCTTTTCAATGAATAACGTTTTTTTCCTATATCCAAACCGAACACCCCTGATGCAATTTGAAACCATTTCCAAGATTGAAAATTGCAATCCAATTTAACAGGAAATAATTCTTACTTGTTTGAAAAATGACAACAACCACTAAACAAAGAAAAACATAAAAACTTGAAAGTTATATTATTTTTTTTGTCAAGCTTTCACTTCTATGATTTGTTTAGAATATTTAGACCTGTGAACACTTTCCCTAAAGCTCTTTGATGTCTTTCCCAAATCACAGAATCACCAAGGTTGGAAGAGACCTCAAAGATCATCAAATCCAACCTGTCACTACAGACCTCATGACTAAGCCATGACACTAGTGCCACATCCAATCCCCTCTTGAACACCTCCAGGGATGGTGACTCCACCACCTCCCTGGGCAGCCCATTCCAATGGCGAGTGACACTCTCAGTGAAGAACTTTCTCCTCACCTCCAGCCTAACCTTTTTATTATTATGTTATCCAAAATATTTAGGATGCCTTGATTCTTCACTGAAGAGATAGTATTTTAGGGCTTTAAAACATTTTGTAGCTCATTAAAAAGCTTTCATTAAAAAGCAATTAAAATAAAGCAGCACAAATTAAGTTAGCTGAGGGAGCCTGATGTGGAGTTCTAAGACAGTCCTGTAGAATTCTTAACACTCTCTTCCTCAGCCAGGTCAAACAGGGATCTTCATTCATATTTAAATTCCAGATAAGATTCAGAGAGAAGGTTTAGTATCATATTTTCCAGATCCAATTAATAACATCTGGACATCTGGGAACAGATTTAGAAGTGCTAAATGTGCAACAGCTAAGAAATTCATGTGCCAGATGAGAGAAGTAGGGAGTAGAATATGAGTAGTCAGGATTAAAAAAAAAAGAGTGTTTCAGTGAAGCTCTTCATGCTTTGTTTCACCCCACAAATGTGAGAAAGCAGAAAAGGGAAAAACACCAAAACAACAGGAAGATTTAGCTCCTGATCCTCCCCTGACATCTAGTAACCAGGGCAAGTATCCTCAGCAAAGGGACAAGGAGCTGACAAGCAACTGCTAAGTGAGAGAATAAAACAAAAACAAAACCCCACACCTTAGATTAGGTAGGGAGAGCAAAAGGTTTGCCTGATATGGAAAAAAATAGAGCTATTCATTATGAAGTTTAATGTGGGCACTTTCCAGTGGGAGCCAGTGGTAGGATAAGAGGTGATGGGCATAAATTATAACCCAGGACTTTCCAACTAAATGTAGAGAAATACTTCTTCACTTTAAGGGTGATGAAACACTGCAGCAGGATACCCAGAGAGGTTGTGGAGTCTCCTTCTCAGGAGAGATTCCAAACCTTTCTGGACATTTCTATCCTGGGCAGCCTAATCAGGGTGACCCTGCTTTAGCAGTAGGGATGGACTAGATGATTTCCAGAAGTCCCTTCCAACCCAGGCTGTAGAAATAAAACTAAGCCAGGAACTCAAAACCCAAACCCACCAACCAAACATAGGAAACCCCAAATCCAAAAAGTCTAAACAAAAGCCAAGGTTTTGAATTTGAATCTAATGTAGAAGAAAACAATGTCACTTATTTCAGACCTAGCATGTTTAATTATGTTAGTGCCCAGCTACACATAAAAATGAGAACTGTAAGAGCCATGTGCAGATCAATAATTTAGATGCACAACATTAGGGTCAAAGAGATACTGCTACGTCTTAAAAGAGAGGCCACTGTCAAACAGTGGCAAACATTCCCAAAATTGACAAGGAGGGTTCTCTCTTTTAGTGTCCTGCAACTGTGAGCTCCACCTGTCCAGAATGAAAATGCCACTGTTTTCCTTCACACATACCCAACAAAATGTTTGGAAATGGACAGCAAGCCAAAGCTTGCAAGCTTTAAGTGCCTACAGATAATAGAATCATTAAGTTTGAAAAAGACCTCAGAAGTCATCAAGTCCAACCATCAAGCTAACACCACCATGCCCACTAAACCATGTCCTGATGTGCCATGTCTGCATGATTTCTGAACACCTCCCTAGGCAGTCTCTCAGCCTCTCCTCTTCACAGAGATGTTCAACACACTTCATCGTCTTTGTGGCCGTCTGTCAGACTCTCTGAAGCAGTTCCCTGTCCCTCTTGAACTGGGGAGCCTAGAACTGGATGGTATGCTCATCAGGGCAACACCAGCTTATAAAGTACCATCAAATACATGGGAACTAGTTTCTCAGACATATAGTCACTCTGAAGGAACACCTTGGAAGTGTGTAAGACATACACAAGTGAAGATGTGGTATACTGAAGAATGAGTGTAAAGAGAGAATCTGAGGACAGACAATGTCAGTTTAAAACAAGTACAGCACTGAAACCAACCTTGAAAGCTGCTACTGTCTTCTGAAAGGAACTACAGGCTCACAGTTCCCTTTTAAATTACAAGAGGAGCATTTAAGGTGCACTCCACACCATTAGGTTCTGACCTTATGCCTTTAAGAAGGTGTCAAAAGCCTACTGCAGTGGCACTGTGAATAGCTGGTCTTTTCATTTCTGCTTCCTTCACCCCACACTCAAGGACTCTCAGATGACATGCAGGGATATACATGACAAAACTCTCCCTTAAATAAAGGGGATGGGTCCTATCTATCCTTCTAGACATTAGTAAGTCCAGACACTGTAGAATTTTGATGATATTAATACATCATTTGCAGAAGTTTAGATTTTGTGCCATTTTAGGGAGAGGAGAAGAAGTGAACTGAGAGGGGGAGTAGAAAAAGATAAATGAGCCAAGGTCATGAAATAGCTTATGCTAGGTCAGAGGACCCAGTGATATGAAGTAAATAAAAAAAAAGAAGTTGGATTGGACAAGGCAATATGAATGTGAAGCTAGAAGTGATTCATCAGATTAGGAAGTGTTTGTTGAATACCATGAGCCCCACAGAGATCCTGAAATTACAGACAGAGCAGAAGATATAAATAAATACTACCTGCAACTGTGAGGTCAATAGATGATTTTGCAGAGACACCTCCTGATCTACAACCTCTGCCACTGCATGTTTAAGAAGTGAAGGAAATCTCAAGAGTGCAGATTAGGTTGTAGTGAAGTGGAGGTCGGCCTCTTCACCATAGTACCAGGTGATAGAACGAGAGAAAATGGACTGAAGGTGTGCCAGGGGATGTTAAGGTTGGGTATTAGGAAAAAATTCTTTCCTGCAAGAGTGGTCAGGCATTGGAGCAGGCTGCCCAGGGAGGTTCTGGAGTCACCATCCCTAGACATATCAAGGAATGCGTGGAAATGGCGCTTTGGGGACATGGTGTGGTGTGTGTAGCTGACAGTCAAACTCGATGATGTTAGAGGTCTTTTCAAACCAAACAATTCAATGATCACTTTGACCCTTTTTGTTTTCCTTTCTGTGAGATGAAAATGCGTCATCTCTGAAAACTGCTTAACTCTGAAATAGTTTAAGCAGAAAAGCTTTCTCCTCTGATGAACTACTTGTAAGAAGCAACACTGCCAAACAGACAGTAGAAAAATGGAACCAAATGCCTCTGTAGTGATGTTAATCCTTGGCTTCTACACCATGTTCCTACAGCAATGTGCCTTGCCACTAATTGTAGCATGCAGCAGCCACAGTAGACCTGACGTATTAGGGATGATTAGAACTGTCTGCTAGAGCTCTGATTTGGTGATGTGCTTCTGCCGTCTGCTCCAGCTTCCCCTGTAGCTGTGGTTAGGCCACACCTCAAGTACTGTGCACAGTTCTGGGCCCCTCAGTTTAGGAAAGATGTTGACTTGCTGGAACATGTCCAGAGAAGGGCGACAAAGCTGGGGAGGGGTTTGGAGCACAAGCCCTATGTGGAGAGGCTGAGGGAGCTGGGGTTGCTTAGCCTGCAGAAGAGGAGGCTCAGGGGAGACCTTATTGCTCTCTAGTATGATATAATTCTGTATATTTATGGCACAAATGCTTGTCTAAAAAAGCACTGAAAAAATACTCTAATCCCTAAAAGAAAAACCAGCGTGTCTACACAAGATTGTGCTAATCCTTGAATGTAGGAAGGAGTGATCAATTGTCTCCTACCAGCTGAAGCAACCTAAAACTCCCGGTGGTTATGGCTGAGGTATTTGAACTGGAGATCAGTGTCAGAGGCTGTTTTTCTCTTCCACCTGTGTCAGCACCACAGATCTTAAAAGAAAACAGAGGACACTTATGTTCTGGTGGCTTTGCACTATCACAGCGAAGGAGGTGAGGGGGAAGTGACAGCTCTTGTTTGTCCTTACAGTTTGAGTTCTTCCTGAGGATCTTGTACTAAAAATATCCAGCACAATAGATTTTTAAAGCAAAGATTGTTGCCTCTTGCTCATAGAATCATGGAATCATTAAGGTTGGAAAAGACCTATAAGATCATGAAGTCCAACCTTCAACCCAACACCACCATGGGCATTAAACCATGCCCCAAAGTGCCATGTCTGCATGTTTTTTGAACACCTCCAGGGGTGGTGACTGCATTACCTTCCTGGGAAGCCTGTTCCAATGCCTAACCACCTCCCCTGGTGCAACTTGAGGACATAATTAAACCCAAATTCATAAGTAAACCCAAAGGATGGGTTTACTCATGAAAGGATTTTTTGTCTACACGCTGAGGTAGCACCAATGTTAAATTATCTTTTTTATTGTGTGGTGGGTTGTCTATGAGGCAGCATGACAAGGCAACACTCACCCCAGTTCAGCTGCACACTGTATTTCAGAGCAAAGGAAGCAGGGGTGAAATGCAAAGTGCAGCTAGAACATTGAATTAGTTCTCATGCCCCATCTGTGCATCCTGCTATACCTCCCTTCTCGTCCCCAGCTTTGCAGTGCACTTTGTCATTTCAGAGCAGAGCCACAGAGATCTGAAAAAAATGTGAACACAAGTAGAAAAAAAAATCCTCCCCAATGCCTGATTTTGTCACATTGAATTTGTTTCAAATGAACTGCAAGATAAAAAATAAAGTTAGGAGTAAGAATAAGGTCCCCAACCAAAAAGGAAGTGATTTTATACATATCTGGCTGATGATTCTCATTTCCTACTGATTTTTTTTCAGCAAGTAATCTCCAGAACCCTGCACATTTGCTCTAAAATATGTTTGTGTGCTCATACAGTATCTGAAATCAATGAAATCAGCACAAAGGAAATGAAGTGAATCTGGAGCTACCCCAGTCAAACATAGAATCATAGGATGAACTGGGTTGATAGGGACTTTTAAAGCTCATCTAGTCTAAACTCCTTTGCAGTAAGTAGGAACGTCTCCCTTTAGTCAACACTGCTGAGTTCTGGGTTCAGTTTTGGGGCTCTTAGTACAAGAAAGACATTGAAGTGCTGGAGCAGATCTAGAGAAGGGCAACAGATCTGGTAAGGGGTCTGGAGAACAGGTCTGATGAAGTGCAGCTGAGGGAACCAGGGTCGTTTGGTTTGGAGAAGAGGAAGCTGTGGGGGAGACCTTCAGGCTCTCTACAACTCCCTGAAAGGAGTTTGGAGTGAGGTGGGTGTCAGTCTCTTCTGCTAAATATCAAGTGATAGGATAAGAGGAAACGACTTCAAATTGTGCCAAAGAAGGTTTAGGTTGGACATTAGAAGAAACTTCTTCACCAAAAGTGTTATGAAACACTGGAATAGACTCCCCAGGGAGATGGTGGAGTCACCATTCCTGGAGGTATTTAAAAGCTGCTAAGATGTGGTGCTGAGGGACATGGTTTAGCCCCAGGCTTGGTGGAGTTAGATAGTGGCTGGACTTGATGATCTTAAAGGTATCTTCCAACCAACATGATTCTATGATTCTATTCCACATTACCAGGCTGATTCTAATCATGGCACTTCAGGATAATGGTTTAGTGAGGACCGTGGTGTGGTTTTGAGGGTTCGACTTTATGATCTTTTCTAGCTTTAGTGATTCTATGTTCTAACCCAAATGTAGATCTTTGAAACAACTTTTCCACAATATCTCTGGTTTGTCTGTACTGAAAATGCAGCCCCACGTTCCTGCAGCTATTGCCTGAAGGAACATTCCAATATTAAGCAAGAGATGATAAGGTACAAATGAAAATTAAATTGAAAGACCGAAAGCATTTTGCAGATAAAGCCTTGATCTGTAGTTTTACTGCTCTGAAAGATGTCACCCATTATATATACTTTTTGGGTGTAATTCTTAAGGACTGTATTTCTTTTAATATGTGCAGCTTGTAACTTCATTTCTGCGCTATCAAAATGAGCCGAAAAATTCAACCACCCAAATTTGCTTGCTGACACTAAAATTCACTCTGGTGATCCAAATTAGGCTGGTCTGAATCATACATAGAAAAACGGGTGGAAATACTTTTTTTTATTATTAATGTTTATTATGTGATAAATCTTCAAAGAACTTTGGGGTTAATCTATAAAATTGACATTGAAGAAAGATCTCAAATTGTTTAATAATGAACAGACAGAGAAATGAGTTGCACATTGTGTGATATTCTCTCTCCATGGAGTTTAAAGGTTAATTAGTAATGAAAATTATGGAAATAACATGGAATGGAATATAAAATTGGATGATTCTAACTGAAGGCTTTCTTATTTGTATTTTATCCCCTTTTGCTTTCTATGTAATTTCCCTGAGCTAATTAAAAATATATATATATATAAAAACTCCTGTGAGTTTATAGGAATTCAACCTGGTAAATGAAACCTATTAAATAATTTCATTAAGGTTATTTGTACAAGCCCTACAAAGTATATTGCAAGTGGTGGCCTAAATGACAACGGCAATGTGATCCCAAGCAAACATAAGCTACTGGGATCAGTGTTTAACACCTTCACAAAATTGCAGAATGGTACAGATTGGCAGGGACCTCCAGAGGTCACCAAGTCAAATCCCTCTGCCAAAGCAGGATCACCCAGGGCAGGCCACACAGCAACACATCCAGACAGGTCTTGAAAGTCTCCAGAGGAGGAGACTCCACAACTTCTCTGGGCAGCCTGCTTCAGAGCTCTGACACCCTCACAGCAAATAAGTTTCTCTTCATGTTGAGGTGGAGCTTACAGTGTTCCAGTTTGTACCCATTGTTCCTTATCCTATTAAAGGACACAATTAAAAAGAGACTGGCCCCTTAACAACACCCACCCTTCACACAGTTATAAACATGGAATGTGTTGTCCAGGGAGGTGGTTGAGGCCCCATCCCTGGAGGTGTTTAAGAGCAGGCTGGGTGAGGCTCTGGCCAGCCTGATTTAGTGTGAGGTGTCCCTGCCCATGGCAGGGGGATTGGAACTAGATGATCCTTGTGGTCCCTTCCAACCCTGACTGATTCTATGATTCTATAATTAATAAGATCACCTCTCAGTTTGCTCTTCTCCACACTAAACAGCCACAGGTGTCACAGCTTTTCCCTTTATTTATGGGGTGCTGTACACATAATATTTTGCCACCAGTAAGTTCTGATATTCAACGGTTTGGAATCTAACCTATTATCAATACTGGCAGCAGTAGCACAAATTTAGTCAGTTATAATTTCATCTTACAATAAAATCTTCACTTAATTCATCATTTCACTCTCTTTTTAAAGAAAATAAAAGCTCAAAACTTACAACTTGAGAAAGGAGCTTTTGAAAAATAACAAGAGACAATTTTTGCTGTATAAATTTATTGTGACAGTGATAAGAAAGATCTTGTTCTGGCATTTAAATTCAATTTGAATGTGTCTTTCTTAATCTATCTTTTCCTTTCTATCCCTCAAATGTAATCCTTAAATTTCTGACTTTCCAGAAAGCTAAAAACAAGTAACATTGAATAATTAGCATTTAATGTCCATGACTCATACACTGGAGGTCTGGCATTCCAGTCACCTTTAATTTGTTCAGGCACAGGGAAAGTTACAACGGATTAAAATCATTGCCTCCTCTTTGTTATTGGCCCAATTAATTAAAAAACTAAGCAACCATGGTTTTGGTCATTTCAGCAATTCTTGTCTTATGCCACAATGAATCCTAAAGTCATTAAGGTTGGAAAAGACCTCTAAGGTCATCGAGTCCAACATTCTACTCAACATCTCCACCACAACTAAACCATGTCTTCATGTGCCAATGAAGTCAAATCACTTCTCAAGCCTCTTGTTATATGATTTGAAAACAGAAGAAAACAATTATGTTAATTCTATGATTCTATGAATGTGAATAACAACAATAGAGCATTGCAAACATGAACAGTAATATGCACAGTGAGATTTAGTTTTCTAAATATGTTTTATCCCTGTTGTTTGGACACAAGCCAGAAGAAGAGCACTCAGCCTTTGTGACCCCTCAGCCTTATACAAAAGATGCTGTCCATGGGATGAAATCCCTCCTTGGTCAGTTGAGGGTCACCTGAACTGACTGCTCCTCCCCACAGATTAAGCCTTTTCCACTGCAGCCCAAGGTGGCACCCAAGAAGGAGCAGTTCCCTTGGTTTACAGCCCATCACCTCCTATCAGGGTCTCACTGCTAGAAGCAGCCCATCTGTGCAAACTTGCCTTGAACTGCAGAAAGTGCCAACTGCAAGCAGAGATTGAGCTAGGAAGGGAAACTACCAACCAGAACTGGTGCTGCTGTAGCTCAAATAATGACAGTGGCTCATATTTTTTATATGTAATGATATACAAATATCTGAGCAATCATTTTGTACCAATAGTTCAATACACAAACTCCTAAACTGTCCTGCAATTCTTAACTCTTCATTTTCTTCACCAGTTGCTATTCTAATTAATTTTCCTGAGGGTTACTGCAAGACACATGACATCTGCAAAACAAACACTGTAACATCAGACTGATAGATATTCAAACTGCATAGAAGTTAGCACAGGCTAAAATTTATTGCTACCAATTTTTCAGCCAACAGCCATTGTGTTCTGGTCTCCTTAATTTAACAAGGACATTGAGATGCTTGAACATGTTCAGAGAAGGCCAACAAGGCTGGTGAGAGGTTTCAAACAATCCCTATGAGGAGAGGCTGAGGGAGCTGGGGTTGCTCAGCCTGGAGAAGAGGAGGCTCAGGGCAGACCTTATTGCTCTCTACAACTACCTGAAAGGAGGTTGTAGCCAGGTGGGGGTTGATCTCTTCTCCTAGGCAACCAGTGGCAGAACAAGAGGACTCAGTCTCAAGCTGCACCAGGGGAGGTTTAGGCTTGAGGTGAGGAGAAAGTTCATCACAGAAAGAGTAATTGGCCATTTGAATGTGCTGCCCAGGGAGGTGGTGGAGTCACCGTCCCTGGACTTGATCAATAAAGGATTGGATGTGGCACTTGAAGCCACTTGAGGTGTTAGGTAATAGATATTAGGTACTAGGTTGGACTTGATGATCTCTGAGGTCTTTTCCAACCCGGTTGATTCTATGATTCTGTGATTCTATCTGACACAGACACACACATAGGACAAGAAGAAACAGACTCAATTTGCACCAGGGGAGGTTTAGGTTAGATATGAGAAGAAACTTTTTGACTGAAAGGGTTCTCAAAACTGGAACAGCCCCCCTGAGGAAGTGGTTGAATCCCCATCCCTGAAGGTGTTTCAGAGACATAAGAGATGTGGTGCTGGGAGATATGGTTTATCCTTGTCAGAGTCAGAGAATGGTTGGCCTTGATGAGCTTAAAGTCTTTTCCAACCAAAATGATTCTATGGTTCTGACATACTGAGTGAAAATATTCTAGATTCATTGAATTAATTCAGTATCTTTTGGATGAGTGTGTGCTGGTTCCATTCACTTGCCAAACACTACTGGAATTTCTGGTTTTACACTCTTTTTCTGATTTTGGTTTCCCCCCCTTATTTTTTTTCATGCCCTAAAAGCCCACAAATCTTTGACACCTTGGGCATTCTTCAGTGCACCTCACAAGCTGTAATTATATAGAATTCTGCAAAGTTAAGAGCAGCCAATCACAGTTCTATTATTTTCTCTTTCCTGAGGATTCATTACTTCATTCACTTTTATTTTTAGGTATATCTGAGAAAATAGAACTCAAAAAAAACTCATTTATCATGCTTTATTTTTTTCCCCAAAGAGAAAAGACCCATGTTATTCCAAATGTCTCATTTTCTCTTTATTTAGTTATTATATACTTTGTAAATCCAGTTTATTATGTAACCTGTGATAATCAGATGTAAAGTCCTAACCTTCCTATAATACAGAGTATGTTTTTTGAGGGAAAACAGATTCCCCATGAAGATGGGGTGATGGTTTTAAGATAGAAGATGGAGACTTAGACTAGAGTGAAGGAAGAATTGCTTTATACTGAGGGTGGTGAAATGCTGGTATATGTCACCAAGAGAGATGGAAGATGCCCCATCCCTGGAACCATTCCAGGTAGGGTTGCATGGAGCTCTGAGCAACTTCCTCTAGTTGAAGACCACCCTGCTCATTGTAGGGGGTTCGATTAGATGACTTTTATCATATAGTCACAGAATTGTTTCAGTTGGAAAAAGAGCTCTGAGGTCCATCCAAATGTCAAACTAAGACCACCATGGCCACTAAACCATGTTCCAAAGTGCCATGTCCACATGTTTCTTGAACACCTCCAGGGACAGTGACTCCACCACCTCCCTGAGCAGCCTGTTCTAATGTCTGACCACTCTTGCAGGAAAGAAATTGTTCCTAATATCCAATTTAAACCTCCCTTTGCATGATTTCAGGCCATTTCCTCTTGACAATCACCTGATGCTAGGTAGAAGAGACAAACTCCCACCTCACTCTATCATCCTTTAACGGAGTTCTAAAGAGCAATGAGGTCTCCTGTCAGCCTCTTCCACTACAGTGTAAATAAACCCAATACCCCTAGCCATTGTTGATAAGACCTCCAGACCCTTCACCAGCTTTGTTGCCCTTCTCTGGACACTCTCCAACAACTCAATGTCCTTCTTGTAGTGAGAGGCCCAAAACTGAACCAAAACATTCAAGTTGCAGCCTCACCAGTGATGAGCACAGGGGTACTCTCAATCCAAACTAGTCTGTAATACAGATTATGTCTTCAAAATCCATACTGCTATGTAGGCATAGCACAGTCTCTACTTACTATCTTGCTAATGGCATTTTGGTAGTGTTCAGGCAACCTTGGCAGAGCTGAATAAACACTTTAGCAGCATGCTGAAGGAAAGAGCTTACCCAAGTTGGACTGACGTACTCATAACATTTACAAATGAACTGAGTATTTGGAAAAACTCTGTCATGCTGTGTTTAGATTTATTGCCCATGACATTCAGTGATTAATGAAAGTCTTGATTCTGGCCTTTCTGGAACAGATGTACAAGGAAATACATAGAGGCTATGCCTCCTGTGTTGTGAACAAACACAATTACTATTCTTCCAGTTGAGGATTAGGTACTCTTGGGAGATTTCCAAAGATGATATAAAGAAGACAAGAGAGTACCATTATTTTTTTTTGTAATGGTTGCATGCAAATGAGAGATTCCTAATGTAAAAACAAAAGAAGGGCATAGAACTGTTAGAATAGGTCCAGGAAAATCCAGGAAAATTACCCAAGGGCTAGGGCACCTCTGCTATGAAGACAGACAGAGAGTATAGCTTTTCCATCCTGGAGAAGAGAAGGCTGAGGGGAGACCTTCTAGTATTTGAAGGGAGATACAAGAGAATTGGAGAGGGACTTTTGACAACGGCATGGAGTGACAGGACAAGGGGTAATAACTTCAAACTGGAAGATAGATTGAGATGAGACATTAGGAAGTAATTCTTACTCATGAGAGTGGTGAGGCTCTGGAACATGTTGTCCAGAGAAATTGTGGAGGCTCCAAGCCTGGAAGTGTTGAAAGACAGGTTTTTTGTATTCTGGATAATTTGGTCAGGTAGTGGTGGTCTCCACTCCTAACTACCTAGTCACAGGACAAGAGTAAATGGCCCCAAGTTGCACTAGGGGAGGTTTAGTTTGCATATTAGGAAAGAGTGGTCAGGCATTGCAACAGGCTGCGGGGTGAGGTGGTGGAGTCACCATCCCTGAGGTTGCTCAGGAAAATTGTGTAGACATGGCTCTTGGAATATGGTCTAATGGCTGGGGCAGTGTTAGGATGATGTTTGGACTCGATCTTAGAGCTCTTCTCCAAACAAAGCAATGATGTCATTCTATAATTTAGTTGGAATTGCTACTCCAATTCTCCCGGATTTGATTCTGCCCTTGTACTCAGCACTAATTAGGACCTTGAGTCCTGTGTCCAGTTCTGGGCCCCTCAGTTTAGGAAAGATGTTGACTTGCTGGAGTATGTCCAGAGAAGGGCAACACAGTTGGTGAGGGGCTTGGAACACAAGCCCTGTGAGAAGAGACTGAGGGAGCTGGGGTTGGTTAGCCTGCAGAAGAGGAGGCTCAGAGGAGACCTTATTGCTGTCTACAACTACCTGGAGGGAGATTGTAGCCTGATGGGGGTTGGTCTCTTCTCCCAGGCAGCCAGCAGCAGAACAAGAGGACACAGTCTCAGGCTGCACCAGGGGAGGCTTAGGCTGGATGTTAGGAAGAAGTTCTCCACAGAAAGAGTGATAGCCCACTGTAATGCTCTGCCCAGGGACATGGTGGAGTCACCATCATTGGAGGTGTTTAGGAAGAGACTTGATGGGATGCTTGGTGCCATGGTTTAGTTAATTAGATAGTGTTGGATGATAGGTTGGACTTGATGATCTCAAAGTTCTCTTCCAACCTGGTCTGGTCTGGTCTATTCTATTCTATTCTATTCTATTCTATTCTATTCTATTCTATTCTATTCTATTCTATTCTATTCTATTCCTAGAAATATCCAAATATATATTCTCAAAATTCTTTTCAGTACTATTTTTCACACATTTGTTAACAAGTTTAGTATCAGCATACTTTTCTAGTCAACACTGAAATGCCTTTTAAAAGTTTATTTGACCTTTGTGGATTATGGAGAATCAAAGAGTAGAATCCCATTTTTAATTTTTGAGTTCTATATGTTATTGTCTTAAACATCTAGCAAACAGAAGCTACTTGTACATGGCACTTGAAGCTATGGTTTAGTTATCATGAGGTGTTAAGTATTAGGTAATAGGTTGGACTAGATGAACTCTGAGATCTTTTCCAACCTTGCAGATTCTATGAAATCCTCTTCCTTATGGACTGAGGAGCTCAGTGTGACCAGTGTGGAAATATCTCCTCATTACAGACCAAAGAAATGATGTGTAATGATAATTCCTGTCTCATGTATATAGCAATCTCTAACAAAACTTATTGCAAACCCAGTCTTTCCAACCGGAGGACTTGGGTTAATATCTTGAATTTTAAGAGGCTGCACTGGTAGCTTCTAGTTGAGTTTTCTATTCCCCCTTGAAATGACTACCAAATTCCAGGCTTCTTCAGCCTAGGTGTTGAGCTTCACAACCCACTGCGCAATTCCCAGCTTCCAAATTCTCTCCTTTTTTCTCAACCTATAGAAAAACACATGAGCATTTCAAAATAATGCAGGTGTTTTGAACTCCTTCCTCCACCCCTGATCCGTTTTTACACCACCTAATTTACAAAAGGAACATTTGCTTTGCTTCTATTTTGGTTGGTAGATTTATGTATCATTTACAGGCTTCCTTAGTGAGCTTTTGTTTTTTCTTTCTTTCTTCTTCTGGTGTTTTTTTGGTTTTTTTTTTTTGGTTGGTTTTTTTCTTTTTAATTAATTATATCTGCAAGGAAAAAGAGAAAGAGAGAATCTTTTTTAGGTTATTTTGCTGTTTTAATGAAGATTTTTATTTCTTTAGACTTTTGGTGGCCCAGTTTCACCATAGCCAGCAAATCACTCACATTCAGCTCTTAAGACACTAGCAAGCTTTAAAATTAGAATTAAATCCACCAGTCTTGTCACTATACTTATAATGCATGTATTCCTGGCCTGTACCAGGAACAGTGTGGCCAGCAGGAGCAGGGAGGTCATTCTGCCCCTGTATACAGCACTGGTCAGGACAAACCTTGAGTACTGTGTCCAATTCGGGGGCCTCAGTTTAGGAAGGATGTTGACTTGCTGGAATGTGTCCAGAGAAGGGCAACAAAGCTGGGGAGGGGTTTGGAGCACAAGCCCTATGAGGAGAGGCTGGGGGAGCTAGGGTTGCTTAGCCTGGAGAAGAGGAGACTCAGGGGTGACCTCATTGCCCTCTACAACTACCTGAAGGGAAGTTGTAGCCAGGTGGGGATTGGTCTCTTCTCCTAGGCAACCAGCACCAGAACAAGAGGACACAGTCTCAAGCTGCACCAGGGGAGGTTTAGGCTGGAGGTTAGGAAGAAATTCTTCATAGAGAGAGTGATTGCCCATTGGATTGGGCTGCCCGGGGAGGTGGTGGAGTCACCATCATTGGAGGTGTTTAGAAGGAGACCTGATGGGTTGCTTGGTGCCATGGTTTAGTTGATCAGGTGATGTTGGTTGATGGGTTTGAAGTGATGATCTTGAAGGTCTCTTCCCACCTGGTCTGGTCTATTCTATTCTATTCTATTCTATTCTATTCTATTCTATTCTATTCTATTCTATTCTATTCTATTCAATAATCTCAGCTTTATCTCCTGCCTTCTTTGACCTTTCTGTCATAATGTACCAAAAGGGTGAAAAGTTTTAGGTTTAACAAATATCGGTAATAAAAATCTGATCAATGCATCCCCTGTTTGCTAACAACCAAAGTCTTGACACATGACTGAGATGATATTTCAGTCTTCTGATGCCTAAAAACCAATCAGTTATCACCTTCAATTTTGGAGTCCACAAGAATATTCAAATAACTTCTGTAATATAGGACCCCACCTGGAGTTCTCTGTCTACTTCTGGAAGCTCCTACATAAGGACATGGAAATGCTACAACAGGTCCAGAGGAAGCCAGTGCTGGAGCACCTCTGTTATGAAGACAGGTTGAGGGATTTGGGGCTGTTCAGGCTGGAGAAAAGAAGGCTTCAAGCACACCTTTTAACAGCCTTCTAGTATTTTAAGGGGGATTCAGAAAAGCTGGAGAGGTACTTTTGACAAAGGCATGTGTGATAGGACAGAGGATAATGGCTTCAAAGTGAAAGAAGCTGGATTTAGATGAAACATGAGGAAGAAACTCTTCCCCATGAGGGTGATGAGGCACTGGAAAAGGTTGCCCAGAGAAGCTATGAAGGCTCCAGGCCTGGAGGTGTTGAAAAGCAGGTTGGATGTGGCCTTGAGTAACCTGGTCTGGTGGGAGGTGTCCCTGCCCGTGTCAGGGTGGTTTGAACTAGGTCTTTAAGGTCCCTTCCACCCAAACTATTCTAGGATTCTGTATAAGGTGCATGCCCAGTGACCAAAACCTATTTTCATGGCTCAGTCCAAATCAATTCTTTAGTGGGCAAACAATAAGCTTGGTAGAATACAATCTGCACAGGATTTCTAAATAGGTTCTTGCTTTTACATAAGGACAAAAGAACAGAATTTATAAATCATAAGAGAGTCTCCAAAGAAACACTGGTTATAAGGAAGATGACTGATGTCATCAAGTTTCTCCATTGGCTCCTGCCATTTTAAACTGCTCAAAATGATCAAGACTAGGAACCTGAGTTGTGCCTGTTTCAGCTTCCAGGGCTGTTGGGTGACTTTGTGACACACCATCATGAGAGTCTACAAAGCAACCTATTCTTACCAAACTCATGGTTTCTTGGAAAAGTTATTTTATTGTGCACAAAATTTTGCCTGGAAAAATGAAGCCTTTTCTGTTCAGAAAAACTTAAGGATTAAAACATTTTTGCAATTAGTCTTTAGTGTTTTATTTTAAATTAAGATGAAAGCAAGAAGGTAAAGCCCAGATAAAACTCAAAGTCTGCTTTGCATTCTGACTGAGAGCTAAAAAGAGTTCATACCCTCATAATTAGCACAATATGTTAATTTTGGGCTTGCCATGCTTCAGGAACCTATTGATTCCATTTGAAACATACCCTGTGGATTCTGAAACTGAGATTATTTTGTTTATGAACATTGTGAGAAAAGGTTTAAATGGGATTTATAATGCAGGTCAAAATTAGTCAGAATTCATACTTTGACTTCAATCAGAAAAAGAGTATCTCAAGGCACTATCACATGGTTTATTCTACCAAATTCTAGGGGAATCAGCAAAAGAAATTATTTAAGCAATAGACTAGACTAGACTAGACTAGACTAGACTAGACTAGACTAGACTAGAATAGAATAGAATAGAATAGAATAGAATAGAATAGAATAGAATAGAATAGAATAGAATAGAATAGAATAGAATAGACAAGGTTGGAAGAGACCTTCAAGATCATGGCATCCAACCTATCATCCAACACTATCTAATCAACTAAACCATGGCACCAAGCATCCCATTATGTCTCATCCCAAACACCTTCAATGATGGTGACTCTACCACCTCCCCAGGCAGCCCATTCCAATGGCCAATCACTCTCTCTATGAAGAATTTCTTCCCAAAATCCAGTCTAAACCTCCCCTGCTGCAGCTTGAGACTGTGTCCTCTTGTTCTGGGGCTGGTTGCCTGGGAGAAGAGACCAACCCCCATCTGGCTACAACCTCCCTTCAGGTAGTTGTAGACAGCAATAAGGTCTCCCCTGAGCCTCCTCTTCTCCAGGCTAAGCAACCCCAGCTCCCTCAGCCTCTCCTCATAGGACTTGTGCTCCAAACCCCTCCCCAACTTTGTTGCCCTTCTCTGGACATGTTCCAGCAAGTCAACATCTTTCCTAATCTGAGGCTCCCAGAACTGGACACAGTACTCAAGGTTTGTCCTGACCAGTGCAGTGTATAGGGGCAGAATGACCTCCCTGCTCCTGCTGGCCACACTGTTCCTGATACAGGCCAGGATGCCGCTGGCCTTCCTGGCCAATTACTGAAAATTACATTATTACTGAAAATTGCATCATGAGAAAATATTTTGCTTAAAACTGTGTTTATCAGAAGTTCCAGTTTCTGAGCCTAGAAAATTCACTAAGTCAAATTAGGAAGTGAATGTATGGAATTTCATCACTTTCTGGGGGTAAAAATAAAAAAGTAAGCTTAACTTATTCTAAAAGTCAGCTTAAATGGCATTATGATTTTATACAGAATTGTACTTCAGTATAAGTTAATATATATGTTGGGTTAAGCAGGTTAATTTAAGAATAATTTATTTCATTAGTAGCATTGGATAGGGATGATAGAAATGGGATCTCCAGTGGATGACCATGAACTTTATCAAAGATTATTTTAATGATACTGCTAGTGATCACAGACTTATTTTGGTTAGAGAAGACCTTTAAGATCACTGAGTTTGACCATTATCTAACTCCACTAAGACTGGTGCTAAACCATATCCCTCAGAACCACAGCTCTGCATCTTTTAAACATTTCCAGTGATAGGAATTCAACCACCTCCCTGGGAAGCCTGTTTCCATGTTTGAGAACTCTTTCAGACAAGGAGTTTCATTTCATATCAAACCTAAACTCTTCCTGGTGCAACTTGGGGTCATTTCATCTCATTTTATCAGCTGTTACATGAGAGAAGAGACCAACACCTCCCTCACTCCAACCTCCTTATTTGCAGTTCACTGAGTTGAAGCAAAAGGAAAGATATCTGTCATATCCAGATGGAATGCATATCTAGCATTCAGTAGAACATTATGTGTGTCGATTCCTTTCTATACTCCTGATTAGCAATGACCTTCATCAGGCAACATTAACTTACATTTCAGGGCAAGAAATAAAACAGATACATTTCTTCCAGCAGGTTCTCTTTTTGCATATACTTAGGTCTGGTAGAGCTGAAGTTTCAAAAATAAAAGTGAGAAGTCTGATGTATTAGTCACATAAAAGGACAGAGCTTTTTGTCTGTAGTGAATGGAGAAGAGAAGGCTCCAGGGAGACCTTGGAACAGCCTTCCAGTATTTAAAGAGGGTTATAGGAGATTGGAGAGGGACTTTGTACAAAAACCCTATAGTGACAGGTCAAGGGGTAATGGCTTCAAACTGGAATGTGATGATCTTGAAGGTCTCTTCCAACCTGGTCTATGCTATGCTATGCTATGCTATGCTATGTTAAATTGAGATGAGACATAAGGAAGAAATTCTTTCCTATGAATCTGGTAAAGCACTGAAACAGTTTACCCAGAGAAGTTGTGGAGACTCCAAGCTTGGAAATGTTCAAAGGCAGGCTGGATGAGGTTTTGAGCAACCTGGTCTAGTAGGAGGTATTTCTGCCTATGGCAGGGTGTTGGAAGTAGATGATCTTGAAGGTCCCTTGCAACCTAAACCATTCTGTGATTCTGTGACCTGTGAAAAGGATTTTCATGAAGTAGTACTATGGTTTAATCACTGATCATAATTGATACTGGAATTTGAGAAAACTAAACATTGAGGTTGGAGCAAGTAACAAAAATCTGGTATCAGTGAAATCCCTTTTTATTTTATGTCATCTTTTCACACATCTGTTTTAACAGGCAACCCAAACATGTATTAATAATACTCAGAGTGATATCTAGTGATAACTGTACATGTTAGAAAACAACATGAAAAATCAATCCTATGTTTTTGCCTAGCTTCTCAGTGCTGAAATCAGCTAAATGCATTCATATTTACTTGCACTCATGTTGTAAAACACATGAGTGTTTTACACAGTGTGACTGCTAATACCCTGGCATTTTAAACTGAAGTTCCCATTAAATTATTGAAAACAGAAGCATTTTACATCAAACTGAAGGATTATCCTTCCCCAAAGATCACCTCAGATGGGACTAGTCCATTATTTATTATTTTCATCTTACAAAGCAGTAGAGGGAACAATGTTAGCTCACACCTACAATGTGCCAACCAAACCAAATATTTTTATCTACCTCCATGACAACAATCATAAAGATAATATTGCAGCAAACCTTCAAAATTCAAATGATACCATCAGTGTGACAATGTGTTGAAAAGTGTTTATGTTGTCTCCAACAAATAAGTTTTATTAAGTCCTGTGTTGCCTTGGGGACTGACAAAGGCAAAACTTTTAAGTATGAGAAGCATAAATCAGAAGTGATTTGTGAAAAAGAAAAAAAACATAAATTAAAAGTCTATGCAGTGTGTGAAACATGTGCCTAAATCTCAGGTTCCCTGTCATGGAATCATAGATTCATAAAATGGTTTAGGTTAGAATAGAATAGAATAGAATAGAATAGAATAGAATAGAATAGAATAGAATAGAACAGAACAGGGTGGAAGAGACCTTCAAGAACCAATCCAACCCACCTAAACAACTAAACCATGGCACCAAGCACCCCACCAAGTCTCCTCCTGAACACCTCCAAGAATGGTGACTCCACCACCTCCCCGGGCAGCCGGGGACACAGAATCATAGAACCAACCAGGTTGGAAAAGACCTCAGAGATTATCAAGTTCAACCTATTACCTAATACCTAACACCTCATGACAACTAAAAGATTGGCTTCAAGTGCCAAGTCCAATTCTTTTTTTGACACCTCCAAGGATGGGGACTCCACCATCTGCCACTAGATTGGGTTGCTTGGAGCCTTGTCAAGCCTGACCTACAATATCTCCAGGGATGGGTCCTCAACTACATCCCTGGACAACCTGTTTCCTCATGCTAAAGCACTGGTTACCAACAAAGTTCCAAAAATGTTTGGTAGGTATTGACAGATACTTGCCCTAGATTTGGGGTTGTTCAGGCTGGAGTAGAGAAGGCTCCAAGGAGACCTTAGGGCGGCCTTTCAGTACCTGAAGGGGGTGTACATGAAAGCTGGGGAGGAGGACTTTTTACAAGGGCTTCTAGTAATAAAACTGGAAGGAACAGATTGAAGCTTGAGGAGGGGAGACCTAAACTGGAATATACTCTTACAGTAAGGGTGGTGGGACACTAGAACATGTTGCCAAGGGAAGCTGTGGATGCCCCTACCTGGAGGTGTTCAAGATCAGGCTGGACATGGTGTGGAGTGACATAGTCTTGGGGGAGGTGTCCCTGCCCATAGCAGAGGTGTTAGAACTAGATGACCTTAAAGGTCCTCTCCAACAGAAACTTTTCTATGAATCTATGAACACTTCAGAGCAGCCCACAGTGCAGTTTTCAAAGCTGACCTATAAACCATGCAAAATGATGAAGGTTTCCATAAAAATCACGTCAAGATACACCAAACATGGATCTATGTTTTGCAATAGATATAATACAAGGAAGCAGGGTCAGAGGACAAGAAGTCCATGAACAGACTCAGAAATACATAACATTTGCTGAGGTCAGTTTACTGATTACTGTTAATGCTTCATTCATTCTTATATGTAATCTAGAAAGAAAACCTAATTCCTAGAAACAAAAATCATATCTTCAACTTTCATGAACATTTACTGAAGACCATTTACTGTGGTGGAGCCTCTTTGAATGTTCTCAGAAGAATTTTGTCCATTTTTGCAGAATATCAGACAGAAAGTATAAGAAACAAGAGCATAGAGTTGTTTTGGTTGGAAAAGACCTCTAAGATCATCAAGTTCAGCCATCAACCTGACACCACCATGGCCATTCAACCATATCCCAAAATGCCATGTCCACACAGTTATTGAATACCTACAGGGATAGTGACTCCATGACCTCCCTGGGCAGCCTGTTCCAATGCCTGGCTGCTCGTAAAGGAAAGAAATTTTTCCTAAGACCCAATTTAAATTGTGACCTTTGAGGCCATTTGCTCCTGTTCTATCACCTGATACTAGGAAGGAGACTTACACCCAGCTCACTCTAGCCTCCAATCAGGGAGTTATAAAGAGCAAAGAGGTATCCCCTCAGCCTCCTCTTCTCCACACTAAATAACCCCAGTTCTCTCAGCTGCTCCTCACCAGACCTGCTCTCCAGACCCTTCAACAGCTTTGTCACTCTTCTCTGGACCTCTGTGTGCTTCTCAGAGTGAGTGGCTCAAAACTGAACCCAGTATTTGAGAGGGTTTTTGTTGTTGTTTTGTCATGTCTATGGAATTTTGGAGCTAGACATTTTGTTCAGGCGTTGTGGAGGAGGCATTTAGTATTTGGGATGCCACTGCCAGTTTGTCATGGGTAAGTGTTTTAGATGACATGAAGAATCATTATTCAAGATACTAACAAAAGTTATTTTAACATGAATGTATAAAAGTGTGATTCTAGCAGAGTTTGATGGCAAAGTTCACTCTGTAGCTTAGTAAATGAGGGGGGGAAATGAAAGGAAAATCAATTTATAATTATTTCAAATCAGTTTAGAATGATTTATACAGGGGCTGGAGGTGCAAAAAGGAGATCCTCACATTCAGTCATGAGGTTCAGAGTAGCCCTCTTTGCTTTCTAAACTTCTCAGAGAGGTGTGGCTGGATCCAGACTTAGTCCCAGATTTGGTCAATGGTTTATCACCAATGAAATTAGCTGTGTGGATTTCACTGGACATTTATTCGGGATGCTATCATTCACTTACTTTCCATCCAGCTGTCTGGTCTTAGCTCACATTGACGTTTGAATCCTAGGTTTCCTGAAACAATCTCAAACATCAAATCTTGGTTCAGCAGTAGGATCAGCTCAAGCTGGGTGCCTGCTGGAAGGCACAGTAAAAAAATGCCAGTGTAATTAAACCCTTACAGACTCTTCACCCACCCTTACACATTCTACACAAGCACTTCATGACTACTTTGACCCATGGACCCTTTGATCTAACAGGGATCCTGGACTGAGATCTTCTGACTCCTTAATTAGATTCCTTCACTGTTTTCAGACATTATCTTGTCTAGTTGCAGCCGCTGCTGAGGGATGTAGCCTTGAAGCCTCCTTATCTCCTGGTTTGTGCTGGCTCTAGAGAAGGTTTTTTGCTTAAGCAGGTGCAAGTTAAGTAAATCTAAGGGAAATTTTCCAGCTGATGGCCTCAGGCTTCAGCAAATCCAGCTGCTCATGCTAAGTAAGTAGAGCTGAGCAAGCAGCATACTGAACCACACACCATCATCACCCTAACTGGTTTGTTCTGTTTAAAACTGACTTGTTTAAACTAAGTGACTAATATCTCTCAGCAGAGAGGCATCCCTGTTCAAGGAGATATTACTGGAAATTTCAGATCTAGCTTGTTTTCCAAACCCACACCAAATGGATAACTGTATATGCCCTTTACCATGAGGGTAGTGGAACACAGAAAGGGTTGCCCAGGGAGGTGGTTGGGGATCCATCCCTGGAGATATTCAAGGTGAGGCTCGACACAGCTCTGGGCAGCCTGATCTGGTTGAGGATGTCCCTGCTGTCTGCAGAGTGGGTTGGACTAGATGACCTCTGGAGGTCCCTTCCAACCCAGACCATTCTACGATTCTAGTAAATGTATATAGATTCATAACTGGATCTATGCTATAAAACTGCTTTCTTGGAAGATTTTAGTCAGATGGAAAGCAAAAAGCATTAAATATCTGAAGTATCAAGGAAGTGTCCTTCCCTTCACAAGCAGATACTTAATATTTTTTATCTTTTTGAAAAGTAGGAGCAAGCAGAAGAACACCTCAGATTTTGATTATTTTTTTGCATATTGCATCCCTTTTTTGTTTTACTGACTTTTAAACTCAGAATATGGACTCAAATTTGAGTTCATGAGCTGAACCGCATTGGAAGTTCATAAATTTCCATCTTACTTTTGTACAATCATTTAACAATCAAAAGTAATTACAATTCTAAAGGATCAGACAGCTGTGATGGAGTGACTAAACTACACATAGATTCTGTCAGGATGTCCTTTCGCATTCTTATTCTCTGCAGGCAGATATCTGTACAACAGATGCCAAAATCATAAAAGAAACGGAACAGTCACTTGAGGCTCGAGCTGTCTGCACTTCAACAGCCCAATTAAAGATCTGAGGTTCAATCAGGGGTGTTAATGATTACATGTGACTGTGAATGGGTGGGAAATGCCAAGCTGTAGGAAAAGGAGAGCATATCACAGCAGCACAGGAGTTTGAAGCTAGGGCTTTTTGTACTTCTGCACTTTGACTAGATTGCATTCAGCAGTTGTGTTGAACAGGGAAAAATCATAGAATCATAGAATGGCTTCAGTTGGAGGGGGCCTTCAAGGTTATCTAGTTCCAACCCCACCTGCCATAGGCAGGGTCATCTCCTACCGGACCAGCTTGCTCAAAGCCTCATCCAGTGAGGACCATTCTGATGCTGGCTTTGTCTGCTGGAGAATAACACTCAAGTGGCCAACTAAGCACTTAGTCAAAGCCCTCACAGTTCTTGACTAGAAGCCATTGCTTAAGAAATTTGTGTGATTCACCTGATGATGTCGGAGGTTGTTTCTCGGAAGACATCAGCTGAACATTAGGAACAGGAAGAACAAAAAGACTCATAAGGTTGGAAAGAGAAACTAGGTAACTCTTTGGTTGTCACAGTTTTACATGTTCAGTTGTGCATAAGGACATTATAGCAAAAGGAGGAAGATGGCATTATGGTGGTTGAATGATAGAATGATGGGACCATAAAATCATTAACATTGGAGAAAACCTGTAAGATTCTAAGAAGGGCAACGAGGCTGGTGTGAGGCCTCGAGCATAAGCCCTATGAGGAGAGGCTGAGGGAGCTGGGGTTGCTTAGCCTGGAGAAGAGGAGGCTCAGGTCAGACATTATTGCTCTCTACAACTACCTGAAGGGTGGTTGTGGACAGGTGGGGGGTCTCTTCTCCCAGGCAACCAGCACCAGAACAAGAGGACACAGTCTTAAGCTGTACCAGAGGAAGTTTAGTCTAGAGGTGAGGAGAAAGTTCTTCACAGAGAGAGCTGTTAGCCGTTGGAATGTGCTGCCCAGGGAGGTGGTGGAGTCACCATCCCTGGAGGTGTTCAAGAGGGGATTGGACATGGCACTTGATGCCATGGTTTAGTAGTTATGAGGTCTGTGGTGACAGGTTGGACTTGATGATCTTTGAGGTCTCTTCCAACTTTATTGATTCTATGATTCTATGATTCTATCCTCAAGTCCAACAGTCAAGCCAATGCTACCAGTTTAGATTTCTAGGATCTAGTACTTGTTACTCCATGTTGAAAAATCTGGATGTGGAGTGGAGATGTTTGACCCATAGCAAATATCTGATTGATATATGGAAGGCCTTTCAGGGGGAAGAGATCTCTCTTTATCTTTCCCTGTAAAAAGGTTGCTTGTAGAGAGTTGTTAAAACAAAGGAAGAGGAACAGAATTCTGACTTGCTATTTAAAGCCCAAAAAAGGGAACTGTAGAAAATGCCAAATTATCCAAACCTCTGAGAGATTTCCACAGTCTCTGCAGCAGTCTATGAAATCAAGTTCAAAATAGCTTTTGAAATAACAGGTTATAAAATAGACTGGCTTTTATACAACAGATCATACTATTGTTGTTCTGATTTTGACTCAAACATGGCCTGGGTGTTTTCTCAACTTTGCTTCAGCATTTTGATTTTTCAAGCAGACTCAAGTTGCTTTTTTTTTTTTTTTTTCTAAGTTCTTTTCATGTAGTCTATAAGAGAACTTTTTGCCTTGAAATAGTTAAAAATATTTTGAGTCTCTCAGTTCCAAGAAGGATGTTGGGTTGTTGGGGAGTATCCAAGGAAGGGCAACAAAGCTGGTGAAGTGTCTGGAGAACAGGTCAGGAGTGGCTGAAGGGTGGTTGTAACCAGGTGGGAGTTGGTCTCTTCTCCCAGGCAACCAGCACCAGAACAAGAGGACACAGTCTCAAGCTGTGCCAGGGGAGGTTTAGGCTGGATGTTAGGAAGAAGTTCTTCACAAAAAGACTGATTGGCCTTGTAATGAGCTGCCCAGGGAGGTGGTGGAGTCACCATCATGTTTAAGAAGAGACTGGATGAGGCCCTTAGTGCCATGGTTTAGTTGATTAGATGGTATTGGATAGTAGGTTGGACTTGATTTTCAAGGCCTTTTCCAACCTGGTTAATTCTGTATTATGTATTCTGTAAACAGGGGTCTTTTATTCCAAAGAAAAGGAGGCTGAAGGGAGGCCTCATTGTTCTTTACAACTCACTCAAAGGAGTTTGTAGTGAGATGGGAGTTGGTCCCTTCTTCTAGAAGAATGAGTGAGATGAAATGTCCTGGAATTGTGTCAGGGGAGGTTTAGGTTGGATATTAGGAAAAATTTCTTTCCTGCAAGTGTGTTCAGGCATTGGAACAGGCTGACCTGGAAGTGGTGGAGTTACTATCCCTGGAAGTGTTCAAGAAATGTGTGGACATGGCACTTTGGGACATGGTTTAACAGCCATGGTGGTGGTAGGTTGGCTGCTGGACTCAGTGATCTTGGGGGGTGTTTTCCAGATTAATCAGTTCTATGATCATATGGTTTTATAGTATTCCATGTGCAACAGAGGTGTCAGACAAAGCCTCAACTGTAAGAGCCCAAGATAGATGTATTTCATATAGTTTTCCAAAATGACTTCTCCTTGTTAAAATCTGGCCTTAACTTCAACTTATGTAACCTTTTTATTCACTGACCTTGAGCTCCTCTGAAAATACTTTTTAACAAATTATCTCTTTGATTGGTGTCAGGGGAATATCTCGTGTTATCTAACAGCTGCTCCAGAAGTCCATGACCTTACTGTAAGTTAAATTTAGTTCATTCTCTTTTGTTTTTGTTTCTTGTCAAAAGCTCAGCTAAACAGCTCACGTAAATTATTCATATACAATTTGCTTACAGCTCTTTTCTTAATTTATCTGTAACATCTTGTGCTCAAATGAAAGAGCTTACTGTGAGCCTGTTAGCTTGATTATTCATCTATAAAGAGCAAGCAACATTAATTTGCTTTTCACAGTCTCATCTGTTCTCCGCGTTATTTTTTGAGGCTCTATTGTGGGGAGCCTTTTGGAGTTGGAGTTGGCTTCCACGGCTGCTCTGAGGTGAACATGTACATATTTAAAACTGCTTTTCATTATAACAAGCCCATTTCAATTAGAGCTGGTTTGATTTGGTTGATACTTCTCAAGCACCTAGGAAACGTAGAAGGAAAAATAGCTAATAGGCTGCAATAAAATCAGCTTTCATAAGTTAGGTGCTTTCTTTCAGATTTTATTTCACTATCCATTTTAAAGTGCTCCTTTTCTGTAATTTTCTTTTTTCTTTTTTTTCCTTTTTCTTTTCTTTTTTTTTAATCTTTTTTTCCCTTTTTTTTTTTCCTTCCCCCTTCCATTTAGTTTTAGCTTTGGGTTTTTTTCAACTCTTTTTGCTGCCATTAATTTGGGAAGCAACTTCTTCCAGTAATCTCTGGATTTATATCCATTACTTCCTTCCTTTCAAGGGTCAAGGTAAAACTAAGAACATACATGTCCATGGTCAATGTGCATTGTTTATTGGAGCTGGTGCCTAATTGTTTGGATAGCTTTTTATATATATATATTATATGTTTTTTTTTAATCAGGCAAAATTTGCACAAAGCCAAATCAATTTTGCTTCTTCATTTAAGCAAGCTAAAAGAACCCCACCATTCAACAGTACTGAAAAGCTCTTTAGTGCATTATGAAATGTCAGGAGGGTAGATTTTAATGCCCAGCATGTATTAATTTACACACTGCTACCAAAAGTTACATAAATCAACATTTTCCACCAGTTCTACAGTTCAGCTATGCTTGTAGCACTGGGGTTGATTTTATTGGAATTATCAAGGAAAAATAATAGGAGATGGACATTGTAGGGTTTTGATGTATTTTTATTGCATGTAGCTGTTTATTTCTGCTTGCTGATGTGATCTCTAGTCAGGACCTTAAAAGAATATGACAAACCTCCTGTGCTATTTTCCTGATTGTCTCACAAAACCCAGAGATGTTCACATCAGGACAGAAAAAAAAAAGATTAGAATAGAATAGAATAAACCAGGTTGGAAGAGACCTTTGAGATCGAGCCCAACCTATCATCCAACACTAGCTAATCAAATAAACCATGGCACCAAGCGCCCCATCCAGTCTCTTCCTAAACATCTCCAGTAATGGAGATTCCACCACCTCCCTGGGCAGACCATTCCAATAGGCAATCACTCTTTCCGGGAAGAACTTCTTCCTAACATCCAGCCTAAACCTCCCCTGGTGCAGCTTGAGACTGTGTACTCTTGTTCTGGTGCTGCTTGCCTGGGAGAAGAGACCAACCCCCACCTGGCTACAACCTCCCTTCAGGTAGTTAGTTAGAGAAAGCAATAAGGTCTCCTCTGAGCCTCCTCTTCTCTAGGCTAAGCAACCCCAGCTCCCTCAGCCTCTCCTCATGCCAACATCTTTCCTAAACTGAAGGGCCCAGAACTGGACACACTACTCAAGGTGTGGCCTAACCAGTGCAGAGTACAGGGGCAGAATGTCTTCCCTGCTCCTGCTGGCCACACTATTCCTGATACAAGCCAGGATGCCATTGGCCTTCTTGGCCACCCTGTCACACTGCTAGCTCACGTTCAGCCTACTATCATCCAGTAAAGAGAAGAGCAAGAAGATAAGCATCAGTTTCATAGAATGGATTGTGTTGGACGAGACATTAGAGATCACGTAGTTCTACAACCCCGCCATGAGCAGGAACACCTTCCACAAGAACAGGTTGCTCAAGGCATTTTCCCATTTTAGCTCTGAATTGTTAGAATACATATATTTCATTTTTGAAAAAAAAAAAAAGAAGAAAAAGAAAATAAATATGAACACCACAAAGTTCCAGTGTCTATTATGACTGAAAAGCTTTCAAATTTGTTTTTCTACTGCATGCAGTAAACATGAGGCTGGTTTGGAGTTACAGGATTGGGAAAACAGGATTTGCTCTAAATCTCTTCTTCATGTGTTATTAATTCAAAATGGCATGTGGATGTGTTGAAAACCTACATATTTTTGCTTCTTGGAGCAGGCTTGCTATTCACTTTATATCAGAATTAACCCCTGGGTAGCAGAAGGCCTCAAGGCAAACTTTGACAGCAAACTGCATTTTAACTACTGCTAATCATCTGATTGAAAATGTTCTGTAGTTAAAATAACCTTGGATATAGCTCTTCAAATAGCACCACTCTAATTACTTAGCATCTTTCACACACAGGCTTCTCACTCTCTCTCTCTCTCTCCAAGGAACTTGTTGGGTTTTATCGTTCTCTGTAGCTCATACAATATACAGATAGAGAAGAATAAAGCAAGCCATGTGGGGATTAGCAATGGGTTTAAGTGTTAATGCTTCATAACGCTCCATATTCTGAGAAATTCACATTAAAATTCTGAGAGTGGCAGGAGCAGTGTGCAGAGTGTTTGAAGAAAGACACTGTAGAAGCAGGGGGCTGGGGAAGTTATCTAGAGGTGAAAAGTGCAGTCAGGAAAGTATGTTCTGACTCAAAAAAACTCTATAATGAATTCAGCTCCAGTAACTAGAGGGGCACCAAGACTCTGATAATCGTTGAGTAAAGCATTTTTTGTTATTTCTGCTATATTAATGACTTTTATTACTATTATTATTATTACTAATTATTTGTATTCCCTATACTTTGATTGTGATAGAACACTGGAACAGGATGCCCAGGAAGGTGATGGAGGCCACTTCCCTGGAGACATTCAAGGTCAGGCTTGATGAGGTTCTGAACAACCTGACCTAGCTGGGGATGTCCTTGTTTACTGCAGGGGGGTTGGACTATATGACCTTTAAAAGTCACTTCATAGTGACATTTCATATTCATGTAAAGCAAGACATTGTGGCCTTCCAGTACCTGAAAGGGGCCTACAAGAAAGATAAGAGAGACTTTTTATGAGGGCTTGTAGTGATATAATGAGACAGAATGGATTGAAGCTGTAAGAGAGAGATTTAGCATGGATATTAGTAAGAAATTCTTTAGAGTGAGGGTGGTGAGAGGCTGGAACAGGTTGCCCAGGCAGGTTGTGGATGACCCCTCCCTGGAGGTCATCCACAAACAAAACAAAACAAAACAAAACAAAACAAAGCAAAACAAAACAAAACAAAACAATCAAAGATCCACAACACTGATATGAATGACTTCGCTCACTTAATCAGCAACTTTGTTGCGCCATGGTTTAGTTGATTAGATGGTGTTGAATGATAAGTTGGACTCAATGATCTCAAAGGTCCCTTCCAACCTGGTCTATTCTATTCTATTCTATTCTATTCTATTCTATTCTATTCTATTCTATTCTATTCTATTCTATTCTATTCTATTTTCTTTTAATAACTATGTTAGACTGTATTAGACCACACAATATTTTTCTACTCATTGTAATACTTAATTCCCTGCATTTTCATCTTATTCCTTGCTATTTTTGTGCTCTGAATCACACCTTGATAATAATCATTATTATTAGACAATAGTCTATCAGATTATATGAATTGTGTTGCACATTTCAGCACACCTGTAATTAACTTGAAGAAATTCGTTTCATAAAATCATAGAATCATTTTGTTTGGAAAAGACTTTTAAGATCAAATCCAAACATTCTCTAACTCTACCAAGGCTGTAATCATAAAATCATAGAATGAGTTGGGTTGGAAGGGACCTAGATCATCAGTTCAACCATTAATGCTACACTACCAAGCCCACCACTAAGCTATATTCCCAAGCATCACATCTGCATGGCTTTTAAACACTCCCAGGGCAACACGTGACTACTGTGCCTTTTCTCTGGCCTTCGTCTTGGTGCTGGTTGCCTGGGAGAAGAGACCAGCCCCTGCCTGTCTACAACAGGTAGTTGCAGAGAGCAATAAGGTCTCCCTTGAGCCTCCCCCGCTCTGGACCAAGCAACCCCATCTCCCTCAGCCTCTCCCCACAGGGTTTTTTTTGGTATGGGTCTTGGGTGTTCTATCCAGCATGCTATCACTTGCATATCTCAAATTGATCCATGACTGATGATTGTTTCTACGCCATAGATAAAGTATAATGGAATTGCCATCAAATCAATTACATCATTTGGGACATGACAGACACTCTATAGCCTAATTAAAGAGAAAATATTGATGGAAGATGATAACTTCTATGGTTTCTAATTTACACTTATTTAATGACAGGACAGTAATAACAAGTACTATAATCTAATATTTAGCAGCAGCAATAAATTCATTTTTGTTTTTTCTCAGTTGATGGTGAAGAGCAAAGAGTGATTATTTTAAACTGTACTCAAAATCAGCAAAACACATTTGAAAAGCATATACAAAATAAAATGCTATCTTACACGATGCTGCACCTTCTCTTTACACCTATTTTTGTTCATGTTTTTTTTAGAACTGTGTCTCTTGAGGCAAGGATCTTTAAATCCTTTTTCTTTCCCTCATAGATTATGAAATTTGTTTAGTTTATTTCTTTTTTCTTCTTTCTCTTCCTTCCAGAGTAGCAAAGACACTATTACTTCATGTAGCCTGAAGAAAAAGGTTTTCTAACAGCACTTTTCAATTTTTGACTCTGCAATGATATTAATATTTCAGTTAGCTTTCATATCTCTAAACAGGCAGCTACATTCATTAATAAATGGTTCATAACATCTTCTCACCTCACCCTGACCTCCTTTCAGGTAGTTGTAGAGAGCAATAAGGTTTCCCCTCAACCTTCTTTTCTCCAGACTAAACAACCACAGTTCCCTCAGCTGCTCCTCACCAGTCCTTTTTCTCCAAGTCCTTCATCAGCTTTGCTGCCCTTCTCTGGACACACTCTAGCACCTCAATAGTTTTGATGTAGTGAGGGCCCAAACTGAATGCAGCACTCAAGGTGTGGCCTCCCCAGTGCTGAGTACAGGCTAACAATCACTTCCCTCTTCTGGCTGGCCATGATATTTGTGATCCAGGAAAGGATGCTGGTGACTTTTGTGGCCACCTGGGCACACGCTGTCTCATGTTCAGATGGCTGTCAACCATCACCCTCAGGTCCTTTTCTGTCAGGCAATTTCCAGCCTCTCTGTCACAATCCTGGAGCATTGCATGGGGTTGTTGTGACCCCAGTTCAGGATCCAGCGCTTAGATTTATTTACTTCTGTAAGAAAAGAACAGAGTCAGATTATGAAAGGGATATTTTTTAGAAGGGATAGAGGGCATGGAGGGAGAAGGATCAGTTGACTATAAAAGCTTTCTTGTTGTATGTTTCTTTAAGACAACTAAAATCACAATGTCTTGCTCCTCCAGTGTATATCTTATTTTTCAGGGGAAGAGCCTGTGTTGTAGTGGCTTGGAGTTGTTGAAGTGTTGTGGGTTTTCTTTTCTGGAGGGGTGAGGGTATAGTGGTGACTTGTTGGATATTTTCCTGGAGTTTTTCTCTTCAGAGGGGAGTGAGTGGACAAATCAGGAGATAAACTAATAATGGAAAAATTCCTAATGTCATTGCTAATGTCCCTAATGTTGTATTTATATATATTTATTTATATTAAATGCAATATATAGATACAATGCATTTATATGTAGATGTGACATTTATATTAAATGTAATATATATATATATATATATAATGCATATATAGATAGATATGACATTTAATTATAATTAAAATACTCATTATTCCCTGAATATCTAGACAGGCAGCTAGTAGGTAACCATTTGTAGAAATAACCCTACAGCTGCTGAAAAAAAACAGTTCTTTGAAAGAGGGGCCCTAAAAGATTTCAGCTGTGAATACATGAGCCGAAAAACTCACCAAAAGAAAACTGAAGCAGCTTCTAAAAACCATGAAGTAAAACCCACTGACCCACAGGTAAAAGTTTATAGTGAGTATTACTTTTGTAATAAGGTGGACAATTTAGTCTTGCTAGAAAATTGGTCTTAGTATTTAGGTGACTAGACAAAAGAAACTCAGCACATCACTTTTATGGACAGATATTAACCTTCACAGATGGCTGAGTCTCTCCAGATTGTATCATTAAGTGTATTTGCTAAAAACAAAGACTGCAAGCTGCTTTCAGATGATGCAGCAGAAATGTATTTTGCTTTTTGCTCTTTTATTTTTTTAATGATACTATATTGATCTTAACTATATATCCTTCAAGACAAACTATATGTCAAGAAGCTTTAACCCAAATTTACAATGACAGCAGAAAAAAAAGAGTTTGTTTCTTTTTGTTGTTGGTTTGGTTTGGGTTTTGTTGTTCTTTGGTTGGTTGGTTTCGTTTGGTTTTGTTTGGTTTTGTTTGGTTTTGTTTGGTTTGGTTTTTGTGGGTTTTTGTTTTGTTTTGTTTTGTTTTGATCAGTTGGTTTGGGATTGTTTGGGGGTTGTTTTGACCTTCTGGGATTAGAAAGAGCTTTAGCAGGGTGTCTTAGGGTTTACAAGATATAATAATAAAGCCAGGGATAAATGTTGCTGCAATGACTTAAAAAAACCCACCTTCCTAACTCCTGGGAGCACCTTAAACATTTCTTGTAATGAAGAAGTGAAAGAATGGAATGAAGAAAGATAATTAAATCAGAGCTAGGATTTTTTGTTTGTTTTCTAACCTCATGACTAGAGAATTTTTTTATGGTGATTCTGATAATAAACTTGGTCTTTTTATTACATATTTTTTTAGGATAAAAAGAAAACAGCCTCAAGTTGCATCAGGGGAGGTTTGGGTTAGATATTAGAAGAAACTTCTTGGTTTCATGGTGCTTTGGGACATGGTTTAATGGTCATTGTGGTCTTAGGTTGAGAGTTGACCTTGATGATCTTAGAGGTCATTTCTGTGATTCTGTGAAAGGGTTCTCAAACACTGGAACAGGTTTCCCAGGGAGGTGGTTGAATCTCCACCCCGTGGAGATATTTAAATTACACATAGATGCAGTGTTTAGGGATATAGATTGGCACCAGCCTTGGCAGAGTCAGAGAATGGTTGGACTTGGTGATCTTAAACATCTTTTCCAACCAAAACCAATTCTGTGATTCTAATATACTAAGGTAAAAATTACTTAGCTTCATTGAATCAAAACAAATTTATTATTATCTTGCAAGTGTAAACAGTAAAATTAAGGCAAGAGAAAGCAAGATCAGATGCCCAGGGAGGTGGTGCAGTCACCATCACTGGAAGTGTTTAAAAAGAGGCACTTAGTGCCATGGTTTAGTTGATTAGATGGTATTGGGTGATAGGTCTTTTCCAGCCTGGTTAATTCTGTATCTATCTCTGTCAGATATTTAAACACAATGGAAGCATGTTACTATAAAATTCTTGATGATAAACAATAATGCACACATTAAAAATCCCTACACCAGAATATTACAGATTACTGAAAGCACAATTAACCTGAGGATCACATAAGAATGATTAGGTGGAAGCACTACCTTCAATCGATCAGAGTTGAACTTCAATTTGCTGTTCATTTTCATTAGCTCATTTTAGTAAATAAGAAGCATGTAAATGAAGAGGATGAAACCACATCTCTCTCTCTCTCTGGGAGAAAGTCCATGTGCTTTTTAAAAGGTGACTCACTTAGCTTTCAGAACATGACACAAGTCTTCCAAATTGCTTTTATGTCATATGGACATTTCAGATGTGGTGAGTCATGGCCTCAGCAAGAATGGTAATTATGAGCACAGCAAGTTTCCATGCAAAGAGACATGAGGAATAAAATGCTAGGAAAGGATTTTACAGAATCCTGCTTATAGAGCACTTTCAAGATGGGCATTTGACTCCATCCTGCACCATTTAATTCCTAAAAATTTTACTAATGAAGTTTGTAATTTATCTCAAAATCGTGTCTCCTCATCTTCCTCACCTCCAGATTAAACAACCCCAGCTCCCTCAGATGGTCCTCTCCAGACCTGTTCTCCAGACCCTTCATCAGCTTCCTTTCCTTTATCTGGACGTGCTCCAGCACCTCAATGTCCTCCTTGGACTGAAGAGCTCAAAACTGAACACAGGACCTCAGCAGTGCTAAGTCCAGGGGGAAAATCACTTCCCTGGTCCTGCTGGTCATGCTATTCCTGAACAAGTCTGGCATGTGTTGGACTTCTTGCCACCTGGGCTCACTGCTGGCACATGTTCACCAGGTTGAATGAGACAAGAAAAGGGAGGTAGACAACAAGAAAAAACAAAGTTTTAGTGGAGTGAAGAAGAGGGTAACTGTATATCTGATGGATAAACTTTAATTGGTCTTTTGGCACTATTAAACACTCCTAATACCAATACTCTGATCACAGAGTCTTTTTTATTTTCTAGATTGTTAAATTCATCTGGAAGGAATAGAAATTCAATACTATTATATTTTCAAACGTGTACTTTCTGTTAGCTTCTTTCATTTAAAGAAAAGGGGGGAATTGCATGTAAAATTTCACTTATCTTCACATATGAAATCATACCCCAGAGAAAACATCAAAACTGATTTAATTTAGTTATAGTACAAAAAAAACCCAACAAAACAGACCCATCTTCATGGTCTTCACCCTTTAGCTATTGATCAGCATTAAGATAGGATAGGATAGGATAGGATAGGATAGGATAGGATAGGATAGGATAGGATAGGATAGGATAGGATAGGATAGGATAGGATAGGATAGACCAGGTTGGAAGAGACCTTCAAGATCATTGTGTCCAACCCATCATTCAACACCATCTAATCCACTAAAAAATGGCACCAAGCACCCTATCAAGTGTCTTCCTAAACACCTCCAGTGATGGTGACTCCACCACCTCCCCAGGCAGCCCATGGTCCCACTCAGTCTTCTCCAGTCAGAAGAGCCCCAAGGCTAACTTCCCTCATCCCTTTACTGTACTCTCTCAAGTATTTTCCTGCCTGTCTTGAACTGGGGAGCTGAACACAGTAATACAAATATGGCTTCACTCAAGGTGTGGCCTCCCCAGTGCTGAGTACAGGCTAACAATCACTTCCCTCTTCTGGCTGGCCATGATATTTGTGATCCAGGAAAGGATGCTGGTGACTTTTGTGGCCACCTGGGCACACGCTGTCTCATGTTCAGATGGCTGTCAACCATCACCCTCAGGTCCTTTTCTGTCAGGCAATTTCCAGCCTCTCTGTCACAATCCTGGAGCATTGCATGGGGTTGTTGTGACCCCAGTTCAGGATCCAGCGCTTAGATTTATTTACTTCTGTAAGAAAAGAACAGAGTCAGATTATGAAAGGGATATTTTTTAGAAGGGATAGAGGGCATGGAGGGAGAAGGATCAGTTGACTATAAAAGCTTTCTTGTTGTATGTTTCTTTAAGACAACTAAAATCACAATGTCTTGCTCCTCCAGTGTATATCTCATTTTTCAGGGGAAGAGCCTGTGTTGTAGTGGCTTGGAGTTGTTGAAGTGTTGTGGGTTTTCTTTTCTGGAGGGGTGAGGGTATAGTGGTGACTTGTTGGATATTTTCCTGGATTTTTTCTCTACAGAGAGGAGTGAGTGGACAAATCAGGAGATAAACTAATAATGGAAAAATTCCTAATGTCATTGCTAATGTCCCTAATGTTATATTTATATATATTTATTTATATTAAATGCAATATATAGATACAATGCATTTATATGTAGATGTGACATTTATATTAAATGTAATATATATATATATATATAATGCATATATAGATAGATATGACATTTAATTATAATTAAAATACTCATTATTCCCTGAATATCTAGACAGGCAGCTAGTAGGTAACCATTTGTAGAAATAACCCTACAGCTGCTGAAAAAAAACAGTTCTTTGAAAGAGGGGCCCTAAAAGATTTCAGCTGTGAATACATGAGCCGAAAAACTCACCAAAAGAAAACTGAAGCAGCTTCTAAAAACCATGAAGTAAAACCCACTGACCCACAGGTAAAAGTTTATAGTGAGTATTACTCTTGTAATAAGGTGGACAATTTAGTCTTGCTAGAAAATTGGTCTTAGTATTTAGGTGACTAGACAAAAGAAACTCAGCACATCACTTTTATGGACAGATATTAACCTTCACAGATGGCTGAGTCTCTCCAGATTGTATCATTAAGTGTATTTGCTAAAAACAAAGACTGCAAGCTGCTTTCAGATGATGCAGCAGAAATGTATTTTGCTTTTTGCTCTTTTATTTTTTTAATGATACTATATTGATCTTAACTATATATCCTTCAAGACAGTCTATATGTCAAGAAGCTTTAACCCAAATTTGCAATGACAGCAGAAAAAAAGTATTTGTTTCTTTTTGTTGTTGGTTTGGTTTTTGTTGTTCTTTGGTTGGTTGGTTTCGTTTGGTTTGGTTTGGTTTGGGTTTTGTGGGTTTTTGGTTTGTTTTGATCAGTTGGTTTGGGATTGTTTGGGGGTTGTTTTGACCTTCTGGGATTAGAAAGAGCTTTAGCAGGGTGTCTTAGGGTTTACAAGATATAATAATAAAGCCAGGGATAAATGTTGCTGCAATGACTTAAAAAAACCCCACCTTCCTAACTCCTGGGAGCACCTTAAACATTTCTTGTAATGAAGAAGTGAAAGAATGAAATGAAGAAAGATAATTAAATCAGAGCTAGGATTTTTGGTTTGTTTTCTAACCTCATGACTAGGGAATTTTTTTATGGTGATTCTGATAATAAACTTGGTCTTTTTATTACATATTTTTTTAGGATAAAAAGAAAACAGCCTCAAGTTGCATCAGGGGAGGTTTGGGTTAGATATTAGAAGAAACTTCTTGGTTTCATGATGCTTTGGGACATGGTTTAATGGTCATGGTGGTCTTAGGTTGAGAGTTGACCTTGATGATCTTAGAGGTCATTTCTGTGATTCTGTGAAAGGGCTCTCAAACACCGGAACAGGTTACCCAGGGAGGGACATAGATTGGCACCAGCCTTGGTAGAGTCAGAGAATGGTTGGACTTGGTGATCTTAAAGATCTTTTCCAACCAAAACCAATTCTGTAATTCTGTAATTCTAATGTACTAAGGTAAAATTACTTAGCTTCATTGAATCAAAACAAATTTATGATTATCTTGCAAGTGTAAACAGTAAAATTAAGGCAAGAGACAGCAAGATCAGATGCCCAGGGAGGTGGTGCAGTCACCATCACTGGAAGTGTTTAAAAAGAGGCACTTAGTGCCATGGTTTAGTTGATTAGATGGTATTGGGTGATAGGTCTTTTCCAACCTGGTTAATTCTGTATCTATCTCAATCAGATATTTAAACACAATGGAAGCATGTTACTATAAAATTCTTGATGATAAACAATAATGCACACATTAAAAATCCCTACACCAGAATATTACAGATTACTGAAAGCACAATTAACCTGAGGATCACATAAGAATGATTAGGTGGAAGCACTACCTTCAATCGATCAGAGTTGAACTTCAATTTGCTGTTCATTTTCATTAGCTCATTTTAGTAAATAAGAAGCATGTAAATGAAGAGGATGAAACCACATCTCTCTCTCTCTCTGGGAGAAAGTCCATGTGCTTTTAAAAGGTGACTCACTTAGCTTTCAGAACATGACACAAGTCTTCCAAATTGCTTTTATGTCATATGGACATTTCAGATGTGGTGAGTCATGGCCTCAGCAAGAATGGTAATTATGAGCACAGCAAGTTTCCATGCAAAGAGACATGAGGAATAAAATGCTGGGAAAGGATTTTACAGAATCCTACTTATAGAGCACTTTCAAGATGGGCATTTGACTCCACCCTGCACCATTTAATTCCTAAAAATTTTACTAATGAAGTTCGTAATTTATCTCAAAATCGTGTCTCCTCATCTTCCTCACCTCCAGATTCAACAACCCCAACTCCCTCAGCTGCTCCTCTCCAGGCCTGTTCTCCAGACCCTTCATCAGCTTCCTTTCCTTTATCTGGACGTGCTCCAGCACCTCAATGTCCTCCTTGGACTGAAGAGCTCAAAACTGAACACAGGACCTCAGCAGTGCTAAGTCCAGAGGGAAAATCACTTCCCTGGTCCTGCTGGTTATGCTATTCCTGAACAAGTCTGGCATGTGTTGGACTTCTTGCCACCTGGGCTCACTGCTGGCACATGTTCACCAGGTTGAATGAGACAAGAAAAGGGAGGTAGACGACAAGAAAAAACAAAGTTTTAGTGGAGTGAAGAAGAGGGGAACTGCATATCTGATGGGTAAACTTTAATTGGTCTTTTGGCACTATTAAACACTCCTAATACCAATACTCTGATCACAGAGTCTTTTTTATTTTCTAGATTGTTAAATTCATCTGGAAGGAATAGAAATTCAATACTATTATATTTTCAAACGTGTACTTTCTGTTAGCTTCTTTCATTTAAAGAAAAGGGGGGAATTGCATGTAAAATTTCACTTATCTTCACATATGAAATCATACCCCAAAGAAAACATCAAAACTGATTTAATTTAGTTATAGTACAAAAAAAAACCAAAACAACAAAACAGACCCATCTTCATGGTCTTCACCCTTTAGCTATTGATCAGCATTAGGATAGGATAGGATAGGATAGGATAGGATAGGATAGGATAGGATAGGATAGGATAGGATAGGATAGGATAGGATAGGATAGGATAGGATAGGATAGACCAGACCAGGTTGGAAGAGACCTTCAAGATCATTGTGTCCAACCCATCATTCAACACCATCTAATCCACTAAAAAATGGCACCAAGCACCCTAACAAGTGTCTTCCTAAACACCTCCAATGATGGTGACTCCACCACCTCCCCAGGCAGCCCATGGTCCCACTAAGTCTTCTCCAGTCAGAAGAGCCCCAAGGCTAACTTCCCTCATCCCTTTACTGTACTCTCTCAAGTATTTTCCTGCCTGTCTTGAACTGGGGAGCTGAACACAGTAATACAAATATGGCTTCCCCAGGGCAGAATGGTCATAGGCAGTTCCTACAGCCTGCACCTTGCAGAGCTGACTCTACCACTCAGAGCTCTCTCTACCACTCAAAGCATTTTCTGGGTTCAAAATTCTGCCCTGGCAGGGGCAATTGATCCAACACCTGCTGGAAGTGTCCCTTGTGGTGTATCACCGCCACCCCTTTGCAGATTTTGCTAGTGAATTAGCTAGAAATTCCCAGGAAATTAGAAAGTATTTTGGTTGACCTACATCAGTGTTTTTTGATGAAAAATGTAGGGCATTTCTTCTCATATTTTTCACAGTCCCTTTTTGAGATCTTCCCTAGTGAACTATAATAAAAATATTTACAGAAGCTTTCCATTTCATGAAGATTTATGCTGAAGAAAACCCAAGCTTATTTAAGTGAGCTTTTTATGCAAAGGAAAAAAAAAAAAAAAAAGTATTTTTTTTAAAGCCCTGGGAGTTTCTATTATTTTTAAACATATTTCAGAGTTCTTAAGCTAAGCTTTAAACTGTTCCCTGGTTGTCTTTGATAGACAGGTCATGTGTAAGTTCTGATTGTTTTATTCCAACACTTTGATAATGCTTGAAAAAGAGTAAAGCATGGTGATTACACTTGAAATGAAGAAATGGTTAACATCAGACATTCAACCATAACATTGTTTTGGGTGGAAAAGATGATCAAGTCCAGCCTTCAACTCAACACAACCACAGCCATTAAAACATGTCCCCACGTGCTTTGTCTGCATACGTTTTGAACATGTTCAAGAATAGAGACTCGTCCACCTCCCTGGGCATGCTATTCCAATGTCTGGCCACTCTTTCAGGAAACAATTTTTTCCTAATATCCAAACTAAACCTTCCCTGGTGCATAAGGCCATTTCCTCTTATCCTATCGCTTGATATTTTGGAGAAGAGACTGACCCCCACCTCACTCCAACATCCTTTCAGGGAGTTAGAATCATAGAGTCATAGAATCAATAAGGTTGGAAAAGACCTCAAAGATCATCAAGTCCAACCTATCACCTAACACCTCCTGACTACTAAACCATGGCACCAAGTGCCACATCCAATCCCCTCTTGAACACCTCCAGGGATGGGGACTCCACCACCTCCCTGGGCAGCACATTCCAACAGATAACAACTCTCTCTGGGAAGAACTTTCTCCTCACCTCCAGCCTAAACTTCCCCTGGCACAGCTTGAGACTGTGTCCTCTTGTTCTAGAGCCATAAAAACATAGAGTCATAAAACCATAGTCACTGAATCATGGAGTCATAAAATCATAGAATCAGTCATTGAATCATAGAATCAGTCATTGAATCATAGAATCAGTCATTGAATCATAGAATCGATGAATCATAGAATCATTGAATCCCAGAATCAGAGTCATTGAATGATAGAATCATAGAATCATGGAGATATTGAATCATAGAATCATTGAATCATAGAATCAGAGTCATTGACTTATAGAATCATAGAATCATGGAGATATTGAATCATAGAATCATTGAATCATAGAATCAGAGTCATTGACTTATTGAATCATAGAATCATGGAGATATTGAATCATAGAATCATAAAATCATAGAATGAGAGTCATTGAATCATTGACTCATAGAATCAGAGTCATTGAATCATTGACTCATAGAGATACTGAATTACAGAATCACAGAATCAGAGCCATTGAATTTTGTAGAGAGCCAGAAAGTAAGTCTCTCCTCAGCCTCTTCTTCTCCAGACTAAATGACAGTTCAGTAATCTGCTCTTCACGAGACCTGTTCTTCAGACCCTTCACCAGCTGTAGAAGGAACTTCTTGACTGAAAGTTTTGTCAAATACTGTTACAGGCTTTGCAGAGAGGTGGTTGAATTCCCACCCCTGGAAGTGCTTCAAAGCTGTAGAGATGTGTTGCTGAGGGACAGGGTTTAGCACTAGACTTGGTAGAGTTAGATACTGGTTGGACTTGTGAATCTTAAAGATCTTTTCCAACCAGATTTTTTCTATGATTCTAGAATTTTATGATTCTATGAAGTGTGAGACTGCACTCTGTATAGAGGAAAGATTCTTTCAAGAGTATGAAGTGTGGCTATTTAAGTGCAGCCTCCTTCAGAAAGATATTTGCTCTTTCAGTCTCTTCACATTTGCTTCTGTAGATGTAGAGGTTATTATCAAAGAGGCTATCAATTAATTCAACCCTTTCTTGAGACCTTTATGGTTCAGGCAAGACTACTTGTGTTTCAACATTCAAAATTGCAACAGAATGCACATTAGTTAGTTAAAAGCCATGAGATTTTGCAAATTTAATTTAGCTGCCATGTTATTTAATAAGAAGATATTCTTTTAATGTGAGAGGGATGAAAATGGAGAATAGAATAGAATAGAATAGAATAGAATAGAATAGAATAGAATAGAATAGAATAGAATAGAATAGAATAGAATAGAATTAACCAGTCTGGAAGAGACCTTAGAGATCATCGTGTCCAACCCATCATCCAACACCATCTCATCAAATAAACCATGGCACCCAATGCCCCATCAAGTCTTCTCCTAAACACCTCCAGTGATGGTGACTCCACCACCTCCCCGGGCAGCCCATTCCAATGGCAAATCACTCTTTCTGTGAAGAACTTCTTCCTAACATCCAGCCTAAACCTCCCCTGGTACAGCTTGAGACTGTGTCCTCTTATTCTGCTGCTGTTTGCCTGGGATGAGAGACCAACCCCCACCTGTCTACAACCTCCCTTCAGGTAGTTGTAGAGAGCACTAAGGTCTCCCCTGAGCCTCCTCTTCTCCAGGCTAAGCAACCCCAGCTCTCTCAGCCTCTCCTCACAGGGCTTTTGCTCCAAACCCATCACCAGCTTTGAGTATAATACAGACAAAAATAGCATACAAAGTCTAAACACCCAGAAATTCAGGAATCACACTCACAGAACTACTAAGGTTGGAAAAGACCTCCTAGTCAAGTCCAACCCTCAACAAATAGCATATGTACTTTGAAGCAAATATTATCACTCATCAACACTTCCTTTTCCTGGAACAGTCTATTTAATTTTCTGTCTTTTGTTCCAAAGAGAAATTTAATCCCTTACTTAAGTGCAATGTTTTACATTCTCTGATTCTGTGATTTTTTGCCAGAAGCAAAGAATCTTGATCATGACCAGTAACAGAACTTGTTTGCTTTATTGAAGCCCTATCACTGTCTCCACTATCCACAGGAATTTTTTCATTGACCAAATTTTAATTTTCTTCAGAGTCACTACGAGAAAGACAAATATTGCAAGATTAGTTCTCCATATTATGTCAATATTGTGTCACTCATTTCTGTGTTAGTCTTCCACATCATGTCAATACTGTGTCATTGAGTTCTGTATTCATCCAAGCTATTTGTTCTCGTGTAAATCTGAGCATTAAAGTTGCAAAAAGCAATTAATTATGTTTTCCTGGCTGAGAACAACCTGATAACTTTTTTTTTATTTAATATTGATTTCAAGACCTCTGTATTATGTTAACCCTTAGAGTTTATTTGTCCTGTATTATAAATGACGTTCAGACCATTTTATTAAGTCTTTCTACAGCCCGGAGGGCAAGAACTCTATTACAAAACATGTCCAAAAAAATGTGTTGGAAAAGTGCAAGGTAATTACTGAAATTGTAATTATTCATGAAACATTACCCTGGAAGATGTAAAATTAAAATGACCTTAAGTACCTGGCCAAATATTCACTAATATTAATAAGACACAAGTATGGTCTTCTGAATAACTCTGAAAGTGATAAGTTGGGTTTTTTTTTCCCCCTCTTTAAACATTCTCTCTTAAATCAAAGTGAATAAAAATTACAAGAAAATCCCTGAAAAGAATGAGGCTATTATCAGTCACTGAGCTCATTGGAGTTCATTGGGGACAGCAAATAATGCTATCCAATTAATTAGGATGACAGCAAACTGTGTGACACATTTCTTATGGCTGGCTGGTTTAACATTCTAAACCCTCTTGTTGATTAGAACTTGCATGTTTTAAATAGAAAAGGATGTTAGACATCCCATATGCTGTGTAACAGAGCTTCAGGAAAAAAAAAAAAGAAAAGAAAAAGGAAAACCAAAACCTCACCACACTGAAGTCTTGCTAAGTTCAAATCTCCAGAACAAGACAAATAGAGCATCTTATCTGATGCGCAGTGATGCAACTGCAATTGTTTCTAAAACTCTGGCCTTTTAATCAAGCTATGTGGGAAAAACAATTAATAAATCCAAATCAAAACCCTGCTGTTAATGTAATTCCTTGATCAGAGCCTGATGTCACGTTAGTCAGTACAATGTCTCATTTCCAAATGCCTTTGAGTGAGCAACAAGGAGGGTTTTGAAATGGAATGCAGCTCCTGAGATGGCACAACTTGTTTCCAAAGTGCTAGCTGGCAAATAATGATACAACACTGACTGACTGCTATGCAGAGCTGTGACTCTAATTATGTGCCTGTTCTGAAATAAATTTGTTAGAAAGCAATTTGCTTCAAAATGCATGATTCTATTTCACACCTGACTGCACTCATGTGAAAGCAGTGTACTTCTTGTTTACTTCAAATAGATTTCACAAATATATGAAGGAGTAAAGGAGTAGGATACCATTCATGAAGTCCAAGTGTGCTACAATAAAGCTTTTGATATTTTTCCCAGTAAATTATTTTATAATCATAAAAATCACAGCATGTAAGGGTTTGAAGGGACCTCTGGAGATCATCTACTCCCACCCCCACTGCCAAATCAGGTTCACCTAAATCAGGTTGCACAGGCATGCATCCAGGTGGGTTTGGAATCTCCCCAAAGGAGGAGACTCCATAACTTCTCTGGGCAGCCTGGTCCAGTGCACTGGCCCACTCAGAGTAAAGAAGTTCCTCCTTAAGCTCAAGTGAAACGTCCTGTGTTTTAGTTTGCATGCATTACTCCTTGCCTTATCACTGGGCACCACTGAATAGAGCCCACCCCCAAGCCATGATTTCCACTCTTTAGCTCTTGCTGGCCACTGAGAAGGTCCCCTTTCAGTCTGCTCTTTTCTAAGCTAAACAGCCCCACATCCATCAGCCTTTCCTTCTCACAGGGATGATTACATCCCCTCAGCATCTTGGTGGTCCTTTGTTGTCCTCTCTCCAATACCTCCCTGTCTTTCTTGTACTGGGCAGCCCATAATAGTTTCTCTCACATTCATGATCAAGTGAAATAATTAGTCAGATCGGTCAAACCCTGTGGTTCTATTACAAAGTTCTGAAATGTAGAGTGCTGCCAATATCATCTATTGATCTGGAACCATGTGTTATGAGAGCAGAAAGTGAAGGGCAATAATGACCTTTTCCCATTTTTCCATGCTGTAGGGACATCAGCTCAGCCAATGGCAATAGGGTTGGAACTATATGATCTTTAAGTTTAAGGTTCCTTCCAATCCAAACCATTCTGTGATGCCTTCATACATGACAGATATTTTACCATTCTGGAAACTTGTTTATTATATCACAGCCTTATGAACTCTGACAAACATGGGAGAATGTTTATAACAACAGGAAATTTCTGCAGGTTTTTTTTCCTGGAGCTGATGAAGTTTCAGAGCCTAAGGCACTTAAAGCTAGGAAATGTTTTGAGCTAATAAACAGAAATACAAGATAGACTACATTCAGTCCTTACAGAAGTAGTATATACAGGGCTGCCCGGGGAGGTGTTGGAGTCACCATCATTGAAGGTGTTTAGGGGGAGGCTTGATAGGGTGCTTGGTTGCATTGTTTAGTTGATTAGGTGGTGCTGGATAATAGGGTGGACATGATGATCTTGAAGGTCTCTTCCAACCTGGTCTGGTCTGGTCTGGTCTGGTCTATTCTATTCTATTCTATTCTATTCTATTCTATTAACTGGAATCACTTTATTTGAGGAATAATAGCAACAACATTTCTGAACCTATGTTTGAGTATCTCCTGGTATAAGTGTCTCATGAGCAGTTCTTGTGATTCTATGTGTGACTGCAAATTCAGTGCTCCCACTGTTTTGAAAAGATGGCCAAGGATCTCAAAACCTGCTCCCAAGTATCATGAAATCACAATGGAATGCAAGAGACCCAATTCTGAAGATTTTTCAAGTCCTTATAAAAAGCAGTTTTATAAAGGGCAAGGCAATTTTCATTTGCTGACTTCATTCAATTTTTCGGAGGGTGTGTGTTCTTTCACTTTTTCTTTTGTGTGTGTCTAAGCTACATATTAATGTAATTGTCAGAGGATAAGCTTCTTTCTTCATCAAAATAATTAATGTCAGGATTTGAGCTTTTCATGCAGTGCAGCTGCATATTGTGGTCTGCCACGCAGTGACTCTGTCTTTTTCCCTATCTCATTGCTCAGCATAAAAGTCAAAAGCACCCAGATGAGCCATGAAATGAAATAAATTCACAAGTGTCAGTGGAATTCCTTCCAAACGATGTCTGAGTAACTGTCATCACCATCCTGCTATGGGGAGTTGAAAGGAATTTATAACAATCCTCAGATTACTTGGTCTAGGAAAAAGTACTGACTGGGGGATAGATGAAATATGTGGAAAAAATGCATAATTAATTAATTGATTAATTAGCTGGCATTTGCAATCATTTTAAGATTGTTCCACAAACTGTTTGTCTATGTAAGTGAGAAGTGTTTCTATTTTATGAGTAGTTTGGGTGGGGTATTTGTTTTGTACAGAAGGACAGTATATGACCATTGTTAGAGCTTCAAAAGCTGAAGTTGGACCTTGTGTGCATGCTCTTAATTCACAGAAAAATTAAGTTGACATAACTTTAAACTTTTTAACTGCACCTTACACTAAATCACATGAGCTTGTGTTCACTCTGGTTTAATAGCATGTAACAGAACAAATATTGTCAGGCACTGGGATAGGTTACACAGGAAGGTGGTGGATTCACCATCCTTTAACTGAATTATATGCCTACATATGGAATCTAAGGTGCTATCATGATCAGCTAATCAATGCAATTAATGAGGTCTAAGGAATTATTCCACTAAGTGGACACTAATATCTGATCAACTGAATGCACTCTAGTGATTGCATTATCAAAACTCACAGTGAAATCCCTCAAAAATAAACATCTGGTACCACCTGCTAAAGGAATTGATGTTGCTCAGCCATAAAAGGAGGTTGAGGTGGGTGTGGGTCTCTTCTCCCTAGTAAAAACTGATAAGAGGAGTGTTGAGGATGCCCCTGCAGAGCTTGTTGGATGAGATGACCCTTGGAGCTCCCTTTCAACACAGACCATTCTATGATTCTATGAAATGGCCTCAAGTTACACCAGGCAAAATTTAGGTTGGACAGCAGAAGAAAATCCTTGACTGAAGGGATTCTCAAACACTGGAACAGGCTCCCCAGGGAGGTGGTTGAATCCCCATTCCTGGAGATATTTAAAAGATGCAGAGCTGTGGTGCTTAGGGACACGGTTTAACATCAGACTTGGTAGAGTTAAGAGTGGTTGGACTCAATGATCTTAAAGATCTTTTCCAACCAAAACACTCCTATGATTCTATGTTTCTATGATTTTCCACTGCAGGAAAAAAAATGAAAGCTTTTTAGTTACCAAAGGACCTCTTTGTCTCACTGAGTGAATCTGAATTCTCCTTTTTGATGAAAACCAGAGGGATAAGCCAAGTAAGAACAAACTAACAAGAAAGAGGTGATGATCAATAATTTATTCACCCTTTTCTTTTTCAGCTGTTCCTCACACAGAAGCATATCTCCTCATACAGATCAGTTTAGCAGTATTTTCCACTAATCTATCTGCTTTTCTCAAGATCTTGTTTATGGGCAAGGGAAAACAAAGCTCATCTATCAAGCCAAGAAATCATTGTTAATGCAACTCAATATTAACTGTCTAATCCAATAGTCATTATCTGTTCATAGTCTAATTGTGAAAGAATACACTTCCATGCAAAAGCTGAGTATTAGTAATAACATAGATAAATTTTCCAAAAAATAATAATATTTGTTCCTGTCTTTTTTTCTGGTTTTTTTTTGCCTGTTATAATACTCAGCCTTGCATGGCTTTCTGGATTTCCGAGGCCAGTGGCCTCAGCCCGGTGATGTAAGAGGACTTTGATGGCCAAACTTTAGCATTTCTAGTCCCTCCAAGAATCCATCTAGCTCCCACTCACTCCTGTTTACAGTTCTTTTCCCTTTTAACCTCAACTCCCTATCCTAAAGTGCCAGATTTTGGGAAAGATGAATTTGATTTGCTCCTAAAACAGCTTGGAAGCAAGCTAAGGGATATGACTCTAGAAAGAAGGATTTAGGAGAATGCAAATCCCACTCCTGACTTCAGAAAGGGTAAGAAGGAAGAACCAGGGAGCTGCAGGCCAGCTACTGTCACATTAATTCCTGGGAAGATGATGGAGATAATCCTCCTGAAAAACGCATCCAAACAACTCCAATTGGATGCATCTGTGGTGGGTTGAAGGGCCGATCCTCCCTTGCCTCCCACCAGGGCAGAAAAAGAGGAGACTCAGCCAAAGGGATTGCAGAAGTGGTAGAAAGTTGAAATGGAAAAGCAGTGAATGTTTTACAGAGAACCACAAGCTCAGTGACAACAGGTGATCCCAAAGCATACCCAGAAGCATCCCAACACTTCCATCTCCCCACCTGAGGGTACACCCAAAACCCCTAGGGCTCTTTCTTCCCCCCTTCCGCTGTTAGGCTAATCTCAGCTGGCCAGATCTGAGATTGCCCTTCCCCCTTCTCCTCCAGGCATTAGGCCTGGCCAGACCCCAAGAGGCCTCGAGATGACTCCCCCTCCATTACCAGATAGGGACCATCTCCATAGGAGCAGTGAGGGAAGAAAGAGGAAGTGCAGGACTTTGCAGGTGGTTTTTGTAGGGAGCAGGACAATATGCAGCTTCCTGTGTCCACTCACCAGGCTGGACCCTCAGGACACCGGAGATGTATCTTATGTGGCAGCAGCAGGGTGGCACCCAGCCTGAACCACCACAGCATCCAACACAATTGATCAGAAATTATTTATGTTATACCCTGAAGTTTTGGGGAGTTAATGGCTATTTCCTTTCTCCACCAAGGGGAAATCTGTTCAGAATCTTAACATTCTTAAGAAATACAGATACTTTTTTCTTATACAAATATACAAAAACCCTTAAGATTCTTAGGAAATATAAACCAACCTCACTCTACTATAAATGGCAGCTTATTGATTAGATTTTTGGCATGAGATGTGAAAAATTGCATATTTAAATCCTTTTTTTTTTTCCCCACTGCTTTTGTGTTTATATAAATATATATACTCTAGATCCAATACATTTTTATGGATTTTTCTTTACCTCTTTGAAGCTATCTTAATTAAAGTTTAAGTCAAATCCTCCTGGGAAGTCTCCATTTCAATTTTTATTCAGCATTGTTTCCTGATCAAAACATTTTTCTTGAGAGGAAGAACAACCAATAAATTATCCACAAATAAGATTGAAAAACTATTGCTTTAATTTTTAGCCTATTCAGACTTTTCATGCAGAGTTTTCATACTGCCTTGTGCCTATCAAACTAGAATAAATCCTGGAATCTCAAGAATATGGGCACCTCTTTGGTGATTTTATTTATTGCAAAGCTGTGAGTTGATTTATTGATGTTCCTCTCTTTTTGACGTGGGAAGTGATGCGTAAATGAAGATTCATGTTGCATGGAAACAATTGTCAGACAACTGGCAACTATGTGTTATGGACACATTGGGTTGACTTCAGGAGAAGAAGCTGCAAAGAAGAGAAGGTTAAATCACTTTGTAGAAGTACCACTAAGTTGTAATCATATGTAGGTGACATTTCAGGTACTTCACACATTTTTTACAGAGTAAATCACTCATGTGACAGATGATTTGGTGTTGAATTCAGAATTGTAGAGAACTAGTCTATTCCAAACATGGAGTTCATAGAAAGTTTTGGGTTGGAAGGCACCTTAAATATCATCTAGCTATAACCACACTGCCAGGGGCAGAGACACTTTCCACTAGACCAGCTTGGTCAAGGCCAGTTAGGTTTTGAACATTACCATGCTTGGAACCTCCACGGCTTCTCTAGGCAACCTGTTCCTGTCCCTCACCATCCTCAGGGGGAAGAATTGCTTCATTATGTCTCATCTAAATCCATCTTCTTTCAGTTTGAAGCCATTACCCCTCACCCTGTCACTCCATGCCTTTGTCAAAAGTCACTCTCCAGCTTTCTTTTCATTTTCTTTTTTATCCCCTTTCTTCCTTCTTCTCTCTTCTCTCTTCTCTTCTCTTCTCTTCTCCTCTTCTCTTCTCTTCTCTTCTCTTCTCTTCTCTTCTCTTCTCTTCTCTTCTCTTCTCTTCTCTTCTCTTCTCTTCTCTTCTCTTCTCTTCTCTTCTCTTCTCTTCTCTTCTCTTCTCTTCTCTTCTCTTCTCTTCTCTTCTCTTCTCTTCTCTTCTCTTCTCTTCTCTTCTCTTCTCTTCTCTTCTCTTCTCTCCTCTCCTCTCCCCTCCCCTCCCCTCCCCTCCCCTCCCCTCCCCTCCCCTCCAGTCTCCTCTCCTCGAGTCTCCTCCCCTCGAGTCTCCTCGAGTCTCCTCCTTCACCTTTCCCTATTATGAGGGTGGTGAACATTGGAACAGGTTACCCAGGTAGATGGTGGAGGTCTGTCCCTAAAGATATTCAGGTTTGATGGGGCTCTGAGCAGCCTGATATTGTTGGGACTGCCCACAGAAGTGGTAGAGGTATTTATAGGCATTGATAATTTGTCCTTCAGTCTTCTCCAGGCCAAAAAGCCCCAGGTACCTCTCTTTGTAACCGGGATGTTGCGGTCCCCTAACCTTCTTCATAGCCATTTGCTGTACCTTCTCGAGCAGTTCCCTGCCCTTCGTGAACTGAGGAGCCCAGAACCAGACACAAGGCTCCAGATGAGGCCTCACCAGGGCAGAGTGGAGGGAGAAGAAAACCTGCTGATAATTTTTTGATGCACCCCACTATGCCTTTGGCCCACTTGGCCAAGAGGGCACATTGCTGGGTCATGATCATCCTGTTGTCCACCAAGACTCCCAGGTCTTTTTCCAGGGAGCTGCTTTCAGTCCCTCACCTGCACTGGTGCAGGGGGCTATTCCTCCCCAGATGCAGGACTCTACACTTGCCCTTGTTGAATTTCATGACATTCAGTCCTATCCAACTCTCCAGCCTGGCCAGGTCAGTCTTGGTGGCAGAACAGCCTGATAGGGTGTCAGCCAAGCTGTTATGTTCTGTACTAAGGAGAGAATATTTCCCTTTCCTTTAGAGGATTCTCTCTTGTACAAGAAGAAGAATCATTTGAATAGCTTCTCCCTTTGAAAGCAGAGTGGCTTCCTTCACATGCAGCACAGAACCTTTTGAGCTTCTTGCCTTCTGAAAGCATTTTACACTTGGGATGTTTTATTCAGTAGAACTCACTTTGCAGAAAGAGAAATAGCATGCAAACAATTATGTATCTAAGAGTGTATCATGGTTTTATCTTTGTGAGGCAATGTGTACTCCCACTGACTTCTTGGGTTGATTCACAGCATATCCAAGATGCCTTCATTTCACTGCATGTCATTGTGCAGTGCTTTGAGATCTTTGTTGAAATGAAAAATGTTGCTTGCAATAAATACAGATTCCAACTTATCCAACATCATATGTTATTTATCTTAAGCAGACTCAGCTAGCTCAGTAGCAGAAGCAAATATTTATGATGGGTTAAATCTGGACTTTTTTTTGCATGCAGCCAATCCAAGAGCAATCCATATCTTCTTGGGTCACATCACTTTATGATGATAGATATGATGAATGCATTGTTGATACGATTTTTGTCATCACTTGAGTATTTTCATGGTACAGAAGAAATCAGCGGGGGGGGAAACAAAACGGGTCTGCCACGCATCAATAGAAAATATAAGCAAAAATTATACCTATATAAAATAAAAATGAATGTGTGTATATAGATATATGACATTTACATGCTTTACAAGTAATGCTTTATAATTATTACACATTTATTCATTATATAACTATACGACTAAATATATTATTAAATGTTTCCCGAAATACTCATGCAGATGTAAATGTGTGAGATTTATTACCCTAGTGTACAGAATGAGGAGTGCTTTAGGGAATTGGAATTGTTTAGTCTGGAGAAAAGGAGGATGAGGAGAGACCTCTGCAAGAGATCTGCAGAGACTGCTCTCTGCAACTCCTTCGAAAGAGGGTGGAGCATGGTGGAGGTTGGTCTCTTCTCCTAGAGTATTAGGTGATAGAACAAAAGGAAATGGCCTAAGTAATTAAGCAGCAAAAAGGATACTATTAGTGGAAAGTGGTTATCTGGGGGGTTGTTGGCTTTGTTGTTGGTTTGGGTTTTTCTAAGTAAGAAATTTTACCTTATGTCTGGAACTCAGTAGGAATAAACTTTCTCCTGCAGCTTTTACAGTGTCCCACTTTATCTGACTGCTGAGGCAGAATAGTGTAAGCTGTCGAAGACAAGGAGTAAGTAGTCACACACACAATGAAGTGGCTCCAGGAGTCCACTTTATCATCATTAAAGCCAATCCTACTGCCACTGAAGTCAAAGGGGTTTTTCCCCTCACAGTGAATGATGAGTTAGGACTCACTGATAATGAAACTGTGAGGCTCAAGAAAAAGGCAAGAGAGAAAAGCTTCCCATCCCTGCCTTTCTGAAGGAAAAGAATAATGTAATAATTCAGCAAAATTTGGTTTTGATGGTGTCAAGCTACTGGTCATCCATTGTGGGTGGGAGTGTTTTCAAAGGCTGCATTAAATGAATGCCTTCTGATATTTCTGAACTATCTCAATGTGTAAATTTTCTGTAAGTCTTTGGTTCAGGTTTTAAGATGTCTCCAGCTGCCTGGAATCTAAACTACATTGAAACTAGGTCCTTTTCAATTCAACTCATTCTGTGATTCTGTAAATTTTAATTCTTGTCAGAAATTTAGCTACTTAGGAGCAGCAGAGACCTTCATGTTATTGACTTAGGAAATAGTAGGAATCATAGAATGGTTGGACTTGGACTGGATAGCTTCAAAATCATCTACCTTTGGGCCCCTGTCATGTGCAGACATCTTCTACTAGATTAGCTTGCTCAAGGCCCCACCCAGCCTAGCTATCAACACTTCCACAGTTGCAGCCTCCAGCTTCAAGCTGGAAAAGAGTAGATATGGGCATGATATCAGGAAAAAAGTCTTTATAGTGATGGTGATGTGACACTGGACCAGGATACCCAAGGAGGTGGTGGAATCGCTCAAAAGAATAGTGAAGAGGTGATTGGGAACAATCAGCATGGCTTTGCCAAGGGCAAATCCTGCCTGACCAACCTGGTGGCCTTCTATGAGCAGGTGACAAAATTAATAGATGAGGGGCGAGCAACTGATGTCATTTACCTGGACCCGAGCAAAGCCTTCGACACTGTCCCGCACCACATCCTGGTCTCCAAACTGGTGACACATGGGTTTGATGGGTGGACCACTAGATGGATAAGGAACTGGCTTGATGGCCGCACCCAAAGAGTGGCTGTCCATGGCTCCATGTCCCAGTGGAGGCCAGTGACAAGTGGAGTCCCTCAGGGATCAGTCCTGGGACCTGTCTTGTTCAACATCTTTGTGGGTGACATGGACAGTGGCATTGAGTGCACCCTCAGCAAGTTTGCTGATGACACCAAGCTGTGTGGTGCAGCAGACACGCTGGAGGGAAGGGAGGCCATCCAGAGGGACCTTGACAGGCTGGAGAGGTGGGCACAGGCCAACCTCATGAAGTTCAATAAGAGCAAGTGCAGGGTCCTGCATCTGGGTGGAGGCAATCCCAGGCACAAATCCAGGCTGGGCAGTGACTGGCTGGAAAGTAGCCCTAAGGAGAGAGACTTGGGGGTGCTGGTGGACAAAAAGCTCAACATGAGCTCTCAATGTGCACTTGCAGCCCACAAAGCCAATCAGATCCTGGGCTGCATCAGGAGAAGTGTGGCTAGCAGGTTGAGGGAGGTGATCCTCCCCCTCTACTCAGCCCTGGTGAGACCCCACCTGGAGTACTGTGTCCAGTTCTGGAGCCCCTATTACAAGAGGGATGTGGAGGTGCTGAAACGTGTCCAGAGAAGGGCCACAAGGATGATCAGAGGGCTGGAGCACCTCTTTTATGAGGACAGACTGAAGGAGTTGGGGGCTGTTCAGTCTGCAGAAGAGAAGGCTCCAAGGAGACCTCATTGTGGCCTTCCAGTGTCTGAAGGGGGCCTACAGGAAGGCTGGGGAAGGACTTCTCAGGATCTCAGGTAGTGACAGGACTAGAGGGAATGGAATGAAGCTGGAGGTGGGGAGATTCAGGCTAGATGTGAGGAGGAGGTTCTTCACCATGAGAGTGGTGAAACCCTGGAATGTGTTGTCAAGGGAGGTGGTTGAGGCCCCGTCCCTGGAGGTGTTTAAGCCCAGGCTGGATGAAGCTCTGTCCAGCCTGATCTAGTGTGGGGTGTCCCTGCCCATGGCAGGGGGGTTGGAACTAGATGATCCTTGTGGTCCCTTCCAACCCTGAATGAAACTATGAAACTATGAATCACTGTTCTTGGAGGTATTCAAGAAACCTGTGGATGTGGCACTTGGATTAGTGGTCATGGTGGCATTGCATTGGTGGTTGAGCTCAATGATTTTGTCTTTCCCAACCAAGAGAATCCTAGGATTCTGTGAGTCTAGGATTCTGTGATTGCTGTGATTTTATAGTTGATATATTATGTACATGACAAGCACAGGCATAGATAACAGAAAGATACACAGTAATAAACAAAATGTATTATGATATACACTTAGTCCTGAATCCCTTCTATGAGGCTACAGTGTTCTCTATGCTTGTACTCATCAAAATTAGCAAGGCTTTACCACCACTCAAATCTAATTTGAATTGTTATTTGCAGCCCTAATTGCCAAACCCTCTGCACCAAACTAGTGATGGAATTCTACTTTCATTATCCCTCTGTTACTGCTGATAGTAAATTAAACACTCAACAGCGAATGATTTTCCTCTATTAAGACAAAACAGTGACATACTGATTAAATTTAAACTGTCAGATCTTATTTCATTTATCACTACTGCTCTCACAGCAGAGTACAACTAGTCATTTTCTTTTCAGGTACCTTCAGCTGAACTTTTGTCATCACTGAAAGATGGCAGTAGCTGAACTGATCTTTGAAAAATGTGATACTCATTTTGCAACAGCTTAGAGAATGTTATGACACTCAGGTTTTTGGATTACCAAACGTGACCTGAATAGTTTCAACAATGAGGGTTAGGTTGCTGAATCCAGAGAAGAGTGTGCTTTGGACAAACATTACCTGCTGGAAAGCAGCTCTTCGGAGAAGGGCTTTGGAGTCCTGGTGAGCAATAAATAATCCATGGGACAGCAATGTGCCCTTGTGGCCAAGAAGGCCAATGGTATCCTGTGGTACATTAAGAGTGTGGCCAGGACATCTTCATTCTGCCCTGGTGAGACCATATCTGGAGTAGTGTCCAGTCCTGGGCTCCACAGATCAAAGGGAACAGAGATTACTAGAAAGAGTCCAATGGAGGCTACAAGGATGATTAAGGGACTGATGAGAAAAGACTGAGACCAGACTTGATGATCCTCGAGGTCCTTTCCAACCTAAGTTATACTGTGATACTGTGATACTGTGGTACTGTGATATTGTGATACTGTGGTCTAGAGAAGAGAAGGCTGGGAGGGGTGGAACTTATTGATGTTTATAAATATCTGAGGAGTGGGTGTCAAGAAGAAGAGACCAGACTGTTTTCACTGAAGTCCTGTGATAGGACAAGGGCTGATGGATACAAACTGGAACACAAGAAGTTCCACATCAACGTTAGGAGAAACTCTTTTACTGCAAGGGTGCTGGAGCCCTGGATCAGGCTACCCAGAGAGGTTGTGGAGTCTCCTTCTCTGGAGACTTTAACAGCCCATCTGGATGCATTCTTGTCTGACTTCTTGAAGGTGATCCTATTTTGACAGGGGGGTGCCTTCCAAGCTCTACCATTCTGTGATGGGCTGCCCAGGGAGGTGGTGGAGTCACCATCACTGGAGGTGTTTAAGAAGAGACTGGATGGGGTGCTTGGTGCCATGGTTTAGTTGATTAGATAGTGTTGGATGATAGGTTGGACTTGATGATCTCGGAGGTAATTTCCAACCTGGTTAATTCTATTCTATTCTATTCCGTGGTTATTAATATGAACAAACTTTATAATGAAGTTCAAAGAGAAGATTAAGAGCATGGTAAATAACAGGAGATCTGTGCCAGTTTATTAATTTGTGTTGATTTCTTTTCTTTATTTTTTGCCCTGTAATCTGCTTCTAATTATTTGCATTCAGTTGATTGACTGATTAAAATTTACACAACTTAGCTATAAATAATTAATGAAACAAGTTGTGAACCTGCAGAGAAAAAAAAAAAAAAGCAAGCAGATTTTCAGTGCAGCAATTTCATAGATTTTTAAGGCCTCAGATAATTTTAGCATATCAAGTCTAGACATTTAAAAATAGATTTCTGAAGGTAGTAAACTGTCTGTCTTTTTGTTAATGCTTTTTAAAGTTCATTTGATTTTATGTAATGTTAGCCAAATATTTCTCCAAGAGAAAATGCCACTTTTAGCTGATATCAACAGGTATTGTATAAGCACATTCCATCTCATGATAGCCTTTTAAGAACGCATTTAATAATTCATCCATCATGCAGGAAGTAGACTGTAGAAACTCTCATTTCATAATAAGAAACCTTTTTATCCATAACCAATGAAATTATTTATTTTTGTTGGTTTTTTTTCCTCTTTCCTTGGGGAAATATCAGGAGACATTGGCAATTTTTTGCACGACAACACCAGAAAACATTAGTCTTCATTTTACAATTTGTGTTGTGTCATAATGGTCTAGGCTTGGGGCAGAGTGGCAAGAAAGTTGCCTAGCAGAAAAGGACCTGGGGGTGCTGGTTGACAGACAGCTGAACATGAGCCAGCAGCGTGCAGAGGTGTCCAGGCAGGCCAAGAATATTCTGGCCTGGTGGTAGTGTGGTCAGAAGGACCAGGGAAGTGATTGTGCTCCTCTACTGGGCACTCTTGAGGCCACACCTTGAGTCCTGGGTTCACTTTTGGGGCCCTCACTCCAAGAAGGACATTAAGGTGCTGCAGTATGTCCACAGAAGGGTAACAAACCTGGTGAAGGGCCTGGAAAATAGGTCTGGTGAGGAGTGGGTGAGGGAACTGGGGTGGTTTAGTCTGGAGAAAATGATGTGGAGAAGAGACCTCCTGACTCTCTACAGCTACATGAAAGGAGAATGGAGTGAGGTGTGGGTCAGTCACTTCTCTGTAGTAGCAAGTGATAGGACTAGAGGAAATGGCATCAGGATACAACTGGGAAGTTTGGATGTCAGAAGAAACTTTTTGACTAAAAGAGCTCTTGGAGACTCTAACAGGCTCCCCATAGAATCAATAAGGTTGGAAAAGACCTCAAAGATCATCAAGTCCAATCTGTCACCCAACACCTCATGACTACTGAACCATGGCTTCAAGTGCCACGTCCAATCCCTTTTTGAACACCTTCAGGGACAATGACTCCACCACCTCCCTGCTTCCTCATGGAAGCAATTGAATCACAGTCCCTGGAAGTGCTGGTGTTTCACAGGCACACAGACATGGTTTAGCACCAGACTTGGCAAAGTTAGGTAATGGTTTGACTATGATCTAAAAAGATTTTTCCAACCAAAAGGATTTTATGTTCCTGTTTTAAGTAGAAGACTTTCAACTTCACCCACTTAAATGGTACTTTTTTTCAATTAAAAATGCTGGCATTTTCAATTAAGTTTATTCCAACATGAAGGCAGGAGAGGAACTTTTTGTAAGAGTTTCTAGCAAAAGGACAAGGGGCAATAGTTTTAAGCTGAGGGAGAGTATGCTTAGACTAGATTTTAGGAAAAAATTCTTCAGAGGGTGGTGAGAGTCTGAAACAGTTTGCCCAGAGGGGTTGTGGATGCCCCCTCCCTGGATGTACCTTGAGCAACCTGGTCTAGTGGAAGGCATCCCTGCCCATAGTGAAGTGGTTTGAACTAGATGATCTTGAAGGTCAGTTCCAACCCAATTACAGTATAACTCTGGGGTCTTTTCCAACCAAAAAAATTCTATGATTCTAATTAACCATGTGAGTCATAATGTAATTCTGTCAGTAGTGAGCATTATATATCCAGTGCCTATACTGTAAAGTTGAATCAGATGAAAAACATAATTATACTTACAGCACAGGTTATATAGATATAATTGTACTTACCAGTCAGATTGTGATGCATTTGCTGCTCTGAGTCTGTTTGATCAGGGATTTTTGGTGACAATAGTGTGAAATGATATTAACACCACCAAAGAAAATGGTTTCTCAAGTGACATCACTTGGTGTGATAGGAGTTAAAAACTTCACTGCTGGAAAAAGGAATAAGAAATAGGATTGAGTTTGTTCTTTGAAGTCACTCACATACATCCACAAGGCAGAAATTACATAAAATATCTATGTGTGGACGCCATAGTGCAGTGTGCATTGTCATATGGAAGCAGAGAGGCATTTGTACCTGCAGATGGGATTAGTACATGCCTGTTGGGGTGCCAGATGTCCTGGATTACCAAACCACCCTCACACACGCTTTACAGAAATAGCAAGGGTTAGAGGAGGTCTTCATCCCTTCTACTAAGGGATGTTTGAAATCACAGCTTGGAAATCCTTTTAAATTAGTGGCTCTTGTAGGTCACTGAGAAACACTGATGGCTTTTGCAATCTATTTTTATCTTCTATGTAACTACCAAAAATGGTTTTTTTTTCTCTGTCACATCAGGCTGCTAAACATTTTTCATGCTATTTTCCAGCCTAAACAATTGTGATTCCGTGATTCTACCCTAAAACACATCTGCAGAAGACACTTACAGACACAATATGATGGTTTATTATGATTTTTATTGTGTTTTGTTTTGCTTTCAGTTAGGACAAGTGACTATTAATTAAATGGCACTGTTTGCATCCTCCATAGTTGAGATTTTTTTTTTTTTTCCATGTCCACATCTATTTCTATGTAACTTTGTATTTTGTTCCCCAAATTTAAGAACAAACTTCAAATTACTGTTTATTGACAAAGGTTAAACTCATTGGACTACCTCCATTTTTCTCATGGATTGTTAGATTATTAATATTAATATTAAAGAAATCCATGGAGTTTAGTAGTTTATTTCATTGGGAACAGGTATTTGGAACTGGTGATTAACCAACTGATGTTTATTTGCATCAGATACTTTTTATTTTTTTCCACTTATTTCACTATTTTGAGAAGAAAATATACGGTTAAGCCTCATTAATTGATTTAAATAAGTTAACTAAGTTTTTGCAGGACACAGATAAAGTGCTGACCCATGTAAAACAGAAAAAAGACCCCCAAAAATATATTTCAAGGATTTTGGTTGTTTAAAAGGAGTGCAGTGAGGGATCTTTCTTTCTATTTATGATTTGTCACTTACTTTTCAACCTCTCTGGTGCAATCTGTCTTCAAAGGATGAGCATTTCTCTGCTATCTTGTCACATCAAGACTGGCCACTCTTTCATACATAATCCTGGAACCATTTCCTATGGCAGTTCAAAGTCTTCAGTCCTAGGTGAATGTTTAATAAAACCCAAATGTAAAGACAAATGGATAACAATGATACGGTAGTGGCAGGTTATGAGTTGGTGAGAGGCAAATTATGACTCGATAAGAGGATGAAATATCTGAGAAAAGTAAAAGAGGAAAAGAAAAAGCAAGTACAAAGATTTTAGAAGGGCTCAGAGAATAAAAAAAGCAGAAGAGGGGAGAAGAAAGGGGAAAAAAAAAAAAAAAGAGGTAAAAAAAAAGAAAGAGCAAAAAGAGAAAAGGGGGGGAAAGAAGAAAAGCAGAAAAAATGAACAAAAAAGACAAAGAAAAAAGGGGGGAAGGAGACAAAAAAAAGTTAAAGGAAGAAAAAATAGTTAAAAAATAAAGAGAGAAGGGAATGTATGAATAAAAACTCATGAAACCCAATTAGACAAATGATATTTGTGTGCATTTTCGAGCAGTGAAGTGGGACATGGGAGAGATGAGTTCAGCTGAACCCAGTTTTTAATTTTTTTTGTTTGTTTGTTTATTCACAACTTGATTACTGACTGTCAAATGAAAAGTAAATTATATCAGTATCTTGGATTTGGTAATAATTCTACTATTTATATCTACTACATACCTATTTTAGCTTGCAAATAAGGTGTGATTTTCAGCTGTTGTGAAAGCTGATTAATTAGTTTCATAAGCACCATCTAAATAACTTTATGTTTTGGAATTATACTAAAATATGGGTTGCAATACTTTAAAAATATGTATTTATATGTGTGGGTATGTACACATATGGGGATAGGATAGGATAGGATAGGATAGGATAGGATAGGATAGGATAGGATAGGATAGGATAGGATAGGATAGGATAGGATAGGATAGGATAAACCAGGTTGGAAAAGACCTTTGAGATCATCGAGTCCGACCTATCATCCAATGCCATCTAATCAACTAAACCATGGCACCAAGGGCCTAATCCAATTTCTTCCTAAACACCTCCAGTGATGGTGATTCCACCACCTCCCTGGGCAGCCCATTCCAATGCCCAATCACTCCTTCTGTGAAGAATCTCTTCCAGCCTAAACCTGGCATAGCGTGAGACTCTGTCCTCTTGTTCTGTTGGTGGTTGCCTGAGAAAAGAGACCAACCCCCACCTGGCTACACCCTCCCTTATACAGAGACACATGCACATGCTTGTACATATATGGGAAACTCTAGATTTCATGTTTGGTGAGAGTAAAAACTCAATTATTGATGTAGGGATTTTCTAGAGAGTAAAAAAATGGGCCAAAACAGCCAATTACATTTTTTTAACAGATTATGTTAATCTGCATTCAGGCACCTACATGGATATACACTTCCAGCATATATTTTAAACTTGAGAATTCAATTTTTAAATCAATGTGTCCACGTAACATAATCTCCCTGTTGGTATTCACCAAGGCCAAGTGCTGGGTCACAATATTTGAATCACAACAACCCCATGCAATGCTCCAGGCTTAAGGCACAGTGGCTTGAAACTACCCAGCAGAGAAGAACACTGCGTTGTTGAGGAACAGCCCATGAGAACATGAGACAGTGAATGTCCAAGTGGCCAAAAAGGCCACCAGCATCATTGTCTCTATCAGGAAGTGTGATCAACAGGATCAGGGAAGTGCTTGTTCCTTTGGATTTAACACTGCTGCTCACACCTGGAATCCTGGGTTCAATTTCAGGGCCCTCACTCCATGAAGGACATTGAGGTGATGGAGCAGGTCCAGAGAATGGCAATGAGCTGATGAAGGAACTGAAGAACAGGTCTGGTGAGGAGCACCTGAAGGAACTGGGGTTGTTTAATCTGGAGAAGAGAAGGCTGAGGAGAGGCTGCCTGGCTCCCTACAACTCCTTGAAGGTAGATGTTCAAGAAACATGTGGTCATGAAATTCTGGGACATAGTTTAATGGCCATGGTGGTGTTAGGTTGACAGCTGGACCTTATGATCTTAGAGGTCTTTTTGCATCTGAAATAATTCTATGGTTCTATGTATGCTAAAATATCAGAGTTTTTTTTTCCCTGACTAAATATATAACTGAATTATCCAGCAACATAAAAATCAGGCATCACAAAAGGAAGCATTTTAGCCTTTCTGAGCTATCTAAAAGAGGTGATTTGTTGCATTTTCTTATTCATTATTTGCCTTCGATAGTAATTTATTTAGTAAGTGTACTGAAACTACAAAGTGAAAAAGTTATACCAAAACCTTCACTCAGGAAAAGGACTGAGAGATAAGACATAAAATATTCATTATGTTCATGCTTCTGCCAAGCTTTATTATTGCTTAATTTGAACTACTAGACTCAATAGCAGTTATATAATAAATAATTTCAATATCTATGATGCCACTGTTGTAAAATTGTGATGATTTAACTGTAAGACAGGAAAATAAAATGTCTGGTTGCTTTTTGCAAGCCTCTTGCTTCCTATTGATTTTAAAACTATTTTATCAAAAGTTTTTTGGTGGAAATAAAAATGTATTTTTCCAAAATATTTTAGTGCAGAAGTTTAGTTCTTACCATAAAAATCAGAGAATGGGTTGGAAGGGACACTAAAGATCCTCTAGTTCCAACTCCCTCTGATGGTCAGAGACCAGCTTGCTGAAGGTCCCATCCAACCTGGCTCTCAACACTTCCAGGCTTGGAGCCATCACAATTTCATTGGGCAGCTTGTTCCTGTGCCTCACCATCCTCATGACCAAGAATTTCTTCCTCGTGTCTCATCTCAATCCAACTTCTCGCAGTTTGAAGCTGTTACCACTCCTCATGTCACTCCTTTGTCAAAAGTCCTTCTCCAGCTCTCCTGGAATCCCCTTTAAATGCTGGAAGGCTGCTAGAAGGTCTCCATGGAGCCTCTTCTTCTCCAGGCTGAACAACCCCACCTTGCAGCCCTACTTTCTTCCCAAAGAAGTTTTCATATCACAAAATTTTTGGTCCTTGATGTCTTAAAGAAAAAAAGTACATTTGCAAGAGTTGATTATTTTTAGAAAGCTAAATGGTTGTTTAAACCAAATCACTTTACTTATGCAATAGAAATATATCAAAGTAAATGAAGACAGGACAAAGATGACCACAGAGGTTATTACATTTTTTTTGATTCATAGATGTCCAGCATACCTTTCCAAAGATTTTTTGATTGGCAGGCATTTTTTCATTGGCATTTTTAAACAGATACATGACAACCTGGCCTCTAAAGACACCTGATTTTATTTTAACTGGAAAGCTAATTTTAAGCCTTGAGAGTGCTTTACATGTTCTAAGATCACAGAATCAACCAGGTTGAAAAAGACCTCAGAGATAATCAAGTCAAACCTATTACCTAACACCTCATGATAACTAAACCATGGCTTCAAGTGCCACATCCAATCCTTTTTTGAATACCCCCATGGACAATGACTCCACCACCTCCCTGGGCAGCACATTGCACTGGCCAGTTACTCCTTCTGTGAAGAACTTTCTCCTCACCTCAAGCCTAAACTTCCCTTGGATGTATATCTGAGGACAAAGGGGGGACAGTTGTAAGCTGAGCTAGAGTAGGTTTAAACTGGATCTTGGGAAGAAGTTCTTCAGTACAAGGGTGGTTAGACACTTGAAGAGGTTGCCTAGAGTGGCTGACTATGCCCTCTCACTGGAAGCATTCAAGGTCAGGTTGGACTAGGCCTTTATCAACCAAGTCTAGCTGAGAGGCATTCCTGCTTATGGCAGGGAGGTTGGAGTAGATGATCTCTAAGGTGCTTCCAACTTAAGCCATTCTATGAGTTCCTATGTTTCATATTTGAGGTCTCTTCCAACCTTAGGAATACTGAATATGTTCTGCTTATCTATCTCCTCCAAGTGTTTACAGGGAGCAGTAGAGGGAAAGAATTCTTCCAGATTCTTCTCTAGCTATTAACTACCTTCAAATGCCAGATGGATGGATTTCACCTATGCAAGGAAAAAAAAAAATATTAGAAAAAAAGCAGTGTCTTAAATTCCCCTTATTTTGACAGATTTTGGATTAAAGAAATACATCATGTCCTTACAGCTTTCCAGTAGATACATCAAAAGAAAAAGATATACCTCAGTGATTTTTAACCATTGCAATGTCTGATAAATCTATAAATATATCTTGCACTATATGCTGTATCTAGCACCTTGCTTTCAGATGTGTCCAGATAACCTTGTGCATAATCTTTGGGGTTTTTTGTTTTGCTAAATTATTTTAGTGCACACACATTTAACTCTTATAAATATATATTAATAAGTAACTCCTTTATGCAGAGTCAAAGAATGGTGGGGTTGGAAGGGACCTCTGGAGATCATCTCTTGCAAAAACAGTGTAGGTTACCCAGGAACACATCCAGGAGGGTTTTGAAAGCCTCCGGAGGAGAATCTACTACATCTCTGAGCATCCTGTTCCACTGCTCTATCATCCACAAAGTAAAGAAGTTTCTCCAGAAGTTTAAGTGAAGCTTCCTGTGTTCTGGTTTGTACCCTTTGCCCTTTATCTTATCACTGGCCACCACTGAAAAGAACCCAGCCCTATCCTCTTCCTCCTCCACATTTTAGCTCTTGATGAGCATTGAGAAGATTCCTTCTCTACTCTTCTCAAGGCTAAACATCCCCAGGTCTCCTAGTCTCTCTTCATCAAAGAGGTGGTTCAGGCCCCTTAGAATCTTTGTGGCCTTCACTGGACCCTCTCTAGTAGTTTGTTGTCTTTCTTGAACTGGGGAGCCCAGAGCTGGACTGAGTACTCTAGATATGGCCTTACAGGGCAGAGTAGAGGGGGAGGAGAACCTCCCTCAACCTGCTAGGCACGCTTCTCTTAAGGCACCTCAGGGTGTGACTTTCCCAGTCATAAGAGCACATTGCGGGTACATGGTGAATTTGTTGTCCACCAGCACTCCCACGTCCTTCTCCACCATGCTGATTTCCAGCAGGTCAATCCCTCATCTTTACTGGTACAAAGGATTATTCTTTTCCAGGTTCAAAATCTTACACATGTCCTTTCTTGTTTCTGTTTATGTCAATTAGAAAAAAAAAATGTTTTACTTCTTCTTTAGACTGGAGGAGGCTGAGGGGACACCTCATAGCTCTCTACAACTCTCTGACAGGAGGGTTAAGTGATGTGGATGTTGGTCTCTTCTCCCTAGTACCAGGTGCAGAATGAGAGGAAATGGACTGAAATTGTGCCATGGGAGGTCTAGGTTGGATATTAGGAAAAAATTATTTCCTGCAAGAATAGTCAGGCCTTGATATGGGCTGCCCAAAGCAGTGGTGGGTTCACCATCCCTGGAGGTGTTCAAGAAACATACGAACGTGGCACTTTGTGACATGATCCTAAAAGTCTCTTCCAACTAAGACATTTCTATGATTCTATGATACTACCAATTCATAAAATCATAGAAAGGTTTGGGTCAGAAGGTACCTTAAGTTCATCTATTTCCAACTCCTCTGCCATGGGCAGGGATTCGTCCTACAAGACCAGCTAGCTCAAGGCTCCATTTAACTTGGCTTTCAAAAACAAATGTCCCTTAAAAAAAAATAGGAGTTAAAACCATAACTTATTTGGACTTGCCCACCCACCTGAAAACTTTATAGGCTTGGGAACAAAACAAGGAAGCTCTCATCAAAAAGAGAATTTCAGGGGCAGGTTTCACTTTACCAGCCGAAGAAGAAATTGGATCTTTCTAAAAAAAGAAACTTTATTGTTCTTCTTATGTTTTCTAAACCAAACCAAAACAAAAACCCACACAAAACCAAATCAACCAGCCAAAAACCCCACAAAAAAGCAGAAAAAAATCCACCAAATCCAAACAAAAACCAAACCAACCAACCAAGCAAAAAAAACCCACAAACAGAAAAAAAGTCAACCAAATCTGAACAAAACCCAAACCAACCAACCAACCAAAAACCCCACAAAAAATCAGGAAAAAATCCATGAAATCCAAAGAAAACCCAAAACAACCAACCAACCAAAAAAACCCACAAAAAAAAAACAGGAAAAAATCCACCAAATCCAACGAAAAACCCAACCAACCAAAAACCCCACAAAAAACCCAGGAAAAAATCCACCAAATCCAAACATAAACCCAACCAACCAGACAAAGAAACCCACAAACAGAAAAAAGTCAACCAAATCCAAACAAAACCCAAATGAACCAACCAAAAACCCCACAAAAAAATCAGGAAAAAAATCCATCAAATCCAAACAAAAACCCAACCAACCAAAAACCCCACAAAAAAACCATGAAAAAATCCACCAAATCCAAACAAAAACCCAACGAACCAGACAAAGAAACCCACAAACAGAAAAAAAGTCAACCAAATCCAAACAAAAACCAAACCAACCAACCAAAAAACCCCACAAAAACATCAGGAAAAAATCTACCAAATCCAAAGAAAACCCAAAACAACCAAAAACCCCACAAAAAACCCAGAAAAAAAATCCACCAAATCCAAAGAAAACCCAACCCAACCAATCAACCAACCAAAAAAACCCCCACAAACAGAAAAAAATTCCACCAAATTCAAAAAACCAACAAAGCAACCAAGCAAAAGAACCCACGAAGAGAATAAAATCCACCAAACCGAACAAAAAATCCATTGTGTGTGTATTTTACCCATCCTCCAATTGATTAGTTCGTTCCAGGGTGAACTCTTTGAAACGACATTGGTGAAAATATTCCTTGCCCTTTAAATAAGAGAGGGGTGGAAAGAATTTTCTGGAAAATGCAGAAAGTTAAAGAAAGAAATGCTGAATTGTTGAACACTGAGCAACAAGAAAGATAATTGTATCTTAATATAGCTAGGGTAAGGAAAAACAAGGTGAAAAAATACATTTCACAAACGGTTAAACCAATTAAAAGCTAATTGAAAAGCAGCGCATGTTCTGAAGTGAAGGCATAGTATATGTCCTGTGAAAACTAATACCTGATAATCAGAGATTGAATCTTTCCATAGTAGAATTAGTAGCTAATTTAGCTCCTTACTCAGCTTTTTCTTTTAATTGTGTAAATCAAATGTGGAATTACATTTTTAAGCTAATATCTAAGTATAACAGAATAAATTGCAGTAAAAATGCCTCTCGTGTCAATTGATTAGACGTGTCAGACACTTATTTTTAGAAATACATTTTTTTTTCCCCCTCTCACATTAAAAAAGCTATGATCTCGTTAGACATTGAGATGGGCAGAGACGGGCAACAAAGTTTGTGTGGGGTTTGGAGCACAAGCCCTATGAAGAGAGGCTGAGGGAGCTGGGGTTGCTTAGCCTGGAGAAGAGGAGGCTTAGGGGAGATGTAATTGCTGTCTACAAATACCTGGGGGGAGGTTGTAGCAAGGTGGGGGTTGGTCTCTTCTCCCAAACAGCCTGTGTCAGAACAGAAGGACACAGTCTCAAGCTGCACTGGGGGATGTTTAGGCTGGATGTTAGGAAGAAGTTCTTCATAGAGTGATTTGCCATTGGAATGGGCTGCCCAGGGAGGTGGTGGAATCACTACCACTGGAGGTGATTAGGAGGAGACTTGATGGTGCACTTGGTGCCATGGTTTAGTTGATTAGATAGTGTTGGATGATAGGTTGGACTCAATGATGTCAGAGGTCTTTTCCAGCCTGGTTAATTCTATTCTATTCTATTCTATTCTATTCTATTCTATTCTATTCTATTCTATTCTATTCTATTCTATTCTATTCTATTCTATTCTATTCTATTCATTCTATGTCATATCTGGGTCTAACTTTTTTTCTTTGCCTTGTTTCCCCCCCTCCCCCCCCCTTTTTTTTTTTCCTTCTGTCCCAGTTTTGTGGTGGGGTTTTTTTCAGTGGTGGAGTCACCATCACTGTAAGTGTTTAAAAAACAGACTGGATGGTGTGCTTGGTGCCATGTTTTAGTTGATTAGATGGTGTTGGATGATAGGTTGGACTCGATGATCTCAAAGGTCTTTTCCAGCCTGGTTAATTCTGTATTCTGTATTCTGAGATATTGAAAGAGGGAATAGACCTGAAAAAAAAAAAATCCAAATAATTTGTAAAATACCGAGGGAAAACATGGCTTTTCTTAGTGACAAATCAGTACATAAGCTTTTAAAGGGTTCTTTGATCTGATCAAAAGAGGTGGGTGTTTCTGCTTCTTCTGTTCAAATTCTCAAGTGACAAGAAGGGCAATTAAGGAAGCTGGATGATTTATTGCTTCAGGGGCACAGTAGACAAAACCATTCAAACAACATAAACCCCCTGAAACTAAACTTAACCATCCAGTTACTCCAGGTATATCGAACCACATTCAAGAGTTTGAACTACTGTATGGAGGATCTGATAAAAAACAAACTTAACAATCAGTATTGCAGCTTTCTGTCTTCTCTTCTTGTTCATAACAGTATTGACATTTTCTAACTAAACATATTCTTATTACACAATTTCAGGCCATTTCCTCTTGTCCTATCACTTCTTACTGTAGAGCAGAGACCAACGCTCACCTGGTTCCAACTTCCTTTCAGGGATTTGCAGAAAGAAATGAGGTGTCCCCTCAGCTTCCCTTTGTCCAGACTAAACAATTCCAGTTCCCTCAGTAGCCCCTCACCAGACTTGTTCTCCAGACCCTTCAAGAGCTCCACTGCACTTCTCTGGACCTCCTCCAGAACTTCAATGTCTTTCTTGTAGTGAAGGCCTATAACTGAACCCATTTTTTTGTGGTGTGTCCTCACCTCTTTCACCATGGAATGGTTTGGGTTGGAAGGAACCTTTAAAGATCATCTAGTCCGACTCCCATGCCAAAGACAGGGACATGTTCCAACAGAACATTTTGCTCAAAGTCCTATCCAACCTGACCCTGACCATTTTCAATGTAGCAGCATACACAACCTCAATGGGAAACCTGTGGCAGTCTCCCATGACCCTTACTTATATCCAGAATAAATATACACCCTTTTTAGTTTAAAACTGTTACCCTTTTTCCTATCATGACAGGCCCTCGTAAAAATGTCTATCAGGTGTTTAAAAGCCACCAAGATGTGGTGCTAAGGGACACAGTTTAGTCCCAGCCTTGGTAGAGTTAGATAATAGTTGGACTTGATGATCTTAAAGGTCTTTTCCAACTGCAACAATTCCATGAGTTTATGATTCTATGCATAAATTAAATTGTATTCTAAAAATCTGCTGGGTTTTTTTTTGCCTTAACTTTGCAGCCATGATATAATTTTTGGTCACATATTAATGTATCCAATGAAACACTGCCTTTGAGCTGGTATTGGTCTCTGATGCCTTATGTGATGCACAATTTAACCAATTGTGTGCTTTTTATTTCCTTTAAAATGCTATGTTTTTAATTAAATCTCCTTTGTACAGACAGAAGTATCACAGGCAATATTACCCACAAACTCTGACCTCAACAGCAGGTGTTAAAAGTCATTTAAAAATAATATTCACCTTGTTTTCTTGTAGTGCAAGACATACTCTTTAGACTAGGCATTTGAGAGCCGATGTAGTATGTGATTTATTGCCTACAGGTTTTAACATATCTGACTTAAATTTCAATTGAGGACTGAGGAAAAAAATCCTGGTTTTGGCTACATTAAATGTAGGTGTCTGCATAGATAGGATAATAACTAATCTTCTCTCCTTTCCAGTTATACTTAATCCTTTCCTATTAATTCCCTTATTGCTTCTCCTGTTTCTAAGTACTCAAAGATTGTATTCAGATTACTGTTATTTACTGCTGCTCTTGTGAGGCAGCTGATACAAAAATGATGCCCTCTCAAACTTCTGATGACTTAAGGAAAAACTCACAATTTTGTTTCAGTAGTTACTTATGAGCACTTGAACTCATGATATTTAGGCAACTACTCATTTTACTTCAGTCTGGATGTTTGACAAAGAAGTTTGCATCCACTGAGTTTAATGATTGTCATGACCTAAAGGGTTTTCTGCTCTGCAGATGTATGGAGATCACGACCTTGGGATTGTAGGGTTCTGTTGTAAACAAGGACACAGAGACCTTGTCCTCTAAATGTCTCTATTTTATTCCAGATTATCACAAATACCACATTGGCCACCACTAGTAGTTAAATTATCACAAAAATCACCACTAGGAGGAATGCCTATAAATAACAGTGACTCTCTCTATAAAAATCTATTACAAATTACTATTAACAATCAATTATAAAGTAATTCTACAGAGAAAGAGTGATTGTCCATTTGAATGTGCTGCCCAGAGAGGTGGTGGAGTCACCATCATTGGAGGTGTTTAGGAGGAGACTTGATAGGGTGCTTGGTTGCATGGTTTAGTTGATTAGGTGCTGTTGGATGATAGGTTGGACACAATGATCTTGAAGGTCTCTTCCAACCTGGTCTGGTCTGGTCTAGTCTGGTCTATTCCATTCTATTCTATTCTATTCTATTCTATTCTATTCTATTCTATTCTATTCTATTCTATCAATAAAAAGTATGGCAAGAATAATAGTAATCAATCACAGACAATCATAGAATGGGTTGGGTTTTAAGGGATTTTTAAGATCATCTGTTCCAGCCCCCCTGTCACAGGTAGGGACACCTCCTGCTAGACCAGCTTGCCCAAGGCCCCAGCCAACTTGGTCTTGAACACTTCCAAACTTGGAGCCTGCAGCTTCTCTGGGCAACCTATTCCAGTGCTTCACCACCCTCACAGAGAAGAATTTCTTTGCAAAATCTGGTTTAAAGTGATCTTCTTCCAGTTTGAAGTCATTATGCCTCATCCTGCTCTCTTGTCCCCTACTCACCCAGTCCCAGTATCATACAAGGCTGTCAGATTAGTCAAGCATGATTTCCTCTTCATGAATCCATGCTGACTACTCCTCCTAAACTTCTTGTCCTCTGCATAATTAGAGATGAGCTGCTTCATCACCTTTCTAGGAATGCAGGTGAGGCTGATATTTGAATTTTGACTTATTAAAATATATTAAAAAAGTAGCAGATAACTATATTTTAAAATTTATTAACATTATGAACTTATTCTACCATGTCCCATCTACTTTCATTTCTACCTTCTCTTGAGTTATTCTCAGGTTATTCTCTGTGCAACATTCAACTCCAGAAAACTGTAGAGCTCAGAAATATTTATTAACTCTTCTGCTTTGTAACTTTTGATCTTTAATTCTGTTTGAAGCACACATAATGAAACGATAACAGAGCAATAATCATTAGGACCTCACTGGAAATCACAGAAGTGTTTAATTTCCAGGAGCTCGCCTGCTCGCTCTCTCTTTTTCTTTAAACAGAAGACTACAACAACAGCTATATCTTGGATTTTTAATTTATTTCTCCATTTTAAATGCTAGCTAAAGATCCACCATAACTCCTTCATTCTTGTAATGGACTCAGATATTAAAAAAAAACACATAATAAAACCAAATTAATTCTTCTTTTGATCACTGAAGCTCATGTTTGCATAAGCTCACAAGCTGGGAGGCTTAGAGGGACTGAGCTCTTTGTCCTCAATACAGACAAAAAGCCCTTTCTGGGCAACCTCATTTACATTAATTATAATGTTGCTTCACCTCACTATAGTTTCAATTACTGTATTTTACTGCTTCAGCTGGTATTTAGTGGATTGTTTATGCCCTTTCTGGGTTTGTTATTGATCAAGGACACATGGGATAGATGTTCTGTCTGAACAATGCCTCATGGTCTTACCTGGCCAAGGTCATTGGTCTGTGCCTACAAAAGAAAGCAGCTCTGCCACTACCAACAAATTCCAGTTATCACCTAAGTGTCTTCCCAGTGCTTTGGTAGAGGCCAAAATAACACAATGTCAGGTACAGCTTTCTATACCAAGAGAGGTTGTAGAGAGTGGGTTTTGGACTCTTCTCCCTCATAACAATTGATAGACTGAAATTAAATTTCCTGAAGTGGCACCAGGGGAGGTTTAGGCTGGATATTAGAAAACACCTCTTCACTAAAAGGCTCCTAAAACACCCTAATAGTTAGGTTGGATATTAGGAAAAATGTCTTTATTGAAAGAGCAGTCAGGCATTGGAACAGGATACTCAGGGAGGTGGTGGAATCACGATCTCTGAAGGTGTTCAAAATACATATAGACATGGTACCTCGTGACATGGTTTAATGGCCATGGCAGTGTTAGGTCTCACCATCCTCATGGGGAAGAATTTTTTGCTCATGTCTCACCTCAAACCAACTTCATTCTGTTTGAAGCCATGAACATTTGTTCTGTCACTCCATACCTTTGTCAAAATTCTCTTTCACCCCTCATGTAGGCCCCTTCAAATCCTGGAAGATTGCTACAAGTTCTCCCAAGAGCCTTCTCTTCTCCAGGCTGCACAAATTCAGCTCTCTGACTATTTTCATAGCAGAAGTGCTCCAGCTTTCTGATCATCTTCCTGTCAACTAAGGTATGAAATCTATAGCAGTTCAGACTGGATGCTGTGTCTTTTTTAAATTCCACTGCTTTTTGCTGCTTTTGTTATTATAGTGTAAGCCGTAGCAGCTGCATCCAAAACCATTCGTATGCTTTATCACTTAAAAGTCTGAAAAGCCCCATGAAAAGACATGTGGTAACTCAGGGTTACTAATTTGAATGCGTAACCTCACTAAATCCTGTCATCTCTTTTGGTCAAGATCAAACTAAATGGCTGTCAAACTGTTCTCTGGCCTCATAAAAATCTATTAAATAACTTTTAGCATGGCAGCACTGTGGAAACTAAAGCGACAAATATGATTTAATCTGTTTATTCAAGGAGAAGTGTGAAAGGTAATAATAAAATACAGGAATGTTATTCTCCTAGTTTACACACTTGTCCAGGGAGTATAAAAAGTTATGATGACTATAGAGAAATTGTGAAAGATATAATAAAGTAAATATGGCATGATCAACAGCCATGGCAAAGTGAACTGCAGGAAACCCAGATCAGGAAGGACAGGCAAGAATGCTTGCTAGTTTAGCACTTGAATGTGCTAAAAAGATAAAATTCTATTTAATTTTGTTCCTATCCATAAAATAAAATGTTTAATACTACCTAATAACCTCAAGTGGCTCAGTTGGTAGTACATGAGACCCTTAACAGGAAGGTCGTGAGTTCAAGCCTGCAGTGGGCAGCAGTGTCCTCCCTCTTCTAGTCATGAGGTCTGTGGTGACAGGTTGGACTTGATGATCTTTGAGGTCACTTCCAGCCTTAGGAATACTGAATCTAATTTATCACCTGATGCTAAGTACAGAGAGTTTGGAATATTTTCCCTTGGGGCAAGTGTGCCCAGAGAGGTTGAGGAGCCATTCGATGTGCTTTTGAGGATATCATTTTGGGTTGAGCTGCCTCCAACTTCAAATCTTTAAAATATCTTAATAAATCCAAGACTTCTACAGATAAAACACACAGCCCTCATCTTGGGATGCAAACTTAAAACATGGCAATAAATAATTTGATTTTCCAAAAGTGCCTGTTCACACTAGGATCTCATCCATCCCCCACTTTCCAGAAACAGGTTCTTCTTCTAACTAGGAAAAAAAAAATAGTCTCTAATATGCCAACAAAGTACCAAACAGTGACAACTCAGCCTCTGTGGCCCAGAAATCTCCCTGTTTAGATGAATTTCTGTTGTCTTCCTTCTTTGTTACCCAAGTTTTTAGGCTGCTTTTGCTGACATCACCAAACACAGCAGATGTACCAAACACCCACTTCTAGGTCAACAGAATTCTTGATCTGCTGGAGAATAGAAAGGCTCTACAGAGGGACCTAGGCAGAATAGATAGATGGGCTGAGGCCAATTGTATGAGATTCAACAAGGCCAAGTGCTAGGTCCTGCACTTGAGTCACAATATCCCCATGATTGCTCCAGGTTTGGGTCAGAGTGGCTGGAAAGTGCTCAGCAGAGAAAGACCTGGGGATGTTGATTAACTGAGCACCAAGGTGGCCAAGAAAGTCAACAGTATTCTGGTCTGGATCAGAAATGGTGTGTCCAGCAGGACCAGGGAAGGGATTGTTTCCCTGGACTCAGCAGTGGTGAGATCACATCTTGAGTACTGGGGTCTGTTTTGGGCCTCTCACTCCAAGAATGACATTGAGGGTCTGCAACAAGTCTAGAGAAGGGTAATTAAGCTGATGAAGAGTTTGGAGACCAGATATGGTGAGCAGCAGCTTGAGGGAACTGGGGTTGTTCAGTTTGGAGAAGAGGAAGCTGAGGCTGGATCTAGGTGGGTGCTGGTCTCTTCTCCCAAGTAACAAGTGATAGGATGAGAGGAAATGGTCTGAAATTGTGCCAGGAGAGGTTTAGATTGGATATTAGAAGAAACTTCTTGACTGAAAGGGTTCTCAAAGACTGGAACATGCTGCCCAGGGAGGTGGTTGAATGCCCTGAAACAATTTTATGATTCCATAATTCTATGATTTTAATATTTTTCTCCTGTATTGATGGCATGTCAGAAGTGGACAGAGTTCATATGTTGGTATTCCTAATTTTAGCTTTTAACAAAGTGAATTCAATTTGAAAACATGATCTCATTGTGCTAACACTGTACATTTGCAAACTCATATCTAGCCATGTTGCACCGAATAGTATTGATTTAAGTAATACAACTTGGTTCTGCTTGTGAATGATTTTCTGAGCAAACTGAAATGCTGCTGTCAAAAGAACCTAAATGACATAAAAAAAACCATTCCTGGTTTGATGTTATGTCCTTTATCACCATGTTCATCTTAGAGATGTATTGATTTGTTGTAAATTTGATCCCAGCTAAACAAAATAAACCAGAAAAATGCTGCTGAATGATGCTCAGAAAAGTAAAAGGAAGCTGGAGGTAGATTGTATCATTCCAACACAACAATCTGTAGTTAATGTTAGCCTGAAGAAGAAGCCTGTGACAGACAATAGTTTGAGTGTCAAACTATATGTATGAGGAATGTATAGCCACAGGCAAGCCAGTGTCAGCAATGGCACCTGGGGACAACAATGAATCACAAAGGAAGGAATCTGAAAGAGAGGAAAGCCCAAATTGTGTACTTGTGGCTAAGAGACAGCAGTGAGCCAACAGTAGCATTTAATTCCTTTTCACATGGGGCAGAAGAATGTGAAAGACACTTTCTCCTTCTGGAAGAATCCTTGGTAACAAAAGAGAACAAGCAGGAAAAAAGATAACAGATTTCTTTCTCTCATACTCCATGGTTTTTGTGTTCATACACAGGCACCAGCTTACCAGTGGTCAGGTTTTCAAAATGTATATTTTACAAATAAAATAAAATAAAATGCAGTACCATTAAAAATGAAAAGAAAAAAAAAAAAAAAAAACCAAACAACAACAACAAAATCCAGCCTGTGATTCTGTGATTCTGAAAATAGTTTTCCTTAAAAATCAACCTAAGAATGATAGACATTATCTAAACTTCATAGCTTGCCAGCATGTTGCCAGACATTTTTCAATACCTCTCTCTTCTAGTGGGTGTCATTACTGTTTCTGAAAAAAACATGTTAAAATTAAAATAGAAAAAGTATCTGGGACTATCTCCATATACAGTTATATCACAGAACCATTGTGATGCAGCCAACTGGATCCTGGGCTCCATCAAGAAAAAGAGTAGCCAATAAGTTAAGAGAGGGGATTGTGCCATTCTGTTCTGGTGAGAACCCAATAGGAGTCCTGTATCTAGGTCTAGAGCCTCCAACATAAAAAGGATATAGAACTGTTAGAGTGGGTCCAGAAAAGGACAAAATGATGATTAGAACAGAACAGAACAGAACAGAATAGCATAGCATAGCATAGCATAGCATAGCATAGCAAGCATAGCATAGCATAGCATAGCATAGCATAGACCAGGTTGGAAGAGACCTTCAAGATCATTGCGTCCAACCTATCAACTAATCCAACCCACCTGATCAACTAAACCATGCAACCAAGCACCCTATCAAGTCTCCTCCTGAACACCTCCAATGATGGTGACTCCACCACCTCCCCAGGCAGCCCATTCCAATGGGCAATCACTCTCTCTGTGTAGAACTTCTTCCTAAAATCCAGCCTAAACCTCCCCTGGCACAACCTGAGACTGGTGCTGGCTGCCTGGGAGAAGAGACCAACATCAACCTGTCTACAACCTCCCTTGAGGTAGTTGTAGAGAGCAGTAAGGTCACCCCTGAGTCTCCTCTTCTACAGGTTAAGCAGCCCCAGCTCCCTCAGCCTCTCCTCATAGGGCTTGTGTTCCAAACCCCTCACCAACTTCATTGCCCTTTTCTGGACGTGTTCCAGCAAGTCAACATCCTTCCTAAACTGAGGGGCCCAGAACTGGACACAGAACTCAAGGTGTGGCCTAATGACTTCTTCTACAGGGACAGGCTGAGAGATCTGGGGTGGTTCAGCCTGGAGAAGACTCTGGGGAGACTTTAGAGCAGCCTTCTAGTATTTGAAGGGGTCTGCAGGAGAGCTGAAGAGGGACTTTTGACAAAGGCATGGAGTGACAGAACAAGGGGCAATGGCTTCACACTGGAGGAAGCTGGATTGAGATTAGGCATTAGGAAGAAATCCTTGCCCATGAGGGTGGTGAGGCATGGGAACAGATTGCCCAGAGAACTTGTGGAAGCTCCAAGCCTGGAAGCATTGCAAGCCAGGTTGGCTGGGGCCTTGAGGAATCTGGTCCAGTAGGAGATGTCCCTGCCCACAGAGGGGGATTGGAACTAGGTGGTCTTGAAGGCCTCTTCAAACCCAACCCCTTCTACAATTCTGAAAGTCTATGAAAATATCATTCTTTTACAAAAACATAATAGTCTGTACCTATTCACATCCATTCTGTCTTCTCAAACAATCCAAAACCAAGAGTTCATTTTGGTTTGGGTTTTCTTATAAAGTAAAACACTATTTTATAATCATAGAATGGTTTGGGTTGCAAGGGGCTTTTGAGATCATCTAGTTCCAACCCTCCTGCCATGGGTAGAAATGCCCTCCACTAGACCAGGTTGCTCAAGGCCCCATCCAGCCTGGCCTTGAACACCTCCAGGGAGGGTACGTCCACAACCTAATAATGTAGATAATTTGTATTGCACACAGTTTTATTGATTGCTTCTCACAAATGCTGAGTTTTAAAACAAATCTGGAGTTGCATGCAAACTTCAAAGCAGTCAGTAGCGATTTAACTATGAAAATGCCTCCTGAGTATTGCAAAATATGTCTTTCCTTTAATATCTTCTTTGGTTAACTGTGAATCTTGATTTGCTGTTTAATTTGGTAATCATTAATTTATTTATGCTGAAAAGCCCAGTCTTTCAGGTGGATAGATAAATTCCCTCTGGTTTTGTTTTTCCTCAATAGTAAGTTTTGTCTTTGACATATATATCCATGTTCAGAAAGGATAATAATTCTGTGTTTGTACAAAAGTCTATGCCACAGGTAGTCAGTTATACTATAGCTTATACCAAAATCTTTCAGAAGTTACAGGAAAAAAAATGATTAAATGATTTTATTTATTTTCTTTTTGCGCCTCTGCATTACCTCTGAAAAATATAAGTACTCATGAAAGACTTCCATAGCAGCTATCTGACATAAACAAATGACTGAAAACAAGCCCATCAGCCTGACTAATATGTGAATCACAAAATGAAACACTTGAAGCCTAATGGAAAGCATTAAATCATAGATAGTTCAAGAAAAAGAATATTCTCATATGGACTGAAGCGTGAGTCAGAAAGAGGAAACTTCATATCCTGATACATTTTTACACCACCTAAATGTGATTCTGACCAAGCTGCTTGATGTCTTGTTGCCCAAAGTCCTCATCAAGAAAATGAGAGTAATTTTATTCCTCCTACCAGCCTGTCTCTCTAGATTATCAAATCTTCAGGAGGAATGTAGCTTACAATCATGTAGGATGCCTGAAAAGGAGGACTGCTATTCAGTTTGTGTGAGTAGATACTGCTCTTGTGCAAACTGGGTTACAACAACCCCATGCAACACTACAGGCTTGAGGCAGAGTGGCTGGAAAGCTGGCCTGTAGATAAGGACCTGAGAGTGATGGTTAACAGTAAAAAGATAGAGAGTTGTGTTTGTTAAGCATTTCTCCATTAAGCATGTGGAAGGATTCATAGATTTGTGGACTCACAGAATGGTTTAGGTTTGAAGCAACCTTAAAAATCACTTAGTTCCCACCCTCCTGCCATGGGCAGGGACACCTTCCACTAGACCAGGTTGCTCAAGGCTCAAGACCCTGGTCTTGAACACCTCCAGGGAGGGGGCATTCGTGAAATACTCACTATAAAGAACTTCCTCCTAATATCCAGTCTAAATCTGCCCTCCTCAAGCTTCAGTCCACTGTATCTTGCCCTATCACTACAAACCCTTGTCAAAAGTCCCTTCCTGGCTTTCTGGTAGGCCCTATTCACATACTGGTAGGCTGCTTTATGGTGTCCTCACAGCTTTTTCTTCTCCAGGCTGAATAGTCTCACAGCTTGTCTCCATAGAGGAGATGCTCCAGTCCTGTAATTGTCTTTGTGGCCTCCTCTGGACCCACTCAATGTCCAGTTCAATGTCCCTCTTATGCTGGGATCAGCAGAGCTGGTGTCATTACTCCAGGTGTGGTCTCATGAGAGCAGAGTAGGATACAAAAATCAGTTATTTTTAGATATGGATTATCAGTCCTTTATTATTATTATTTTTTTCCCCCCAAAGTTAATGGATCCTGGAATTTGTGAAACTCTTACCCCACCTCAACTTGCTGGGCAGCAATTGGCTTGAGAGCAACCCTGAAGAAAGAAACTTGGGGGTGCTGGTGGATGAGAAGCATGACATGAGCCACCAGTGTGCACTTGCAGCCCAGAAAGCCAGTCACATCCTGGGCTGCATCAAGAGAAGCATAGCCAGCAGGTCGAGGGAGGTGATTCTCCTCCTCTACTTCGCTATGCTGAGACCCCACCTGGAGTACTGCATCTAGTTCCGGAGCCTCTATTACAGGAAGGATCTGGACATTCTGGAGTGTGTCCAGAGAAGGACCATGAGGGTGATCAGAGGGCTGTAGCACCTCTGCTATGAGGACAGACTGAGAGAGTTGGGGCTCTTCACTGTGGAGAAGAGAAGTCTCTGAGGAGACCTTATTGTGGCCTTCCAATATCAGAAGGAGGGCTACAAGAAAGCTGGGGAGGGACTTTTCAGGGTGTCAGGTAGTGATAGGACCAGGGGGAAATGGAATGAAAATAGAAATGGTTAGATTCAGATTGGATGTTAGGAAGAAGTTCTTCCCCATGAGGGTGGTGAGACACTGGAACAAGTTGCCCAGGGAGGTGGTAGAAGCTTCATCCCTGAAGATTTTTAAGGCCAGGCTGGATGTGGCTGTGGGCAACCCAATCTAGTGTGAAGTGTCCCTTGCCAGGGCAGGGGGGTTGGAACTATATGATCCTTGAGGTCCCTTCCAACCCTAACAATTCTATGGTTCTAACTCCATCATTAGAGCTTGTGCATGGTGGTTGTGTTGTTGCTGTATGTTGTACATTACATCAGTCTGTTTCATTTCTTACTTATCTGCTCCTTAGAGGTAAAAGTCATCTTTCTGTCATGAATTTGTACTGCAGGACCTTATGCAGTACACTTTGAACTCTTCTTTACCTTTTATACTAGTCATTAATAAAACATGTCATATATGCCCTGGATAAAAACACAGTTTCAGTGTTGTGTGATGGTGTCTTTCTCACAAATTTTAAGGACTGAATCACATCCTCCACATCTCCTCAACGTGTGGATCAGACCGAAGACAACATGGTTTAGTGGGCACAGCGCATGTGGGTTGATGTGACTTGATCTTAGAAGTCTTTTACAACCGTAACGATTCTAAGTGTTGGGGGGAAAGAAGTTAAAAGTTAAAAAATAAAAGCTGGAACCAGAACTGACAGACTCTGGGAAAGAGGAAAAGTTAAAACCTTAGAGACAATTTTCTTTTTAACTTTGGGATTTTTTTTATCCCCTTACGGGATCAAATGAACTTATCACCTGTGTGTAACACCTTCACATCTGCTTAAGAAGAAAAGAAGTTTTTATGAAACAGTTGTTGCAATGTATGAGTCACCCTGTGCTCATAGAGCATTAACTGCATCAAATAGACTTACTTTTGAAGATCTTTTCAATCAAAAGTACTTTGAAGAGTCAACAAAACTGACGTGCACCTCAGATGAAAAAATCGGGTCTTGTAACTTTGACATATTCTTTGATTCTCCTAGGAAAGCTGCCCTGGTAATGGTCTGAGTTATGGGAGAAATTAAGGCTGTAGTAAAGACATTGTCAAAAAAATGTAGATTACTTTTTATTGTGACCCTGCAGCATTTAAGCATTCGGTATTTTAGTATTTAAGCATTTGATATATACAGGTGTCCCTGCCTGTGGCAGGGGAGTTGGAAGTAGATGATCCTGTGGCCCCTTCCAACCCTGACTGATTCTGTGATTCTATAATTCTATGATTTCAGGTATGCTCAGTCTTTTCAGATGTAAATAGCATCATGATATAAAAAGAAAATACCAAACAAAACCTAACCATTGTTACAGAGGTGTCAAGGATTAGGGTTGGCCACTGAATGAGTGACAGAGGCTCTCTATGAAACCCTCTGCCTCCCCAAAGGGAAGAGAAATGGAATAAGGAAGAGAGACTTAGGAGTTGGCAAAGAAAACTAAAACTATTTTAAGGAAAATAATAACAACAAAATGAAATAGGTATAAATAGATACAAACCAATATAGAATTCAGGGGTGCCTAGGTTTTCCTGTATCTGAATGAGCCTGCAAGAAAGATGGGGAGGGACTGTTTACAAGGGCATGTAGCAGCAAGACAAGGAGCAAGGGTTTGAAACTAGAGATGGGTAAATTTAGATTAGGCATTAGGAGGAAGTTCTTTACTATGAGGGTAGAGGAACAGTATACCCAAGGATGTGGTGGAAGTCCTATCTCTAGAGACATGCAAGGTCAGGCTCGATGGGGCTCTGAGTAACCTGATCACACATAATCACAGAATCACCAAGGTTGGAAGAGACCTCAAAGATCATCAGGTCCAACCTGTCACCACAGACCTCACGACTAAACCATGGCACCAAGTGTCACATCCAATCCCCTCTTGAACACCTCCAGGGATGGTGACTCCACCACCTCCCTGGGCAGTCCATTCCAATGTCTAACAACTCTCTCAGTTGGGGATGTCCCTGCTTACCTCGGGGAAGGGCAGGGGGGGATTTGAGCATGATCCAACTAAATTCATTCTATAAGTCTGTGAAAGAAAGTCTCTGTAGTGTTTAGCATCCATTTTCTTCTTCATGAATGTGACATTATGAAACACCTCTGCTTAGGAGGAGTTGTAACCTACTGTGTTATTATGGCATTGTTAAAATTGACTGTGTAGTGAGTAGGCATATAATCACAGAATGGTAGAGGCTGGAAGGGAACTCTGGAGAACAAGTCCAACCCCTCTACCAAAACAGGATCACCAAAGGCATGCCACACAGGAACACATTCAGGCAGGTCTTTAAAGTTTCCAGAAATGGAGATTCCACAAACCCTTTGGGCAGCCAAAGAAGTTTCTCTTCATGCTGAGGGAGAACTTCCTGGCTTCCAGTTTCCATCTGTTGCCCCTTGTCCTATCACAGACACCATGGAAAAGAGACTGGCCCCTTCTTCTTGACACCCACCCCTCAGATACTTAGAAATATTAATGAGATTTCCTCTCAGTTCTCTTTTCTCCAGACTAAACATCCCCAGGTCTCTAAGCCTTTCCTTCTCAAACAGATATTCAAGTCCCTTCATCTTCCTCATAGGAGTTGTTGGACACTCTCTGGTATATCCTTGTCCCTCTTGAACTAGGGAGCCCAGAACTGGACACAGTAATTCAGATGTGGTCTCACCAGGGCAGAGTACAGAGAGAGAAGAACCTCCCTTGACCTGCTTGCCACAGTCATCTTGGTGTTGCCCAGCATACTGTTTTGGCTTTCTTGGCCACAGGAGCACATTCTTGTCCCTAATATCACTTTTTCAACATGTTATGTAAAGTCTTTATGGGTTATCATTAAAATCCTATCAGCTGCCACACAACCAACAGCGGCTCCTTTGTAAAAACTAAACAGAAACATTTCAGAAACACTGCTAGTGCCTGTTGACTTTTCAAAGGGTGACTTCCTGGTGTCCCACAGTTTAGTGTAACAGAAGGGATTTACTTACATGCTGCTCTCTGCAGAAAGTCACTTTAAATTAGAGGGACTAGTAAAGAAATGCTCTTAAAACCTCCCAAAGCGATTTATTGTTATCTCTTGTGCTCAGTAATGAGAGCTAAAGCAGGGGAGAAGATTTATGAAGATATTAGGTAGAAGAGCTGAGGATGAATTTTTCTTATCATAACACTTCACGCTTTTTAGTCTTTTTGGTTTAACCAATAGGAAAAGAAAATGAGCCTTTGCTCACTAGGGAGAAAGAACAAAGTACTCCATACATACCTGTGAAGTGCTACAGATGCTGAATGCAACCTGAGAACTGAGGAGGTACAAGGCAGAACAATCATCATGGCACAATATTTAGTTATTTCCCTTTATTTATGCCCCCTCCTGAATGAGGATAACAGAAGTATGACAAAAGAACATAAGAGTTGGGCAACACAGTTACTATTCCAATGAATTTTTAAGCAATTTATACTGATATGATCAGGATCTGCCACCCAACTTTGCTTGTATAATCCCTGTGAATATTTTAGAGATGATGTTACAAGTAATGGTGGCTTGCAGCACAGAGCCCAACCATGCCCTCATCTGACACCCAAGGGGCTTGGGAAGAAGGTAAAGGGAGGGGATTCTGCCCCTCTGCTCTGCTGAAACCTCACCTGCAGTCCTGTGTCCAGCTCTGGAGCCCTCAACAAATGAAGGACATACAACTGTTATAGCATGTTAGGAAAGGGCAGAAGATAATCAGAGGGCTGGTTCACATCCTGAGAAAGTTTGGCTTATTCAGCCTCGAGAATAGAATCACAGTATCACCACCAAGGTTGGAAGACACTTCAAAGATCATTGAGTCAAACCTGTCACCACAGACCTCATGACTAGACCATGGCACCAAGTGCCACGTCCAATCTCCTCTTGAACACCTCCAGGGATGGTGACTCCACCACCTCCCTGGGCAGCCCATTCCAATGACGAATGACTCTCTCCATGAAGAACTTTCTCCTCACCTTGAGCCTAAACTTCCCCTGGTGCAGCTTGAGACTGTCTTCTCTTGTTGTGGTGCTGGTTGCTAGAGAGAAGAGACCAACCTCTTCCTGGTTAAAACCACCTTTCAGGTAGTTGTAAAGAGCAATGAGATCTCCCCTGAGCCTCCTCTTCTCCAAGTTAAACAATCCCAGCTCCCTCAGCCTCTCACAGGGCTTGTGGTCAAGGCTTCTCCCCAGCCTCATTGCCCTTCTCTGGACACGTTCAAGTGTCTCAATGTCCTTCCTAAGCTGAGGGGCCCAGAACTGGACACAGAACTCAAGGTGTGGCCTAACCAATGCAGAGTACAGGGGCACAATGACTTCTCCTGGAAGACCTTCAGGCAGCCTTCCAGTGTTTGAAGTGGGCTACAGGAGAGCTGGAGAGGGACTTTGAAAAAGGTACAGAATGACACGATGAAGGTTAATGGCATCAAACTCAATGAAGCTGGATTGAGATGAGATATAATGAAGAAATTGTTCCCTATGAGGGTGGTGAGGTATAGGAACAGGTTGCCCAAAGAAGTTGTGGAGGCTTCAAGGCTGGCAGTATTGAAACCCAGGCTGGATGGAGCCTTGAACAATCTGGTCTAGTAGGAGGTGTCCCTGCCCACGGCAGGGGGTTGGAACTAAATGATCTTGAAGGTCTCTTCCCACCTAAACCATTCTTGTTTTGTCAAATTTGACAGACATGATTGATGATGAAGAGTCATTTGTCAGATACTGGTCTGAGAAATATTGAAATTAATTCATTACTTAGATTTCAAAAGGGCTTTTCACCCTTAGAATCTGGTTCATAATTTTTCAATGTAGGTATTGGTAGGGAACAGCAATTAGAAATGTATCTAATTAGAGTGGCTCTCAATTATCTCTTCAAAACAGAGTTTGTTTTAATGTCTACAACCTGGTTCTCAGGTTTGTGTTCCAATATTTTGCTGTGTTCCTGTCAAACCCTATTCATAGCTCTAAGCCCATGCAGAACCACTTGAGGTTCTTTATTTTTAGTGGAAACTGCATAGATTTTTTTTTTCCCCTTTTCCTTCCTTTTTGTAACATTTATTCAAGTCATTAATTAGCTGGTACAGATGTGTAGAACACGAAGGGAAGAAAGAACAAGAACTACTTTGCTGGTTTCTGTTCTGTAGCATTATAACCACCGTATGCAACCAGTGGTTCATTTGTAAAATATCTCTATAAGGTTTCTCTGAATCAGGGTTATACATCTCAACGTGGCACAGCAAATTTATCATCAGTTCTGCTTCTCTCATCATTTTCTGCGGGAGCAACATCCAAAGGTGTTTTTTTTCCCTTTGGTAAGGCTATTCTGGTGTCTGAGAGAAATGCAATATAGACTCCCTAAGCAATCCAAAAGCCTGTTAATATCATTTTGGGGAGAAGCATCTTTGAACATTATCAACTGAGAAAAAATTAAATTACAATAAGATCCTGCATCTTGTTTCAGTGATACACATCTGTGTTGGTTTGGCCCCGGCTGGGGGCCAAATGCCCACCAAAGCTGCTTTATGACTCCCCTTCATAGATGGACAGGGGAGAGGGGAAAATGCAACAAAGGGCTGATAATAAGATAGAAGCAATTTAGAATATTAGAATAGAATTAGAATAAACCTTTATTAGAATAAACCAAACCAGGTTGGAAGAGACCTTCAAGATCATCGTGTCCAACCCATCAACCAATCCAACCCACCCAAACAGCTAACCCATGGCACCAAGCACCCCATCAAGTCTCCTTCTGAACACCTTCAATGACGGCGACTCCACCACCTCGCCGGGCAACCCATTCCATAGCTCACTCACTCTTTCTGTATAGAACTTCTTCCTAACATCCAACCTGAACCTCCCCTGGCACAGCCTGAGACTGTGTCCTCTTGTTCTGGTACTGGGTGCCTGGGAGAAGAGACCATCATCCGCCTGTCTACAACCTCCCTTCAGGTAGTTGTAGACAGTGATAAGGTCACCCCTGAACCTCCTCTTTTCATGCTAAGCACAGGCAAAGACCATCCACAGAAGCAAAAGCAAAGAGAGATATTATTCTCTACTTCCCATCAGCAGATGATCTTTGGTCACTCTCAGGAAGCAGGGCTCTAACTCGGGTAAGGATTGCTCTGGAGGACAGACACCATGGATGGATATCCCCACATGTCCTTTTTTCACTTAGTTCTTCTATTGGAGCTAATGTCATATGGCATGGAATTACCCCTTCGGCCAGTATGGGTCAGCTTTCCTGGCTGTGTGCCCTCCCAAGATCTTGCCCAACCCTCAGTGTACTCTTGGAGCAGGAAGTATTGGAGAAGTCTGGGTGCTCGTACAGCGCTAGCCAAAACACTGCTGCATGACCAACACCCAGCTACAGCACTGCAAAACACTGCACTAGAAAGATGCTCTAGGGAGACACCCCAACATCTTTCTCGGCTGGGCAGTTTCCAGCCACTCTGCCCCAAGCCTGGCACACCCATCAGGTTGTTGTGATTGAAGTGATGAACCTGGTACTTGGCCTTGTTAGGCCTTATACAACTGAACTCAGCCCTTTGATCTCGCCAGATCCCTTTGAAGAGCCTTCCTACCCTCCATCAGATTAACAGTCCCACTCAATTTAGTGTCATCTGCAAACTTAGTGAGGGTGCATCAATACCCCCTCATTCAGATCATTGATAAAGATACAAAACAGAAGTCCCCCCCAGTACTGAGCCCTGGGGAGCACCAGCTGGATTTCACTCCATTCATATTCAGATCTCTTCAGGGAAAACAAAAACCAACAAACAACAAACCAACAAAAAAAAAACACAAAAAAACCCCTTAAACCCAACAAAAAAACCCCACACAATAACCCAGACAGTGAAATGATGCTCGCAGCATGTGAAGTGATGCTTCTTTCTTATTTTTTAACAGAAATCAATAATCCAGCAGCAGCTTAGAGATCACTGTAAGCATCACACAGAAGCTGATTAGAAGTGAAATTGGTAGAGCTAAAATGAACCCAAATAAGCTACCTCCTTGTACAGTCGTATTTTAGCAGAGCAGGAAAAGAACTATTATTTTCCTCCTTGTGGAATAAACAGAATGCATAATAAGCACTTGCAGCACGGCATGGAATCGATTTAACTGGAGAACAAATACATTTATAACTGGCTTGTGGCTGGGGCTTCAGCTGAATTAAGAGGTGTTCTCATTACTTGTGGAATGTGCTTGCTATTGTATAAGTGCTCAAGCACCCTAATGAGCGTATGCTAAACTCTGAACTTCACTAAAGGAATTCTACTAATCCTGACCATAGAAGTGGTGATTAGAAATAGATATATAAAATGAAGTCACCAATAATTGTTTGTCACAGACATGTAAATTGAAATCGTCAGGAAGGTTTTTTTGGCGCATTTAGAGACAAAACCTTTTGTCAGCGGTGAAAGAACAGCAGGGCATTGGAATCATAGAATATATTTGTTTCAGCCAGAAAAGACCTCTAAGATCATTGAGCCCAACCTTCAGCCCAACACCACCATGGCCATTAAACCACATCCCAAAGTGTCATGTCCACACACTTCTTGAACTCCAATTCATCCATATTAATACAAATCAAAGAAAAAAATGCAATGCTCCTTCCTATTTAAAGGGAGACCATATTGTGAAGGGTCTGGACAAAAAGTCTTATGAGAAGCAGATGAAGAAATTGAGACTGTTTAGACTGCAGAAAAGGAGCCTGAGGGGAGCCTTCTGATCTCTGCAACTCACAGGAAGGAGGTTAAAGACAGGTGGGTGGTAGGAACAAGTCATAGGAAATGCCTTAAGTTGCCCAGAGAGCAGTCTAGATTGGATACTAGAAGAAACTTCTTGACTGCAAGGGTTCTCAAACAATGGAACAGGAACCCCAGGGAGGTGGTTGTATCCCCACCCATGAAGGTCTTCGAAAAACACGTAGACATTGCACTTTGGGACGTGGTTTAATGGGTATGGTGGTGTTGGTTCAACAGTTGGACACAATGATCTTGGATGTCTTTTCCTACCTTCATGGTTCTATGATTTCCACAACGATCTTTAATGAAGAACTTTGCAATCTCATTCTATTTAACATTCTTGAAGGCTTCGCTATTGAAGCATTTCATAATGTTCATAGAATCGCCTCTTTCATAACCACAGATTTGAGACTGACTAGTCAATCTTTCACAGATTTCAGAGATTGCATTGTGTTGGAAAAGACCCTCAAAGGTAATTTTGTCCCACCCCCCTGCAGTCTGCAGGGAAACCACCAACTAAATGAGGCTGGCCAGGGCCCCATCGAGGCTGATCTTGAGTACATCCAGTGACAGGGCCTCAACCACATCCCTGGTCAGCCTGTTCCAGCATTTCACCATTCTCATTGTGAAGAACTTCCTCCTAATGTTCAATCTAAATCTACCTTGCTCCATTTTAAAGCCATTGCACCTCATCCTATCACTACAAGCCTTTCTAAACAGTCCCTCCTCAGTCTTACTGTAGCTCCCCTTCAGGTAGTGAAATGTTGTTATAAGGTCTCCCTGGAGCCTTTTCTTCTCCAATCTGAACAGCCCCAATTCTTTCAGTCTGTCTCCACAGGGAAGGTGCTTCATCATTCTGAACATCTTGACGACCCTCCTCTGGACCCACTCCAGCAGGCCCATCTCTTGTGCTGAGGGCCCCTGAGCTGGACAGGTGAGGCCTCCTGACAAGTGACCTCCAGGTGAGGTCTCACCACAGCAGAGTGGCAAGTTCAGTTAAAATTAAATCTTGAATTGTTTTTTATTTAGCTATTTCTTCCTGGGTTCTAGTCTCAAGTTCCATCAATGGGAATGTGACATCTAAGAGTCATATCACAGTATCACCAAGGTTGGAATAGACCTCAAAGATCATCGAGTCCAACCTATGGAGCTTGCTATTTGTAGTTTGAAGATGATGAAACTTTATTCAAGTGAACTTCTTCTATGAAAGCACAAGAAGAATGATCTAAATATAAATTCTGTCTCTCTGGCAAGCAAAGATACACAACATTACAAATAAATTTCAAAGGTGAAAATCTATTCAGAACTTTAGCAAATAAAATAAAAGAAGGGAAGCTTTAATAGTTCAATATAACTGAATTCTTATCTAGGTATTTTAGAGACGCTTCCATTAGGAATGTGACATAACCCTTTTGGGATTTTAAGTTCTTAAGGTCACACAAAAAAAATCAGCTCAGGAAAAACAAGTTTTCCAAACTGGAGAAAATGAAACCATCAAACAATAAACCCCTAAAACACCCCACCCCACTGTATGCATTTCTGTTTTGCTTGGCTGAGTCTGAATCAATACAAATGAAAAGAACAGAGAATACAAATGGCTTTTCTGTTTTGTTCTTTTCTTTCCTTAAATAAACACTTCTCAACACACACAATATCATCATCTGTAAAGAAAACCTTAAATGCTTGCTTGATTATCTTCAATTGGGGTATATAATTTTTGCTAGCAAATGAGAGATTAACAATTCTCTTTATTTTTACAGTCTTTGTTTCAGCAATTCTGCAAATTATAATACGTGTAATACTTTTGATCTAGAAATAAAAAAGGTTTTGAGAAATTCCTTTGATAAAATTAAAGAACAAAGAGTCTGCAGAATAATTCAAATGACCGAAAGGTTGAAAGTTCAGAATTTTACCCAGTTTGAACCGATACCACTGCATAAGGTCTATTCCAACCTGGTCTATTCTATTCTATTCTATTCTATTCTATTCTATTCTATTCTATTCTATTCTATTCTATTCTATATGCCCACAGCACCTGAAAAGGTATATTTACACAGAATTATAGAATGGCTTAGACTGGAAGGGAGTTTAGAGACCATCCACTGAAACTTCCCTGCCTCATCTACATGAATCTGTGCATGTATCACATAGATCCATATCCACCTGACAATGTATATCTGCAACAGCTTAGAAGATTCATAGAATCATAGGTGACTCTCCCTCAGTACTCCACTCTCTGAGACTCTACCTGAAGTCCAGTGTCTAGTTCTGGAACTTCCAACACAAGTGGATCATGATACAGTTCTAGAGGAGGACCACCAATATGATCAGAGGGCTGGAGCACCTCTGTTGTAAAGACAGGTAAAGAGAGTTGGGCTCATTTAGCCTGGAGGAGAGAAGGTTTCAGAGACATCTTCTAGCAGCCTTCCAGTATTTAAAGGGTGTTACAGGAGAGCTGCAGAGGGACTTTAGACAAAGACATGGAGTGACAGGAAGAGGTGTAATGGTTTCAAACTGGAAGAAACTGGATTGAGATGAGAACATGAAGAAGAAATTTTTCCTTATGAGGGTGGTGAGGCATTGAAACATGTTGTCCAGAGAAGTTGTAGAGGTTCCAAGCCTAGAAGTGTTCAAGTCACACTGGATGGGACCTTGAACAAGCTGGTCTAGTAGAAGGTATTAATTTTCATGCCAGGGAATTTGTAACTAGATGATCTTGAAGACCCCTTCCAACACAAAGCATTCTATGGTCTGCTACATAAAACAAACATGACTGATAATGAAGACTCATTTAGCAGAAAATGGTCTGAGAAATATTGGAACTGATTACTTGGACTTTAAAATATTTTTGCACCTTTAGAAACCCCACCCCTCGATACAATTTAAAGCCATTTCCTCCTCTATCTCTCAATTCTAGAGAGAAGAGACCAACACCCACCTAGCCCCAATCTCCTTTTGTGGTGTTGTAGAGAGCACTGAGGTCTCCCCTCAGACTCCTCTTCTCCAGACTAAACAATCCCTGTTCCCTCAGCCACCTCTCATAAGACTTATTCTCAGGGCTTGAAAACTGAAAGCATCACACTCTCTCTCTTTCTCTCTCTTTCTCTTGTTTTTTTCTTCTTTTTTTTTTTTTTTTTTTTTTTTTTTCATGTTTTATTCTGAAATACACACTGATATGGGCATGTTTGAAAGGTCCTCTCTGGGGTGAGAGGTCATTGCTATCCAAAATTGAAAACCTGAGTGCAAAACTGAGCCAAGGTTTAAGAAAAGATGAAGATTTTTCAGCCCTGGGATAGTCTTGCAAGCCACCAGGATAGATTAGTTTAAAAGAAAAGCCAAAGTAAGAAGTGAGCAAGATGTTGCCTGCCAGAAAATCCTGGCCAGTGCCTCGGGAAAAAAGGGAGGGGAATAAAATGACCAGTTCAGCAGCCTAATGATGGCAAAACAAAATGTGCAAAGAAAATGATGAGTTGAATGTAATGGAAAGAATCTTTGTCCCAGCTAAGCAGGTGATATAGACTGAGAGAAAAGAGAACAAAAGGAAGGTGTGTCAGATGTACAACTATTTCAGTGCATTCACCATGAAAAATACACATGCAGGAAAAAAGCAGAAGGAGGAGTCTTTATTCACTTACCTGCACTTGGAATTTAAAATATGAAAATCAGCATTCAGAATCTCATCTCCATGGTGAAAATGCCTTCAAAACCAAGCAAATATTGGAAGGGTGAGAAACTGGATTTCATGAAGAACTCGTGCTGCTTGAATTTACTGTTTTCATTTCCAAATGTCTTATTTTTGATAAGCAACTCGTCTCTCTCTACTTAAATAATATATAAATATTTATTGTTTAGGCTAAAGTTTTCAACTTGCTTAACTCTTTGAATTTCAATGTTGTTGCATTATTTTTTTTTTTGGCAATGAAATTACTTTTTATTGATAGAATAATTCAGCTCACTGTAAAACAGGAAGATATCCACAGAGCAATGCTTAGGCTGAATATTAGGAAAACAGAAATTCCTGCAAGAGTAGTAAGGCATTGGAACAGGCTGCCAAGGAAGGTGGTGCAGCCACCATCCCTGGAAGTGTTCAAAAACACATGAGGACATGGCATTTTGGGGCATGGTTTAATGGCCATGGCAGTACTGAGTTTATGGTTAGACTTGCTGATCTTAGAGTGTGAGAGACTAAATCTTGTCTCTCCTGATGTGACTCAACAAGGATAAAATCACCTTTGCTGTTTGCCCAGAAAATAGTGATGTGTATTGGGCAGAGCCACTGGAACGACTCTTAGGAAGGTGCAAGGATAAAAGATTGCTCACCAGACTGCAGCTGCCCTGGAAATGGGCAGAGGCCAATTGATACTCTCTGAAATATACATACCTAAAAATTGTATAAAAGATCTGAGCAACTACTGGCTCAGTAGAAGAAAAACACAGGAGAAGGAAAACACAGTGAAGGAAAAGACCAGGACAATGCTGCTCTGAAGAAAAATGGAGAGAATACCAGGAGAGAAAATATGACAGAGACATAACAATGAAGCCTGGAAGAACCCTCTCTCCATGTCCTAAGTTCCACCTGCTGCAACTCACGGAGCTGAAGACGCTGCTCAGAGGACAACCTCTCTTCTACAGCCAAAGCTGCAGCATCCTTTCTCTACAGACCCAGCATCTCCTCTGCATCCAAAGCTGCAGCATCTTTCCTATACAGACTCAAACTGTCTTGGGGGGTGAGGGGTGTGGTAATATAATTCCTTTCCTCTTCTCTCTCCCTCTTCTCTCTCTCACTCTCTATTCTCTCTCTCCTTCTGATCCATTCACTTTATTTGTGTAATAAATAGCCTAGCTGTTGATATTTTGGCCTCGTTTGTGCCTCTAATTTCATAACATGGGAATATTCAAAAGAACTGAGTCTATTTCCCTCTCTGGACTGAGACATAGTGGTCTTTTCCAACCTTCATAATTCTGTGAATCTAAATGTCAATTTGAGGTATGTTCTCTCCATCTGCCAAAGCACCCACCGATTTACTCAATTAAAGGTGCTTTTGACTAAAGATCTTTACCAGACACTTCAAAAAACAATGACTATTAATAAAGAGAAATTATGAACGAGTTGAAAGGAATTTGTCACTCTCAGTGGTGCTATGAAATTTCATAATGTTGTTTGTTGGGATAGTAAATTATGGGCTTACATTCATGCTCTTTTTTTGAGGACTTTTAGAATCATGCCAGAAAGACTGGCTATTTCTACGACACTTAATTTTAAACAGCACTATTATGTAGTAAGCTTAAGATCAATAGACTGAAGGACAACAGATCAGTAAATGGTAAAGTTATCACAAAAGGAATGCAGTTTTCTTTCAGTAAATTTTGCTTGCCTCTTCCTATGCAGGAAATTGTTTAACTCAGAATTAGATACCAAACACCTGAGAGCTTTAACTACATTTTTAGAAGAAAAGAAATATCTTAGATGATATGTTAGATGCAGTGGTGTTAGGTCAATGGTTGGACTCAATGATCTTACACAGCTTTTCCAACTGAAATGGTTTTATGATTCTATTATAGGGCAGAAACAAATTAAGGATAAAAATGTCATATTTCTGGTGGAAATCTACTTATAGAAAAGAAGATGGGAAGAACAAACATAGAGGGTGAAAGCTCATATATCAATCACATAAACTGCAGAATGCTAAAATCATAGAACAATTTGTGTTGGAAGAGACCTTCAAAATCATTCAGTTAGAACCTTTCTGCCATGGGCAGGGACACCTCCAACTAGACCAGCTTCCTCAAGGCTCCATCCAACCCACTTCTCAACACTGCCAGCCTTACATCCTCCACAACTTCTCTGGGCAACCTGTTCCAGTACCTCGCCTACCTCATGGGGAGCAGTTTGTTCCTCATGTCTCATATCAATCCATCTTTTCCCAGTTTAAACATACCACTCCTCATCCTGTCACTCCATGCCTTTGTCAAAAGTCCCTCTTCAGCTCTCCTGTAATCTTATTCAAATGCTGTAAGGCTGCTAGAAGGTCTCCCTGAAGTCTTCTCTTCTTCAGGCTGAACAAGACCAACTTCCTTCTTATGTCTCCATAACAGAAGTGCTTCAGACCTCTGACCATCTTTGTGACCCTCCTCTGACATCTAGATATAACTCTTAACGTTCTTGGAATTCTTAGAGATTAATTATATTCCACTTATATACATCTCCACAGTTTCCATATGATCCTTGCTTCACTGAGCATTTGAAAGAGATGACACAAAATGTTCATCAAATATTCTGTGAGGAAATTTACTGAAGTGAATAGGTAATTACTACAGAGAATATCCTGTTGGATTCTATGATACTACGGAAAAAGGAAAAATTGGATCACTTAGATGTGAAATGTTAGACAAGATATGGTTCTCCTCCTGAGTTTGCTATATACATTTATGTTCTTTGGACAAGCCTTCTCTGATTGCTTTTAAGCTACTTCACTCAAAATGGAAATGTTTGGTACTTTCATATTCTCTCTTTATTCTTTGTATCCACAAATACAGTGAAAAAAAATGGTTGTTTTTTTTTTTGTCTTGTTTTGTTTCACCTATTCCTGATATTCATTAAATCTATCTGATTTTTGACAACCAGCTAATGAATTTCCCCCGAATCGATTGATAGGAAAGACCCTTCATGATTCACCAGATCCTTGTCAGTCTTGAAGCTTATTTTCAGACTTCTATCAACACTATCATGCTGATAACTGTGCATGGAACAGAGCTAGAATAGAACTACAATCTTTTGGAGTTCCAAAAGATTGTAGAAAGAGAAACTTATACCCAGAGATCTTCCCTAAAAATCATTAAGTGCGGAATCCTTTGCTATCTTCCTATCACAGTGACCTGTGCAAGACAGAACTATTTCCCCACTGTCTGATTACTTTTAGGAAGCAGTATTTGAGGATTCTGGAGATTGTTAGAGATAGGATTACATGCATAAAATCAGAAAATCATAGGATTTGTAATGCCTATCACTCCTAATTATAGCATTAAGTCTCAGTCACAGGTTTATTAAAAGTCCTTCAGCTTCTTTGTGGCAGGTGTTGAGTTTCAAAGCTGTGAGGTAAGTAACACGTCCAGTATCAGGGATATAAAATATAAACAAGAAAATAAATCTTTAAGGTCAAGGATTGGGCCGTGGAAGAATCATAGGTTAAACTCTAAGTTAATAAAGTAATACCAGTTGAAATAATTGCTACTTCATAGCCTCAAACATGTTACTTCAAATAACCTCAAATTGCACTAGGGAATGATTAGATTGGATATTAGGAAAAATTTATTTACTGCAACACTGTTCAGGCATTGGAACAGGCTGCCCAGGGAGGTGGTGGATTTGCCAACCCTAGAGGTGTTCAAAAGAGGATTGGACGTGGCACTTGGTGCCATGGTTTAGTAGTCATGAGGTGTTGGGTGACAGGTTGGACTAGATGATCTTTGAGGTCTTTTCCAACCTTATTTATTCTATGATTCTATGATTCTGTGATTCTATGTCAAGGACCAGTGCTGGGCTGGCTACTAAACCAGTGACAGATGCTCTCTATGAACCCCTGTGCCTTCCCAAAGGGAAGAAAAAGTGAAGAAGGCAGAGAGATTGATGAGTTGAAAAAGAAAAGTAAACCAGACAGAGTTGAAATAAGAACAATAAAATTAAAGAGATCCAAAACTATATGGAACTCAAACACTGATAGCAATTAATTACTATGACCACTGATGATGTGGCAGAAGTCCCAGACTAGACTCAGCAGCAGATGGGAACCTGATTCAGGAGCTGGATTCAGGAACTGGATTCAGGAACTCATGGATCAGGATCAAAGGCAGAATGGACAGAGTCCTCCTCAGACACCAACCATTGAAGAAGAGGCTGGACCCTGGTAACCCCTGAGACTTCCACCAAAGATAACATCCATGGGATGAAATCCCTTGTTGGCTAGTTGGGCATCACCGTAACCATTTGCTCCTGTCTGCAGATGGAGCCTTTTCCTCTGCAGCTCAAGGTGGAGCAGTGCCCTTTACCTGCAGCCCACCCCTTGGCACTAACTCTCTCCTTCATGTTCTCACTGCTAGCAGCAGCCTGTGTCTGTGCAAACCCATCCTGAGCTACAGAAAGTGCCTGCCCTGAGCAGAGCCTGAGCTGGGAAGGGAAAACACCGAGCAGTGTTAGTTCTGCTCTAGGTCAAACCAAGACAATTTAGTAAAAGGAATCAAGAACAATTATTATGTAGACTGTATTGGTCTTTGATCAATAGTTCATGTGTCGGGTCCATCACTAACCTTCAATAGGTCTTCAAATAAACTCTTAGTGAACTGGATAAAAGTATAAATAATTGAACAAAAGAATAAATCAAAGTAAAAAGTGCCATGCAAGCACCATTAAACCAAGTCCTGAATTGCCACATCCACATGTTTCTTGAGCACCTCCAGGGAGAGTGACTCTACCACCTCCCTGGGCAGCTTGTTCATATTCATATACAGTAGATATTCTAATTGTGTTTAAATTGAAAGCTGAAGAGCACGGAAAATGGCCTCCAGATCTTAGATGAGACAAATAGTAGCACATATAGCTTAATAAACGAGCTTGACGTAATTGGATCTACTTAACTGTAAAGCTACGTAGGACAGGCAATTAATGAAGCACATAATGCAAAGCATTAGTAGTACTAAATGATCTGTTTATCATTGACATCAAATCATTTTTCCCATTAAAATGCTAGCATCCCATAATAAGTTTAAGCCCCTTGTCTCAAAATGAAAATACCAATTTACTGCCTTGCCATTATCATGTTAATGATAGTAATAGCCTGGAAAAAGGGGGGGGTAGAAAAAACCCACCAACATTTCAAACATATATCACCCAAAGTGCATTTCCCATTTTGACTGCTGTGGTTAGATCATATGGAAATATTAAGTGATAAAATAATTTACTTGGGGCTTAGGGGCTTTTTCTTCGGGTGTTGTTTTGTGGGGTTTCAGATTCTTCACAATTTCATTTACATGTTGATGATATAGCTGGGGGGAAGACAAAAAAATAAGAAAAAAAAAGAGAGAGAAATCTCAATTTGATTAAGTAGAAGCAGAAAGTGCCAAAGAGTAATTTGAGATCTGCAACTGGAGAATGCACTTAATCTAATTGTATTAATAAACTCCACTGATGAGGTTTGTTTAGTAAGAAAAAAACCCTTTTGACCTTTTGATTCCGTGGAGAGTACAACACATTACAGATTGGGCCTTATTTTTTTTTTCTCCAGTGTTCTCATTATGCTCAGCAAAATCAAACACTTCTGTAACACTTGGCCAAAGTTTAAAAAGAAATAATTGAATAATAAAGATTTTTTAAATCAGTTAAGTGGGAGTTATCTACAGAGCCCATGAAGCTTTGATTTTAACTCCCTGGTTATGTGTTGTTAGATGTTAGACCTCCATCCCTGGCGGTGTTCAAGAAACATGTGAATATGGCGCCTTGGGACACGGTTTAGTGGCCACGGTGGTGCTGGATTGATGGTTGCACTCAGTGTTCTTCCATCCAAACAATTCTGATTCTAGACTCTGTGTAAATTGCAAGAAGAAACAGCTGCAGTTTGACATTTTCCTCAAACAATAGTTCTGAGTGTTTTGTACATTAGTATATTTCATGAATTTTGTATGATATGAGTGAGCACGGATCTATTTTTTTTCCACTTTCAGTGAAATTAGGCAACTTTTGTTAGGGGATTGCGTTATTTTTGTTCACATTCATAAATATTGTATACACTCTGAGTTTGTTCATTTGAAGGAATAATTAATCATAAAATTATTTTGGCTGAAAAAGACCTTTAAGACCATTGAGTCTAAGAATCATCTAACTCTACCAAGGCAGGTGATAAACTAGTCCCTCAGAACCACATCTCTGTAGCTTCTAAAAACCTTCCTGGGAAGACCCCTCCACTCTTTAAAAATCCTTTCAGTCAAGAAGATTCTTCTGATGTCCAACTTAAACCTCTCCAGGTCACTGGATATGGATACACGGATGCATTGAAAGTAGCAAAGAAAGAGCTAAGAAGCCAATTTAAAATCCAGATTTGTGTGTGTGTGTGTAAATTAGAATACAGCATAACTTTTGCTAAGTTCTGGCACTTTAGAAAGGTGATCCTGGAATGACAGACAAAAGTACATATTAATTCCTGAAAAAAATAGTTCTGTCTAAATTCAGGACTCAGTTAATAAAGTTTTAGACACTAAAAATACCATTAATGCCAATCATTTTGGTTTTAAAGGAGGTACAGAGTGTCACAGAAAATTGTTATCTTCGGGAGCATCAGAAGTAAAGATTCCTTTTTCTACTTGTTAGCTGAACAGGGTTAACTGCTTCTCTGACAGCCTCTGACCTTCTCTGGAGAATGCCCTTAAGTCTTAAGCCTCCAGCCCACAGTTTTCTCAGGGCAGTAACTTGAGGGCTGATCTTCAGAGCAGCATTTTAGAGATATAGAGTCATAGAATGTCTCGAGTTGACCTTTGAAGGTCATCTAGTCCAACCCCTCTTCAGTGATCACAGACATCTTTAACTAGATCAGGTTGCTCAGAGCCCCATGCAACCTGGCTTTGATTATTTCCAGGGATGAAGCTTCTCTGAGGCAACCTGGGCCAGTGTCTCACCACTCTCAGTAAAAAACAAAAAAAATCTTCCATCTATCAGTCTAAATCTGTATGCTTTTATCTTGAAACCATCATCCTTTGTCCTATTGCAAGGGGCATTGAAAAAAAGATTGTCCTCATCTTTCTTACAGGTCCTCTTTAAGTGCTGGAAGGCCACAATAAGGTTTCCTTGGGGCCTTACCATAGAATCATAGAATCTTAGAATGGTAGGGGCTGGAAGGGACCTCTGGAGATCATTTAGTCCAACCTGCTGCTAAAGCAGGAAAAGGCTGGGGCAGGTCACACAGGAACACATAAAGATGGGTCTTGAAAGTCTCTAGAGAAGGAGACTCCACAACTTCTCTGGGCAGCCTGCTCCAATGGTCCATCACTCTGACAGTAAAGAAATTTCTCCTCATGTTGAGGTGGAACTTCCTTTTTTCCAGTTTACAACCACTACCTCTTGTCCTATCACAGGACACCAATGACAAGAAACTGGCTGCTTCTCCTTGACACACACCCTTCAGATACTTATAAACATTAATAAGGTTTCCTCTCAGTCTGTGCTTTTCCAGGATAAAAAGCCCCAAGTCTCTCAGCCTTTCTTCATCAGCCAGATGTTCCAGTCCCTTCATCATTCTTGTAGCCTGTGTTGGACTCTTTCTGGTATTTCCCTGGCCCTCTTGAACTGTGCAGCAGAGAAGTGAACACAGTACTCTAGATGTTGCCTCACCAAGGAAGAGTAGAGGGGGGGGAGAACCTTCTACTGGCCTCACTCTTGACCAGGATGAATAACCCCAGTTCTTTCAGCCTTCCTTCACAAGAGAGGTGCGCCATCCCTAAGAACATTTTTATGGGTTTGTATTTTTTAAAAGTTATTATTTTTGTTCTTTCTTTAATTTAATTTTATTTTGTTTTATTTAATTGTATTTATTTATTATCCTCACAATCTCTTGTGATTATTTCAGCTACTCTGTATTCAATTTAACACCCGGACTTCCACTTTATCCAGGAAAACCGAAAGAATTTACCTAGTGGCAAAACAGCTTTCAGAAATAATAGGACATTTTATTTAAGACAAAACACTTTGCAGAAAAAAATCCACTATAAACCAACAAATATATCCCTCTCATCCTATATCTGCCAGCTATTAATCTTTGCTCTTACAGGATGTTGATATTTACCGCTCATAAATTTGCCACTTGCTCCAGAGGGAAGCCGATTGCATCCAGCAGGGCAGACCCACAAGGGTATCTAAAACTCAAGAAAATTACCTAAAGTTAATTTCCTCTTCATTTTTTCCTGGGTTTCTAAGTTGCTAAGAGAGTTATTCAAAAGTACAAATGAGGCTGGTACCAATCAGTGTAACAAAGGAACTTTTTATTATATGGCCAAATCCATTCTGTTCTTCTGATTGTATGTAATGACACAGAGTTACAGAAGAATCAAGGGTGTGCACTCAGATAAGGAAAATTCCTTCCTACTTCACAGAATCATGGAATTGTTTGGCTTGGAATGGACTTCAGAGATCATTCAGTTTCAATCCCACTGCCATGGGCAGGACACCTTCCTCTCAACCAGGTTGTTCAAGGCCTCATCAGACCTGGCCATGAACACTTCCAGGGAGGGGGCAGCCATGACTTCCCTGGACAACCTGTTTCAGCATGTCACCACCATCACTGTAAAGAATTTCTTCCTAATCTCCAGTTTAAATCTTTCCTCTTCCAGCTCAGTGCCGTTGCCCTTCATCCTACCACTACAAGCCCAAATCTAAACTCCTTCCCCAGTCTTCTTGTAGGCCTATTTGGGCACTGGAAGACTGATACATTTATAAATGCTCATGGGTTCTTTAGGCTTACAAAAGTAAAATTTCTTCCACCTTACCTCCAACCCCCTCCTCTGAACTTCAGTGAGAACAAGGTAACAAAAACCCTGTAGCTAAAGATTCTTCCATTTCATAGCCAGCAGCGGAAAGGTTGAAGTTTCTTCAGCTGGTTGCTTTGTCTTGTTCATGTTCTTGAAAAAGACAGCTCTACGCACATTGAGTTTCACACTTCACTTCAGGACAAATCTGCAAGTGTGGTTGTTGCATTCTCTCCTCTCTTCATACATGCCTTGAAAATAAGTGGAGTTCCATCAAGAGTCAGGAGTAGGGGTTGGGAGAGTGACAACATGTTTGACACATACACACCAACATGACAACAAAGTCCATTTTTAGAAAGCTGCAGAGAAACCTCCCTGCATCAGTGTCAAATTAGAGACACTGCTCTGAAATTCTGATTACTGCTGCATATTTAGCCCATGTCAGCTGAAGAAATCTGACTTATCTACCCATCTACCATTCCCTGCTGCTCAAATGAATGTCATCCTGTCAATGGGCTTGTCATTAGTTTCAGCTGGAAGGTTTGCAGGCTCTTTCAGCTGGGAGAAAGAGCTATTATCTTGTTTATGGGTGAATTCAGTACTAAAACATCCCTTTCTTTTCAGGAGTGTCAAACTTTTTGGAAATCTATTTTATTGAGAAAAAGTGAATCTGAGCTGAGTCCAGTTCATGAGCTGTATTTTCAAGGAATGATTCCTTAATGATCCTGTGAAGACAGGCTGACTTGGGATTGTTCAGCCTGGAGAAGGCTCCAAGGAGACCTTCTAGGAGCCTTCCAGTGCCTGAAGGGGGCCTACAAGAAGTCTGAAGAGGGACATGGGGCAGGTCCTTCCACACCTCCTCTACAAGGGCATGTGGCAATAGAACAAGGGGCACTGGTATAAAACTAGAGAAGGGTAGATCTAGACTGGACATTAGGAAGATTTTCTTTGCTATGAAGGTGATGAGACACTGTAACAGGTTACTCAGGGAGCTGGAGCAGGCACCAGCCCCAAAAACTTTGTCCCACTCTACCAGGGTGGCAATCACTTCCCTGGTCCTTCTGGCCACACTATTGCTGATTCAGGCCAGGATGCTGTTGGCCTTCTTGGCCATTTAGGCACATGCTGGCCCTGTTCAGTCTGTTGTCCAGCAGCACCTCATTGAAGGATATTCTTGAAATACTGGATGTCAAAGAGGTGATAGGATTGAGCAGAAAAATGCTTATTATAGGATTTGATTAAATTGCACTGTAGGAAATCTGGCAGAGCAAAAGAGCCAGGAGAGAAAATGTTTTTTCCTTCTGGCTGCCTTCCACCACTGAAAATAATTGGGTTAATAAATGTGATGCAAGTAGATGTGGACTTCTCTGTGAAGCAGTGTTTTAGGTTTCTATGGAGCATATTTATTAAACACTCTTCTTACTAAAATTAGAAAAAGAATAATTATGCTAAAATAAATTCCCACATTATTGAACAATGATGAATTCAAATACAATAAACTGGCCTTGAATTTGCTTTTTGTCTCAGGAATATCTTTTTAATTCATTGCCTTGGATTGTGCTAATTAATCAAGGCTGAGGATTAAGTGGACGTGAAGTAGTCTGCAAGATCTGAGAAGAGCTCTGCAGTCCCATTCTGGAATGAAATACAACTCAATACCATATTTGAAATAGCAGATCTCTATGATTGGAAGCATTTTAGAAGTTTTTTTTCTAATTCTTAATTATTGTGTTGTGTGCTGCTTTATAAGCAAATCAAATTGTGATTTATTATTTTCCTGGTACAAAACATAACTTTCATTTGGGCTAGTAGTGACACCAAATTAGCGCTGTCTTACAGAAGTGTAAAAGATGATAGATAACCTCTATGATTATCATAAGATCATAGACTGGTTTGGGTTGGAGGGGACTTTAAAGATCATCTAGTTCCAACTTCTCTGCCTTGGGGAGGGACACCTCCTACTAGACCAGCTTGCTCAAGGCTCCATCCAACCTGGCTTTTAACACTTCCATGTGATTTTACAGATGAAACCCTTGCCTTACTTTGTCCACATTGGTTCAGAAACAGAAAGAAAAAGTTGTTGTGTGCTCAAACAGCACAAAAATGCTGCTAGAATCCTGAAGATAGTATTTCTGTGTTGTGGAAGTGATTGCTTCTGATCATATTAAATGTTTTGATCATCTAGTCATCCTGGCACTTCATAAAATGAATAAGAGCCCTTGCATAGTTTTCCCTAGATGACACTCTACAAGGAGGAGTGGTTTGAGAGCTACACTTAAACCCACAACCTATTGCAGTAATGGATAATCTTGAGGAGTTCTAGTTTGGTTTTTTTAATTTTAGCATGTTTAAAGATAGAATCCCCCTCCCAGTTCTAACAGCCAATTTATTTGTTGACTGGAATCACAGCATGTACCCAAAATTTAGCTTTGTGTCCAATGGCACTGAGTATTTGTAGCTTTCTTTTCTGTGATGAGAAACAAGATAAAGTAATTTAGGAGCTATAGTTTAGATTATTATTAAAGCTATATTATATTCTATTATTAAAGTTTATATTACTACTAATGTCATTATACTATAAACTCCAACGAGATCAGGTTGCTCAGGGCCCCATCAAGTTTGATCTTCAATGTCTTCAGGGACTGGGCCTCAACCACATCTCTGTGCAACCTATTCCCATATTTCACCATTCTCATTGTGAAGAACTTCCTCCTAATGTACTATCTAAATCTACCCTGTTCCAATTTCAAGCCATTGCCCCTCATCCTATCACTACAAGGCCTCTTAACAGTCCCTCCTCAGCCTTCCTGTAGCTTTATTTCAGATATTGAAATGCACCTATAAGGTCTCCCTGGAGCCTTCTTTCTTTGAGGCTGAAAAACCCCACCTCCCCCAGCCTGTCCTCCTAGGAGGTGTGCTCCAGCCTTCTGATCATCCTCGTGGTCCTCCTCCAGACCCACTCCAACAGGTTTGCGTCTCTCTTGTTTTGAGGGCCTCAATGCTAGACACACCACTCCAGGTGAGCTCTGAAAAGAGCAGAGCAGAGTGGCAGAATCCACCTCTCTCTACCTGCTGGCTACACTTCTTTGGATATAGCCCAGGACGCCGTTTGCCTTCTGGGCTGCAAGTGCCCATTGCTGGTTCATGTCCAGCTTTGTGTCCATTAGCACCCCCAAGTCCTTTTCTGAAGGGCTGCTCTCAATCTTATCATCCCCTATCATGGCATGACATAGAAGACTGCCCAAACCTTGGTGCAGGGCCTTGCACTTTGCATTATTGAACCTCATGAGGTTAACATGGGCCCATTTCTCCAGCCTGTCCAGGTTTCTCTGGATGGCATTCCATCCTTCAGTCTTGCCAGCCACACCACTCAGGTTTGTATCATCTGCAAACTTACTTAGAGTGCCCTCAATCCCACTCTGTAACAGTGATGAAGATATCAAACAGCCCTGGTCCCAGTGCAGACCCCTGAGGGACATCACTGGTCACCCATCTCCTTCTGGACAATATGTTCATCAGAAACAAGGTTAAGCCTACTTTTAAATTAATTTGGGCTTGATTATTTTGCAGTGTACTAACAGGAGGGTGCTGTAAGAACCTCAAATCTATTACAGCCTGAGTCTTACTTAAAAAAACAAATAAATTGAAAAATCCCTGTTGCAAAGTATTTTTATTTGGGGGGATATATTTTCAAATGTACTTAAAAAAAAATCTTAAAGATCCCTCAATGAGTATGCACATTAGAGAGACTTGGGGGTGCTGGTGGACAAAAAGCTCAACATGAGCTCTCAGTGTGCACTTGCAGCCCACAAAGCCAATCAGATCCTGGGCTGCATCAGGAGAAGTGTGGCCAGCAGGTCAAGGGAGGTGATCCTCCCCCTCTACTCAGCCCTGGTGAGACCCCACCTGGAGTACTGTGTCCAGTTCTGGAGCCCCTATTACAAGAGGGATGTGGAGGTGCTGGAACGTGTCCAGAGAAGGGCCACGAGGATGATCAGAGGGCTGGAGCACCTCTCCTATGAGGACAGACTGAAGGAGTTGGGGCTGTACAGTCTGCAGAAGAGAAGGCTCCGAGGTGACCTAATTGTCGCCTTCCAGTATCTGAAGGGGGCCTACAGGAAGGCAGGGGAAGGACTTCTCAGGATCTCAGGTAGTGATAGGACTAGGGGGAATGGAATGAAGCTGGAGGTGGGGAGATTCAGGCTAGATGTGAGGAGGAGGTTCTTCACCATGAGAGTGGTGAAACCCTGGAATGGGTTGTCCAGGGAGGTGGTCGAGGCCCCGTCCCTGGGGGTGTTTAAGAGCAGGCTGGATGAGGCTCTGTCCAGCCTGATCTAGTGTGGGGTGTCCCTGCCCATGGCAGGGGGGTTGGAACTAGATGATCCTTGTGGTCCCTTCCAACCCTGAATGAAACTATGAAACTATGAATTTGTGTGTGTGTGAAATGACACCAGCTGTACAGTCTATATGCAAATGCTCTCTTATATAGCTTTAATTCCCTAGTTAAGCAAAAAAAAGGGAGGGACAATCCCAAATTTAAGGATTTGATTCCTCAAGAAATGCAGTGGCATTCACATTAAACTCAAATTAGCATTTTGAAATGTATCTTGAAATGATCTGAAAACGTAAATGTAGTTTTAAGTGGTTGGATTAAAACGAAGTTGAACTCCAAACCCATTTGGAAAACTTTCTCTGTGCTTTCCCATCTCTGCATTGCGGGTCTGAGACTGAAGAAAGTGTAAGTTCTTTTTTGCTTCTTTGTTATACTAATGCTTCTTTTGGTATCCAAAGGTACAAAGAAAGGCAGGTTGCTTCATAAATAACTCATTTTGCATTCTTCTTCAACAGATTTTAAATACATGTGTGGTTGGTTAGGTTTTTTTTGTACAATACAAGAGCAGGATGCAGTAATGTAATGAGAAAAGCATTAATAATTATGAAGATGACAATAACAAAGAAGAAAATACCTGACTCAAAATGTACTAAAAGAAAAAGGCAAAAACACGCACACAAAACACACACTCCCCTCAGAAAAACTCTTAATGAAATGCAGCCAATTCCTTTAAAAAGATTCCAACAAAACTTGTTTAAAACACAAAGCAGAGATTCAACAACAATAGTAATGAATTCATTTAAAGTTTCTTACTAAATTGAATAAGAGGCAAGAGGTTATCAAGTAAATTATTGGGGTTTATACAGTTTTATTCAAATTCTACATAAATGCTGTTTTTTTTCTTTTGTCTTTTTTTCCCCCAAAATTTCTCTGTGTAATTCTGAAGGAGAAAAACAAATAAACAAAGTAAGGACTAGGTATATTATTTTTGTTGTTATCAAAGCTCTCCTTACCCTGGTAAGAATTAGATTCTTATCCTCTATACTTTCTTTATTTTCACAGACCTGGCTTTGAGGTCTTTCATTATAATTCATTAATGTGGATCCAAAAAAAAACTAGTAATAAATAAATCAATACATAAGAATGTCCAAGGACAATATAAATTGACCCCAATCCTCTATAGTCCAAACCATCCCAATACTCTGTTAGAGTCACTGACCAAAGAATTGTTTAGAATATGCTCAATGGGTCTGTGAATCTTTGTGTAGTTGCTACCTATAGTGCTGCACATCAGCTCTAAGGTTCATGTATAGGCAATTACAGAACAGTGGATGCTAGTAGGGACCTCCTGAGATCATTTAGTCCAACACCCCTGCTAAATTAGGGTCACCTAGATCAGGTTACACAGGCTTGCATCCAGGTGGGTTTTGAAAGACTCAAGAGAGGCAGCTCCATCAGCCTCTCTGGGCAGCATAATCCAGTGTTCCTGCACCCTCAAAGTCAAGAAGTTCCTCATTAACTTCAAGTGAAACTCTCTGTGTTCTAGTTTGTACCCATAATCCTTTGTTCTATCACTGGGCACCACTGAAGACTCCTTCCTCATGACCTCCACCCTTCAGCTATTTGCCATCATTGATCAGATCCCCTCTCAAGCTGCTCTTCTCAAGGCTAAACATTCCCAGGTCTCTCAGCCTTAACTTCTAATTGAGGTTCCAGTCCTGTCAGCATTTTCATAGTGTCCACTGGATTCTCTCCAGCTTTGTTGGCCTTCTCTGGACCTCTTCCAGCACCTCAGTGTCCTTCCTGGAGTCAACAGCCTCAAAAGTGAACCCAGCACTCAAAGTGCAGCCTCAACAGTGCTGAGTTCAGTGGGGCAATCACTTCCCTGGTCCATATGGCCACGATATTCTGGTCCTGCTTTTGACCTTCTCGGCCAACTGGGCACACAGTGGCTCATCTTCAGAGAGCTGTCAACCAGCACCCCAGGTCTTTCACTGCTGAGCAGCTTCCAGACACTCTGCCTAAAGCCTGGCTCATTCATGGGATCATTGTGACCCAAATACCTGGCACTTGGCTTTGTTGAGTCTCATGAAGTTGGTCCTGGGCTATCATCTATCCTTTCCACGTCTCTCCCCATTTTATTTTGGATTTGAAGCATTCTTTTTGTCAGTTTTAAATTTTCCTAGAAATAATAGCATTTTAAATCATTTCAATATTCTTGAAGACAGAAATGCCAAACATTTATTGTTGTCTCTGTCCAAAAGTGGCTGCAGAAACAAATCAATGTAAAATCCTGTTCCAAAAAAGCACTTGATAAGAATTTTCTTCACTTAAAAAACAAACATGAGAGATTTGTAGTACACCAGGATAGACTCTAATGCACCACAAAAGTGTGGGATTTAAAAAATCAGAAGTTAAGCTCTTAATTCAGTTAAGTGTTGTTGTAAACCCAGTGCCTGTATTCACCACTAGCTTCATAAGGATGTTAGAAAACAAAGAGAAAAGCCCAACATTTTTATATCCTGCTATTTAGCTGACACAAAAATGGGTTGCAAATGTTATTTAAAATAACAACATTTGGGGTTTTGCATAATAAATAAGGGCACATTTACCAATAGATCTCTGACAGAGAGCACACAAACTTTATTGTCCTTAAACTTATGAAGATGGCAGTGTGTGTATACAACCCTCAGAGTTCTCTTGCTATGAACTAAAATACACTTTAAAAGGTGCCATGTAGGTCAAAAAGTTTTCTTTTGCAAGGAAAAGAAAGGAGGTTATAGTATCTGCACCTGAAACTAGATCTGTTTAAATATAGCTTTATTGTTGGAATGGTTTTGCCAGGTTGCTTGTCTAGTTCCAGAGGGTAACATCCATCTTTATGAAGGGCAAAAAAAGAGAAAAAAATACACTCAAATCCCCTAAGACCCCTTTGCTTTCTTCTTTTGGAAAACAGAGAGAAAGAAAGAAAGAAAATATAAGGTCTTCATTTCACAATTCCATGCACATTCATTTATTTTGACAGATGTTAAATGTCTTTATAATGATGTTTTAAGTGAGGTTTGCCTTTGCTTGCTGTGTTCTCCTTTATGCTTCTTTTTAATTTGGAGGGTGTTAGAATTTTTAAGGATTAAAGTAGCCTGATTGCTACTGCAACAGAGGAATCCATGACCTCATTTCAACAGTTTGCCCAGAAGGATGCCCCCACCCTGGAGTGTTCAAGGCCGGTTTGGGTAAGGTCTTGAACAACCTGGTCTAGTGAAAGGTGTTCCTGTTAATGGCAGAGGGGCTGGAACTAGGTGATCTTGAAGGTCCCTTCCAACCCAAATCATTCTATGAGTCTATGAACAGGAGACAGAGTTGTGTGGTCAGAAATAGAAACAAGAACATCTACACAGGGAAATCCCTTCAGATAGATTTAGGACTTTATAGAGTGTGCAGTAATTGAATGAGGAATTGGTTAACCTTCTTAACATTGACCTTCCCTCTAGCTGTTGTTTACAAAGACTTTGCACCTGAAAGTAAACTAAAGTGTATGATCACCTATAGCAAAAGGTGAAGGTTTCCATGTTTTGATTTACTGCAGCACAGCAAAGTAAGGATAAATCACATGCAAGTTCCACCTTCTTTCAATGAACCTTCAGTCTGGTCTGCACAGCTGAACCTGTCACACACTGAGTCCCTCTGGATGGAGTGGCCAGTCATGCTAAAGCATATGAATGGCGGGGTGACACAGGCAGATATTCACAGAGAGAATGAGACAGGGACCATTCATTCATACGTGAATTTAACAGGGTTTGAATAAAAGCCTCTAGCCTGAAAGACCAGTTCATTAATCTGGTAGCTCCTTCCAACTCTATTTTAAGAAGATACTTTTGTCAGGTGAAAATCTCAGCCCCATACTATCACTTCCAACAAACAGCAGCAAGCACCCTTAGCCCCATTCCAGCTTTCAATGTCTGCAAACTCCACAATTTTGTGTGAATTCAGAAAACAGCTTTTCATCTTCAGGCACTGGGACAGGTTCCCCAGGGAAGTAGTGGAGTCATGATCCCTGGAGGTGTTCAAGAAATGTGTGGACATGGCACTTTGGAACACGGTTTAATGGCCGTGGTGATGTTGGGCAGATGGTTGGACTTGATGATCTTGGAGGTCTTTTCCAACTGAAAAAAAATCTATGATTCTATGATACAAAGCACTGAAACATTTCTCAAAATATCTTTCAGTGGGAGAGAAACATGAGACACTGAGGTTTAAATAGAGCAGTTTTAACAGGGAGACAAAATCTGGGAAAGAAAGTAGATTGGACTCTCATAGAACTATAGAATGGCTTGAATTACAAGTGACCTACAAGATCATCTAGTTCCAATCCCCCCACCATGGGCGGGGAGAACTTCCACTAGATCAGTTCGCTCAAAATCTCATCCAGCCTGGTCTTAAACACTTCCAAATATGAGGCATCCACAAATGCTTATGTCAAGGGGGTTGAAATGACATCTTTAAGGTCCTTTCCAACCCAAACCAATCTATGTATCTACGAACACACAATCACTGTACTTCTGAAAATTATTTTTACTGAAGCCTATTTCTCTTTCATGTCATAGCACAGTCTCAAGCTGCACCAGGGGAGGTTTAGGCTGGATGTTAGGAAGAAGTTCTTCCCAGAAAGAGTGATTGGCCATTAGAATAGGCTGCCCAGAGAGGTGGTGGAGTCACCATCACTGGAGGTGTTTAGGAGGAGGCTGGATGGGGTGCTTGGTGCCACGGTTTAGTTGATTAGGTAGTGTTGGGTGATAGGTTGGACTTGATGATCTCAAAGCTCTTTTCCAACTTATTCTATTCTATTCTATGCTATGCTATGTTATGCTATGCTATGCTATGCTATGCTATGCTATGCTATGCTATGCTATGCTATGCTATGCTATCTCATAGGGAATAATTTTCTTCTGGAGCCCAATGGAAATCTCCCCAACAGTCACTTGTACCCATCACCCTTTGTCTTTTCCATGTGACTTCTTGTAAAAAGGGAATAAACTTCTTGGTTGTTAAGATAACTTTCAGAACTGAACTGTTTTTCCCCAAGAGCTGACCCAACTCTCCTTATTAAGCTTTCTTTCTGTTGCTTTGTGAGGCAATGGTGTACGCTATCTAGTTTCCAAAGAAGTATAAACATAATCTTGGAGCTAGACTAAATCTTCCAGGGTGATTTTATCTTCCAGAAATTTGCTTCTTATCTCTTGTATACTCATGCACAACACTAAAACTTTGTGCAGATTTCTACCTGTGGCTAGACTTCCTTTGCTCTTTAAGGAAAATGTTGCTATTTCTCAGAGGGATAGAGGAATCCATAGGTTTAAATTATCTCTCTATATATGGAAAGTTAAGCACATAGAAATGAGATTAAAAAATAATAATAATAAAAAAAGATTGAGTATTCATCAGGGAGCTACCTTAATTAGTGAATACAAACCAAGAAGGAATATACCCTACATCATTTTCCACCCCAGGATTTTTCTTCCACCAGCAATAAAGATTCGTACGGCTGAGTGTTTTATTCAAACCATCTTGCAGTTTCAAAGGAGGTTATTAAGTAATTCAGTAATCACAATATTAACCTCTATTTTAAAAAGCAAAGAAAAATTAAGGAATTTGGGTAGGCAGTATTTCAGCATAGAATCATAAAATTGTTTCAGTTGGAATAGACCTCTGAATTGAGACCTTGAGCAGTCTGGTCTAGTGGAGGGTGTCCCTGACAATGTCAGGAGTGTTGGAATTAGGTGATCTTCAATATCCCTTCCAATCCAGACCATTCTATGAAGCTATGAATCTCCTGACTCTCACTGCAGGCTTGCAGCCAGCAGCAGAGAACAATTGCTCTGTCACACTGGACTCTTGTCCTTTGAATAAAATGTCCAATAAAGTGGAGAGAGACTTTGTGATACAGTTGTCATGTTATTTCCTCAAAGACATGGACTCCAAGCCATTCTTCAATAGTCCTTTGACATTTTTATTAGGTGCAGATATTTGCAGTAGCTAATGGCTGGAAAGTTGCCCAGCCAAAAAGAACCTAGGGATGCTGGTTGACAGCTGGCTGAGCATGAGCCAGCAGCATGCCCAGCTGGCCAAGAAGGACAACAGCATACTAGTGTGGCCAGGAGGACCAAAGAACTGATCATGCCCCTGTACTCAGCATTGGTGAGGCAGCACCTCAAATACTGGGTTCAGTTTTGGGGCCCTCACACCAAGAAGGATATTGAGAGGCTGGAAGGTGTCCAGAGAAGAGCAGTGAAGCTGGTGAAAAGTCTGGAGAACAGGTCACGTGAGGAGGAGCTGGGGGAACTGGAGTTGCTTAGTCTGGAGAAAAAGAGGCAGAGGGGATACCTCATTGCTCTCTATGACTCCGTGAAAGAAGGTTGTATTGTGGTAAAGGTCAGTCTCTTCTCCCTAGTGTCAGGTGATAGAACAAAGAGAGGTTGCCTGAAATTGTGCCAGGGAAGGTTTAGGTTTGATAATAGGAAAAAAATTCTTCCTTGTGGGAATAGTCAGGGACTGCAACAGACTGCCCAGCGAGGTGGTGAAGTCACCGTCCCTGGAGGCATTCAAAAATATGTGGACATAACACTTTGGGACATGGTTTAGCGGGAATGGTGCTGTCGGGTTGATAGTTGGACTTGATGACCTCAAAGGTCTTTTCCAACTGAAACAATGCTATCCTTCTCTGATTGCCTTTGCATTTGAAGTTAAAAGTAAATTTGAGTTAAATAATACTGGAAATTAAATTTCAGATTCAGTTTGGTTGGGGGATTTGGTTTGTTTTATTTGGCAGGGGGATACTTTTTTTCCCAACAAAGAACTTAGATTTTCTTCTCTTTTCATGTCACTACAGAAATCTCTTAGGATTGCAAAGATATTTCATGCTCATTTCTAGTTAAAAAATATATTCTTCAATGTTAATCCCCCACATGTTCACTCAAGAGATACTTATTTCTTCTATAAGGAGTCAGTCCCCTAGAACACAGTGTCAGTGTTAGCTACAGACAGAGGGAAGGCAAGAGTTTATTTTCAGACACAAACGAAACAATTTTTAAAGGAAAAGAGTTATATAATGCATTTGGCACCAATGTATTTGCATACTTCTATTTCTAGAAGGGGCTTCTTGCTTTGAAATGGAAACAGTCTTCTAACTTAAAGTAGGTAATTACACACCCCATTAAACAAGTAATTAACAGATTACAATTAAAAAAAAATATAGGAAAAAAAGAAAGAGGCAAAACAACAACAACAACAAAAAATCCCCTCACCACAAAACCTTGAAAATGAGCAATTCAGATGCTAAATCTGAAGCACACTGTTGCAATTAGCATAAGGCTTCTGGAAAGGGATTAACAAATACACAATGAAAATAATAAACAATAATAATAATAATAATAATAATAATAATAATAATAATAATAATAATAATAATATTAATCTATTTTCTCCATGCAAGTTTTGTGTAAAAAAATAGCATTTTAGGAGCCAAACTATACCACAGGAAAAGAAGGACCTAATGCAAATACCTTGTTTTAAATTACTTTAAAAAAAAAAACAAATAAAAAATTCAACAACAACAGCAAAAAAAAAATCCAAACCCAAAGATAAAACAAAGACAGAAACCACCTCTCAATTCCCTGAAGAAGCAGGTAAAAGATTGGGAAGATGACTATTTCATGTGCAGCACCCTGGGAGCTTTGGTTAAATAATGAAAACAAAAGGTCAGATGCTGTTTCTTACAAGTAAATATGTTTCTTTTCTTAACTTGAAGATGATGATGATGATTATTGTTGTTATCATTATTATATCCTGATGCAATTTTATTCTTCCTTTCCTCTTTCTCCATTCCAATGGCAGAGGAGGAGAAAGGAATGAGTGGGTGTGTGGTACTGCCCACCAGGGTTAATCCACAGCAGGAGGATGAAGAATAGAATTAACCAGGATGGAAAAAACCTTTGAGATCATCGAGTCCAACCTATCATCCAACACTATCTAATCAACTAAACCATGGCACCAAGCACCCCATCCAGTCTCTTCCTAACCGCCTTCAGTGATGGTGACTCCACCACCTCCCTGGGCAGCCCATTCCAGTGGCAAATCACTCTTTCTGTGAAGAACTTCTTCCTAACACCCAGCCTAAACCTCCCCTGGTGCAGCTTGAGACTGTGTCCTCTTGTTCTGGTGCTGGCTGCCTGGGAGAAGAGACCAACCCCCCCGGCTACAACCTCCTTTCTGGAAATTGTAGATAACAATAAGGTCTCCCCTGAATGTCCTCTTCTCCAGGCTAAGCAACTCCAGCTCTCTCAGCCTCTCCTCACAGGGCTTGTGCTTCAGACCCTTCACCAGCTTTCCAATAGGCAAGGAAAGAGCAAAGAGCAAGAATGGCTGCCACCTCCCCCCCCCCCCACCTTCATAGTCTTTCTGGACGGGAAGGGGGAGCAGAACAGACCAACTTAGACTTAGGGGACCTCTCCTCACAGGAGGGAGAAACCACGTCCACCTGGATCAGTTTCTTTTGTCCCTTGGGGGAAGCAGGGCTCTCGCAAGCCTCCCCCCCCCCAACCCCTGGGGATGTTACCCAGCACAAGCTCAAGCAGTTCCATGTCATTCTTGTTTTGGGGGCTACAGAGATGAACACAGTGCCCCAGGTAGGATCTCAAAAAGTGGAGTATAGGGGAAGAATCCCCTCCTCTGATCTACTCCCCATGCTATGGTTTTATGACTTTCCTTCTGGTCACACGTTTGATACATTTGAATTCATTTTCTTAGGCTATATTGGAAAATTTCCCTTCTACAGTTCCAAATATCAGGAAAAGCCCAAATAATACAGAAGCCCCATATGATACTGTTCCCTTCTGTGTCTTGCATTTATTTTGTACTTTTGAAGTTTCTCAAAGTACAAGTCAGTATGCCCAGATGAGATAGTGAAAAGCATGAATGGATTTATGAACTAATTTCTTCAGCTTCCTCACTCCAGCTAGCACAGAGTGGCCACCTCTCTGTTCCTTTTCAGAAGCTGTCCTGAAGCAGTGTTAACTCTTCTTCAACACTGAGGAAATGGACTTGAGCAGGAGCCACATGAAATTATCTCATTTCATCCTAGTTCTAGTCATCTGGTTTTATTTGTTGAAATGGTGCTAAATATCAGCTGTTGACAAAAGAATATCCAGACAGAATAAAGTTTAACCTCTTTCTAAAGCTGTTTAATTCAGCTGATCTCCTGGGTTCTCCTTTAAACCAGCTTTGAAACTACCTTTTATAACACCTTTTAAACTACCATTTAAAACACCACTTAAAACAGCTCTTAAACCACCATGTAAACCACCATTTAAACCACCATCAGATGTTTAAATGACATCTAGATGTTGCACTGAGGGACATGGTTTATCACCAGACTTGATAGGAACAAGAGGACACAGTCTCAAGCTGTCCCAGGGGAGCCTTAGGGTGGATGTTAGGAAGAAGTTCTTCACAGAAAGAGTGATTGCCCATTGGAATGAGCTGCCCAGGGAGGTGGTGAAGTCACCATCACTGGAGGTGTTTAGAAGGAGACTGGATGGGGCACTTGGTGCCATGGTTTAGTTGATTAGATGGTGTTGGATAATAGATTGGACATGATGAGGGTCTCTTGCAACCTGGTTTATCCTATCCTATCCTATCCTATCCTATCCTATCCTATCCTATCCTATCCTATCCTATCCTACCCTAGTCTAGTCTAGTCTAGTCTTGTCTAGTCTATATCAGATAATGGCTGGACCCAATGGTCTTAAAGGTCTTTTACAACCAAAATGATTATCTCTTTCTGTTATTTCACTTCAGGAATCATTACAATCCCTCTATATTCACAATTCTCCTAACCTATAGGAAGATTCTAATTACTCAAACATTATTTCAGATCTTCTTTATTCCACATGTTAAATTACTATTTTGAAATTAATTTTTTTTCATGATAAATTAAAATAGGTAGGAGTTCTCATCAGAAAGACAGTAGGATGAAATAGAGTGTAAAGAAGAGGCTTCAAACCCCCAAACTTCAGTAATATATTTTGAAACATAAAACAAAGAATAAAATCATGTAGTGTCACTTCTGTTTTCTTCATCTCCTTTTCTATGAATTCTTGAAATCCAGCTGCTGGCAACCCAGTCTCACTTGGTTTATAGGACCTGACAATCAGAGCCTGTGGCAATATGGCTGCACAGGAGCAATGTTTTCTTGAATGCATTAATGTCATGATAAACTGAATTACTCCCTTGCTAATGAAGTTGACCTCTTCTGGTGTTCTTGCTAGCCAGGGCAGTGGAGAAGCTACAATATCCTGGAATAACTCAAGGCTTCATCTGCATTGAAACCAAGCACCTACAAAAAAACACAAACAATGAAGTATCAAAGGAATCACTGAGTACTGTGTACCTTGAGTACTGTGTACCTTGAGTACTGTGTCCAGTTCAGGGCCCCTCAATTTAAGAAGGACACTGAGACTCTTGAACGTGTCCAGGGAAGGGCAACAAGGCTGGGGAGAGGCCTTGAGCACAACCCCTACGAGAAGAGGCTGAGGGAGCTGGGATTGTTTATCCTGGAGAAGAAGGTGTTCAGGAGGAGACTTGATGGGGTGCTTGGTGCCATGGGTTAGCTGTTTGGGTGGGTTGGGTTGGTTGATGGGTTGGACACGATGATCTTGAAGGTCTCTTCCAACCTGGTTTGGTTTATTCTAATAAAGGTTTATTCTATTCTAATAAAGGAGGCTCAGGGGAGATCTTATTGCTCTCTACATTTACCTGAATGGAGGTTGTAGCCAGGAAGGGGTTGGTCTCTTCTCCCAGGCAACCAGCACCAGAACAAGAGGACACAGTCTCAAACTGCACCAGGGGAGGTTTAGGCTGGAGGTTAGGAAGAAATTCTTCATAGAGAGAGTGATTTGCCATTGGAATGTGCTGCCCAGGGAGGTGGTGGAGTCACCATTACTGGAGGCGTTTAGGAAGAGACTGGATGGTTTAATTGATTAGATGGTGTTGGATAATAGGTTGGAGTCAATGATCTCAAAGGTCTTTTCCAACATGGCCTGGTCTATTCTATTCTATTCTATTCTATTCTATTCTATTCTATTCTATTCTATTCTATTCTATTCTATTCTATTCTATTCTATTCTATTCTATTCTATTCCTAACCTATTTGGTGTCATGTGCAAACTTACTGAGGGTGCACTAATTTCTTCATCCAGATCTTTGATAAAGAAATTAAATATCATGTAAAGATATTGGTCTGTACATAAATGACTTTGTGGGACACTTGACTCAATAAACTGATTCCTGTCTCGTAAAATGCCTCAAAAAAGCAAATTCTTGTTCATGTTGATGTTTTATTTTTGGTGTTGCTTTAAATCTGAAGATATAATGCTGTACTTTTTTACTTCTGTAGTTTTCTTATTTACTACTGCTCCTTTTCTCAGCAAGAGTAGAAAACTATTATGGAATATTGTAAAATTGATTATGCTTATTAAATTCACATAAAAATAATTATTTTTATAGAGTTGTCTAATTTCAGAAACATTTGGAGAATGATTCATTCAGACACATTCAAGAATGATTTCTTTACAAACACTTCTTTTAATGTCATAGTAAAGGCAATATTTTTCCTAGCTATTTCAGTAATAGCTTTATTGGACCTGGAAAGAGAGATATTTGGTCATTAATTATAAATCTCCTTAAAATTGTGACCCATATATCTTCAACAGCAAATAAAGTTCTACAGTTCCCAGAGTTTCTGTAGAAAATCCAGGAAATAATGTTTAGTATTTACTTTTAAGTTATTAATTATTATTTCCATCATAGTATATATATATATATATAAAATAATATATTTTTTTTTTAAGCTAGAAAAATCTTGATAACAGAACCATTACATAATTAATGAATTAAATAGTGACAAAAGTGACTGTCGTGGTCAGTCCTAGATGTCATAAAAGCTATTGCAGGAAAATTCTAATCTAGGAAATTGCTGCACACAGTCAGCAGTTCTGATCCTCTTTCTGCACCTGTCAAAGGCAAAAATCCCTCTCACTTTCTATCTGGGGATTATTTCTATTAGTCCTCTTTTCAATGTCATGTTTTGCAGTAGAATAATCAAGATGTGGGTCCAAGAGCACACTGAGAAACACTAGCTCTAGGAAATCATGCTAATGAATGGTTTTAGAAGGGAATGCAATGTGAATCCACATGGCACTGAATCTGGGTATCTTCCAGTTTTCATTTCCTCTGTGAAAACAAGGTAACATTAACAATAGAGACTTGATACAGACTTCAGTGTAAGGCATGGGCTTGGTTCTGTGCCTAAAGTAGTTTTGGAAGCTCAGTAAATCTTACAGAGAAATCATTGTGTGTGTGTGTGTATGTGTGTGTTCAAACAGAAGCAATTTGGTTCTAATAAAGACAGGTGAGGGAAATAATCCTCTCTCTCAATAAATTTAGAAGAAATAGATGATAAAGGACAAAATTTCTAGTTTACATGTCATTGTGAAGGGTTAGGATTGGGTTGGCCTCTAAATGAGTCACAGAGGCTGTCAATGAATCCCTCTGCCTTCCCAGAGGGAAAACAAAAGCAGTAAGGGAGAGAGAGATTGATGGACTGGAAAGAAAACTAACACTGCTTTACCTAAAATAATAATAAAATGAAATAGATCCAAATAGATACAAATCAAAATGGACCCCAACCCCTGATGGCAATTAGTCACTACAGATGCTGCAGCAGAAGTCCCAGACTAGACTCAGCAGTAGAAGGGAAACAGTTTCAGAAGTTGAATTCAGGAAGTGGATTCCAGAACTCATGGGTAAGGATCAAAGGCAGAATGGACAGAGTCTTTAAATATGAGAACTTGCCCCTGCTGACCTCTTAGCTTCCATGGGATGGAATTCCTCCTTGGACAGTTGAGTGTCACCTGAACTGTCCACTCCTCCCTGCAGGTGCAACCTTTTCTTCTGCAGCCCAAGATGGCATCCAAGATGGAGCAGTGTCCTTGTTCTGCAACCCAGCCCTTGGCTAGCAGAAGCCCCTGTCCTGAGCTGCAGAATGTTCTGGCCCTGAGCAGAGGCTGATCTGGAAAGGGAAACCACTGAGCAGAATTACTGCTGCTCTAGCTCAAATCAGGACAGCCATCCAGACAGCCCTACAGATCTCAAAGTGCTTTTGAATGAAGTATCTTATGAAGGTAAGAGAGCTTTGAGGAACTCTGAGGACCATGTGCAATGCAGTCTTAAAGACCAAAAGTGCATAGTCTGTGACTTATTCTAAGTCTTCTCATTGAATATAGTTTAGATTGGATAGGAGAAATATCTTTAATGAAAGAGTGGTCAGGCATTGGAACAGGCTGCCCAGGGAGTTGGTGGAGTGACCATCCCTGGAGGCGTTCAAAAAGCATGTAGGCATGGCATGTTGGACCATTGTTTGATGGTCATGGCGGAGTTATGCCAATGGTTGAACACAAGCTCCACAGAGGCCTTTTCCAGACGAAAGAAGTCTATCACTGTATAAAAGTATAGAAAAGATTTGAGTGAATCAGGTTAGAATTTTGGAAGAAGTTCTGAATCACTTCTAAAATGCTTTCTTGACTTTCAAGAAAGATGGCAGAAATATTTGTTGCAATGTTGTTGGTGGTGGCTTTGTTATTTCTTGGTGAGTATTTTAATTTTAATCCCAGTCTGAGACAAAGTCTAAATATTTAATCAGGCATGGAAATACAAATTAAAGTACATTAATAAAAATTATGCATACCTCACTAAAGTTGCCTGTAATAATAATTAGAGAGACAAAGTGACTGCCAGCCTGCCACGGGGGACTTTCGATTTAATGTGCTTGAAGCTGTAGGCAAATCTCTTGTTTATGAGAGCTGGATGGGAGTTATTTTATATTTCATAAAGCACTGAGTCTATTTATCTGTGATAGATTCAGTGAAGAGGAGATCCTTCTTAATCTGGCACTCAATCAGCATGTATTAGAAATCATTCCTGGTCATACTTAGACATGATGCATGTTTCCTCACTTTTTCAGTGTTTCAGCAAAAGTGTCACACAGGACACTGAAAAAATATCCCAGGTTGCAACAATGTTCATTAGTGCTACTTGCATCTAATTGCTTTGCACACACCTCATCCATACAGCTGCTCGTAGATCAGTGTAGGAATAGATCTCAAAAGCCAGTGTCAGCATCTTTATACAGAGGGCTGAAACAAACACACTGAGGATGATTCTCAGTGACACATAAGAGATTTGAGTGTTCAGTTCCCCATAATTAACATCCAAGTCTCCTACGTTGTTCTCTACAATACCTGAAAGGAAGTTGGAGTGAAGTGAGGGTTGGTCTCTTCTCTCTAGTGTCAAGTGATAGAATGATAGGAAATTGTCACAAGTTGCACCAGGGGTGGTTTAAGTTGGACATTAGGAAAAATTTATTGAAGGCTTATGCCTTGGGCATGCTCCCATCTAGAAGAGCCGATATCCAACAAGCAGCACATGTCCATCTTGCATTTTAAATACAAATATTCTCCAATCACAAAGCTATTCTTTAATAAGGAGCTCTGACTTCCTCCATTGCTGGAGCAGGTCCAGGGAAGTGCAATGAAGCTGGTGAAGAGTCTAGAGAACAGGTCTGGTGAGGAGCAGCTGAGGGAACTGGGTTGTTTAGTCTTGAGAAGAAGCAGCTGTGTGCAGACCACCTGCCTCTCTACAACTCCCTGAAAGGAGGTTGGAGCCAGCTGGGTGTCAATCTCTTCTGCTAGTATGAAATGATAGAACATGAGGAAATGGCTTCAAGTTCCTCCAGGGGAAGTTTAGGATGGATGTTAGGGAAAATTTCTTTCTTGCAAGAGTGGTCAGGCATTGGAACTGGGTGCCCAGAGAGGCGGCGGTGTCACCATCCCTGGAGGTTGTCAAAGAACTCATAGACACGGCACTTTGGGACATGTTTATGAGGACATGGTGGTGGTGTGTTGACAGCTGGACAGTTCTGTCACTACATTGAATTTAAAAGTACATTTGAATTTAAAAGTAAGTTTGAAATCATTGAACATTACTTCAGCAATTACATTTCAGGATCAGTTGGTTCTTTTTTTTTCTTTGTTATGCCACAAATATTAAAGGCACAAAAGGTGGAGAATTGGCCTTTCCAACCTTAATGATTCTATGAGTTGAAAAAAATCTTATAGAATCTAGGGGGAAAAAAAAAGTGTTTCTATGGGTTGCAAAATGATTCTTTGGGTTGCAAAATTCCTGTATGATTGGGGAAAAAAGTGTCCGAAATCCATCTCAACATAACAAAGGGAAAGTCAACAGACTTTGGAGATATTGGGTCTGCTTGTTAGAAATATTTAGAATTACTCTGACAGCTTTCATTACAGTTCCTCTCCCATTAATTTCTTTAAATATTTCCCCTCCAAAGAAATGCATTCAGCTATGTTATAATTAACTTGGCTGCCAAAAGATATTATATATCATCAGATGCTCACCGGCCTAAGGTAGTCGGAGTGGCAGTCGTATTGTTCAGTGTTTAATCAGGTCAAAGCAGTGGCAACTTTAATTACAGTTATTGTCAAGACGCTGCCTAATGCTTTCAACAAACCTTGTCAATATGTCAGCTCTTGAATCTTGTTTCTTAGCCATGTCTAAGTGAAAAGACTGTCCCCGTTATGTTTGGCAAGCACGATTCTGTAAGAAATATTGGTATGTTGCTGCTTAAATGTGTGGTGGTTTGGATGTGTAGTATCAGGATAGGAAGTGGGCAAACATATTACGGGTCAGATGGTTCTTGGGGTCCCTTGCCACCTGGTATTTTGTATTCTGTGCACTTGGGTTGTTTAGTCTAGAGAAAAGGAGGCTGAGAGGAGATCTCTTTGCAATCTACAAGTCCCTGAAAGAAGATTTGAGTGAGGTGGGGGCTTGTCTCTCCTCTCTAGTATGAGGCAATAGAAGGAGAAGAAATGGTCTGAAATTATGCCAGGAAAGGTTTAGGTTGGATATTAAGAAAAATTTCTTTCCTGCAAGAGTGGTCAGGCATTGGAACAGGCTGCCCAGGGAGGTGGTGGAGTCACCATCCCTGGAGGTCTTCAAGAGATGTGTGGACAGGGCATTTTTTGGACATGTTTTAATGGCCATGGTATTGTTAGGTCAATGGTTGCACTCCATGATCTTAGAGGTCTTTTCTAAGTGAAACAATTCTATGATTCTATGATTAAAATGGAAAAGAAAATCCTTACTATTGTAGTTCACAAGGGAGGATGAACAACAAATGCAAACAATCTAATACAAATAAACTACAAAACCCTTTTCCTCATTATTTATTCTTTTACAGTATATATGAATTCTATCCCAGTATATATAATCCAAGATTTAAAAAGTGAAATGTTCTCATGTATCATTATAATTGCCCCCTTTCTGGAGGTGTTCAAAGCCAGGTTGGACAGGGTGTGGATGAAGCTGGTCTAATGTAAACTACCCCTTCCCATGGCAGGTGTTTGAAACTAGATCCCTTCCAAACCAAACTGTTCTATGATTCTGTAATTTATGTGATTCATCACACTACACTAGAGATGTAGACAAGCATTCATACATAGAATTATAGCATGGGTCAAGTTGGAAGAGACCTTCAAGATCTTCTAGTTCCAAGCCCCATGCCATGGACAGGGATACCTCCTACTAGACCAGCTTTCTTAAGGCTCCATCCAACCTGGGTTTCAGCACTTTCAGGCTCAAAGCATCCACAAATTCTCTAAGTATTCAAGCACTTCATTAAAAAGTCTACTTCTTTGCTACTTGGTCATTATTTCTTTGGTGAGCTAAATTGTTATAGCATGAACAGTGCCTTTGACTGGAGCTATTTATTAGTTTGGAGTTGATAAGCATTCACTTGCTATACACAGCTTGTGGTAGGTTATGTTAAACAGTCCCTTACTTCTGTGAGTGCAGCTATACGATGAAGTCTGTAAGTGTGAAGCCATACTGAGCAATTAATTTCTGTTGTCATTAAAAACTAACAGTTGTATTATTATTCATTCAGGTGCTACAGCCTCATAGTCCTTCTACTCATGAGAGTATTATTCAGGCACTGTGTGATTAGGAATTCACAGAGATGGTGCAAGTTTCACATTCCATGTATGCTCAACATTCCATTTAAATTTCATCCTGAAAGGGTTTGGTTTTGCAAACATTTATTTATTTATTTATTTGTTTTTAATTCCCAGTATCAAACCCAGAAAGGACCATTATGATCATAATGACAGGTTTAAACTTGCAACAATTAGTAAAACTGGCAAATACAAGAAGAACTTTTTATCCTAGAATTTTTTATATATATTGAACAGTTCATATAATCATAGAATGGTTTGTGTGGGAAATAACCTTCATGATCACCCAGTTCCAACCCCCCTGCCATGAGCAGAGACACTTTCCACTAGACCAGCTTGCTCCAGACCCCATTCAAGCTGACTTTGAAGTCCTCCTGGGAGGGGGCATCTGCAATCTCTGAATAGAACAGAATAGAATTAACCAGGTTGGTAAAGACCTTTGAGATCATCAAGTCCAACCTATCATCCTACACTATCTAATCAACTAAATCATGGCACCAAGCACCCCATCCAGTCTCCTCCTAAACACCTCCAGTGATGGTGACTCCACCACCTCCCTGGGCAGCACATTCCAATGGCCAATCACTCTTTCTGGGAAGAACTTCTTCCTAGCATCCAGCCTAAACCTCCTCTGGTGAAGCTTGAGACTGTTTCCTCTTGTTCAGGTGCTGGTTCCCTGGGAGAAGAGACCAACCCGCACCTGGCTACAACCTCCCTTCAGGTAGTTGTAGACAGCAAGAAGGTCTCCCCTGAGCCTCCTCTTCTCCAGGCTAAGCAAGCCCAGCTCCCACAGCCTCTCCTCATAGGGCTTGTGCTCCAGACCCCTCACCAGCTTTGTTGCCCTTCTCTGGATATGTTCAAGTGTCTCAATATCCATCTTAAACGGAGGGGCCCAGAACTGGACACAGGACTCAAGGTGTGGCCTAACCAGTGCTGAGTACAGGGGCAATCTGTTCCAGGGTGTAACCATCCTCATTGTAAATAATTTCATTATAATATTTAGTTTAAATCTGTCCTCCTGAAATTTTAATCCATTCCCTCTCATTCTATCACAAGAAGCCCTTGCCAAAAATCCCTCCCTCCCCTTTCTTCTATCCCCCTTTAGGAATGTTTCATGGTGTGGTGGCCATGGTGATGTTGGGCTGATGGTTGGACTTGATGATCTTAGAAGTCTTTTCCACCTGAAAAAAAATCGATCATTCTATGAAAATACTTGAATTACTGAGTAGCCAAAATAGGTTCTAACTGAGGTGGGTTTTTTGGAGGCTGGGTTTTTTTTTGCTTGAGAGTTGCCAGCCTATTTTCTAGTATATTACTTTGTCCTGTTAGTCTGAACAACACCGTAAACCTGAGCTGACAATGATCTAGAACTAATAAATAACATATCCCAGAAAGAAATGAGGGACCAGTCTGTACTCATCTTCCTAGCTCATTTAAATTTTCATTCTGTTTGTGACATCCTCCCCAGCCACATTAAAATTTTACTATTAGAATACTATTTAGCCATTAAAGCAGTTTAGTCACAGTCCCTACTCCTTCAGACAACTGGCGTGAGTCATTCTCATTCCTTCCCTCACACAGAGTCACTACTCCTGCTGCTGCTGCTGCTGAGCAATCAGGTTGTTCTCTCTGATCCATTCTCACTCCCAACAAAGGGATCCCAGTAGAATTCAGTGAACATACCCATTAAGCAGAAGGCCTCCGGTGTCAGCTGCTGAGCTGTTATCACATTAATGAGTTAAAACTCAGCTACATTCTCAGTAATAGCCAAAGGGCAGGCAGTGCCAGCTGAAAGGTGGAGAAGTAAGTGATTGCACACAAGAGACATAAAGCTCAACTTTGTCATTGCCTAATTCTAGGACACTGGGATGTCTTCCAAGGGCTAAAATGGCTTTTTGAATTAATCCACATAATGGCCTCTCAGTTGTCTTTGCCTCTCCTTTGGCTGTGCCTGCTAAGCTGTGCATTTCATGAAAATGTCTGAGGAGTCTTTAACCTGTTCTTGCGTCCCAGGAAAACTTCCATATGTCAGGAAAAAAATCCAGTGAAAACAGATGCAATTACATGTTATCCTGCAAAAAGCAGGACTGATTTTTCCACCCCACCCCCCACCCCCCAGATCTTTCATTTGAATAAACCACCCAATTCTGAAAACATTACAGGTTTCAGGTTTTGGCCACTGCTGCTATTCTTTATCTTAAACCACAAACTTCATCAGAATTCACTCAGGGATATATGCCTTACATTTAAGTGACAGATTTATACACAATCCCATGTATTAGAAGCTCACTCAAAAAAAATTGCTTTTTCCCTAAGGTGTCTAACACAGCAATTTTATTTTTCACAGGAAAGAAAAAAAAAAAAAAGACTCAGAAATTCTGCCTCCTTTGAAAAACTCAGAAAGGGAAGGGAAGGAACTCAAGACATCCTCATATGCATGAAATGCAGTGTACCTTGAAATTAAGGTACACAGAGCTGACATTTCAAGTAAAATACAAATCCTGCATGCAAACTTCAGGAGTGTACTCCTTCTTCGAAATGCTTAGTGGGTGGGAACACTGTTTTCATTAAGATTTGTGATGTGAAAATGAAGTACTTGGTGTTACAGTGTGGTGGAATGACAACATCCAATATAAATTAAATATAAATGGAAATATATGGAAAAAAATTAATCTGGCTTTGGTATTTAGATAAAAGAAAACGAATCACAGAATCATGGAATTGTTTTGATTGGAAAAGCCTAATTGGTCACCTAACATAGATTCACAGATTGCATTGGGTTGGAGGGGACCATCAAAGGTCATATTGTGCAACCCCTCTGCAGTGAGCAGGGACATCTCTGACTAGATCAGGCTGCCTCAGGCCACATCAAGTCTGATCTTGAATGTCCCCAGGGATAGGACCTCAACCACATTCCTGGGCAATCTGTTTGAATGTTTCACCACTCTCCTTGTACAGAAATTTCTCCTAATGTCCAACCTAAATCTACCTTGCTCCATTTTAAAACCATTGCCCCTCATCCTATCACTATAAGCCCTTCTAAACAGTCCTTCCCCAGCCTTCTTGTATGTTCCTTCACATATTGGCCACCATCGTGGCCACTAAACCATGTCCTGAAGTGCCATGTCTATGTGTTCCAATGTCTGACCATTCTTTCAGGAAAGAAATTTTTCCTCATATCCAACATAAACCTCCCTTGGTGCAACTTTAGGCTATTTCTTCTTGATCTATCACTTCTTGCTGAGGAAATAAGACCAATCCCCACTTCACTCTGACTTCCTTTCAGATAGTTGTAGAGAGCAATAAGGTCTAACTTCAGCCTCCTCTAAAATATTTTCTCTTTTATGGTACTATTTTATGTCTCCACTTACTCATCATAGTATACTCTATGCCATTTTCTCTATTTATTCTCATTGGTTACACACTGGATTATATTATTTGCTATTATTAAAGAGATTTGAACTAAGCCTCCTCTGTAACATGACACTTCTGTACAGAGAGGTGGCAGTTTCTTGACAAAAGGAAGTTCTTTTGTTACACTGCACTACAGAGAGGAGTGTTTTATGTATTTGACCCTACAGCCAGGTTTCTCTAGAGTTCTTTGGTGGTTTAATGAAATACCTCCTACACAGGAGCAGAAAAGTAAGTTTCCAAAGGAGTACAGAGAATGAGTTTAGTGTGTGTATCTCAACTGCAGCAGGACTACAGCAGTGGAGTAGAGGACAGTAATGCTAAGTAGTCAGAAACTTCGGCTACATGGTCCTTTTAGGTCCCTTCCAGGTGAAACATTCTACTTCTATTCTATTCTATTCTATTCTATTCTATTCTATTCTATTCTATTCTATTCTATTCTATTCTATTCTTTCCGCTCCATTGTACTCTGTTCTACGCTACTCTGCTCTTCTTTGCCCTACTCCACTCTACTTTAATCTACTCTACCCTACTCCCCTCTATCAGCTCTGCTCTACTCTACCCTGCCCTACTCTATTTCACTCTGCTTTCATTTTTTCTACTACATTCTGCTCTGCCCTACTCCACTCTACTTTACACATCTCTTCCCTACTCCTCTCTGCTCCACTCTGCTCCACTCTATTCTTGTCTACTCCACTCTAGTGTGCTCTGTGCTACTCTACTTCACTCTCGCCTACTGCACTCTAATCTATTCTTCACTGCTCTGCGTTGCTCCACTCTACTTCAGTCTGTCCTACTCCACTCTACTCTACTCAAAGCCATTATAAGAATAAACCAAGGAGGGAATCCATCGTGTCCACGTCAAATACAGACATCTGTAAGTAACTAGGGACACGAGTCTCTCCACAACCCAGAAGTTTTGGAGCAGATGGCTTCTCACAGCTTGACATTTTGAGCAAGAGTGGCTTTTTGAATTTCCCCAAAGCTTCAATAGAAAGTGACCTGAAATGTCACAATCTAGCATCCAGTTAGGAAAGACAGAGCAGTTTGGGAATATTTTGCAAACGACTTTATTGTTTTTGCCTAATTCTACTTACATGGGAGCAGAAAGAGTGACAAGACTAACATAATAAAATAAAATTTGGGTCTTTCAGTGTGCACTTTAACATTCAAAATGGCTTCTGCTAGTGAGAGTGTTCCCAAGTGGCATAAAGAAATGAATTGCAGCACAACTGAGCATGTGGTAAAGTGTCAACACCAATACTATTCTTAATCAACTGAAGTAACAACTTCCATCCTTACTGCCAAAGTAGTTCTCACCTCTTACAGCATTCTCTGGTGAGCTTAACTACCTCAGAAGACTGGGCTTTTCCACAGAAACTATTTTCCATGCTTTGGCATCTGGTTTAGGTCATTTTTGCCACCAGCTATCAATATGAATATCAAGCTCCATAAAGTTCTGCCTAAGAGAAATGGTGACACACCTCATTCAGTTACTCAGGTGTAGAATAACCATACGATCTCATAACAATCAATACTAGATCAAATTCTAAGAGGTTATCTTAGAAAATTATCCTAGTTTTAATTATTTTCTTAGGTGCTGTGGTGGGTTGAAATTCCACCACCGCCCCCCCCCCCTCCCCCAACATTAGGTTTGCCAGACCAGCTCAGTTGGAAGCAAATGAAAGCTGTATTTACAAGCAAACCGACACTCTGCAATGGAATGCAATAAATATGTACAAAATATGCACAGGTATTTACAGATATTTACAATTAACAAACAACACAAAAACCACCCTGCTCAAGAAGACCAAGGAAGCAGTCCCTCTGTCTCCCCATCCCCTAATACCACCATGTCCATTTAAACCACATCCCAAAGTGCCACGTCCACACCTTTCAGTATTCAGTATCACTAAGGTTGGAAGAGACCTCAAAGATCATTGAGTCCAACCTGTCACCACAGACTTCAGGAGTAGAGTAGGGAGGACACTACTGCCCACTGCAGGCTTGCTATGTCCACACCTTTGAAGTATTCAGTATCACTAAGGTTGGAAGAGACCTCAAAGATCATCAAGTCCAACCTGTCACCACAGACCTCAGGACTAGAGCAGGGAGGACACTACTGCCCACTGCAGGCCTCACGACCTTCCCATTAAGGGTCTTATGCACTACCAAATGAGCCACACAGTGTCTTGAACACCAACAGGGATGGTGACTCCCCCACTTCCCTGGGTAGCCTTTCCCAGTGCTTGACCACTATTTGAAGCCATCTAGCTTCTGCTAGATTGACAACATACACATAAAAAGAAAACAACTCTATGATCCTAAGTTTTCCCTTGAGCTCTTTTATGGAGACAGAGACTTTCCATAGGCACACCATAGCTTTACTTTTATCTCTACAAAACCAGTCTTTCCAGATTAGCATGAAAATTGTCTTGTTCTCATGAAATAAATATATTTCTCTTCTTTGTTTACAGATGGTTTGGGGAAATATTTGCTACTAGTTTACATCTTTGTTTGCACAAGGGCATTTCCAGTGGATTCTAATATCATTGAGTCTCAGGGGGTCTAGGCTTTTAACATTTTATTTATTGTAACTCAGTAATGCCTTTTTTTTTTTAATGTATGTGTAGGTAAAGTAATAAAATTAAAGCAATAAAATCATGGTAGCACCTTATTTTGAGAGCTGACATCCAGCTAGTGTTTTCATAGACATTTTATTAAATTTACTGTCACTAAGGGTTTGGGGTTTTGGCAGCAGTTATACAATAGTCTCCTACTGAGATATTCTTCCTGCACTTGTTCCTTGCTGGATTTAGAGGTTTCAGTAGCCAGAGGTGTACATTAAAGGTCATTTTTGTTGAATGCTGGGAACCAGTACATGTGTACACATCTAGCTGCAAAGAAAATGCCGCTTAAAAATAAAGATGTTTTTATCTTGGACGGTGTGATACATCAGGGAGTTCATTTAAAAAACCAGGATATTTCTATTCTCTACACCAGGTGGACATTTCTTGCATTTTACTATTCTTTTACTACATTTGTTACTTGTATTTTACAACAAGGTTGGCAGGAGATTTTTCACATTGTCATCTGAATAGTTCTTCTATGTGTATGTGGGCTCATGCTTGATGGAAGGACCAGATTTTAGCCTAGTTTCATGAAGATGATCAGGGAGCTGGAGCACTTCCCCTATGGGGATGGGCTGAGAGAGTCAGGACTGTTCAGCCTGGAGAAGGGAAGACTCCAGCGAAACCTTATAGCAGCGTTCCATTAACCAAAGAGGTCCTACAAGAAAGTTGGGGGGGACTTCTAACAAGGGCAAGCAACAATGGCTTTCAGCCATTTCAGTCTGGGCATTAGGAAGAAATCCTTCTAAATCCTTCTTGGCCACTTGAGTGGATGTTTACAAACGTGATGGTTAAATAATTGTTATAAAGTGTCAACCTGATTGGTTTATGTTTTTCATCTTCCTTCCTTTCAGGAAGGTATTGTATTTCCTCCTGATATTTAGTAAATACCTCTTTGACTGGCCATTGTACACTCCATTGTATCATGTATTCTCCAGCATCTCCTTGTTGCTTGCAGCCCTTTCTTTTTAACTTGTTTCTCCTCACAGCTTGTTAGTTGGATTTCTTGTAAATGCAACTGAACCAGTTTTGGTCCCTTTGAAGGTCACACCGGCAAGGTATGAAAGCAAAATCCTTATACACTATGTTTTAGCAATAACATCAGTGTTGGAAAAATACTTAAGCTTTCTTGTTGGTTATACTGTCTTTATAAATGTGTATTTGGGTTCAAGGTACATCAATATTAATTATATCCTTGTCCAGGTTGTGCTGGGCCAGACCCCCAGGCCATCCATGGACTGGCAGACCAGCAGCAGCTTTGGGTCACTCAGCACAGCTGACTCCAATTGGATCCAGCTGTGTCCCAACAGCGTCACACTCTATTAAAAGAGACATTGAAGGAGAGAGGTATTTCCTGTTAGAGCCTCTTGCTTGGGCTCCTCCTCACCCTTCTTCCCTGCCCTTGAGGCCTGCCCCTGGATGCTGTGGCTACTGCACCTTTTTTGGGCTGAGCAGAACTTTATCTCTGTGGGCTGGTTGTGGGTGGGAATGTGGCTGTTTCATTCACTCTATATCATTGCAACCTGGGGGTCTGCTCTCCTTCTCCTGACCCCTTCTCTATTGGGGTAAACCAACTTCTGTGCTTTAGACCAAGATAGGGCCTAAATGGATGAGGGTAAATGGCTTTAAGCTGGAAGAGGACACATTTAGACTAAGATATTAGGATGAAATTCTTTAGAGTGAGGTTGTTGAGATACTGGAACATGCTGCCCAGAAAGGCTGGGGATGCTCCCTCCCTGGAAGTGTTCAACACCAAGTTGGATGAGGCCCTGAGATGTCCCTGCCTAGTGCAGAGGGGTTGGGACTAGATGATCTTGAAGATCCCTTCCAACCCCAACCATTTTACAATTCTATGATTAAATTGATTTGAATTTCAACCTGTGGGTCTTCTCTCCTTGTCCCATTATTTGCTCAATATGGTCATCAGGTAATAGAGTGACTGCTATAGTTTGGCCCCAAATATAGATTAAATGTAGAGAATCCTGAATATATTTTTCTGTTCCAGGTTTTTCCAGGCTGCAGAATTAACAAGTCATGGTCATCAGAGGTCATTTAAACTTAGATTTTGGTGGAAAGCTAATTTGGCATAAGAAACTCATTTTCCACTGTGTTGATCAACTACATCTGCACACAGATCATCCAATCAACATCAGAACTGCAAGAGGAGAGGGGAATGGTGTGAGAGGCAAAAACAAGAGAAGAACAGGAGAAAGAAGTAAACAGAACTACCTTCTTTCAGTGCAGATGAGCTGTAGATCACCTCACCTGACCTGTACAAGAGTACTTCTATATTTCTGAGAGACACATGCTGAAAGTTTCTAATGCTTCTGTTGACATCTCTGCTGAGCTCACTGAAGCTAGTGAGTAGTGCTAAGTGGGTGGCAGTCTGGCTCCTCAAATTGAGAGTTTGGTCCTTGTGGGTAGTAGAACAGCTGTAGTGCAACTATCCAGAAGGCATCCACACTCCATGTAGAGATCTAGTTTTTGTGGATCTACTTTGGAGTGAAGGAAGAGAAACTGTTTCATTTTATTGTAAAACATATAAAATAAATCTAGAATAATTACAACCTGGAAGTTTATATTTCTCTTTGACTGTGAAGAAATCCAGCTCAGATGTAGGGTATCACTCTTGGGTGAAGTAATTCCCATGTAGAGATTCTCCAGTGTGAGGATCATTGTAGTTGTAGATTTCTAGGCAAAGAAATTTCACTGCTCTGCTTCTACTATGTGGAAGGAAAGATCCTTTTGGGGGGTTGGGGGGGAAGGGTGGGGGGGAGGGAGAGGAAGTGTCAAAAGATTCTTGGCTTAAAAGCATCCGTAAGGATCTTCCTGCTCTGTTCTGCCCCTTTGTCCCTGAGGACCATTTTCCTGAGGGTCCTATTGACTAACTCCATGAGGAGGTGGAAGTTTGGATTCCTGAAATTCTAACTTCATTCTATGCCTGAACCATATCCTTCAGGACTGAACTCCAGCACTCTGTGATCACTGCAGCCCAGAATGCCTCTAAGCTTGATGTCACTGATGAGGTCACAAACACTCCGAGAGAACATCATACACAGGAAACGATAAATCTATTCATTTACAGTAAGAGCAGGTTGTTATGGACACCAGAAATTCTGTTCTTTTGTGCATTACTTCTAGCCATAGTAATGCTTGGTCCCTGGTGAGGTGACATCTGAAGTCTTATGTCCAGTTCAGGCTCTCCAGTTCAAAAATGACAGGGAAATACTAGAGAGGGTAAAATGCAGGGTCATGAAGATAGTAAGGGGACTGGAGCATATCTGTAACAAGGAAAGGCTGAGAGATCTGGGGCTGGAGAAGAGCAGAGTGCTGAGCAATAGCTAAAGGGCTGAGGGCAAGGGGATGGCGTCAGAGTCTTTTCTGTGGTGCCCAGTGATATGACAAGGGATAACAGGCAATGAGCACAAACTAGAACACAGTTGCGCTTAAGGAGCAACTTTTTTCCTTTGAGGGTCCTGGAGCCCTGGAGCAGGCTGCCCCAAGACATTGTAGAGTCTCCTTCTGTGGAGTTTCTCAAAACCTACCTGGATGTGTTTCTGTGCAACCTGATCTAGATGACTCTGCTTTAACAATGGAGGTTGGACTAGATGATCTCTCAGACATCCCTCCCAACCCCTATCATTTCATGATTTTCACCACAAGCCTTGCTCTAGAAGGAACAAAAATACTTTTATATAAGGCTTGAAAGATTAGAGAATAATAAAAGTGGCTCAGTCCAAACAATAATAACTTCAGCAGGTGTTCATTGCTTGTTTATTATATTACATATATATATATTTCAATGTGTCTTCAGGGACTATGACCTCAAGTGCTTACTGCACCATAGGGTACAAAAGCTGTCCACAGTGGCAATTAAACTACTACAATGTGAGCTGAAATGAGCTCTTTGAGAAAGAATTACAACTGATCTCATATTTTATGCAGTATTCTGGTGGAAACATCTGTATGAGCCCACAGAGTGTGCTCATATACATAGGCTATGTGAGCGGCAGTGGGTTTGCACATGACGTTTGAGGAGCAGGGAAGGAAGGATACAAGCAATGAAGCTTGTAGTATGGCCTATATAATTTTAAGGCTGAGTTTATGCATTTATATTAGAAATTAATGTCAATTATTGACTTGTAGAGCCTGCCTAAGGTGGACTTTTGAGAAAAGCGTGGAGTGACATGATGAGGGGGAATGGCTTCGATCTGGAAGAGGCTGGATTGAGATAACTCATGAAGAAGAAGCTCTTTCCTATGAGGGTGGTGCAGAACTGGAACACATTATCCAGAAAAGTTTTGAAGGCTCCAAGCATGAAAGTGTTTAAAGGTAGGTTGGCTGGGGCCTCGAGGAAGCTGGTCTGGGAGAAAGTGTCCCTCCCTATGGCAGCGGTGTTGGTGCTAGATGATCTTTACTTTGCCTTTCAACCTAAAACATTCTATGATTGTTTCTTGCATTAATTTATCTTGGCCACTTTGTCATGAAAGAGAAAAAAATTCCTAATATCATACAAGCAGCTTCCACTTGAAAAAAATAGAATCTTTGCAGGTGTTCCTGCTCTTGGCAGGGGCCGGTGAGATTAGAAGATAGAATCCTTAAGGTAGGAAAAGATCATTAAGATCGTCAACTCAAATCAATAAAACATGTCCCAAAGTGCCATATCTGCATATTTTTTAACACTTCCAGGGACAGTGACTCCATCTCCCTGGGCAGCCTGTTCCAAGGCCTGACAACACTTGCAGGAAAGGCATTTTTCCTAATATCCAACCTAAACCTCCCTTGGAGCAACTTAAGGCCACATCCTCTCCTCCTTTAAGGTCCCTTCCACCCCAAACCATCCTATGATTTTGGGAACTCACCAGTATTATGCTTGAAATTCTAGCTTTAGGGTGGGAGTCAGTGGAGTTATGTATGAATAAAGGAGGATGATCAGAGGGCTGGAGCACCTCTTCTATGAGGACAGACTGAGGGAGTTGGGGCTGTTCAGTCTGGAGAAAAGAAGGCTCAAAGGAGACCTAATTGTGGCCTTCTGGTATCTGAAGGGGTCCTACAAGAAAGCTGGGGAGGGACTTTTTAGGGTGTCAGGCAATGATAGGACTAGGGGGAATGGAACAAAACTAGAAATGGGTAGATTCAGATTGGGTATTAGGAAGAAATTCTCCCCTATGAGGGTGGTGAGACACTGGAAAAGGTTTCCCAGGGAGGTGGTAGAAGCCTCATGCCTGGAGGTTTTTAAGGCCAGGCTGGATGTGACTGTGAGCAACCTGCTGTAGTGTGAGGTGTTCCTGCCCATGGCAGAGAGGTTGGGATTAGATGATCCTTGTGGTCCCTTCCAACCCTAACCATTCTATGATTCTAAAATCTAACATTCTAATGTTTTCCCTGTCAAATTGAACAGGTTAATTAAAGTTCAGTTTACTGACCAGAAACTGCACAGTGCCAGGAGGAATTTTACTACAATGTGTCTGCCTGTGAATTATGGTTTCCTCAGTAGCTTACCACAGAATGAACTAAAAAAAGGAAACAAACCTTCATTTTTAGAACCATTAGTTCAATTCAGCAGACAATTCTTTTCCCCTTCTGTTGTTTTTCTTTTTGTTTTTGTTGTTGCTTTTTTTTTCCTCCACTGCTCATGAATAAAAGCAGAAAGCATTTTATATGTCAAAAATAATGGAAACCTTCCCTAGGGATATTTTACATTTTTGGCCTTTGCATGGTGCATTCTCAGGCTTGTGTTATTTTGTGTGTGTGTTTTGCATAGAAGGTGGAAAGATAAGTAATTTAAAACAAAATAAAATATCTACACTATTTCCTTGGAGGCTATTAGTGTTTCCTCACTATCAGGTTTTGAGGTTTTTTGTGTCACACTAATGAAGCTAATTTTCATTTCCATTTCATTGTAAAGTGCCTAATGTTAATGGATCAGACTGATTTCTTCCCATTTTAAGTCTCATACTATGCAATAGTTTGTTTACACAGTTGCCTTAAAAACAAAAAGCAAAGGGGGGAAAAAATGAAAGGAATAAGAAAAGACCAACCTTATCACTTGTAGAATTAATAGGTAAATTTGTTGAAGACAATCAATTTGAATCAAATCAAATAGAATCAAATAGTATAAACCAGGTTGGAAGGGACCTTCAAGATCATCAATTCCAACCTATCATCCAACACTATCTAATCAGCTAAACCATGGCACCGAGCACGCCATCAAGTCTCCTGCTAAACACCTCCAATGATGGTGACTCCACCACCTCCCCAGGCAGCCCATTCCAATGGTCAATCACTCTATGAAGAATTTCTTCCTAACATCCAGCCTAAACCTCCCCTGGCACAGCTTGAGACTGTGTCCTCCTGTTCTGTTGCTGGTTGCCTGGGAGAAGAGACCAGCCCCCACCTGGCTACAACCTCCCTTCAGGTATTTGTAGAGAGCAATAAAGTCTCCCCTGAGCCTCCTCTTCTCCAGGAGGTACAGATGACAATGGTACAGAAGACAATGGTACAGAAGACAATGTTTCTGACAATGATTTTGACAAAGTCTTTTTAGTGTTTGAGAATATTTAACAGAATCACAGAACTGTTTTGGTTGGAAAAGAACTCTAAGATCATCAAGTCCAACCATCAATGCAACACCACCATGGCCATGAAATCATGTCTCAGGATGCCACGTCCACATGTTTCCTGAATACCTCCAGGGGTGCTGACTCCAACTCCCTGCGCAGCTTGTCTCAGCTCCTGACCAGTCTTGAAAGAATTCCCCTCCCTTCGCCACCTCATTAATATCCAACCTAAACCTCCCCTGGCACAATTTCAGGCCATTTCTTCTCATTCTATCACTTGTTACTAGGGAAGACAGACCAAACTCCACCTCAATACAACCTCCTTTTCAAGGAATTGTAAAGAGCACTGAGGTCCCCCCTCAGCATCTGTGCAGCTATGGGTTAGAAGACAAGGAAAGGGCACAGAAAAAAAGGAGGAATCATTACCATGGATCAGCACTTGGAAGAGAAAAGGCACGAGACAGTGTATAAGCTTTTGAAAAACAAAATAAAAGTATGCCTTTCTCTTTTTTTAAATAGAATTTTATTTAACTAATTTATTAATTAAATAATAATTAATTAAATTGCTTTAAATTACTTTCAAAGATCAGTTTCTTTATCTCTGTTATAGCTAAGCATAAGGGTTTTTTTGTGTTTCTTTTTTTCTTGGTCTTTTTTTTTCCATGGTAAAATAGAAAACAGGATTACAGTGTTCACTCCTCTCTGGATTTATCCTCGCTACAAGCTACTGCACCACATTTAGAAACAGAGGCAAACAGTGGATTTCTCAATATTATTGTGTAAAGGATTCTTCTATCTTATTTTTTTTTATTTTAAGAAATGATTCCTTTTCTTATATACAGGAGATTTTTAAAACCATACTCCCCAAGCCTCAGTGCGGAGATTAGCAGATCTGATGAGTCATCTGAAAATGTAACTGAACAAGAATTGCATTACTGGCTCTGTTCCAACAATTCAATATCTTAAACAGCATTTATTCCCTCCCTCTAGGGATATTTTATATATCACAAGGCTTCCTTTGAATGTTCACTGACTAGTTTTGACCAGCCTAGCTGAAAGAACAAAGCTATATATAAATTGTGCATGCACAAAGAGGTTCTGTCCCTCTTCATAAATGTACGCTTTACAGAATATAGAATAAAAATGCATATGAAGATGCTGCCTTGGCAGCTGAAGCTCTGAAACACGAGTTTGATTCACATTTGTACATACACAGCCTTCCCTGAAATTATTTTGGCTGTGGTAGCCGAGAAAAATTTAGGTCATTGACATGAGGGTTCACGAACAAATGTAGAACAGTTGTGGTCTGAGGATTTGTGGCGATCACATCATCTCTGCTACGCAGCAGAACTCAGCTGTTCTTTCTCTTGCTAGCTGTAGTAGAAATAGGACTTCCTTTGACGAGAAAACTTCAGCTGTGTTGCTCATCTCAACCACTTTAGTAGGCTTTGTTAATTTCCTAACCTCAGGAACACAAAGAAAAATCAAGTTGCAGATACGTTCTCATTTTAAGTGAGAGCTGAATAACAGAGTTCAGTAGCTTAATTGCCAATTGTATTAATTGAATAGTTCAATTAATAAACACTATTTTTCTTTAGAGACAGGAATCTTCAAGTGGGCACAATACAAGATGAAATTGTTCAAGTACATAAATTATGAGGATATTGAAAGAAAAACAGTATGAAGCATAAAAGATTAATAATAATATAAAAACAATAGAGTAGTTAAAAATTATTTCAATTATCTGTATAAAAAATGTTCAGGTATACTAATCGCATATAAAGTTTATTCCTTACAACTTCTTTTGTTTTTCTTTTGTTTTTTTTTTTTTTTTCTAATTAATCTTATTCCAGTAATCACAAGGGTAGAAGCAATCTGTAAGCAGCCCAGACTTTCAGAGAAGCTTTACTGAAGGCACAGGCTGGTAAGAGGTAAGCTACAGAATCCCGAGGGTCTGTGAAGAAAAATGATCTCTAAACATAAAAAGAGGCTGGAAACTAATCCCAAGCAAACAGCAAAAAAAACCCCAAACCCACCAAAAATCCCAACCCAACCAAACAACCCCCTTCCCCCTCCAAAAAACCCCAAAAGCCTCCCAGACTTACACAAAGATTGAAAGAAGCACAAAACCGAATCAATATTAAGGTAGTTATTGATCAAAAGGGGAGGGGGTGAAATAAAATATATGTAAGTACAAGGAGTGTGGAACAGGATTTAGTAGCTCAGGAGAATGGAAGGTTGCAGCCAGTCTGGATGAGGCTTTGAGCAATCTGTCTTACTGGGAGCTGTCCCTGCCCATGGTCATCAGCTTCATCTTGACACCCACCTCTCAGATATTTAAAGATGTTGATAAGATCCCCTCTCAGCCTTGTCTTCTCAGGACTAAACAGCCCATATTCTCTCAGTCTTTCTTCACAGGAGAGATATTCAAGTTCTCCAGTCATCCTCATAGCCTCCACTGGACCCTCTTCAGTAGATCCTCGTCTCTCTTGAATTCAGGAGCCTGGAAATGGATACAGTGTCTCAGATGTGGTCTCACCAGGGCAGAGTAGAGGGGGAGGAGAACCTCCCAAGATGTGCTAAACACACTTTTCTTAATGCACCCCAGAATCCCATTGACTCTCTTGGCCACAAGGGCACCTCACTGTCCCATGGATAACTTGCTGTCCTCTAGGACTCCAAGGTCTTTCTCCATGGAACTGCTTTTTATCAGGACAACCCCTGGTCTGTACTGGTGCCTGGTGGTGTTCCTCCCCAGATACAGGACTCTGCACTTGTTCTTATTCAACTTCATGAGGTTTGCATTTGGCCAGCTCTTGTTGGATGGCATCACAGCCTTCCAGTGTGTCACCCACCCCTCTCAACATCACCAAACTTGCTGAGAGTTCTCTCTATGCTCTCATCCAGGTCCTTTATAAAGATATTGAAGAAAACTTGAGCTAGTACTAATCCCTGGGGAACGTCACAGGCCTCTGTGCCACCAATCACAACTCTCTGAGTCTGAGTAAGGTGATGGAAAAGCATGGAGTGAGGATTTGTGCTGGGTGACCAAAACGGACTAACAGGGACATCATAAATGGATGATGCTAAGGAGTTGAGGATGATGCAGCTTCACATGGTGGACACACTATATGGCCAAAGGGGTTTTTCTCCAGCAAGAGTAGGCTCAGATAGGTCCTGTTCACATCTGACATTGCTGGGGTGGTGCTGATCAAGCTGGAGGAGTGGATATGATGAAACCCAGTGTTTGGTGTCAAGCAGGGAGGAGAGCCACTGGCACAAATTTGAGCATAGGAAGCTTCATCTGAACATGAGGAAGAACTTCTTTACTTTGAGGGTGGTGGAACAGGCTGCCCAGAGAAGTGGTGGAGTCTCCATTCCTGGAGCCATTCAAAACCTGCCTGAATGCTATCCTGGGCAACCTGTTCTGGGTGATGCTGCTTTATTAGGGGAATTGGACTAGAGATTATCCAGAGGTCCCTTCTAACCCCTATCATTCTTTGATTCTGTGCTTATGAATGCTGAGAATTCATTTTCAGCTAATGTGATGCAAAGTGGTCTCACTAGGAAGTGTAGTTTTCACTCACACGGATTTGCAATCTCATTTACTTGCATAGAGTCACTAATCTGATTGTAATCATGTTACTTATCATTTAATTTGGTGTGTGGCAGATGTACATCAGAAATGACACACAGGTGGGACTATCCTATATTAAATCACTTTAATCACATTTAAAAATTTCAAGGTTTGGTCTTTGGGATAAAATTGATCCTTGAACAGGCAAGCTAAAAAAATAATGAATAAATATCAAAGTCATAGCTGCATACCTATCTCTAAGAAAAGTTAGAATGTTTTATCATTATAATTGACCTTCAATTAGTACAATTATTGCCCATAATTAAGAAGCATCAGCCAGCTGTTTCATTATTTTGAGGATTTTGATTATATTGAGGATTTGTTGAAAAGTGCCTGGTTTTAGGGCAGCATGTCCCTGCCTCAGCTGCAGGGGAGATGGATAGAATGGTTTTAGGGCAGGTAGATAACAGAATGCCACATTGGAAGGAACCCCAGGGATCACCTGGTGCAACCTTCCTTGGTGATAGTAGAGTTGAGATAGATGTCCCAGAGATTTTGGCAGGTTATTTGTGGAGTGCTGGAGAAGGATCTCCTGGTGACAAGAGAGATTGGGAGGATGCCTCTCTGAGGTATTGAGGGCTTGGAGGCTCAGCTCTGATTAGTAGAGCCTTGATCTTTCACTTTGGCCTGGAGCAAGTGTTGGTAAAGTGTTTTGTAAGGTTGTCATTTGGTGGCTTCCCTTCCCCACATCCTCTTCTGCATACAGCCACTGGAACAAGGTCAAATATTGGAACAAGTTGCCCAGGCCAGCAATGGAGTTACCATCCCTGGAGGGGTTCAAAACACATATAGACACAGCACGTGGGGACATAGTTTAGTAAGTGTGGTAGTGTTGGGTTGACAATTGGATTTTATGATCTTGGAGACCTTTCTCAACCTTAATGATTCTGTTTCAAGAGTGACAGGAAAACTGTGATGCTTATAGAAACAAATATGTGTTTTCCCCCTTTCAAGGGGAAATTATAGTCTTTGATGCTTTTATAGTTATTGTCTTTTATCTGGATGGAGATATTCCTGAGTTTTCTCAGGCACATATACAGAATGCCTAATTAGATTTCAGCTGTTCCTTCAAGTTCCTCATCATCCTCTTTGTCTCTTCCTTATCTTAATGCAGTAGAGAAACACCATGCTTCCTTATCTTATTGTAAGCAATGGAGAAACATCAAACTTCTTTATCTTATTGTAAACAGTGGAGAAGCATCAAGCCTAGTAGCACACCCACAGTGCTACCTAAACTTTTCCTGTTGCAATAAGAGAAATCATAGGATATTGTTGATTAATAATCTAGACTAATATAAAGGAACATCCACCCAGAAAATAAAGGTAAATAAAAATGCAGTTTCCATCCCAGAAATTTAAGGATTTATGTACAGAGCAATTTAGAAAGCAACTTTAATTAACCTAGGTCTAGATTACAAGCTAAAACTAGCAGAGCTATGTCAGTAAAACAGATTGTTGAGCGACATTGTGCCACAAGTGACATGCAGGTGGAAGACCCTTGTTACAGCTAACTCCTCCAGATGCTCATTACCACCTTTTTTGCCAGCAAAACTGGGAGGGCAATAACCTCCAGCAGAGTGGTTCCTGTGATTAATCCCTCAATCTCTTCAGGCAAAATCACCCAGGTAAGTGCAAGAAATCTAAATGATTGGCTTGAGTCTGAGGATAGAAATCCTCTTGTCATGTCTAGCTGTTCTGCTGACAGTTATTGTATACAGTCCTCTCTGTGCTGGAGTCTATGCCACTCAGAACCTCCCACCAAGCTGTAGATGTCTCAAGGGTACTTCTCAGACAAGCTACCTGAGACCTACTTAGTGTTTAATTGTTAACCTGTTGGTAGCACATTCTCTTGTCATCACTGAGCAGCCTTGTGCATTTTTTTCTGTATCATCTGAAAAAGTGGTTGGCTTTCACAGAATCATAGAGTGGTAGGGGTTAGAAGGGACCTCTAGAGATCGAGTCCAACACCCCAGCCAAAGCTGGATCACCAAGGGCAGGCCACACAGGAATGTATCCAGATGGATCTTTAAAGTCTCCAGAGAATGAGATTCCACAAATTCTCTGAGCAGCGTTTTCCAGGGTCCCAGTACCCTCACAGCAAAGAAGTTTCTCCTCATGTTGAGGTGGAACTCCCTGGTTTCCAGTTTTTATCCATTGCCCCTTGTCCTACCACAGGATACCACTGAAAAGAGACTGGTCTCTTCTTGACACCCTTCAGATATTTGAAAACAGTAAAATATCTCCTCTCAGTTTGCTCTTCTCCAGATTAATCATCCAAAGGCCTCTCTGCCTTTCCTCATCAGACAGATGCTCCAGTCCCTTCATCATCCTTGTAGATTCTGTTTGATTATCTCTAGTATATCCATATCCCTCTTGAACTGTGGACCCCAGAACACAATAATCCAGATGTGGTCTCACCAGTGCAGAGTATATGGGGAGCAGAACCTCCCGCATGCTCCCTTTAGAATATAAAGTAATTAATTGTGTGTTGATTAACATTAATGCCTTTTTCCAATGGCCCTAAGACTCCTAAGTGAAGTAATGGCAGTGAATAAATATCCTTAAAGATGAAATCATAAATTTCATAAACCATTGCTGCTCACAGGAGTGTCGCATGAACTTTTGTACCTTGATTACTGCAACTTCTCCTTTAGTTTCTCTGATGCTAATCTTAGCTCCTTAATCTACTGAAATCACAGCTGCTAAAATTATCTTCCTCACCTCTCATTTCTTCTGTTCCGTGTCAATGAAGAGTCCAGGTAGTGATGCCCTCTTCCACAATGCGTTGGATATGAGATCTTAATCTTTTTGAAGTCCTTATACAATTTAGACCTAATTTTTTTTTATGATACCTCTTAATCTCTTCTCTGCGTTGCCGCAGATGAAGGTCTTAATGTTCTGTTCTCTCTCCAGACTCTGCTTCACATTTCAATGTTGACTCATTTGCAAGCAGTACACTTTCTGTTCCAAAATATTCTTATTCAAAACTTAAAACAAATTTAAAAAAATCTTCTTTAAAGTTCTTAAGAAATATAGCAATAAGAGAATAAGTAAGACCAGCTTGTATCAGCAATAGCATGGCCATCAGGGCCAGGGAAGTGATTGTCCCCTGTACTCAGCACTGGTGAGTCTTGGGTTCAGTTTTGGGGCCTTCAGTGTCTCAAGGGCATTGAGTAGATGGAGCATTTCCAAAGAAGGGCAATGAAGCTAGTGAAGGATCTGGAGAACAGGTCTGGTGAGGAGTGGCTGAGGGAACTAGGGTTGTTTAGTCTGTAGAAGAGGCTGAGGAGAGAACTCATTTCTCTGCAACTCTCTGAAAGGAGGTTGGATCAAGGCGGGCATTGGTTTCCTCCCTAGTAACAAGTGAGGGAACAAGAAGAAATGGCCTCAAGTTGCACAAGAGGAGGTTGGAGTTGTATATTAGGGAAAAATGTCTTTAGTGAAAACGCGGTCAAGCATTGGAACAGGCTGGCCAGGGAAGTGGTCAAGTCATCATTGCTGGTGTTCAAAAAATGTGTAGACGTGGCACTTTGAGACATGGCTTAGAGGCCAAAGTGGTGTTTTGTCTACACTTGGACCTGGTGATCTCAGAGGTCTTTTCTAACTAAAATAATTCTGTGATTCTGTAATAAAAAGTGGCATGTTAAAGGTTCAAGTTACTAATTTCCTAAGTTCCTCCCACTCCTACTGACAACATAGGATGGCAATTTTTCATACAATAAAAACTTTCACTTATAATTAAATAGTGATAGGTAATAGTGATGGGTAACACTGTGCCTACTTCTAATTGTCTTACTCATGGAATACTCTCAAGAAAGCCTTCAACTAGTGTAATGCTTTTCTGACAATATGAAAGAGAAACCTGTCAACCCAGAGTAGGTATTCCAGGCTGCCCAGTTAGGTGGTGGAGTCACCATCTGTGGATGTGTCCAAAAAACATGTAGACATTGCACTTGGGCACATGGTTTAGTGAGCATGGTGGTGTTAGGTTGGCAGTTGGACTTGGTGATCTTAGAGGTCTTTTCCAACCAAAACAATTCTATGATTCAGGTTGCATTTTTAAAACCTTATTTGTCTACTTTCACTAATGACCTGCTTTCCATACCAACTGGGTGTTCAGAGTCTTTCACTGGAGCTGCTAAATGCTGCAAGTTGAGGTTTCCAGCTGGAAAAGCCTCACACACTCTATTTCCTTTCTGAAACCACGCTTTGTGTACTGCATACCTGCAGCAGCATTAATTGCCTGGCTTATTCTTTAACCCTCATGGCAGACCTCAGTAGAAAATGTCTCTTGGAAGCTATTTCAACATTCATTAATCCTGACAATTTATCATCACTCCCTCATAGTTAGTGTGTTGGTGACAACAAGTCTCACCCTGAACTTCTAAATGGTGTCCCCTGGGATGACATTTGGTGGCATATTCAACTTTACTGGTAAGGTCAGTGACACAGATTTGCTTTCAACAATGTTCTCCAGGCCAAGAGTGGCAGCCAGACAATTCAGCATGACAGAGGAGAGGAAGGTTTGAACAGAATTTTCGTTTGTATATGACAGAAACAAACCCTACTGGAAACTGCAAACTTTGCCCAGCTAGGAGAATCTTTGAGCGGGATGGATCACTGCTTCTGGAACTGGTTTAAGGTGTAGAGAAGGTGAGATCTTAGTGCTTTAGTTCCAACATTCCCAGTATAACTAGAACATAGAATATGTTAGTTGAACTGAAGGAAAATCTTCTTTATCTTGAGGGTGCTGGAGTATTGGACTGGGCTGCCCAAAGATGTTGTGGAGGCTCCAAGCCTAGAAAGGTTGAAAGCCAGGTTGGATGAGGCCTTGAGGAACCTAGTCAGGTAGGAGGTGCCCCTTTCTTTGTGTAGGTATGTATGTGTGTGGAACTAGATGAGTTTGAAGGTCACTTCCAACCCAAACCATCCAATGGATATTGACCAAACAGCTGAAAGTTTGGCTTTAAAATCTTGTGGTTAGGATTCGGCGCTCTCACCACCGCGGCCCGGGTTCGATTCCCGGTCAGGTTTTTTCCCAGGCACCCAGTACCAGAACAAGAGGACACAGTCTCAGGCTGCGCCAGGGGAGGTTCAGGTTGGATGTTAGGAAGAAGTTCTATACAGAAAGAGTGATTGCCCATTGGAATGGGCTGCCCGGGGAGGTGGTGGAGTCGCCATCATTGGAGGTGTTCAGGAGGAGACTTGATGGGGTACTTGGTGCCATGGGTTAGCTGTTTGGGTGGGTTGGATTGATTGATGGGTTGGACACGATGATCTTGAAGGTCTCTTCCAACCTGGTTTGGTTTATTCTAAATATTTATATCCATTATTTATAAAGAGTCTCCAGCTTTCAGGAAAACTTAAAAAGAAAAAAAAAGACAAACAAAACCAGCTCTCAATATCATCTATGCCCTATATTGAGAAGATTATTTAAATATATATATTTTAATATTAGAAAGTAAATAATTAAATAAATAATTTAATTTTAAAAGGAAGCAACTCCATGGACTTGTGTGTGAGCTGTATAAGAAAACAGAGAACATATCCCCTGAGCATAGAATCGCAGAATTGTTTTGGTTGGAAATGTCAAGTCCCACCATTGACCTAACACCACCCTGGCCATTAAACCACATCCCAATAAGATGTGGCCACACATTTCTTGAACACCTTCAGGGATAGTGACTACACTACCTCCCTGGGCAGCCTGTTCCTAAGACACCACCTAAATCTGCCATTGTGCAACTTGAGGCCATTTTCTCTCCTTCTATTACTTGTTACTAGGGAGAACAGACCCACACCCACATAAGCTCTCTTCAAATAGTCACTGAGTAAGAAGTCTTACTAATAATGTGTTCCTTTTCACCACAATAATCTCAGTTATGAAAGCTTTTAAGCAAAACAGTAATGACTACTGTGTAATTAAAAAGAATGCAAGGAAATTGTTCTTTAAGCACTGAAGAAAATCAACTTCCTTGCCATCCTGTATTTAGCTAGGAATATGTGGCTACTGGAAAAGGAAAAGAAACAAAAAGGGACTTACTCAATCAGTGGCCTGAAGTTACACCAGGAGAGGTTTGGACTGGATTGCTTTTCTTGCTAAGATCGTCAGAAGTGTGTTGTTCACGTGAGGTCATGGTGAGGAAATTGGGTCATGATTGAAGATCAATACATCATTATATACTTTTTACATTTTCAACAATCAAGGCTATTTCATGGTTTCAATAAAATTAATAGAAACTACTGGAATTAGCAGAGTATATATTGACTGGTAGAGCTGGGGCTGTTCAGCCTGGGGAAGAGCAGACTGAGAAGAGATTTCATAGAATCATTAAATGGCCTGGGTTGGACAAGACCTCTAAAGGTCTTCTATTCCAACCCCCTCTGCAGTAAGCAGGGGCATCCTCAATTAGATCAGGTTGCCTAGAGCCCTGTCAAGCCTCACCTTGAATATTTCCAGGGACAGGTCCTCAACCTGGGCAACCTGTTCCAGTGTTCCACTACCCTCATGATAAAGAACTTGTTCCTAATTTCATCAATGCTGATCAGTACCAAAAGGGCAAGTGTCAGGAAGATGGAGACAGTCTCTTCTCAGTGGTGTCCAATGACAGGACAAGGGGTAATAAACACAAATGGGAATACAGGAGGTTTCATGTAAATGTAAGGGCCCATGGAGAGGACTCCATGCTGGAGCAGGTTTGCTGGCAGCACTTGTGACCCCATGAGACACCCACACTGGGGCAGTCTGTTCCTGAAGTGCTGAACATTGTGGAGGAAACCTATGTGACAACATTTCATGAAGTGCAGCCTGTGACAGGGACAATATGCTGGAACAGAGGAAGAGTGTGAGGAATCCATCCTCTAAGAAGGAAGGAGCAACAGACACAATGTGTGATGAACTGACTGCAACCCCTGTTCCCTATCCATGTGAGCTGCTGTGCAGGGGTAGGAGGTGGGGAACTTAGAGTTAAGCCCAGGAAGACGGAAGAGGTGAGGGAAAGGTATTTTAAGATTTAGTTTTTATTTCTCATTATCCTACTCTGATTTGATTGGTAATAAATTAAGCTAATTTCCCCAAATCAAGTCTGTTTTGCTCTTGATGGTAATTGCTGAGTGATGTCCCTGTCTTTATCCTATCCCAGGAGCATCTTGTTCTATTTTCTCTCCCCTGTCCCCTGTCCAGCTAAGGAGAGGAGTAATAGAGTAGGTTTGGTGGGCATCTGTCATCCAACCACACCTTCAAAATTATAACTACCCAAATAGTAATTATGTACTTGCTTAGAAGTTTACTTAGGAGTGGATTACTATAAAATGCTCTGAAATCACAGAATCACAGAATACATTGGGTAGGAAGGGCCATTTAAAGGTCATCTTATCCAACCCCTGGAGTGAACAGGGACATCTCCAAATAAATCAGGTTGCTCAGGGCCCCATCAGGTTTGATCTTGAATGTCTCCAAGGATGGGGTCTTAACTACATTTCTGGACAACCTGTTCCAGTGTTCCACCATCCTCATTGTGAAGAACATCCTTCTAATGTCTGACCTATCCTGCTCTAGTCTAAAATCAGACCTCTCCTCAAGTCTGGGGATATGTCCCTGTCATTATAGTTTCATAGTTTCATAGTTTCATTCAGGGTTGAAAGGGACCACAAGGATCATCTAGTTCCAACCCCCCTGCCATGGGCAGGGACACCCCACACTAGATCAGGCTGGACAAAGCCTCATCCAGCCTGCTCTTAAACACCCCCAGGGACGGGGCCTCGACCACCTCCCTGGACATCACATTCCAGGGTTTCACCACATGTCTATGCTACAAGCTGATACCACAAATGTCATTTTCCTGATCCAGGTCAGGATGCTGGTGGCCTATTCGGCCACCTGAGCACACTGCTGGCTCATCTTTAGCCAGCTGTTGATCAACACTCCAAAGTCTTTCTCTGCTGGGCAGTTTCCAGCCACTCTGCCCCAAGCCTGGAGGTTGTCGTGACCCAAGCACAGGACTTAGCACTTGGCCTTGTTGAACCTTGTACAACTGGCCTCAGCCTATTGATCCAGCCTGTCCAGGTCCCTCTGGAGAGCCTTGCCCTTGCTGAGTCTGGTGCCCATTGATACAGCCTGTGTATGTCTCTCTGTAAAGCCTTTCAAACCTCAAAGAGATCAACACACCCAACTTAGTGCCATCTGCATTTGCAAGAGGCAAAGATGAGATAGGTTGTACATGATGCAAAGTCATTCTGGTAATGAAACAGTGAGTTCAATTGTTGCTATTATGTAGCTGCAGAGGATTCCTTCTCTCTTATTATGGTTGCTGCTCTGACATAACTCAAACCCCAGCTATATGCTTTTGAGAGCCTATTATCTTTGATTTTATTATTAAATAATTTCTTCTTTGTATTTTTTTTCCTAAAGCAAGGTGAAAGCTGGCATCTAGCTGCTCAAATCTGGTATTTCTTCTCCTCTCCCAAACAAATTTGTCCAATTTTCTGGGTTAACTTGAAAGCTCTTAAGTAATTTTCTGTTTTCATCTTATATGCTCTGATTTGGGTAAATTGGTTCTGTTTCACTCCATTTCAGGATCCTGGACAGGCTTCAGCAAAAAATCATGCCTAATATAAGTTAGTGAAGTATTTCAGCTTACTGTGTGCTGCTGGCTTTGGGCTTGTGGTGTGTCTGCTTGGCTTTTATCTAGTGATCTACTACTTTGAACATGTGCTGAGGAAACTAGGAACACTTTTCACACTGAAAAAGAGTGTCAAAACCCATTTCACATCTTGCTTAGGAAAGGTGTGGATAAAAATGGTGTTTAAAATGCAGGATGGACATCTGTTGCTTGTTGGATGTGTTCTGTAACAGAATGTGTTCAAAGCCTTTGCCTTGAAGTGAATGAGAGTTACTCTAATGATCCTTCTTGATGTATGGAAAGTCTATTCCAAAGAATTTCTATTCCCCTATTAAAATCCAACCTGTTGTATCTGGTGGGCTAAATGCTCCTCTTTTGAAGTCATTATGTTGGGGACATAGTGTAGTGGTCCTAGAGCTGCTGGGTAGAAGGTTGGACTTGGTCTTAGAGGTCTTTTTTGATCATAAGGATCCTATGTTGTAGGGGAAAAAAACTAATTCTGCTAGGGCCAGGAGGCTGAGTAGGAATTCTGCAGTGCAGAGGTTAAATCCCAAAAGCAAAACCACATGCAAAGTGCAAGGGAAATTTGTTTTACTGGTTAATAATGGTTACAGCTGTTGAATCTGCTTCTGCATGCTCCACGTTCCATAATTCCAGAGGAAAAGAAAATGTGCCTATTAATTGAGTGACTGATTTAGTTTTTTGTAGTAACAAAGAGAATGCAACTGGATTAACACTGTAGTTGCCAATGTTAAGTCCTAAGAGTAAGTATGGAGAGGCGTGGATGTGTGAAATAGGAACTAGGAGTAGGAAAAGACTTTTCTTCTGACTGTATTTTTCCACCCAGTCAAGCTGGTCCTGGCAGATGCTTTCTGTCAGAGAATCAGAAGGAAATATTTAAGGAATCACTCATTTGAAAGCTTCCACAGGACCTAGTAACTGTAATTCTATTTGATCCATAGTGGCAGTATTTTAACAGACATCTGTTAGTTTGCAAAAGAGCTATCAGACTCATCAAGCTGGAAGAGACTTCAGGAAAGATTTTCCTGTACTTTTTCTTTTTGTTACTGTTTCCCAGAGGAAATTATTTTTTCCCCCTCCTCTCTTTTATGTAAAAGCAGACAGGGGGTTAATATATTCTAGTGGGTAAGACAATGTGGTGGCTTGGCCCTGGCTGGGGGTCAAATGCCCACCAAAGCTGCTCTGTCTCTTCCCTTAGCTTGACAGGGGAGAGGGGAAAATATAACAAAAGGTTGGTAATAAGGTGGAGACAATATAATAAAGCTAAGCACAGGCAAGGACCATTCATGGAATCAAAAGCAAAGAGAGATGTTATTCTCTACTTACCATCAGCAGGCAGTGTTTGATCAGTCCTGGGAAACAGGGTTCAATGCAGAATGATTGCTCTGGAGGACAGACACCATGGACACTTCCTGCTTTCACTTATTTTTTATACCTGAACTGACATCACATGGCATGGAATACCCCCTTGGCCAGTTTTGGCCAGCTTTCCCATCTGTGTCCTCTCCCAAGATCTTGCCCACCCCTCAGTGTACTCTTGGGTCAGGGAAATGTTGGAAAAGCCTGGGTACTTGTTCAGCAGTAGCCAAAACAGTTGTGTGATCAACACCCAGCTACAGCATTGCAAAACACTGCACTAGAACGATGATCTGAGGAGAATTAACTCCAGCTCAGCCAAACCCAATACAGACAGCTAAATAGTGATTGTTATCACTCATGATGAATATTTAGTTCTGCAGGTTTATAGAATCATAGAGTCATTATGGTTGGAAAAGACCTCTAAGATCAACTCCAACCATCAATCCAACACCACTATGCCCACTAAACCATGTCCCAAAGTGCCATGTCTACATGGTTCTTGAACACCTCCAGGGATGGTGACTCCACCACTTCCCTGAGTGACCTGTTCCAATGCCTGACCACTCTTGCAGGAAATAAACTTTTCCTACTATCCAACCTAAGCCTCCCCTGGTGCAACTTGAGGCCATTTCTTCTTTTTCTATCCCTACTTAATGGGGAGAGGAGACCAACCTCCTCTTCACTCCAACCTCATTTCTGGGAGCTGAATAGGGCAATTATGATTTTCCTCAGCCTTCTTTTCTTCAGACTAAACAATCCCAGTTCCCTCAAACCTGTTCTCCAGATCCTTCACCATGTTTGTTGCCCTTCTTTGGACCCTCTCCATCAATGGAGTAAGTGATAGCATCTTACTGCTGAACTGCTTTGGAAAGGTGTGGATAAAAATGGTGTTTAAAATGCAGGATGGACATCTGCAGCTTGTTGGATGTGTTCTGTAACAGAATGTGTTCAAAGCCTTTGCCTTGAAGTGAATGAGAATTACTCTAATGATCCTTCTTGATGTATGGAAAGTCTATTCCAAAGAATTTCTATTCCCCTATTAAAATCCAACTTGTTGTATCTGGTGGGCTAAATGCTTCTATTGACTCAGCCTGTCATATTTAAACTGCATAAATGAACATTGATTTTTCACTCTAACGTGGTTTTTTTTTTTCAGCTGGGTCAGCATTCTCCTTAAACATTTTACATATATTTGTTGGGAGCATGGTTCTCAGAGTGGCTCAGAAAGCTGGAAGTTGTCAAACAAAGCCTCCCATAGTTGTTGAAGAAGGTTCTTTCACTTGAGGGTTGGTTTTTTTTGTTGTTGTTTGGGATTTTTGTTTGGTTGTTTTGTTTTGGTGTGTTTTGTTGTTTGGGTTTTTTTTTTTTTAATGAATGATTTTTTTTTTTCCTTCAGGATAGAAAAAATAGAGTTCTAACTCTCTACAAATACTTGAAGGGAGGTTATAGCCAGGTGAGGGTTGGTCTCTTCTCCCAGGCAACCAGCAACAGAGCAAGAGGACACAGTCTCAGACTGCACCAGGGGAAGTTTAGGCTCGAGGTAAGGAGAAAGTTCTTCACAGAGAGATTTGTTAGCCATTGGAATATGCTGCCCAGGGAGGTGGTGGAGTCACCATCCCTGAAGGTGTTCAAAAAGGGGTTGGATGTGGCACTGTGTGCCATGCTTTAGTCATGAGGTCTTGGGTGACAGGTTTGACTTGGTGATCTTTGGGGTCTCTTCCAACCTTATTGATTCTATGACTCTATGATTTAACCAGAATAACTTCTCTGACTACTGGAGATATTTAACCCTTCAACACATAACCAAGAAGTCCTCCCTTAATTCTAGAACCACAGAATTGGTTTGGTTGGAAAAGACCTCTATGATCTAACCACCAACTCAACACCACCCTGGCCATTAAACCATATCCCAAAGTGTCATGTCCACACGATACTTGAATACATCTAGAAGATGGTGACTCTACCACCTCCCTGCTCCAATGCCTGACCACTCTTGCAGGAAAGAATTTTTTTTCAAATATCCACCTTAAACCTCCCCTGGCACAATTTCAGGACATTTCATCTTATTCTATCATCTGATGATAAGGAGAAGAGACCAACCTCACCTCCCTATATGAATTTTTGTTATTTTCTTATTTTTTTTAAACCTTGCAAAAAATGTTTTCTTCATATGGTAAAAGATCTCTCACAGTATCACAGTATCACCAAGGTTGGAAGAGATCTCAAAGGTCTTCAAATCCAACCTGTCACCACAGACCTCATGACTAGACCATGGCACCAAGTGCCGTGTCCAGTCCCCTCTTGAACACCACCAGGGATGGTGACTCCACCACCTCCCTGGGCAGCACATTCCAATGGTCAATCACTCTTTCTATGAAGAACTTCTTCCTAACATCCAGCCTAAACCTCCCCCGGTGCACCTTGAGACTGTGTCCTCTTGTTCTGGTGCTACTTGCCTGGGAGAAGAGACCAACCCCCACCTGGCTACAACCTCCCTTCAGGTATTTGTAGAGAGCAATAAGGTCTCCTCTGAGCCTCCTGTTCTCCAGGCTCCAGGATCTGGAGAACAGGTCTGATGAGGAGTGGCTGTGGGCATTTGAGTTGTGTAGTCTGAAGAGGAAGCAAAGGGGAAATTTCATTATTCTCTACAATTCCCGGAAATAATTTTGGAGCCACCTAAGGGTCAATCTCTTCTCCCTAGTACCAAGTAATAAAGCAAGAGGAAATGGCCTCAAGTTTCACCAGGGTTAGGTTGGACATTAGAAGAAACCTCTTTACTGAAAATATTCTCAAACATTGAAACAGTCTGCCCAGGGAGGTGGTTGAATCCCCATTCCTGGAGGTGTTTCCAAGCTCCAGATATGTGTTGCTGAGAAATATGGTTTAGCATCAGAATTGGTAGAGTTAGAGAACGGTTGGAGTCCATGACCGCAAGTCTCTTCCAGTTGAAACTATTCTGTGATTCAATCATTCTATGAATATTGAGATAGCCAATTATGTCATGAGTAAACTGCACAGTTTTGCAAGACAGAGTTATTAAAGGTGTGAGTGACAACAGCAAAACTCTCTCTGCTTTACAGCAGCACTTATAGGAAAAGAAACATAACTGAGAGTTACTCAGCTAATAAATGGAGATTAATCTCCTCATCATAACTCAGTACAATGCTGCTCAAGTGTAGGCTCTTAGGTACCTCCAGGGATGACTTAGCAATGGTGTCTTGCAGCTTTACACAGATGTCTCAATTCACTGGAGTCTAGATTAGCCAATTGCTCCTTATTCTTTGTAATTAATAGTTTAGATGTATTCATGTTGAGAGCACTGCAGGAATTGCTAACTAGCTGTTAGTAAGGATACTCTCAGCTTTGAACTTAAGGTAGCTTTTGTTTCTTATCCATGCAAATTCCTTTAAACCTGTAGTTAAAATGAAAGGGTGAGTTTGGTTTTGTGTTTTTTTGGGGGAGAGAGGGAGGTGGTTGTTTTGGGGGCTTGATTGTTTTTGTTGATTTTGGTGGTGGTTATTTGTTGTTTTGGGGGGTTGTTTTGTTTGGTTTGTTTTGTTTTCTTGGCTTACCCTCTGAAACCTTACAGATATTAGTTGAAATGCAAAGATGTAAGCAAGTATAATGCTCATTTCTCAGCATCTTAATTTAATGGCAAGGTCATACCCCTAAGATCTTTGCAAAACCTAAATTAAACTGTAATGAAATGTATGTATGTATCAGATAGTCACAGAATTATTTTGGTTGAAAAGACCTCTAAAATGACATCTATATATTTCTTGAACACCTCTGGGGATGGTGACTCCAACACATCCCTGGGCAGCCTGGTCCAATGCCTGACCACTTTTGAAGGGAAGAAGCTTTTCCTACTGTCCAACCTAATCTTCCCCTGGTGTAATTTGAGGCCATCTCCTCTCCTCCTATCACTTGTGCAAGGGAGAAGAGACCAACAGCCACCTAGATCTGACCTCCTTTCAGGAAGTTGTAGAGAGCCAGAAAGTCTCCTTTCAACCTCCTCTTCTCCAGGCTAAACAAGTCCATCTCCCTCAGCTGCTCCTCACCAGAGCTGCTCTCCAGACCCTTCACCAGCTTTGTTGCCCTTCTCTGGACATGCTCCATACCTCAGTGTTCTTTTTGAAGTGAGGGGTACAAAACTCAAGCAGGACTCAAAATGTGGCCTCACCAGTGATGAGTACAGGTGAATAACCACTGCCCTCGTCCTGCTGGCCACACTGTTGCTAAGCCAGAATGCTGATGACTTTCTTGGCCACCTGGGCACACACTTGCTCAGGTTCTGATGGCTATTGATAAACACCCCCAGGTCTTTTTGTGCTGGGCAGTTTCCAACCACTCTGCCCCATATCTGTAGTGCTCATGGAGGTATTGTGCCCCAAGTGCAAAGTCCATCATTTGACCTTGTTGAATCTCTTCCCGCTGGACTTGGCCCTTCTATCCCACTTGTCCAGGTCTTTCTGTAGAGCTTTTCTACCCTCCAGCAGATAAATACATTCAGAATAAGAAAGGATAAGGTTTAATAATCACCAAGTTGATGTTCATCTTAATGTTTTATGACTTGCACTCCTATTAGAGAAATCTAATAGGGGTCTACAAAACTAAATTTGGCTAAAAAACCATTCCAATGCAAGATAGAACTATATTTCTAATTGTTCACTCTTGCCAAGTGGTCTATAAAAGATCAACTCCAGTCACAGGTTTCATGACAAGTGGGAGAATAATTTGTTCAAGATAGGATGCAAATTAGGGACAAAGTTCAGCCAACTACCAGAATATCTAATTATATTTTGGTATGTCACAGAGTGAGAGAGTCTTACTTGATTTGAGTTTTGTAAACATAAAACATTTGGCTGGAAAAGAAGCAAAGGGGAGTTGTATAAAATCTCTTCATTCCTAAGAAATGTAAATCTGATCCTGCAAAATCCAGAGCCAGTCAAGAGAAGGACAAGGAAGCTGGTGAAGAGTCTGGAGACCAGCTCTGGTGAGTAGTGGCTGAGGCAACCGGCATTATTTTGTTGAAATGTTTAGATAACATGTAGTACTGTGGTTTTCTACTGGGCTTGATGTTTCTCTACTGCACTAAGGAAGAGGCAAAGAGAATGAAGAGGAATTTGTAAGAGTAGCTGAAGTTGTTCAGCCTGGAGAAAAGGAGGTTGAGGGGAGACGTTCTGGCTCTCTACAGCTCCCTGAAAGGAGGTTGGGGTCAAGTGGGGATTGGTCTCTTTTCCCTAGTGACAAGTGACAGAAGGAGAAGAAATGGCCTCAAGTTGCACTTGGGGAGGTTCAGGTTAGATAATAGAAGAAACTTCTTGGCTGAAAGTGTTCTCAAACACTGGAACAAGCTCCCCAGGGAGGTGGTTGAATTCCCATCCCTGGAGGTGTTTCAGAGGTGCAGAGATGTGGTACTGAGTGACTTGGTTTAGCTCCATACTTGATGGAGTTAGATGATGGTTGGACTTGATGATCTTAAAGTTCTTTTCCAACAAAAAAAAAAAAAAAGCAGAGAGGTAACTGGCCAGGCATTAGATCAGCAGATAGAGAGCAGTTATACTTGTTGTTTATTTTTTTCTTATTCCAACTAAAGCTAAGCTTGCCCTTCAGCACTTGAGTGTCTCTTTAATTTAAGGCTTGGTTGTGTTTTGCTTTCCTGCTCCCTGGCACATCGTTTGATGGCAAAGCAGTGTTTTTATCTCAAACAATGCAGACACCCGAGAGCTGGCCCTGAGCAAGCTGGATTGCTTACACAAAGCAGTGTGCTGATGCACAGAGGTGCTCATGAGGGTCTTGACAGCTTTGTAGTTCTTCCATTAGTCACAGCATTGCCTTTAGTCCTCTCCTGCACAGCAGCACTCCTTTACTTGTTTGTATCTTGGCTCAGAGCAGCACTGCACAGTTTGGATGGAAATCATAGAACCACAGACTGCTTTGGGTGGGAAGAAACATTTAAAGCTCATCTAGTCCAGCCTCCTGCAGTGCACAGGGACATCTTCAACTGGATCAAGTTGCTCAGAGCCCCGAGCAATCTGATCTTGAGTGTCACCAGGGATAGGGCATCTACCACCGCTTTGGACAACACGGGCCAGTGTCTCACCACCTTATAAAAAATATCTTCCTTCTATCCAGTCTAAATCTCCTCTGTTTTGGTATAAAACCTTCAGCAGATCATGCTCAAATTTCTGTCCCCATCCTTCTTGGAGGCCCCTTCATATTGTAGAGTTATAGAAATATTTCAACTGGAAATGACTTCTAAGATCATCAAGTCCAACCATCAAACCAATCCCACCATGCCCACTAAACCATATTCCCAAGTGCCATGTCTACACATTTTTTGAAAGCTCCAGGGGTGGTGATTCCACAACATCCCTGGGCAGCCTGACCACTCTTTGAATGAAGAATTTTGCTCTAATATTCAACTGATACCTCCCTTGGTGCAACTTGAGGCCATTTCCTCTCATCCTATCACTTGATACTAGGGAAAACCTAGACGAGAAGAAGCATTTAAATAGTGAAAAGCCAAAACAAGGTAGGTAAAGAGCCATTAATTACCACCTTCTGAGTTCTATCAGATTTAGGGGGGTGGGTGTTAATCCAATTAGATTTTTGACTTTCATTCATTCACCCAGACTCTGATGATCTAACTGAGATGTAAGAATAAGGCAGGAAGCAGTTTTGAAAGCCTTGATTAAAATCAATGTAAATGACCTCCACTGGTGTAACCTCATACATAATTCTCTTTGTTCTATCACAGGAGGCAAACAGATTTCACAGGAGTGGTTTATACTTGGTTGGTACTGACTCTTCATGAGCGCTTTATCCTTTATGTGCCCAGAACTGCATTTCAGGAGAACTTTCTCCTTATTTGTCTAGATACCAAAGTGAAGCTGGTTGGCCTGTAGCTCTCCAAAGTTGACATATTGGCCTTTTTGAAGATGACAACAATATTTGCCTTTCTCCAGTTCTCAGATCTCCATGACAGCCTTCCAAAGACATCTCTCTTGGCACCCTTGGATGCAGCCCATCTGATCACATGAATTTGGATAGGTTGAGATGTCTGAAGTGAACCCTGACTTTACCCTCACCCAGTGCTGGTCCTTCTCTATGAATCCTCTACCACCCTCACAGCAGAAAAGTTTTTCCTTAAATTCAAGTGATAACTCCTGGGTTACAGTTTGTGGCTGTTGCTCCTTGTCCTAGCCACCACTGAAAATATCCCTGCCACATTCTCTTGCTCTCCAGTCTCTTGCTGTTGATTACCATGGAGAAGATCTGCTCTCAAGCTGTTGTTCTCCAGCCTAAACATCCCCAGGTCTCTCAGCCTTTTCTCTTCACAGAGATGCTCCAGTCCTCTCACTATCTTCACAGCCTCCACTGCACTCTCTCCAGTAGGCTCCTGTCTCTCTTGAGCTGCAGAAACCAGAACTGGACCCAGTACTCCAGATGTGACCTTACCAGGGAGAAGTGGAGGAGGAGAAAAACCTCCCTCAACCTTCTGGCCACACTTTTCTTGGTGCACCCCAGGATTCCATCAGCCTTCTTGGCCACACGAGAACATTTCTGGCTTGTGGTGAACTTGCCCTCCAGCACTCCCAGGTCCTTCTCTGCAGAGGTGCTTTCCAGCAGCCCCCAACCTGTAGTGGTGCATAGGGTTGTTCCTCACCAGGTGCAGGCTCCTACACTTGCCCATGTTGAACGTCATTCAGGTTTATTATTCAGGATATTTCTCTGTACCTGCCATCTTTCACCTTTTACTGCCTGCCCTTCCCACCACTTCTTTACTTGACTGTGGGTTATAATTTTGCTTCACAGCTGTTCTCAGGTTACAGCTGTTCTCATCAGGTTGGCCAGCATACTGGCAAAACTTGTCTAGCCTTCAGCCCTGAAGAAAAGGGCCCCATGGTCTACAAGACAAATGTCTATTGAACACATCAGCTACTAAAGTCCTAAAATAACTGAGACCACATGCTATAGTTTACAAATTTTCCTGATGAACCAGCTATTGAATGAAAGATGTGGTGATGCCATCATCCAAACCAGAAAGAAGACTTGGGATACTGGATTTCTCACCTCTAGGTTATGTGCTGATTTATTGTAGCTCAGGATCTGGCCAACAAGTCTCCTAAAACATAAAAATAGCTGCTTTAAAAGTCTCCCAGCAGCATATCTAGATGCATTTTTGCATGCATTAGGTGCTGGAAGGGATTATAATTTCTCAGGACAGGTTTTAAATCTCATTGCACTCTTCCTCTGAAATCAATTGCTGCTGGAGGTGGGTCACTATATTTCCTTTGTGTTGTTGGGGGAGGTGGAGAAAAGGGAGAGTTGAGTTACTGCTGTCATCTATATCCAACCCTTGCTGTGTTAATCCAACAATGACTGCTGCCTTTTCTTCCCAGGAAGCACTTTTAAAACTCTTTAAGTACTCTTGAGAGCAAGAGGGTAAATGTTCTGTAATGGCTTTTAGGTCAGCAAGCAAAAGCAGAACTTTTGGGAAAAGTTTGAGGGGGGAAACCACAAAAAAAAATCGTTGATGGAAGATTGGTTAACTTTGCCTGTTAGACAAAGGTGCCTTTTGCCCACATGATCATAGAATAATGTAATTGTTTTGGTTGGAATAGAATAGAATAGAATAGAATAGAATAGAATAGAATAGAATAGAATAGAATAGAATAGAATAGAATAGAATAGAATTAACAAGGTTGGAAAAGACCTTTAAGACAGTTGAGTCCAACCATCACCCTAAAACCACTGTGACCATTCAAGCATGTCCCAGAGTGCAATGTCCACACATTTCTTGAACATCTCCAGGGATGGTGAGTCTACCACCATTGTGGGCAGCCTGTTCCAATGCCTGACCACTTGTACAGGAAAGAACTTTTTTCATAATCTCCAAACTAAACCTCCTCTGGCACAATTTCAGATCATTTCCTTGATATTAGGGAAGAGAGACTAATCCCCACCTCTCTCCAACCTTCTTTCAGGCAGCTGCAGAAAGCAATGAAGTGTCTCCTCAGCCTCCTCTGCTCCAGACTAGAAATTGTGAAAAACATTCATGATGCACCTACATCTTCATTTTAAATTCCACAATCTGGTCTGCTTGATAATTCTTCCTTAATGCTAAGCCTTCATCCTGGTTGTAGCTTTTTGTTTGTTCATTCATTTGTTTGTCTGGGTAGTTGGAGGGGGGGGGGGGGGGGGTAGTTGTGGTTTGGTTTGGTATGGTTTTGGTTTTGGTTTAATTTTATTTTGGTTGTTTGGTTTTGGTTTTATTTTTGTTCATTCTGAGTGACACTAATCAGTACACTCCTGGAAGCTTCAATCTCATCAGTGTGTAAAGAAAGACAAGAATAGTGTAGCCAGCAGGAGCAGGGAAGTCATTCTGCCCCTGTACACTGCACTGGTTAGGCCACACCTTGAGTACTGTGTCCAGTTCTGGGCCCAGTTTAGGAAAAATGTTGACTTGCTGGAGCGTGTCCAGAAAAGGGCAACAAAGTTGGTGAGGGGTTTGGAACACAAGCCCTGTGAGGAGAGGCTGAGGAAGCTGGGGTTGCTTAGCCTGGAGAAAAGGAGACTCAGGGGTGACTTTATTGCTGTCTACAACTGCCTGAAGGGGGGTTGTAGACAGATAGAGGTTGGTCTCTTCTCCCATGCAACCAGTACCAGAACAAGAGGACACACTCTCAGGCTGCACCAGGGGAGGTTCAGGCTGGAGGTCAGTAGGAAGTTTTACACAGAGAGAGTGATTGCCCATTGGAATGGACTGCCTGGGGAGGTGGTGGAGTCACCATCACTGGAGGTGTTCAGGAGGAGACTTGACAGGGTGCTTGGTTGCATGGGTTAGTTGATTAGGTGGTGTTGGGTGATAGGTTGGATACGATGATCTTGAAGGTCTCTTCCAACCTGGTCTGGTCTATTCTATTCTATTCTATTCTACTCTATTCTATTCTATTCTATTCTATTCTATGAAGTATTATTTCTGAGTGTTGCCAAATTTATTTCCTTTTCAGTCACTCAGTACAGAAAATTTATTGGGTAACTCTGAGAGTGACCTTCTCTGTCCATGTCTAGCCAAAGTCTTTATTTCTTTTACTTGTGTTTATTTCTTTTTTTATATCTTTTTTTTCTCATTTTGCCCCCCTTTTTTTCCCTTTTTTCCCCTTTTTTATTTTTTCAGAATGCTTATTTCGTCTGCCAGAATTTTCTTTGGAACTGAAAAGTAGTATTTAACTTTTATATGAATCCAACCAATACGTTACAGCATCTCATGGGAGTTAGAGCTTGAATGTCCTGTTTTCCAGGTAGCATTCTAATATTATTTCCCTCCATCAAGTCCATGCTCTCCTAAATAATGATAATTAGCCATTGTCATTGTACTGATGACACATAAACACCGTCAGAATATTAAACAGAGGCCTCCAAGCTGATTGGAAACAAGTTTAACATCCTAGGGCTTGGCAAAATATTCTTTTTTTTTATAAATGAGACTCTGTTAACTCTACTTCAGAGGGACCTGGGGCATTTGTACCTTTTCTTTTCATCTCTCTCAGAGGGCACAGATTAGAGGAAGAAGAAATGCACTGCTTGGCTTTGCAGGGTTGCACCCAGCATGTGCTTTGTTCTTTATCACATACAGCAGCTTTCCAATCCTGGAACATCTGTCCAATGAGAAAAGGCTAAGAGACCTGAGGCTGTTTAAGTCTGGAGAAGAGCAAGCTGAGAGGAAATCTTATTAATGTTTATAAATATGTGAAGAGTGTGTGTCAAGAAGAAGGGGCCAGGTTCTTGCTGGTGATGTCTTGTGATAGGACAAGGAGCAACAGACAAACTGGAACACAGGAAGTTCCACCTCAACATGAGGAAACACTTTTCTGTGAGGGTTCTGGAGCTTTGGAGGTTGTGGAAGTTGTGGAGGCTCCTTCTCTTGAGACTTTCACGACCTGTCTTGATGTGTTCCTGTGTGACCTGCCCTAGGTGATCCTGCTTTGGCAGTGGGATTGGACTAGATGATCGGTAGAGGTCCCTTCTAACCCCTATCATTCTATGATTTAATGATGTTGTGAATGTGATACCCTGCAAGATGCCCAGAGGTCAGGCTGAAAAAGAATATGCAGTCACCTGACTGCTCTTCTAGTTCAGAACAAGGTGGACAAAAGCTAAGTAGGTGACAAGATGATTCCAGGAACTGTCAACAAAAGAAGATGAATTAAGATTAAAATAAATAAATAAACAAATAAAATATTCTGACTCTTGTACTAGCAATTTACAAGAGATAAGAGATTAGAAACTGAAACAAGTTTGACTTAGTTCATGGTAGGTAATAAAGGAGGCAGCATTTTTTTTCCCTCTAGCTCTGATCTTTCTTTCCTTCTCTGATTCTCCACAGGGTTGGGAAAAGCTTAGGAGTTTTTATTTAAGTTGCTTTCTCCATGACACTGAGTTTACAGAATGTAAAATTTACCAAAGGAGGAGTAAACACAGCATACTAAAATTGGGTTTATGCTGCTTTGTTCCCTCTTTTCTTTTATTCTTTTTTCTTTCCTTTGATTTCTCCATTTCCCTCCCCCTTCCCCCTCTCCTCTCCTCTCCTCTCCTCTCCTCTCCTCTCCTCTCCTCTCCTCTCCTCTCCTCTCCTCTCCTCTCCTCTCCTCTCCTCTCCTCTCCGAACCTCTCCTCTCCGAACCTCTCCTCTCCGAACCTCTCCTCTCCTCTCCGAACCTCTCCTCTCCGAACCTCTCCTCTCCGAACCTCTCCTCTCCGAACCTCTCCTCTCCTCTCCTCTCCTCTCCTCTCCGAACCTCTCCTCTCCGAACCTCTCCTCTCCGAACCTCTCCTCTCCTCTCTGAACCTCTCCTCTCCTCTCCGAATCGAACCTCTCCTCTCCCCTCCCCTCCCCTCCCCTCCCCTTCTCTTTTATAATTATATTGGAAATGTGAAGAAGTTGGTTACATTTTTGAGAAGAGAATTATGAAACCTACATCTTACCTATCTTCATCTTTCCAAAGCTCCCTTCTCTAAAGAGTGAATACTGTATGAGCCTGCTGAATTTTCCTTTAGTAAGCTTGCAAGGAAGGAAGACTAAGACAGAAATATTTTTAACCATTAATTAAATGTGTAAAAACACCACCTTAAATAGAATCACATGCCTTATATTTAGTGAGAGCCCTTGCGTAAAAATTACAGTCGATAGCTACAAATTATGCATTAATATCTCCCTATTTTAGGCCCCTTAAATCAGTTGGAAAGTCCTAAAGGGATTTATTTCTAACACTTCTGTGCCAATTACATTGCACTTATTTGCTGTTCTTTGTTCCTTCTTCTCCCAGAGGCTATTCCATTCCACTACAGAATAGGTATTTTGCATTTTATTTATTCTTTTTCCCCCCTTCTGATTTCCTGGTGAGCATATCCAAGACTTTAAATCAGCCGTACTTTAGAAGAAATAACTGTAGGAGCTGACTGGAACCCTATCATTTCACTAAGCAATAGACTAAATACTCTTGCCTAACCCTGGTGTCACTTTCTTCTGTTGCATAGGCTGGATGATTTGCACATTTATGAACTATTAAGCATCTTCTCTACACTCCCCTCAGGAAGCTCAATAAAGACATGAAATTATTTCTGCCTAGGTCACATTTATTAATTTCAGTCTCTGCATAAGATTACATTTTGCTGCAGCATGGGAGGGAGGAATGAAGGCAGGGTTAAAGGGGAGCATAAATTGTTAGCTTTCCCCAGTTTACATTATTCTCTCTCTCCACTCTCTGTGGTTCAGAAAATGTATTTTATCTTCCTGTAATCACCTTCCTGGATGCAGTTGGTAAACAAGAAGAATGCAGATAAAAGACAAAAATAAACAAACATAAGGTCATGTCTTGCTTACTGCAGCTACTATAAAATAAAGAAAATAAAGATGAAAGCTTGATTGAAGTTACTCATTAAAATACTGCTAGTACTGGAAGAGGTTGAGGGGCTACTCATTCCAGTGTGATCTGGGAGGGCTGGGGTCAGTCAGTGGGTTGAGTTCTCTCCCTAGGCATGTAGATTCAGATCTCTGCTTAGGAAAGGAAGGCTGTTCCTTGATGCACTCATTAGAGAAGAACAGGCAATGTCAATCAAAAGCACAGGCAGAGACAGAAATTTGCAATAGAAAGTTTATTAGAAAAAAAACAAACCCAATCCCCCCCCTCAAAACCACCAACAAATAAACACACAACCCCCCAAAAAAAGAAACAAAAACCCTCTAACAACCAACAGACAGAACAAAACCAAAAGCAAGCAACCAACAAAAAATTCCCCAAACCAACCAACCAAAAGAAACACAGAATAAACAAACCAAACCAATAAAAAGCCAATGAACAACAACAACAAAAAAAAGACCCCACAAACACACAGAAACCGCCCAAACCCCTAAATCAACCAACCAACAGCTGTTTTGGGACCTCCTCTCACAAAAATAACCAACCTGGCCAAATCAATAAATACCTAGTGCATGATTCTGACAGAATCATAGAATGATTTGGGTTGGAAGGGACCTTCAAGATCATCTAGTTCAACACCCCCTGCCATTGGCAGGGACACCTTCCAGTAGACCAGTAGAACAGGTTGCTCAAGCCTCATCCAGCCTGGCTTTGAACACTTCCAGGGAGGTGGCAAGGAATATACTTTTCTTGCTTCTTAGATGTTCCTTCTTGAGGAGGTTTTGTTCTTGATCTGTAGTTGTACTGAGCTGGATAATTTGATTCACAACTGGAAAGAATGGGAGGATTTTATTTCACATTTTGGGCTGGAATTCTGTATTAATGGTGCTCTCTTCAGCATAGATGGATCACTGAGGTTTTAGAATTTGTGAATGCTTGGAATCATAGAATTGTTTTAGTTGCAAAATACCTCTAAGATCATCGAGCCCAGCCATTGACCCAACACCACCATGGCCACTAAACTTCTTGGATAAAAAATTAACAACCTTGCTGATAATTGGAAAATTGCCATTTCATGGCAATATCTGAAATACTTAACCAACCAACCAACCAAAAAAGAAAAAAACAAACCACAAGCAAAAAATAAATATCTCCCTTAATATAAAGGTTTAAAACACATCTTAATAAGCATGGAATCATGGAATCAAAGAATGGCTTAGGTTGGAAGGGACCTCCAAGGTCATCTACTCCTACCTGCCTGCCATAGTCGTGGATGCCTCTCAACTAGAACTCAAGGCCTCATCCAACCTGGCCTTGAACACCTCTGGGGAGGGGACATCCACAACCCTACTCTGGGCAAACTAATCCAGAGTTTCACCCTCCTCGTACTGAAGAACTTCCTCCTAAGATCCAGTCTAAACCTACTCTCCTTCAGCTTGAAACCATTCTCCTTCACCCTGCCTGTAGACACCTTTATGAAAATTCCCTCTCCAGCTTTCCTGTAGGTTCCCTTCAGGTATTGGAAGAGAGCTATAAAAGCCCCCTTTTGAAGAGTAACCAGAAATGACTGCTACCATTGCAAGCCTTTTATTTCTACCACAAAAAATAACTCTGTGCTGTCCTGAGTGACACCAACCTCTATTGAATTCCACTCTGGAGACAGATAAAAACCTCAGCTATGTGGGCTAAATATGTGGCCAGCTACAAATTTCATCTTTGCCATGCAAAATGGAGGTTAAATATGCAAATGCAGCATGTGATCTGATCCAGCCTGTCAGAGAAAGTACACTGGCAAATGAGCAACCAGTTGAACATGTTATATTTTAATTTGAGGAGACAAAACAAAAAGGGAGGGGAAAGAAAAAAAAAAGGAAAAGAAAGGGGGGGGGGGAATAAAAGGAAAAGAAGAAGAAGAAAATGACAAGCAATTTATTTACATAAAACTGTACAAAAAGCAAATTAAATTATGTAAATAGTTCATAAATAGAGGTGGACTAGCGTTGAATACATTTTTGCCATGTTTAGCATAGTTGCGTGCATAGTGACTCATAATAAACAATGATAAATTGTTCTCTGCTTCACTATCAACATCCAAGTTGCAGAACAATAGTCAATGATTAATATTACAAACAGATCGTACCACACTGAATGCAAGTGCTTGAAAATTTAGGGAAAAGTTGTCTGAAAGCATACCCCAGGTAGCTGGTTAGCGTTGTCTTCTTCCTTGTGTTTATGCTCTTGTGTCAACTGAACTGATGGACTTCCATTTCTGCTGCTGGCTCGGCTCCTCCATTCCTACTTAATGATGTCTGCTAGCAATGCACCAAAAGGAAAGCTGCTTTGTTGCTCAAGTTCCTTACAAGTGTTTGGCAACAGCTGGATTTATGGCAAAATCTTTCGTTCATTGAATCCCAGAATGATTTGGGTTGGAAAAAGACCTCTGAGGTCACTGAGTCCAACCATCAACCCAAGACCACCAGGGCCATTAAACCAATCTCCATGTATTTTTTGGAACACCTCCAGGGATGGTGACTCCACTACTGTCCTTTACCTTTGTCCACATCCACGCTCTTTTGTGTTTTCCAGCTTGACAACTTCCTAGGGTAGCCTTTCAGCCAATCATTTCAATCCCATTGAAGTTCTTCCCCCACATAAAAATAATGCTTAACATTTTTTTTAGCTTTTTTTTTTTTTGCTCTTTTATTTTTTTTTTGCTTTTTTTTTTGTTTGTTTTCCTGAAACTCAGGCAGCAGGCCAGTCAGAAACCATATGGACTAAACATAGTGGATCTGAGATCCAGAATGAGCATTTAGATGTTTTTTTTTTGTTGATTTTTTTTTTAATAGACCAAAGCTATTGAATTATTTTTGTTTCTTCTCTCTAATACATATAAAGTTATATATTAATGCATCAATCTATCAAGGTGCCCTAATGTAAAATACATGCAAAGCTCATCTGAGTTTCCCACGGAAGGAAAGAAAAGGATGACCTCTCTACTGTACAACTGAAATGTGATGAAGGCTAAAAGCAATTTAAAAGAAAAACCCAAATTAATAATAATTAAAAAATAGTAATTCCATTTTCCTGGCAACATGAACTGGTGACACCTTGGCTAAATAACTCGAGTACAGACGGGTTGTAGTTTTCCAGGCAGCAGAATTAAAACCAAATGATAATAATAAGAATAATAACAAAAAACATAAACAAACCCCAAGCCCCCCTGTGATGGGTTAATGCCCACCCTGGAAACAGGGGGTGGAGGGCGTGCGAGTGCTTTGCCCTCCCTGCAGGGTGTTTTCCCCTTGGGAAATTGAGTCTGTTCCACTCCCCACTCCTGCAGGGAGGACACTGCTGCCCACTGCAGGCTTAAACCCACAACCTTGCCATTAAGAGTCCACCTGAGCCATGTGGTCCCCCCCCTTTTATACCCTAGCTGGGCAGGGAGGGGGGAGTGGAACTGACTCGATTTCCCAGGGGAAAAATACCCTGCAGGGAGGGCAAAGCACTCGCAAGCCCTCCACCCCCTGTTTCCAGGGTGGGTGTTGACCCATCACGCCCCCACACAAAGAGTAATTAAGAAAAATTCCCAACAATCAACCGAGAAAAAATAATCCTCAAGACCTACTTAAACCACAGCCTTGTGTTGATAATGCTTAAGACTGGTCCATTAACTGAGTTTGGCAAAAAAAAAGGCTCGTGTTTGGTTTTGTGTTTTTTTTTAAATATATTATTTATAGTTTCTCAGAAAATAAACACAGGTTAAATATACAGGTCCAAAAAAGTTGGGAGTTAGCCCCTTTATCCCTCAGTGTCCAAACCCAGCTACCACATCACCATAATAATCGGTATAAAAAGGCACAGTTGCATATTTCGCATTCACTCTAATTATTATATTTATTATTATTACCTTTTTTTTTATATATAGTTTTATTTGTTTCTGTTTTTTTTTTTTATTAACTTTTTTTTTTTACAAAAGCACTCTGTCCATGGAGTGGCACCAGATTTAACCTATTCTGAAATAAAGAGAAGAGAAAAAAAAACTAATAAAAAGAGAGAAAAAAAACAACGACGACGACAACAACAACAAAAAAAGAGAGATAAACCACAAAGGATATTTGTGTGTGTCATGCCAGGTCAGGAGAGTAATCAGCATATTAATAGTGGCTAGCTCCACCAGAATGACTGTGAATACTTACAGTAGAATGAATTGTTCTATATTAAAATAAAGAAAGCCCAAACAAATGATTCTTTCACACCCATTTTAATCTATAGGAGATGCACAGGAGTAAAGGATTTAACGGCTGGGTTGGCGTGGTGCAAAACTCAGTGAGTGACTGCTGATCCATTTAATAGGAAGGTCACCTACGACCTGTATTTATTAGCCTGGTAAAACAAATAATACATAAATAAAAGGTCTAAGAATATATGGGACCACACTACTTTATTTAATTTTGTGTGTGTGTGTGTGTGTGTAATATTAAATCAAACCTTTGTAAAGGAAATTCTGTTGACCATTTGGTGTATCCTGTTGAAACGTGCAAGGAAACGGTGTATACATTAGGTAAGCATTTCTTTAGAAGCATTGGTTTTGTTTTACTTACAGATTATACAACACAGTAACTGCTGTGTGCAGCCTTGGAACAAAGTACTAGGTTGCATCTCTCTTAAATAATTAAACATGAAGATATTCGGTTGTTATTAATCTTTGAGCTTTAATGCTTTTCCTTCTGAAATGTGCCCATTTCAGCCCAACTGCTGTACACAGATGTGGAGAAAAACCAGAGGAGAACAAACTGGCCAAGAATGGTACATAGATTCATAGAACTGTTTAGGTTGGAAAAAGACCTCTGAGAGCACTGAGTCCAACCATCGAACCTCATCCTGCTGTATGGAGAAGTGAAGTCAAAAGATAAAGGGTGATAGGTTGTATGGACTAACCAACCTCTACTTGAGATGGTTGAAGGTTGTTTCTATGCAATTCTTTAAAGCAAAATGCTACCCAAAGCTATGTTTTGACTATGCTGTCCTGGAGAGCCATCTAGCCATGCCTTAACATCAGGTTACACAACCAGGGATCTGAATGTTCCTCAAGCTGTCCTTGCTTGTGTGGTTCCATCAGGGCTTGCATCTGAATGCCTGAACTCAGTCTGTCATTATGACTACGACATCAGCTACAAACCATATGTTTGAAGTTCTGCACTTTTTGTTGCTTTTGTTGCACAAAAACCTGTTAGTTTTCCTCTCAAGGAGCACTCAGTGTGAGAACCTTCACAGCCCAGAGCTCACATCACAGCAGCTTGGACTCCTTTTAACTCTTCTTGACCTCCTAGGTGAGTATCACACCACTATTTATCAGATTGTTTTTTACCTAGCCTGAATGTTCTGAGTCTTGACATCATTTTGTATTGCACTTCTCTTGGTTTTAGTGTACTTGTGCTTCAAAAAAAAAAACACTTCAATATCTCTTTGACATAACTGAAGCAACCGGTAATGTGCAACACTGCTGACAAAAGGCTTAGCAATCATTCCTTGCACTCTGAAAATAAGGTTTTCTACTTAGAAACATAGAATTACCAAATGGTGGGGTTGGAAAGCACCTGTGGAGATCATCTAGTCCAACCTCCGTGCAAATGCAGGTTATGCCTATTTGACATGTAATATTCTCTTGCCACTGCATCATCCCCATGCCCACTCTTTCCATCCCTCCAAGCATTCTTGTTAACACAGCCTTCTATTGCTACTCTTGGATATTCATTTTGATCTTAAAAAGTCCCTGGAACTGTTTTATGCAGCATTATCATGTGCAGCAGCTGCTGGAACCTCATGTCACTACCAAAAAAAAACACCCTTATTACATCACATTACTCACATCAGTTCCCTTGGGCATTCAGGTGAACTGCATAGGAGAAATAAAAACAAATCATGGAATAATTTTGGTTGAAAGAGACCTTTAAGATCATCAAGTCCAACCATCAACCCAACACCAGCACGGTCATTAAACAACGTTGTGAAGTGAAATCATCTGGGTTTGTGAACTGTGCTGCTGTGCAAAATGTAACAACAGAAGGTGTGTTAGGAAGCTATGTATGGATTCGTAGATAAATTCATTTTCTAAGCCAAGCCCCAATACTTAGCAGTTCCCCTGATTCATCGGGTGATCTTTGGCCTTTCTGTTGTCAAGATCTCTCCCAGCTGGGTGTTAGCCTTGCCCCAAAAGAAATTATTTCAACAGTTTGATTGTTATTACTACCCTATGGTGTATGTGTTGCTAATTGTGTTTACCTTGAAGCCATCACTACAGAGAATGAGTAAGAGAGAGATACAGAGCAAGAACATGTTCGGTTTATGAGTAAAACTGAACCAGAGTTCATGAGCCAGAGGAAGGTGGTGCCACAGGTTTGACTGCAGTCCCAGGCTGAAGGGATGTCCATTGCTTCCATCCTCAGATGAGAGGTGAGAATATTAAAGCTGTGGTCTTCACAAAGTGCCTATTCGCCATGAATCCCTTGATATTTACCTCTATATCTGTATGGTTCCTGAAGGACTGTCCCTGGTGGGGACCAGCGATGTTATGATGATGTGAGTTGGGTTGTTGGTTGTGGGGGTTTGTTTTAAATACATTTTCCCAGACTTGTTATCCTCAACAAGCCAGATGACAACCAAACAAAATGAGCTGGCTTAACTCATGCTTCTGTAGAGTGGTGTGGGGGAAACAACAGTGTGTTGTGGTTTTGTTGTGGTTGGTTTGTTTTGTTTGTTTGTTTTTCACTCAAGCTCCTTACTTATGGGAGGAATTTGCAACCATAGATTTAGGAAAATAAAAACCAGTTGAAAGGGGGGGGAGGGGGAATACTAGACATGCAAGTAACAACATTTTCTACATTGTACAGGATAGTCAGGCAGAGAGTAGGATTAAACACCTGCTGTGGAGGCAGAAATGGCAGGCAGATCTTTTGTCTCTTTGGTGGCCCCCTTGGTTTTTTTGTTTCTTGTTTTATTCTGTGGTTTGTTTGCTTGTTTCTGTTTTTGTGTTTGTGGGTTTTTTTGTTAAAATTGTTTTGATTTTTAATACTTTTGCATCTTTTCTCACAACAGGAAAGAACTTCCTTGCTTCTTGTTTTCTTTTTTTTTTGTTTTTGTAACCTACAGGTAAACTTCTCTTCTAGTTAGAGTATTGACAGGAGATGGCTTGTATTCCCCTGTCTGTGTGAGGGGGATATCCTCTGGGTTGCCTTCTTCGTTTTTGCTGAAGCTAGCTGCGCTGAAGGTCTCATAGGATGAGGTCAGCTTTTTGTTAAGGAGGTTTCTGTTGCGGTCACCCATGAGGGAAGCTTCTCCATTGGCCAGCTTTTCCTGACTGCCCCGTTCATCAACAGGCATGAAAGTGGAGAGTTTTGGCTGGCTCTTCTGCTTTCTTTCAGGAGAAGTGCGAACTGGCATCCAGCAGGAGTCCGAGTGGCCATATTCATCACACTCTCGGGTGCACTTCCCTGTCAGGGCTACATCTGGTAGAGGCCTTGAATCTGAAAGGAAAACAAAGTTCTCTTTACAAATGAAGAACATGGCAACAAATTCTCCTCCAACTGAGAATTCTTACATTCACAAAAGGTGTTTTTAAACGTCTTGGTAACAGTGTCGGTGGTGGGACTCAAAGACTTATCAGGTCTTCCCCAACCAAAAGGATTCTATAATTCTATAAGTTCTTATAAGTTTTGGGTTTGCAAAGTCTGTGCCCAAAGGCAATAACCATATCTGCACAGTTACCTTCAGTCTCCAGAAAAATACAATTATTAAGCCACTTCCTGTACTTGTAAATAAACCTCAAAAACATTTGTCATTGGATACTGGTTGATTTTTGATCCTCTAAAAGAGTCGGTGAAGCTCTCAGAATCATAGAATCATAGAATGTATTAGGTTGGAAAGGACTTTTAAATGTCATCTAGTCCAACCCCCCTGCAATAAGCAGGGACATCCCCAGCTAGGTCTAGTTGCTCAGAGCCCCATCGAGCCTGACATTGAATGTCTCCAGAGATGGGGCCTCCACCACCTGCCTCCCTGGACAACCTGTTCTGGTGTTCCACCACCCTCATGATAATGAACTTCTTTTTATATCCAATCTAAATGTACTGTTCTCTAGTTTAGAAATTCCAATTTTCTTAAAATCATTAAAAATACATTTCTTTGAATATTTTTTTTCTTTAAAGATTCTTTGTATTTCTGTGGAATGAACCTGAGGTCTTGTGCTCTGCAAACGTTAACGTGTTTCACATCCTACAAGTGAGCAGCCCAGTTACTGACAATGGGACTTGATTTGCACATGGTGTAAACCTCTGCTTGTGTTTCTGATGACTGGACATTCATGGTTAGTACATGGTATGATGGTATGAATCACACAATCAATGAGTAGTAGGAACATACAAAAAACCTGCTACTGGTTAGAAATTTTGCCTAACATGTAAGGGCAAATCTGTTCCATGTGTTGTGTGTACATGTGGAAGGAAAGGAAGAACCTGAGTGCCAAAGTTTTATGTGTGGCTTGCTGTGTTAGAAGATTTCCTCTTTGAGATCACTGTGTATATGTTTTCTAGCTACTATACTTGGAAGAGCTTGCACTGAAAACTACTGATGTTGAGAAAAAGGTCAAAAACATCAAAATCAAGTAATCACAGAATTAAGAAGTCAGGCAACCATAAAGAGTCTGTTTTGAAACCAAGACCCCCAAAACATGGGGTCCCTGAGAACAGAGAGCTGGAATTAGTCTCTTCATTAACTCCTGTTAACCTCCACTGTGCGCATTGTTCTGATAAGGCTTGAGTAGGAACTGTAAGAGAATGTAAGAGTGACAAGGCACGTATTGAGAGATAATTCTATGGTTCTATAAAGCTAGGACATGGTTGGAGGTCTCAGCTGGTTTAGTGAATGATTTAGTAACTTATTTTAATGAGGAAAACAACACTGATAATGGAGTAATTGTATCTGAGAGGGGTAAGGCTGGGAGGAAGGAACTGAGTGATCCGTATTTATTATTATTTTTTCCAATCACAAGAACATGTGTTTACTGAAAAGAGATTTTTTTCTTCTAGTTTGGGGTTTTATAGGGGTTTTATTTCCAGCCTGAAACACTTAATGTCTCATTATATTTGACAGCTCCTTTCTCATGCCATCAAATCACGAGCCAGCTTTAAATTAGTTGATAAAATTCCATTCCTTGCTAATGGACCTTGAATCATACTCTTGAAAATTTACCATTTTGGGTTTTGGAAAAAACATTAGAATTCCTTACAGTAAAACACGAGGACTTGCTGCTCCTTTCAGCCTCATACTGCTGTTTTATGAAGCAGCAAGCTCTAAGCAGCGTGTGGCTGACTCACTCTGTTGAGTTATGTGATAAACATCATCTCCACACCCACAAAAGAGCTCAGAGAGACACTGGCAGGATGATACTAGCTGAAAAACTTACCCCCAGGCTCCTCCCAGGCCCATCAGCCCCATCAAAGGTCCATGGGCCTGGGCCCAGGCTGAGAATGCCACAGGAGTGTATAGTTGTAGATAAGAACTCAAACCAAGGACTCAGGAATAGCAAGCACCTTGCCTGAAGGCCTCCCATGGCTATCCCACCAGACCCATGAGCCTACATGTCCAGGCAGAAAACTCATCACCATGAGTCTTTGGCAACTGCTCTCTCAATTACCTTCCTGTCTCATAGAGGGACTGCTGCCTAGGTATGTATCACAGAATCATGAAATGGTTTTGTTTGGAAAGGACCCTTGAAGGTCTTCTAGTTCTATCCCCCTGTAGTAAAGAGGGACATCCCCAACTAGATCACATTGCGTAGAACCCCATCAAACCTGACCTTGAATGTCTCCAGGAACCAAGACATTCCATCCTCCACCACCCCCCCAGGCAACCTGTTCCAGTGTTCCACCGCCATCATAGTAGGACACATTGTGGAATATTAAGGAAAAAAACAGTTTGGGATAACATAGGACTTATTATTCATTGCTTAGGGGAGGAATCAAAGGGAGGAGAATGTAGGAGTTGAGTTTATTTGGGGAGGAATAAGAGCAGAAAGAGAGATAAAAAGATAAAACAACCAATAGGTTTGCCTGCTTGTGTTCTGTGCATGACCAGCCCCCTCTGTTCTGTCTACTTAATACATTACTTTCTGACTCTTCCCTGGGCATGTGCTAGTTCACATAGACATTTGTGCCTGTCCAGACAGTCCAGCCAGAGAAGGGGGTAGAATCACAGAATGTCAGCAGTTGGAAGGGACCCAGTAATCATTCAGTCCAAGCCCCCTGCCAAAGCAGGATCACCTAGGGGAGGCTACACAGGAATATATGCAGGCAGCTTTTGAAATTTTTCAGAGAAGGAGACTACAACCTTCCTGGGCAGCCCTTTCCAGTGCTCCATCACCCTCACCGTAAAGAAATGTGCCCTAGTGTTGAGATGGAACCTTCTGTGTTCCAGCTTGTACCTGTTGCTCCTTGTCCTGTCACTGGGCACCACCAAAAAGAGACTATTACCTTCATCTTGATGCCCACCCTTCAGATATTTATAGACATTGATAAGATCCCATCTCAGTCTTCTCTTCTCAAGACTAAACAGCACCAGGTCTCTCAGTCTTTCTCCAGAGGGGAGGTGTTCAAGTCCTGCAAACATCCTCATATCTCTCCAGTGGAGCTTTTCCCAGCAAATCTTTGTCTGTCTTGAACTGGGGAGCCCAGAACTGGACACAGTATTCCAGGTGTGGTCTCAGCAGAGCATTGTAGAGGGGGATGAGAACCTCCGTAGGCCTGCTGGACATACTTAATGCACCCCAGGATGCTGTTGGCTCTCTTGGCCACAAGTGCACATTGCTGTCCCCTGGATAACTTGCTGTCCACTAGGACTCCAAGGATGAGGGCACTGGTGCTGCCCATGTTCATGCTGAGTGCTCTGTCTGTGATCTGTGTGGTCAACTGTGTGGATACACAGTGTATGTGTGTCCTCTCTGTATCTGCCTACTGGGAATACTTCATCTTTGCTGCTGCTTGGAACTGGGAACATGAAGCAGCAGCAGCCCCTGTTTCCTCAAGGCTGTTGGATCCAGTGTAATTTATTTTCCTCCAAAATGTCTTTCAATTAATATTTGTCTTGTAGAGTTAATGTAGCCTTATAGTCCATTGACTCAATGTCTTTCTTGTAGTGAGAGGCCTGAAACTGAACCCAGTATCAAAATGGCAGGGGGGTTGGAAATAGATGATCCTTGTGGTCCCTTCCAACCCTGATTCTATGATTCTATGTGGCCTCAGCAGTGCTGCATCCAGGGGGACACCAGTAAGACTATTTTGTTAAACAGGACTCCATTTACACAGCTCTTGTATGAAATGGTTGTTTTCTGAGCTGTGTGGTCAGAGATACAACAGAGCTCTTAAAGTATAACAAACATTGACTGCATGGTCAGAAAACAGCGGTGCAGAAAACAGCTGCATATTCTAGAAAACCACTGCTTGAGGGGAGGGAAGAAAAACCTAAGCTATTGGGATACACTGTTACAGAAGCACTGCCTTTGCAAATTCCTGCCTCCTAACCACATTAATACAAGAATTGCATCCCCGTTAGCGCTGTGGCACATTCTAACCTGCCAAGAATCTATGAAAACCCTTAAACATAGAATCACAGAATCGACCTGGTAGAAAAAGACCTCAGAGATCATTAAGTCTAACTTGTTACCTAATACCTAACACCTCATGACAACTAAACCATGGCTTCAAGTGCCACATCCAATCCTTTTCTGAACACCTCCAGGGACAGTGATTCCATCACCTCCCTGGGCAGCACATTCCAATGGCCAATTACTCTTTCTGTGAAGAACTTTTTCTTCTCCTCAAGCCTAAACTTCCCTGGCACTGCTTGAGACTGTGTCCTCTTTTCTGCCACTGGCTGCCTGGGAGAAGAGGCCAACCCACACCTGGCTACAACCTCCATTCAGGTAGTTGTGGACAGCAATAAGGTCTCCCTGGAGCCTCCTCTTCTCCAGGCTAAACACCCCCAGCTCCCTCAGCTGCTCCTCATAGGGCTTGTGCTCAAGACCTCTCACCAGCTTTGTTGCCCTGCTCTGGACATGTTCAAGTGTCTCAATGCCCTTCTTAAGTGGAGGAACCCAGAACTGGACACAGTACTCAAGGTGTGGCCTAACTAGTGCTGAGTACAGGGGCAAAATGACTTCCCTGCTCCTGCTGGCCATGCTATTTCTGATGCAGGCGGATGCCATTGGTCTTCTTGGCCACCTGGGCATATTGATGTCTCATGTTCAGCCAGCTGTCAACCCTTAAACATCTTTGAAGACATCAGCAATTTCTTTCTCTGCACTGCAGGCTGACGCCAGTTAAACAGCAATTGAATGTATCTCAAAAAACATTTCATGCCCCAAGGCTTGGTCTGCTGTCATCCTGAATGTGGCATTATCCTGTACCACAGAGACAGTGCATGCCATCCCTGAAGTGGTCCTACTGAGGAAAGTCCAGCACCAGTTTACTGCCTGAGATATGCCAACCATGCTGAAGTAATCATAGAATGGTTTCAGACGGAAAAGACCACCAAGCTCATCAAGTCCAACCATCAAACTAAGACCACCATGGCCATTAGACCATGAACAAAAAAAAAATATCAACATCTAAATTATTTTTTCCAGTGTATTTGGTATGACTTACACACAATATGAGTCATTTGAGGAAATTTTTATGTTTCTTGTATATAAAAAAAACAAATTTCAATTAGCTTACAAAGGAATGAGGCACTTCAAACTGGGGACAAAATCAGGTACTTCATGTGGCTTGGAGCAATTTTCTACCACAGCATAAAAAAATGATGTGAACAGTAATTTCACCAGTAATAAGCTATGATGTATAAACTATCTTTCAAAGGTCTGTGCAGCCTTTATTTGTTGCCTGGATTTTGCTTGGTTTTCCTTAGATTTTGGCTGCCAGATGACCTTCTCTAATGGTGACAATTCCAACTGTGAGTTTTTAATCAATTCATAACAAAAAAAAAACCCCAAAATAAAAAAGACTGCTGCTGAGGTTAAAAAAACCAACAACAACACAAACAACCTAAAATCCTTTTCTTTTTTACATAAGAAACTGGGGTTTAAAAAAATTCTATAGCAGGTGCTTGCAGTACAAGCATATTTCATTTCAATCATAGAATGGTTGGAAGGGACCTCCAAGATCATCTAACTCCAACCTCCCTGCCACAGGCAGGGACACCTTCCACTAGATCATCTTGCTCAAGGCCCAGCCGAACTGGCTTTCAACACTGCCAGGCTTGGAGCCTCCACAACTTCCATGGGCAACCTGGTTGAGTGCCTCACCACACTCATGAGCAAGCATGTCTTCTTCATGTCTCATCCCAATCCAGCTTCTGCCAGTTTGAAGCCATTACCCCTCTCACTCCATGCCTTTGTCAGAAGTCCCTCTCCTGCTCTTCTGAATATGCAGATCTGAACTTGATAGAATTGCAAAAGCTCTTGAAAGATTGGTATTAAGTCAGTGGATAGATTTCTTGATCATAGAGATCTTTTTCAACCACAGTGAACCTATTTTCTAAATTATTGATATATGTTATTATTATATAATTTTATATAAATCTATACTGTCTGTACTACAATCTTAGGTTAGTTTGGAGCACAAGACCTATGAGGACAGGTTGAGGGAGCTAGGGTTGCTTAGCCTGGGGAAGAGGATGCTCAGAGGAGGCCTTCTTGCTACCTGAAGGGAGGACAAGAGAAGACTGAGAGAGAGGATCTTAATAATGTTTACAAATATCTGAAGGGTGTGTTTCAAGAAGGAGCTAATCTCTGTACAGTGGTGTCCTGTGATTGGACAAAGGGGCAGTGGGCATCAATTGCCACACGGGAAGTTCCATCTCAACATAAGGAAAAGCTTCTTTATTGTGAGGGTGGTGGAGCCCTGAAGCGGGCTGCCCAAAGGGGTTGTGGGGGCTCATTCTCTAGAGACTTTCAAGACATCCCTGTGTGACCTGCCTTAGGTGATCCTACTTTGGCCAGGGGTGGGACTCAATGATCTCTGGAGGCCCTTTGCAACCCCTACCAACCTATGATTCCATGAATTGTCATTTATCCTGTAGCTTTGGTTTTATTATTTAGTGTTTTTTATTACAAGACTTATCACAAATGCATAAAATGAAGACTTAAATGCACTGGCTCGTGTGATAACAGTGACAAGCAGTGCAATAAATGCATCATACTGCAGTTAAATTCCCTAGATTTTAATTTTACAGATTTAACTGTAATTGCTACAAGACTCCTTGTAATCCTGTTAAATCCTTTGATAGCCTGATTTACTTCTCTCACTGCAATGGAAACGGAATCCTCAGAAAAGTAGGACTCAACCCTGGCTTCCTGAAGTAGCATAGACATTAAGATGTAGGAAACATTTAGGCTGCCCTAATTGTTCTGCCAATCTGATGCTAAAGCATTAATCTGTCACTGTGTGAAATTACATACCTTTATTATTTTGTATTATTTTTTGGCAGTAGAACGTGTCACTGCTTAACAAACTCTGAGCTGGAACAACTCGTGGAGCAATTAGAGTGTCAGCTCTCCTAAAGATGGCTTCAGAAAAGCCTGAATCAGGGCTCAAGGGACAACATCATTTGCTTGATGCTAATGCCAGTGATGGGACTGTAGGAGCACTGAGGGAAATGAGTAGCTGTTGTTATGATAGACTCATATAATTGTTTCAGGTAGAAAAGACCTCTCTAAGATCAAACAAGGCCCAGCCATTTACCTAAAACAACCATGGCCATTAAAACATGTCCCAAAGTGACATGTCCACATGTATCTTGAACACCTCCAGGGACACCACCTCCCTTAGCTTATCTAAGCTTTTTATTGTACCTTCCCTTTATTTTGTCTCTTGGTGATAAGGATTGAATAATGTTTTTTTTCTTCATCAGATAAGGAAAAGAGTGCTTTTGCCACAGAAAAGAAAAACAAGGTTATGTGACTTTCCCTTCATAGAATCATAGAATGGTTTGTCTTGGAAGGGATCTTGAAGACCATAGCCTGGAGAAGAGGAGGCTCAGAGGAGACCTTCTTGCTGTCTACAACTACCTGAAGGGAGGTTGCAGCCAGGCGGGGGTTGGTCTCTTCTCCCAGGCAACCAACACCAGAAAAAGAGGACACAGTCTCAAGCTGTGCCAGGGGAGGTTTAGGCTGGATGTCAGGAAGAAGTTCTTCCCAGAAAGAGTGATTGGCCATTGGAATGGGCTGCCCAGGGAGGTGGTGGAGTCACCATCACTGGAGGTGTTTAAGAAGAGACTTGATGGGGTGCTTGGTGCCATGGTTTAGTTGATTAGGTGGTGTTGGATGATAGGTTGGACTCGATGATCTCAAAGGTCTTTTCCAACCTGACTCCTATTCTATTCTATTCTATTCTATTCTATTCTATTCTATTCTATTCTATTCTATTCTATTCTATTCTATTCTATTCTATTCTATTCTATTCTATTCTATTCTATTCTATTCTATTCTATTCTATTCTATCATCTACTTCCACTGACAGGGACCTTCCACCTTCCATTAGACCAGATGGCTCCAGGCTCCCTGACCACCTCTAGGGAGGGGGCACCTGCGACCTCTGAGCAACCTCTTCCAGTGTCTCACCACCTTCACTGTAAAGAATTTAATCCTAATATCCAGTCTAAATCTCCCCTTTTCCAATTCAAAGCCACTGGCCCTCATTATATCACTGCAAGCCCTTGTCAAAGGTCCCTCCCCAGCTTTGTTGTAGGGCCCTTTAGGGTGCTGAAAGGTCTCTATAAGGTCTTCCCAGGATGGACAGCCTCAACTCTCTCAGCCTCTACCTATAGCAGAGATACTCCAGCCATCTGATCATCTTCATGGCCCTGTCTCACTCCAATTTATACTCATCTCATTCAAAAGACAACTTATTTTTTGAGATAAGCCAATTAACATTTTCTAGAAGGCATTATTTCCACATAGAAGTTAAAAGATGTTTAATGTCATTAGAGCTCATGGTTATCTCACAGGTGTCTTCTGCCATTCTGCTCTGGTGAGATCTCACTTGGAGGACTCTGTTCAGCTCTGGGCTCCTCAACACAAGAAGGACATGAACCTGTTAGAGAGGATCCAGAGGAGCACCTCTTCTCTGAAGACAGGATGAAAGGGTTGGGGTTGTTTGGCCTGGAGAAGAAAAGGCTTCAGGGAGACCTTAGAGCAGCCTGCCAGTATCTGAAGGGAACATTACAGAAAGCTGGAGGAGGACTGTTTAAAAGGGCTCATAGCACCAGGACATGGAGCAACAGTTTGAAAATAGAGCATGGTAGATTTAGTTTGCACATTAGGAACAATTTGTTTCCTATGACTGTGATGAGACATTGGAAGAAGTTACCCAGGGAGATGGCAGAGGCCCCATCACTGGAAACATTCCAGGTCAGACTTGATGGGGCCCTGAGCAACCTGCTCCAGTAGGGGATGTCCCTACTTACTGTACAGGGGTTGGACTAGATGATATTTGAATGTCCTTTCCAACTTTAACCATTTAAAGATTCTATGATAAAAAAAGTTGAATCTATAGAAAATAACAGTGAGTTGACAGACCTCCAAACTGATTTGTGAGCTTCTTATTTGTTGAAGTGATATAAAAATACACTATGACTAATACTTAGGATCAGACAGTGACTGATTAAAAAGACATGACCCCACCCATGGCTGCTTAATTGATTATTATAAATAATAGGGACAACAGCAAAGAAACAGCAGAACTGAACTCCTTGTGACTATGGGCATGAGCTCAGACTGGAATGAAGTTCTGTTTAAATTCTTTTGCATTTCAGATCTGGCTTTAGGGGAGAATATTGATTGCTCTCTTTCATGCCTTTCAGTGAGTTCTTTTTTTTTTTTCCTTTTTTTTTGCTTTTTCTCATAGAATTCTCCTGCCACACAAGATAGGAACTTGAACTGATTATCTTGATGGAATCTCTGCATCCCTGAAAATGAAATGCTTCATGCAGCTCTACTTTGTGCAGCAACCCATTGTGAGATTCTAGATCGTGCTTCATTCCTGCATATACAGAATACAATATTATATAATAACATATATTAAATAGCAGGACTGCTTTCATAAAAAGGGAATTAATCATGTTCCCACAAGGTTTCCTGGGTGACTCATGGAATGTTTATTTTGTTACAAGTCATAGACCTCAAAGGTTAAACTTGAGCAGTAACTGTACAATCTGTTGAAGCTCTATTAACTGAAATTGCCTTATTTTCAAATGGGGGGGGAGGGGGAAGAGAAAGTTCTCCACTCTCTGAGTACAAATGATCATCAAAATAATGTAGAGTTCAGCATGAATCAGAAAAATGCAACTTGTGACTCCTTGTCTTTTTGGTAGCTGTAGAGAAGTTGTACTATAAAAAACACAACAATAAGGGAAAGGATCCACTTAATTTTTTGAGTCACGTAGAAAGAACCTTATGGAGTCACAGAATCATTTTGGTTGGAAAAGACCTTTAAGATCATCACATCCAACCATTCTCTAACTCTACAAGGTGTGGTACTAAACCATGTCCCTCAACACCACATCTCTCTGGCTTTTAAACACCACCAGAGATGGGGATGTGGAATCAACTACATCCCTGGAAGTCATAGAAATATTAAAATTGAACAGACCTCTAAGATTATTGAGTCCAACCATCAACCCAACACCACCATGGCCATCCACAAACTTATGATTTAGTGATTAATGAGTCACAGTCTCTTGCCTTTAATTCTGTATGAGTGGCATGAGCCATGGCTTCACTTAATCAGAAAGAGGGGAGATTAAGACTGGGTAAGTGAGAATAGGGTCAATTTAGACTGGTTATTAGGAAGAAATTCTTTACAATGAGGGTGGTGAGACACTGGAACACGTTGCTCAGGGAGGTTGTGGATGTCCCTTCCATGGAGGTGTTCAAGACCAGGTGGGGTGAGGCCTTCAGCAACCTGTTCTAACGGAAGGTGTTTCTGTCCATGGCAGGGATGTTGGAACTATATGATCTTCAAGGTCCCTTCCAACCAAACCATTCTTTGATTCTGTGCCCAGTCTTGGCTTTAGATCAATAATTATCTCAGAGCCCTCATCTTTTTTTAAAAAAAGAGGGACAATATACCCTGGAATCTACCCTAGAGATGCTCTCTCATTAAGATGATTCGGTGTAGGGGGAGTATTAGAGGGTTTTGTTGTTATCGTTGTTGTTATTGTTGTTGTTATTGTTGCTTTTATAATAAGTATGTGGAAAAACCTTCACACCTCGAAAAAAAAAATGGAGAGCCAAATGAAGAAAGATAATGAATCTCTCTGTGATTTATGTCCTGCTCAAAGGCTGGGTTTTTTTTTTCCATTAATTTTTTATTGATTTTCCAGCTGTGTGTGCAGATTCCAGCTAGTGAATTAATTACAAACAGCAGCTCAGGATGGCTACGTCCTTATGACAGATTCATCTGGGTTACAGTCCATTAGTAATTAAGCATTAAGTCCAGCATTAATTCCCCTTGTGCGTGTGCAGTGGATAGACTGGGATCACACACGATTCATAGGGATGTTATATTAAAAGAGATTACAGCATCACTCTTTATCTCACTGTAGAATGGAAAAAGTAGAATGACTTTTATTTTCTTTTTTAATGATAATGGAAAATGCAGGGGAAACAAAAGCATGAATGAAGCAAAACAGAGAAGTAAAAATATATAAAGTTTTACTTGCCAAGTCTGAGCCTGTCAGAAGCAGCAGGCCCAGTTTAATGGAGCCTGTAGTGTGCATCATAGCTTTTTCACCCCTGCCTTTGACCCTAAATGTTTCTTTCACTCAACAGTTAGAGGAGAAAAAGAAGTAGGATACTTATCTTGCAACTAGACCAATATCTTGGAAATTAAGAGTAAAACTAGACCTGAATGGGGATGTCTCAGTATATTAGTCAGGAAATGTCTCTCCCCTGAGAGGAAGATACTTGGATTTTAGTTGCTTGACCATCTACTATTAGGTTTTCAAAGACACAAGTAGGTATGGCACTCTGGGACATGGTCTATTGGTCATGGAGGTGTTGGCTAGAATTTGGACTTTGTGATCTTAGAGGCCTTTTCCAATTCTAATGGTTCTATGATTTTCTTTAGGTTTCTTAACCACTCACTTGAGTGGAAAGTTGAGCGCATCCCTTTATGGGTTTCTTGAGATATTCCTCTAAAACAGATGAAAAAATTCCTGAGCCCTAAAGGAAAAGTCAGAAGTGACTCCACTAGAGGTACTCTTCATGAATCTGTTCTCTTGGGTTAGGAATGCTTAATATTACTATTTGTCTGGATTTGTGTATTACAGCACAATAGTAAATTGGTCACTATGCTTTTTGCTTAGATTGGTTGTCAGCATGCATACTTAGAACCATGAAATCAGAGAATGTTTTTGGTTGGAAAAGATCTCTAAGAGTTCAACCACCAACCCAACATTATTGTGCCATGCCCCAGAGTGCCATGTGTCTATGTGTTATTTGAACACATTGTACCTATACAATTTTAAACCTCAGTGTCTCTATGTTTACTCAGTTTGTGCCATTTCCAAATCACATTTTCTAGAATCACAGGTGGTTTGGGTTGGAAGGGACCTTTATGAGCATCCAGTTCCAACCCCTCTACCATGGGCAGGGACACCTTCTAGACCAGCTTGCTCAAGTCCCCAGCGAACCTGACTTTCAACACTTCCAGGTTTGGAGTGTCTATAACTTCTCTGGGCAGCATGTTCCTGTGCCTCACCACCTTCATGGGAAAGAATTTCTTCCTCGTGTCTCATCTCAATCCAGCTTCTCCCAGTTTGAAGCCATTACCCCTTAACCTGTCACTCCATGCTTTTGCCAAAAGTCCCTCTCTAGCTGTCCTGAAGCTCCCTTCAACTAACGGAAGGCTGCTAGAAGGTTTCCCTGGAGCCTTCTCTTCTCCAGACTGAAAAACATCTACTCTCTCATCCTGTCTTCATAGCAGAGGTTTTCCAGCCCTCTGATCATCTTGGATCTATTAAAGCAGGTTCAGCAGGGGTCAACATGTCCTTCTTGTGTTGGGGGTTCCAGAAATGGACACAGAACTTCAAGTGAGGCCTCACCAGAATGAAGCTGAGGGGTAGAATCCCTCCCTGGACCTGCTTCCCGTGCTGCTCCTGAGGCAGCCTAGGACACATTTCATGTGGGGGCTCCAAGCTCACATTGCTTGAATGAATCAGATTATCTCTAGCTTGTTTCACTCCTTTGAATATCAAAAAGCTTCTTATAGTATCAGTTGATGCTTTTACTGAGACTCCAGTAAAACTGATGAAAGATTTGAAACTGGACAATGTTAAGCTTGCTCCACTTGTAGTGCATGACTAAACTGTTGACAATAGATAGGAAAAAAGCTCCTAATTGTGCTTGGTAGGATAGCATGGAACCCAGTCAAGCAAAGCATATTAACAGGGAGGTTAAACACGTTTTTTTAGAGGTATGTATGCAGAAGAAAGTAAAGGTACGACAGTATTAAATGTATTGACTAAAGTATAAGAAAATAATTCTGTTTATTATTGTCACTGTAAATGCACATTTTTTTCCTGCTAATCCACCCTATGTCAGCTGCATGTTGGACTTGATGATCTTAGAGATCTTTTCCAATCTTGATGATTCCATGAGAAATTCCATCTAAAGTCAAATAACTACCATCTAAATATAAGGTAAATTCCATCCTAAATAGATAAGTTCCTTCCTAAATCAGAGAATGTCCATCTTAATTCAGAGAAATTCCATCTTAAATATGAGAAATTCCATCTAAAATCAAATTAATGCCGTTTAAAATCAGACAAGTTCCATCTAAAATCAGAGACAAGTGGCAGGCTAGATAAAGTTGACAAGTAGCTGCTTACAGAGCGACACAGAGAGAAAATAAATGGGAGAATTAGTGTTCTCAAAAACCTCCTGACAAAACCTGCGTATCAGCATGAAAACTAACAGTGATTTCCTTCTGCTCTTTGTGCAAAGATATTTTGAGCATCTTAATTTTCATCAGATCCTTTATGGAGAGTTTAAATCTTATTCCCCACCAGGAAAACTCACTAAATACGTGGCAGTGCAATAAACACATAAAGAACCACTCATTGCGTGCTTTACCCTACCATAATCATGAAATGCGTACATCGTGAGTGTTATTACACTGATTTTGTGCTGCTTCAGAAGTATTTTAGGCTTTGTCAGTTTTGGTGTGTTGGTATTTTTTTGTCTGTTTCTGTTTACTGTTGCTTTTAGTCTCTGCAAGTAGTGGAAACACTGAAAGCAGAGGTCAAAATTGACAGCAAAACTGAATCAGGGCTTCTCATGCCAATGAAATAATGAAAACCAGCACTGTTCTTACATCCACAATAATGAATATAAATAGACAAAAGGCTCTGAAAAGCTACTGGGAGAAAGAGAATAAGGCATCCATTTCAAGGAGAAAAAAAAAATAAAAAAGAAATCTTTTCCTGCCATCACAGATAGCTTTGTGAACTGGATAAATGAGGATGCCCTTTAAACAATTTTCATGCTTCAAGAAATGTCTGAGAGAGAGACGGGTCTCCCTTATTTTTCTTTAAGGGCTAAGACGTAAGAGGTTGAATTTTACTTCTATTTTCTACATAGCTATTTCTCACATCAATCCTTCCCAGATAAAATCTGTTATCTCATCTTTGACATAGTTCAATACTTCATATGAATGTTCTTTCTCTTCCTCCCTCCTCCTCCTCCCCTCAGGATTCATTGTCTCAAACACACATATCCGTATCGCTCTACAGATAACTATTATCAGCGTTGAAGTACTATCCAAATAATGATCAACAGATAATAGGAGATTTGTGCCACTCTTCTATCTGTTTCAAAACTTAATCTGCAAGGAATCATAGATTTGTTTTGGTTGGAAAAGACCTCTGAAATCGTCATCTCCAACCATCAACACCACACCACCCTGGCTATTAACCATGTCCCCAAGTGCTGTGCCCACCGATTTCTTGAACACCTCCAGAGATGGTGACTTCATCACCTCCCTGGGCAGCTTGTTCCATCCAGTGTTCCATCACTAAGTGATTCTGTGGACTTAATGTATTTTCCATCACCATCTGTTTGAAACTGAGTCGAGAGGTATCTCGCCTCCAGTTGAAACTATTTGGAAATAATTATGTCTCCTTCTAGAATCACAAAATGGCAATCTGTTACAATACTCATGAATCTCATCATGCTGTCAGTGAACAGTTATTGTTAACTTATAAGATTCTCATTCCAAGGGAGGTTTGCACCTGAATGAAGATTTACAGAAACACCTTCGATTTCAAGAGGTATATAAGCGATAGGAAAAGAGAAGACAGAGCAGATCAGGAATAAAATTTCCTTGCTAATGCCACAGAAAAGAAAGAATCTTTTAACTCCTCTGTTGTTAGATTCTCTCATTTATTATCGTTCACTCTATGTAAATCTGCCTAGCTGCAGGCATCTCTTATCCTGCAAAACAAAGCTGATGGAGTTTTCTACAATAATCTTTATTTGGAAAACTCCCTTAGGGATTTTAAAATTATTTTTGAAGACCTCAGCCACCAAACTTGTCCAAGAAGTGAGCAATGGCTCTAATTATAAATGTCTGGGAGAATTTCTCACTGGTTCAGTTGTACCTAATCTGTCTTTCAGGGAAAGGTAATATCCACCTAAGGCGTAGCTTTCACAAGATGCTCTATATCATCAGCATGTAGCATTGAGGACTCTAGTCAGTCCAACTTCAGCTCAGTTTCTAAGCCCCAATGTTTTGCATATTCACAGACTGACTTCCTACTGCTCAAAGATAGAGAAGAGAAGGCACCAGCGAGACCTTAGTGTGGCCTTTCAGTACCTGAAGGAGGCCTACAAGAAAGCTGGGGAGGGACTTTTGACAAGGGCTTGTAGTGATAGGACAAGGGGCAATAGCTTTAAGTTAGAAGAAGGGATATTCAGAGTAAGTATTAGGAAGAAACTCTTCAGAGTGAGAGTGATGGAGGCACTGGAACAGATTCCCCAGGGAGATTGTGGATGCCCCCGCCATGGAGGTGTTCAAGGACAGACTGGGCAGGGCCTTGAGCAAGATCATCTGTTGGAAGGTGTCCCTGTCCATGGCAGGGGGGGGTTGGAACTAGATGATTTTGAATGTCCCTTCTAACCCAAACCATTCTATGATTCTATGACATCATTTCAATCTGATGTTTCCAATATCAGAGAAAAGTGTTAATTCAACATAATCAACTAAAGCTCATGACATGCCACAAATGGGACATAAAGTGTGATCCAGATCTGATCCAAGGATAGCAACTGACAATTTCAGTGGAACAGAAAAGTCAGATCTCACAGGATTTATGTTTTTTACGTGTCAAGTGTCATAAAGCCAAGGAACATTTAGGCAACTTCAAGCACCAACAGCACACCCAAATCATACATAGAATGTCAGACAGGGACCCCTTCCACTGATCTTGGTTGATCTAGACCTCATCCAACATGGCCTTGAACATCTCCAGTGAGGGAGCATCTACAGCTTCTCTGGACAACATGTTCCAGTGTCTCACCACCCTCACTGTGACGAATTTTTTTCCTAATACTTAGTCTAGATCTGCCCTTCTCCACCTTCAGTCCATTTTCTTTCATCCTATCACTATGTGCCCTTGTCTAAAGTCCCCCCTAAACTTTTCTGCAGCTGCCTTCAGGTAATGGAAGGCATATAGGAGGCTAAAAAGAACATAAAAAACACATTCAGATTTATAGTTCCTCTACATATGAAAAAGAAGGCATAGTTGATACCATTGAAGTTTTATACATTCAGGAGATAAATAATTACAATGAAATTTGTGTACTGATTTGAATAGCCATCTCAGAGACTAAACTTGACTTACTTCAAATAGTATAATTACCCTCTCCATGCTTAATGCTCATCAAATGAAACCTAAAACTAGCCAACAGCAGGGTAGATCTGCAAATCTGGCTTAGGAAAAAAAATTAATGAATACCTATAGGTCATCCTATTTCAAGAAAATTTATCAGGTGTCCAACACAACAAAGCACTTGCTCTGCAGTTCTGTCCTACACTTTCTTTTTAATTATGAGGTTCTTCTCAGCAGGAAGAAATTCTAAGAGAATTCAAACAATTTATTTTAAAGGCTCCAAACATCAGAAGAGTTCTGTTTCACACATTTAGTCTGTAAAAAAGGAGGCTCTCTACAATTCCCTGAAAAGTAGATGAAGACAGATGAGGATTTGCCTCTTCTCTCTAGGAACAAGTGATAAAAGGAGAAGAAATGGCCTCAAGATGCAAAAGGGAGATTCAGGTTAGAAACGCCTTGAGTGGAAGGTCTCTCAAAGACTGGAACAGGCTCCCCAGGGAAGTGGATGAATCACCATCCCTAGAGGTGTTTCAAAGACACAGAAATGAGGTACTAAGGTACATGGTTTAGCCCCAGACTTGCTTGGTCTTTTCCAATCAAAATGATTCTTAAGAGCAGATTGTCTTGACTCCTTCTGGCTTGTAGCAAAGACATACACTACATTTTTAGCCTCAATGATCTTAAAGGTCTCTTCCAATTGAAACAATTCTATGATTCTGTGATTTTTACAGCTGAAGAGACCCACTTAAAAACATGACTTTCTACAATAATTTCCCAAACGAATTACTCACTATTAGTAAATAAATTTTAACTTAAGACAAATAAAAATCGTAGAATCATAGGCCTCATATTCAAGGCCTCGAGCACAAGCCCTAGGAGGAGAGGCTGAGGGAACGGGGATTGTTTAGCCTAGAGAAGAGGAGGCTCAGGAGAGATCTTATTGCTGTCTACAACTACCTGAACAGAGGTTGTAGCCAGGGAGGGGGTTGGTCTCTTCTCCCAGGCAACCAGTGGCAGAAAAGAGGACACAGTCTCAAGCAGTACCAGGGAAGTTTAGGCTTGAGGAGAGGACAAAGTTCTTCACAGAAAGAGTAATTGGCCATTGGAATGTGCTGCCCAGGGAGGTGGTGGAGTCACCATCCCTGGAGGTGTTCAAGAGGGGATTGGATGTGGCACTTGGTGCCATGGTTTAGTAGTCATGAGGTCTTGGGTGACAAGTTGGACTTGGTGATCTTTGAGGTATTTTCCAACCTTATTGATTTTATGTTTCTATGGTTCTGCGATAGAATGTGCCAGGCTGGAAGGAACCTCCAAAGGTTACATAGCCCAACCTCTCCACAGTCAGCATGGACCTGCCCAAACAGACCAAAATGACTAAGTTAAAGAGAAAAACAGTGTATTATTGACCAAAGGAAACTCGATTTTGAAATTTTTAACTCCTCACTTAAAAAAAAAAGAAATTTTTTTTTTTTTCTATTGGAAATACAGAGAGCTAAATAATGTTTCAAGTAGACCCCAAAAGAACTATACCTTTCTTTCTTTTTATTATTTTTCTGGCCACAAACTGAAAAGAATTTGTCTGGAAATGCTAAGATATATAGAACAGCATTTCAAACAAAAGCAGACATTTGCAGCCTTCCTTGTTTGTCTGTGAAAAGTCAGAGTGACTCACGATAGGAAATATTTAACTTGTTCTGAAAGTGCATTTCGTCTGAGCTCTGCTACGCACATCAACTTTAAACAGAACCTTTTATTTCCATAAAGCTGTGTCAGCATATTTCAAGGAACAAGAAAGCTGATGACAGTTTGCATTATTGCATTTCTTTATTGGACGATCTGCCATGACCTTCAGCACTGATCCCCTGCAAGATTTTGATTTTACCGCCCCAGATTCAGAACAAATTGAGTTGGTGTCATGAAATTGTTGTGGTTTACAATCAGCCAGTGAGAATTTCTGAAAATGAAAGCTGCACTAACAAAATGAGGAATTGTTGAGTCATTCTGATTGGAAAAGATACTGAAGTTCATAGAATTCAACCACTAACTCTACCAACTCTGCAGCTAAACCATGTCCCTCAGTACCATATCTCTGTGGCTTTGAAACACCTCCACAGATGGGGATTTAGCCATGTCCCTGGGCAGCCTGTTCCAGTACTTGAGAATCCTTTCAGTCAAGAATTTTTGTCTAAATATCCAACCTGATCCTCCCCTGGTGCAACTTGAGATCATTTTGTCTTGTCCTATCACTTATTCATAGGGAGAAGTGACAAGCATCCACCTCACTACAACCTCCTTTCAGGGAGCTGTAGAGAGCAATGAGGTCAGTCCTCAGCCCTGTCTTCTCTAGACTGAAAAACCTCAGTTCCCTCGGCTGCTTCTCACCAGATATGTTCTCCAGACTGAGCTCTGTGGCCCTTCTCTGGACTTGCTCCAGCTTCATCTCTCCTATTTGCCTGAATGAAGCAGTCAGAAAAGCTTTATGCACCTAAACTGTCAAGGTAGTGCTAACATTTTTAGCTTGAAAATGGCAAGATCTAGAGCAGCTCTAAGACAGAAATCATAATGTTGTTAATTAATCTCTAAAGCAAATACTACATTTTCATCTAAAATAATTAGCAACGTTGTCTCCAGGGCTCCCTAGCAAGTGCTTAATTAATTAACTGCTATGACACCTTCAATAATGTTTCAAAAAAGAGATGGTTAAAATTCAGTTGAGTCTATTAATAAAGTCTTTGCCCCCTCAAAAGACTAGAACTCAGCTTCTTGCCACCTTCTCCTCGACAGATTAATAGCACGAGGTCCATAGCTATCAGTCCTCCTTGCAAAATGCTCACTATCCTGCAATAGAGTCTTTTAAAGCAAATGTAAGATGACAAGTGATTAGAGATCTGTCAGGCTGAGCAGGAGGAGTTGACACTTTGTTTTTAGCTGAATTTCAAGTCTGTTAGCCTCCATAATTGCACGAAATGAAACCCTTGCATATTTTTCTAAGGTGTGATTGCTGTGAGCAAATAAGGGTTGTCATTCACTTATTAACATGATCTAAAAGTAAAACAAGGAGCGAAAGTAATTTGATTGGCCAACTTTTTCTTCTCTGAACCAATACCATGCTGCTCAGTAGCCATTTCGAAGGGCTCTGAGGGATTTGCATTGCTCATGGTGGCTCATGCAAAGCAGTTACTCCTCTCTTCCTGTCATATTCTACTCTCTTCAGCTCATCTCTTGTCTCCCAACACTAATTAAAGTCTCACTAACCAGAACATGCTGGGTCCAGAAAATGGCAATAAAGCTGGTGAAGGGTCTGTAGAAAAGGTCTGGTGAGGAGCAGCTGAGGGAAGTGGGGTTGCTTAGTCTGGAGAAGAGAAAGCTGAGGGGAGACCTCATTGCTCTCTACAACTCCATAAAAAGAGGTTGGAATGAAGAGGGATTCTTCTCCCTATTATCAAGTGGCAGAACAAGAGGAAATGGCCTGAAGTTTTGCCAAGAAAGGTTTAGATTGGATATTAGGAAAAATGTCTTTCCTGCAAGAGTGGTCAGGCATTGGAACAGGATGTCCAGAGAGGAGGTGGAATCACTATCCCTGGAGGTGTTCAAAAAACTTTGGGACACAATTCAATGTTTGTATGGTGTTGGGTTGGTGGTTGGACTCAACGATCTTAGAGGTCTTTTCCAGCTAAAACAATTCTACGAGCTTCATGATCATTAGAAGCAGTCTGACCAAGCTGATACCCATTTAATATTTCTCATCAGTTTGCTAGAGAATATGCATTGAGAGTTTCATGACTTTAACCCTTCAAATTTTGTCAGAGACTTAAATGCTATCAGTCAGGACATGCTTTTAAGCCTCCTTAATTGTCACCGATTCAATTACTTGCAAGCTCTCTAGTGCCAGTATTTATCTGATATGAAAATAAACATGTTTAGCAAAACTACTCAGACTTGATTTCTCTGGCCAGAAGGTATCATTATGACTTTCCAGACTTTTCCTTCAATGCATAAATTGAATATTTTCTGCCTTACAGAAGAAAGATTAAAGTACATCTTGTAGAAAACAGTGCATTTTAGACTCCAAGCAACAGTGAGGTTTTTTTATATCCCCTCAGTAAAATGTTACTTTAATTATTCTTGTTCTCCCTCTTTGGAGGAGCTTTTTCCATCTTTTTCTTCACGTACCAGAATCTTACAAAACAAGACACAAGCAAACATTTGTTTCACATCTACAAATCAAATGGCTCCATCTTGCCCCTCCAACCAGTGCATAGCCACACTTCCTGGAGTTCATTTCTGGGTTTGTTTCTAACTTTTCTCTCCCTTGGCACATTTTCCACTTGAGCTGGCACTGGTGGATCAAGACTTTTCTACTTCAGCTGTTGAAGCAGCAGCTAGCAGGGCAGCCACAACAAACACCAATCCTGGCAGCTCCTAATGTGTGTCCTTGCCTTTTCTGTTCAGATGCTATTTACACAGTGTTTACATGTAGACCACGTAAGCTTTTCTAAAGCTCTGAGCTTGGGTTTGAAATGGAAAAGCTTATTAGGCAGTGAGATCTCTCAAATTAAATCATAATAAGTAGCTACTTAAAATGCTTTGGGAGACAGAACCCACTGTCGTATATTCTTATCTATAGACTGTGTTTGTCTAAAGAGAAAGGAGGAATCAGGGAGATGTTCTGGTCATGGAAGTTTTATTGCTCCACCTTTTTCCTATAGCAGAAAAAAAACCCAACAAAACTCAACCAAACAAACAAAAACCTCTTCTCTTAATTTTATCACATAAAGGAAACTGTGAACACACAGAAGAAATAAAAACATCAATGTAATTTCCTTCAACAAATCTCCAAAAAACATGTCTGGTCTAGTGGAATGAGTTGAGGTCTGAGGAGGGTAGATTTAGATGGATATTAGGAAGAAGTTCTTTACACTGAGGGTGGTGAGACACCAGAACAGGTTGCTCAGGGATGCCCCCTCTGTGGAGGTGTTCAGGGCCATACTCTATGAAGTCTAGAGCAAGCTGGACCAGTGGAACTAGATGATCTTGAAGGTCCTTTCCAACACAAACCATTCTATGTAGACAAAAGCTCCAGTACATCCCTACTCTTAATTTTTCAGTTGTCTCAAAATCCCAGACAAACCAAACAACCATTTTTAAAAGCCAGATAGTTTTCTTTGTGCCCCCCCATTTTATTTATTTACTTTTGATATGGGATGTAGGACCCATGACCAAAAGTGGAGGTCATGAGGATGGGGCTGGGCTCTTCTCCAGTGGTGGCCAGTAATGAGACAAGGAGCAATGGGTACAAATTAGAACACAGGATATTTCCCTTGAACTAGAGGAGGAATGTCTTTACTTTGAGGGTGCTGGAGTAGTGGACCAGGCTGTTTAGCCTGAAGTAGAGCAGACTGAGAGAGGATCTTCCCAATGCTGACCAATATCTAAAAATCTCTGAAAATATCTAGGCTCTTCTTAGTGTTGCTCAGTAGTAGAACAATGGGCAATAGGCACAGACTAAAACAAATGGGGGTTCAGTTAAACTTAAGGAGAAGCCTTCCTCTGAGGATGCTGAAGCCCCAGCTCAGGCTGCCCAGAGAGGCTGTGGAGTCTCCTTCTCCAGAGAATTTCAATACACACCCAGATACATTCCTGAGCAACCTGATCTAGGTGACCCTGCTTTGGGAGAGGGATTGAATCATAGAATCAATAAGGTTAGAAGAGACCTCAAAGATCATCAAGTCCAACCTGTCACCCAAGACTTCATGACTACTAAACCATGGCACCAAGTGCCACTTCCAATCCCCTCTTGAACACCTCCAGGGATGGTGACTCCACCACCTCCCTGGGCAGCATATTCCAATGGCTAACAACTCTCTCTGTGAAGAACTTTCTCCTCACCTCGAGGCTAAACCACCCCTGGCACAGATTGAGACTGTGTCCTTTTGTTCTGGTGCTGGTTGCCTGGGTGAAGAGACCAACCCCTTCCTGGCTACAACCTCCCTTCAGGTAGTTGTAGACAGCAATAAGGTCTCCCCTCAGCCTCCTCTTCTCCAGGGTAAATAGCCCCAGCTCCCTCAGCCTCTCCTTGTAGGGCTTATGCCTGAGGCCTCATTGGATGAGATGATCTCTTCCAACCTTGGTGATTCTGTGGTTCTGTGATCTCCAGAATTCCCTTCCAACCTCTACAGTTCTGCACACCCTAGTAAGTAAGATAACATCAGATACACTGGGGTGTTTATATGCAGTTTAAAAGATTAAAGTTAAAACATTAAATTACTTGAAACACTTGGCTAGTTGAATGTTCAAGGGAATGAGGTGAAGTCTATCTCACCATAATGCATGTTGCCTGGAGAGGAATAAAAGTAAATTAACATTAGATATTTAGGGGTTTTTTTTTGGCAAGACCTTATCTTCAGAACATTTTTACACATGTAATTCACAGCAAAGCCTATGAAGAGCAGTTTAGGTAAACTCTTTTTACGCTGCTCTGGAGATGGTGGTTCCAAACCCAGTACATAATTAAATACATGGGATGGCTGTTAGTGAGTGGTTAATGCATGTAAAATCTCCTTTGACGATTCAAATTTAAACTCACTTTAGTTCTTATAAATCTTGCAGGAGTATAATTGACTTAACGTTTTCTCCAGCACGGCTAATACATTTCTTTCATTTCTAGCTGGATTTTCATACAAATTAGAGTTAGGGCTGCTGAAAGGAATTAGTGATACCTGATAGCCAACACTGAAACAGCTGGGGAAGTCTGGGCTTTGGATTGGTTTGGTTTTGTTTGTAGGTTTTTTTCTTTTCTTTCCTTCCCCCCACAGTGCCCCCCTTAATCTTTTAGCTGTAACCATATGTGGAAGTAATTACTGACCTAAAAGAATGATCTGTTAATGCCAGGACAATAATTGCTACTATAATTAATCTGATCAATTCTGACACTATCCTACTAGGATCATAAGGAAATAAATTGCTGTGCTATGAACAATATTTTTAGGGCTGTTGTACATTCATTTCCTATGTGTCATTCTGTCATACATCCATTTTGTACATGACACAGTCTCAAGCTGCAGCAGGGGAGGTTTAGGCTGGATGTTAGGAAGAAGTTCTTCACAGAAAGAGTGATTGGCCATTGGAATGTGCTGCCCAAGGAGGTGGTGGAATCACCAGCACTGGAGGTGTTTAGGAAGAGACTCAATGGGGTGCTTAGTGCTATGGTTTAGTTGATTGGATATTGTTGGGTGACAGGTTGGACTCGATCTCAAAAGTCTTTTCCATCCTGGTCTATTCTAGTCTAGTCTAGTCTAGTCTAGTCTAGTCTAGTCTAGTCTATCATCTAGTTCCACTGACAGGGACCTTCCACCTTCCGTTAGACCAGATGGCTCAAGGCTCCCTGACCACCTCTAGGGAGGGGGCATCTGTGACCTCACTGAGCAACCTCTTCCAGTGTCTCTGGTTAATCCTATCCTATCCTATCCTATCCTATCCTATCCTATCCTATCCTATCCTATCCTATCCTATCCTATCCTATCCTATCCTATCCTATCCTATCCTATCCTATCCTATCCTATCCTATCTTATTCTTCAAATAAATAGACAGAAAATGCATCCTTCTTATAGCTAAAGAAGGAAGAAGAAAGGCATGGCCTACCAGTAGAACTTCACATTCTCCATTTCACTCACTTCAATCCATAGTTTCAGTTACATTGAAATTAGGAGTGACTTCAAACCACCGTACATCTTTCTACTGCTCATCTCAGTGGTGGCCAGTGATAGGACAAAGGGCATTGCTCAACTGAGCCTAAAGAGAAACTTCTCTTCTTCAAGGGTATCAGAGCACTGGGGCAGGATGCCTAGAGTCTCCTTTTCTGGAGGCTTTCAAAACCCACTTGCAACTTGTAGAATACAGCATACAGAATTAGCCAGACTGGAAAAGACTTTCCAGATCATTGAGTCTAACCTATCACCCAACACCATCTGATCAACTAAACCATGGCTCCAGGTGCCACCTGAAGTTTATCTCTGTGTTTCACTGATATTTTTTTTCCCCCCAACACATAGCAGCCTAAAATAGCAGGAAAATTTTGCAGGGAGTGAAGAAGCAACCCCCCTGAAGATGTTTCTTTAGAACACTATCAGCAGAAAGGCAATGGAAATTCAGATGTACTCAGAAAACATGGACATAAATGAACAAGCAGTTGTGAAACTTTAATGCAGCATCTCTAAACCAACATTTAATGCAGCATCTCTAAACCAAAATTTAATGCATGGTTACATGCACTGAGTTTGAATGTTCTGGTGATAAGAGCATATACACCTTTCAGGAAACTGAGAATGGGACCCCACTGGAGATGCCATTATCACATTGTGGTAGTTGGACAGATCAAACTCATTTGTTACTTCTTAGCACTGGAGAAAAATCAAGGCATGAATTCAAATGACCTTTACATTTACCACGTGTCCTGAAGGGTCAAACGCCAAGCATGCCCTAGCCCAGACAGTAGGCCAAGCACCTGTGAATGTGCTTGGCTGGACAGTTCCTGGGGTCCAGATGACCAAGGCACATGTGATTAACCTTGAGCACCTCTGAAGGTGCAAACCTAGACACTTCCTGGGGCTCAGATAAGCATGTACCACACGTTATTAACTTTGAGGCATAGCTGTGAACTGTGAACTGGGAAGATACCAGACAGAGGAGCAAGTTGTGAGCACCCAGCTAATCTGCCACAGAATCCCATTTGTGGGAAACACACAGATCACAGCACCTGTATTTCCAGTTTGAATTGATGTACTTTAAATGTTAGATCTGTGCTTAAATCATTTAACTGTCTTTGTATGTGGAATGTAATACCCAACTGAATAGCACTGTAAATATACTGTGTAAGGAAGCTACAGTGGTGTTTGAATATACCAGTGCCCAATATATTAAATTATAAAATATATAAAAATATATATTTTATTACACTATGGGAATATTTTATTACACTATGGGAAATATATATTGTATTACACTATGGGAAAATCTACTTCATAAAATCAAGATCAGGTTGGATGGGACCTTGAGCAACCTGGTCTGGTGGAAAATGTCCCTGCCCATGGTAGAGGAGTTGGAAATACATGATCTTGAATATTGATTCCAACCCAAATCATTCTATGATCTTGGTCAGAAAAAGCCTTTGTAATCATCTCATCCAATCACTGACCTAAAGCCACCATGGCCATTAAACCATGTCACTAAGAACCTACAGGAAGGCAGGAGAGGGCATTTTCATAAGGGTATCTAGTGATAGGGAAAGGGAAATGTTTTTAAACTGTGGGAGAGTAGGTTTAGGCTGGATCTTATAAAGAAATTCTTTAGTGGAGCAACACTGGAATACATTGCCCAGAGAGGTTGTGGATGCCCCCTCCCTGGAGATGTTCAAGACCAGGTTGGATGAGGCCTTGAGCAACCAAATCTAGTTGAGAAACATCCCTGCCCATGGGGCGGTGTTCCAACCACAAGAAGAACCACAAGAAAAAAAATCCATCTGCAGCTCTCCTGTACCCCCCTTCAAAAACTGGAAGATCAACCTTCTTATCTCCAGGATGAGCAAGACCAACTGTCTCTCAGATTGTCTTCATAGGAAAAGTGCTCCAACCCACTGAACATCTTTATGGCCTCCTCTGCACCTCTTCTAACAGTTCCATGGCCTTCTTGTGTTGGGCAATACTCAATTATAACACAAGTTCATGATACTAAATAGTACAGAAACTGAACAGGTAGAAATATGTCAACAATCTGAACCCAACTACATGCTGTCATAATATTGTAACTTCTGTACACAGACACAGGTCATGACATGTTCTACAACACTCTCAGTTGAGTGGTTGATTTGCTAGTAATTCTGGCAGCAAAATTTGTTGATTTTTTTTGTTGGTTTTGGGTTTTTTAGAGATCTTAGAGTACTACATTTCTATGAAAATCTGAAGTGAGACAAACCTTCTGTTTTCCAAATGTCTCTACATTCTGTGTTACAGAATAAGTTGTCCTCCCTCTGTCAACAATTCTGAACTTCCTGGAAGCTGAGCCTGGCCTAAGAAGCCATGCTGAGGAGTGAAGTAGATCAGCCTGGAGTTGGCTCCACACTAATGCAGCTGCTGAGAGTCTTCACCAGAGGAGAACCACTCTCTGCCCTCTCTGAGCAAGCTCAAGCTTTTCCACCACCTGCCACACAACCAAACTTCTGCCAACAGACTGCCCAGAGTGATCTCTGAGGAGTATTCAGTACCACTAAGTTGGAAGAGACCTCAAAGATCATCCTGTCCAACCTGTCACCACAGACCTACTTGACTAGAGTAGGGAGAGGACACGACTGCCTATTGGAGGCTTGAACTTATGACCTTCCCATTAAGGGTCTTATGCGCTACCAATTGAGCCACATCCTCTGTAACTGTACTGCAAGCATCTTCTCAAAATTACATTTATGGACCTTTTTTTTTTCTTATCAGGTAAAAGAATTCTGATAGATCCTGCTGTTAAAGGCTTGCTCTCTGGCAGTCCTTGAAATTCTACAGTCCTTTTATCACATATTCTAAAAAGAGTAAGAATTATAATTAATACTAGTCTATACTGTCTTCAGTATTATCTTCACTACAAGAAGGACATTGAAGTGCTGGAGCATATATGGTTTAGGAAAAATTCACTATTGGAGGACTGGTCAGGCATTTGGAAGAGGCTGCCCAGGGAGGTGGTGGGGTCGCCATCCCTAGAGATGTTCCTCCCTATGAGGAGAGGCAGAGGGAGCTGGGATTGTTTAGCTGAAGAAGAGGAGGCTCAGGGGTGACCTCATTGCCCTCTACAACTACCTGAAAGGTGGTTGTAGCCAGGATGGGGTTGGTCTCTTCTCCCAGGCAAACAGCACCAGAACAAGAGGACACAGTCTCAAGCTGCGCCAGGGGAAGTTTAGGCTCAAGGTGAGGAGAAAGTTCTTCACTGAGAGAGTCATTAGTCATTGGAATGGGCTGCCCAGGGAGGTGGTGGAATCATCATCCCTGGAGGTGTTCACAAGGAGATTAGACGTGGCACTTGGAGCTATGGTCTAGTCATGAGGTCCTGGGTGACCGGTTGGACTTGATGATCCTCAAGGTCTCTTCCAAACTTAGAGATACTGTGATACTGAGATACTGCTCAAGAAATGTGTAGACGTGGCCCTCAAGAACATGGTTTAGTGGGCACAGTGGTGTTAGGCTGAAGGTTGGACACTGTCTTTGAGGTCTTATCTAACCAAAACAATTCTATGATTTTGATGTGCTTTTTAATTAGTCAGTACATATTCTGCAACCTCGAAATTGGACAAAGAACATCTATTCTGTCTCTTGTCCAAACAGATATTATCTAGCTGGATGCTTATCAGAATGATTTAATTTTTGGAACTTTTACTGTTGAGCTTCCTTGATTTAAATCAGCTAATTCTAACAACTTTATTGAACATTGGAGTAATTTTCCTAACACAAAAGTAAATGTCTCATGCTTCAAAAGAACTTTCTTCTCTGTCATGTTTTTGCATGGTTGAAGGCTATTATCTTGTCTCAGTGATCTTCTTCTCCAGATTAGAACAAACCCATTTATTTTCGCTTTCTGTTCCTTTAGCATATTTATTTGCATTCTGAGCTTGTTCTTGTCCAAATTCTCTTCTCTTGCCTAATATATTCTTTAAAAAAAATTATACAAAAATAAGGATGACACACTACTTGAACTTCACTGATAGAAGCAAAGTGGAAAGATGACATCACACATCTTAGAGCAAATATTCCTGTGCATACACTTAAGAAATATTTTATTGTTTGGGGGTTTTTGTTTCTTTGGGTTTTGTTTGGGATTTGTCTTGGAAATGGAGGTTTCAAAGTAGTAAAATCCTCTTTAAGCTCCCTTCCAACCCAAACCAGTCTATGAATCTATGAGTAGGTTGTGCTTTCAGGGAGGTCATTCTCCCCCTGCACTCAGCACTGGTTAGGCCACACCTTGAGTACTGTGTCCAGTTCTGGGCTCCTCAGTTTAGGAAAGATGTGGAGTTGCTGGAACGTGTCCAGAGAAGGGCAACAAAGCTGGGGAGGGGTTTGGAACACAGCCCTATGAGGAGAGGCTGAGGGAGCTGGAGTTTCTTAGCCTGGAGAGGAGGAGGCTCAAGGGAGACCTTACTGCTCTCTACAACTACCTGAAGGGAGGTTGTAGCCAGGTGGGGGTTGGTCTCTTCTCCTAGGCAAGCAGCACCAGAACAAGAGGACACAGTCTCAAGCTGCTCCAGGGGAGGTTTAGGCTGGTTGTTAGGAAGAAGTTCTTCCCAGAAAGAGTGATTGGCCATTGGAATGTGCTGCCCAGGGAGATGGTGGAGTCACCATCACTGGAAGTGTTTAAAAAGGGACTGGATGAGGCACTTTGTGCCATGGTTTAATTGATTAGATAATGTTGGATGATAGGTTGGACTCGATGATCTTGAAGGTCTTTTCCAACCTGGTTAATTCTACTCCTATTCTATTCTATTCTATTCTATGCTACGCTATGCTATGCTAAAAGATCACCTACTGCATCTCAGAGGACTTTTGGATTGGATCCCTCAAAATAAAAAAAAATAATGAAAATAGTGAAAAAAGAAATAATAACAATAATTAATAATGTCAAATCCTCAAGGTGTGTTAATTCAGAGGCTGGTTTTGAAGTCCTTCTCCAATCCAGTGCAATTTAACCGCTGTTCAACTGCACCAATAAAGTAATTTGCTCTAAAAAATTTAGTGAGCAGCTTTTCACTTCTATCTTAATGCTTCCTGACTCTGTTGTGCTACTGTTTCCAAAAAAGACTGCTGTCCCTGCTGCTTGGGGACATGTATCTATAATGTCTTGATCCAAGCATTTCATATTCAGCAGATGGTAATCTTGGCTGTACATTCCTCGTGGTTTCTCTGAGCCTGAGTACTTAATACCTCCTGCTCTGCCAATCATTTCCTAACAAGCAAATGGATCCTGATCAGACACGTACGTGTCCTCACCTTCTCTCTCACCTTTAGTGAACACTGACACCTTCAGATGTTATTCTGAGACATGCACTTTTGATCTGTCAGGTGAAGGAAGAAGTCTGTTACTGTGTTGACAGAATGAGAAAATGGTGGGTGTTGGAAGGGATCTCTGGAGATCATCTAGTCCAACCCTCCCTGCTCAAACAGATGCACCTAGAGCAGGTTGCACAGGAATACATCTAGGTGGGTTTTGAATGTCTCCAAAGAAGCATACTCCACTTTTTTTTCTGGGCAAGGTGCTCCAGTGGGCCATCACCCTCAAAGTAAAGAAGATTTTCCTTCAGTACAAATGAAACCACTTGTGTCTCATTCCATGTCTTGCCCAATTGCTAGCCACCACTGAAAAGAGGCCAGTCCCACCCTCATGACCTCCACCTTTTAGCTATTGATCAGCATTGAGAAGATAATTCCTGCTGCTTTTCTCCACACTAAACAGACCCAGGTCTCTCAGTTCCCTGTCTCTCTGGAACTGGGGAGTCCAGAACTGGACACAATGCTCCAGATGTGGCCTCACCAGGGTAGAGTAGAACAGATGAAACCCCCTCAACCTACTGGACACAATCTTCTTAATTCATCCGAGGAGACCACTGACCTTCTTAGCCACCTGAACACATGCTGACTTGTCTTCAGCCAGCTGTTGACCAACATCTCCAGATCCTTTTCTGCTGGGCAACTTTCCAGCCAATTTGCCCCAAGCCTGGAGCATTCGTGGGGTTGTTGTGACCCCAGTGCAGGACCCAGCACTTGTCCTTGTTAAACCTCTCATACAATTGACCTCTGCTCACTGATCCAGTGTGTCCAGATGCCTCTGCAGACACTTCTGCCCTCCAGCAGGTCAACACTCCCATTCCCCTTAGTGTCATCTGCAAACTTACTGAGGGTGCAATCAGTTTCCTTATCCAGAGCATTCTTGACATTTTTCAAGGGTGTATAAAACTGTAATTACTTAATCTGACCTCAGGGCTGACTCTGCTTTTAGTAGAAGGTTGGACTACAAACCTCCTGAGGTTCCTTCCAATCTTAATTATTGTACTATAAATGATGGAGACCACTGATGCACTGATGCAGATGAAGGCTGTAGATACACTGATGAGCTTCAGGTGCTGAAGAACCCTCTCACTTGGTCAAGAAGATAGGAATAATTGTGTTAATGCTGATCCTTTATCTTTTCACTGGGTAGTTTGTAGTATCATTTCACTTGGGACTATTAATGTATAGACAAAGAAATGTCATTAGTGTATAATGAAGAAGGAGCTAATTTCCCATTTCATTACTTTTTGCTCCTTTCTCACTCTCCTTAGAATTATTGAAGTAATTTAGGTTGGTTTAACAAAGGGAAGAATAGACTCATTCCAGAAAGAAGTGTCAATAAAACTGGCCACGATAATGCACTGATTTATTAAATGGGGTTGCCTAGAAGATATTAACCTATATCACAGAATCATGGAGAGAGCTTTGGTTTGGAACACCTTCCTAGCTCAGCAACTGGATTTCTTATTCTATGAAACAAACCATTGTAACTCAACCTGTAGAGCAGCTATTGAGGTAGGGAGCAGTTTGGGTTTTTTTTAAAGAAAAGTTATTCTACAAATAACTTTTAAAACTTTAGATTCATAGAATTCCTTGAATTAAAAGGATCCTTAAAGATAATCTAGTCCCAATCCTCCTGTGATAAGGAGGGACACCTCCTACTAGACCAGGTTCCTCAAAGCCTCAACCAGCCTGGTCTTGAACATTTATAGGGATGAAGCACCCACAGCGTCTCAGGGAAATCCGTTCCAGTGTCCCACCACCCTCATTTCACTCTAACAAAATTGAGATTGTCTAACAGCAAACATGTATATTTGCACTGCAAAACACTTATACTAGTATAAATTACAAATGGATAGATTCACAAAATCATTAAGGTTGGAAAAGACCTCTAAAATCATTGAGGTCAACCATCAACCCAACACTAACATGCCCATTAAACCATGTCCCAGAATGCCATTTCTACACATTTTTTAACACCTCCAGGGGTGGTAGCTCTACTACTTCCCTGAGCAACTTTTTCCTATAAAAGGAGCTCTCTTCTTCATGGTGAAAACATTATTAGTGATTACATATTCATATTTTCATTTACTTTTCCTCACAAAGGAAAATTTTCTTTTGTATGAATAGAATAGAATAGAACAGAATAGAATAGAATAGAATAGAATAGAATAGAATAGAATAGAATAGAATAGAATAGAATAGAATAGACCAGACCAGACCAGACCCGGTTGGAAGAGACCTTTGAGATCATCAAGTCCAACCTATCATCCAACACCATCTAAGCAACTAAACCATGGCACCAAGCACCCCGTCCAGTCTCCTCCTAAACACCTCCAGTGATGGTGACTCCACTGCCTCCCTGAGCAGCCCATTCCAATGGGCAATCTCTCTTTCTATGAAGAATTTTTTCCTAACATCCAGCCTAAACCTCCCCTGGCACAGCTTGAGACTGTGTCCTCTTATTCTGGTGCTGCTTGCCCAGGAAAAGAGACCAACCCCCACCTGGCTACAACCTCCCTTCAGGTAGTTGTAGAGAGCAAGAAGGTCTCCCCTGAGCCTCCTCCTCTCCAGGCTAAGCAACCCCAGCTCTCTCAGCCTCTCCTCATAGGGCTGTGCTCCAAACCCCTCCCCAGCTTTGTTGCCCTTCTCTGGACACGTTCCAGCAACTCAACGTCTTTCCTAAACGGAGGGGCCCAGAACTGGACACAGTACTCAAGGTGTGGCCTAACTAGTGTTGAGTACAGGGGCAGAATGACCTCCCTGAAAGCACAACCTACTCATAGATTCATAGACTGGTTTGGTTTGGAAGGGAGATTAAATATCATTTAGTTACAACCCCCACCTCTAATCACCTGTTTCCCTTCCTTACCTGAGCAAGCAAAAAGCTACTTAAACCAAGTATAAAAAAAAAATCCCTGCAGGGGATCCATTTTCCCATAAGAGGTTAATACACAGTATTCTGGACACAAGGTTAATTGGTGTAATTTAACACATTGAGATAGCTTAGAATAGAGAACTATTTAAAAGATCTCTGAGATGGTCAGAAAACAGGTGTATTTCATGCCTATTTTCCATCTAGGTCTCATTAACAGCACAGTAAATATATTAACAGCCCAGTAAATCTATTAATTTCTGTTTGCTTTGGTTTTGAAGTTGTTTGACAAGCTGAGTTCATCAGAAAAATATCACAAGGTTTAAAATGCAGCTAAATAAAACAACCAGAACAGGCTCAAGGTTGAATAACTTAGGTATAACTTAGGTTTTTCACTTTAAATTCTTCCATTTGCTTTGCTAACATTTGTACATAGACTATATAACCACACAATTACTAGAATGTTTTATATCCTTTCTGCTTTAAAAGGTGTTCATGAACAATCTGAAAGCTGTCTAGTGAAAAAAACCAAGCAGAAATTCTTCTTGTCTTTCCTGTATCCCCACATTTTCTTTTGAAACATAAACTCCAAAAAAAAATCCTCATCTGACTCTTAAGTAGCCTAAGAAGTTAGAATCAGAATGGCTGGGGTAGGAAGAGACCTCTAAAAGCCATCTAGTCCAACCCTTTGCAGTCAGCAGAGACATCTTCAAGTAGATAAAGCATCTCAGAGTCACAACCAACCTGAACTGGAATGTTTCCAGGGAGCTCCAAGGGGACCTCATTGTGCTCTTCCAGTATCTTAAGGGGGGCTACAAGAGAGCTGGGAAGGGACTTTTTAGGCTGTCAGGTAGTGATAGGACTAGGGGGAATAGAAAGAAAATAGAAATTGATAGATTCAGATTGGATGTTAGGAAGAAATTCTTCACTGTGAGGTTGCTGAGACACAGGAACAGGTAGCCCAGGGAGGTGGTAGAACCCACAACCCTGGAGATTTTTAAGGCAGGCTGGATGTGGTTGTGAGCAACCTGATCTCACGTGAGATGTCTCTGCCCATGACAGGGGAGTTGGAACTGGATGATCCTTGGGGTCCCCTCTAACCCTAACAATTCTATGATTCCATGGAGATTTACCACCTCCTAGGGTAACATCTTTCAGCTTCTCACCACCCTCACTGTAAAATATTTCTTCCTTTCATCTATAGTCTAAATCTCCTTCTTTTATTTTAAATGCTTTACCACTTGTCCTGTCACAGCAGACCCTGCTAAAAAGTCTGTCCCCAGCTTATTCATAAGACAATAAGGTCTCCTTGAGCTCTTGCAGTAGCTCAGTAGCATTTCCCACTTTTAGTACCACACAAATGCCATATGTTTGTAATTGCTGGGTCACAGAATCACAGAATCACCAAGGTTGGAAGAGACCTCAAAGATCATCAAGTCCAACCTGTCACCACAGACCTCATGACTAAACCATGGCACCAAGTGCCACGTCCAATCTCCTCTTGAACACCTCCAGGGATAGTGATCCGCCACCTCCCTGGGCAGCCTATTCCAATGGTTAACAACTCTCTCTGTGAAGAATTTTCTCCTCACCTCAAGCCTAAACTTCCCCTGGTACAGCTTGAGACTCATAGTGTAGTACTTCATAGAAAATAATAGAGTCATAAAGATTGTAAAAGACCTCTAAGATATTCAAGTCCAGCTATCAACCCAACCCACCATGCCCAATATACCATGTCTCCAAGAGCCATGTCTCCCTCAGTTTTTGACCATCCCCAGGGATAGTATCATAGTATCAGTCAGGGTTGGAAGGGTCCACAAGGATCATCTAGTTCCAACCCCCCTGCCATGGGCAGGGACACCCCACACTTTCATTACCTCACTGTGCAGCCTATTCACAGCATCACCAGATAATTTCTTCCATTTGGGCATCTCAGTAAGAGTAGACTTCGACTTAAGCAACTAGTAGGAGAAAAGAGGCTCTCCAAGGCTTACATTGAGATACAGAGATGTGTAAGCCAGAGATCATGCAAAAAAAAAAAAAAAATAGGTAGATATTAGTCATTATATTAATCCTTCAAGGAGCTTTAGATAGAAGGAAGGAAAAATAAAGTGAGGCTTTAGAGTTTATTTGTGCTACTATACTTCTTACAGTGCCACTACAGTGTCACCGGAGGTCAAGCAGGTATAGAAGGTGATTAATAAAAAAGACACCAGTAAAAAATAAATAAATCCTAAAGTACAACTAACAGGACAGACAGAGAGAAAAACCTGTCTGAATATCAGCATTTAGTTGAATCTGCCTACAAGCTGCACCTTAGCCAAAAAATATTCACAGGCATCATTCATTCTCATTGAGTGTGGCAGCCAGATGCAGTAGCGGTCATGATGGTCATTGAGCTTGGCAAATTATTGCATTTCTAAAACAAAAACTAAAATAAAACCAGTGCTGTGAACTGAAATCCATGGCTTTCCATCAAACTACCTCACCTTTGTTTTGTGGGTTTTTTCCCCCTCAGCTGTCTATAGACAAGTGTAAAACAAAATGACTTGAACCTGAGTTTGGGGTCACAGAGCCTGTAGAGGTATTCTGGAGATCTTCTCATTTACCACGACAGTGTAGCTACACATTTTTCTGCAGTACAGCTACACAAGCCTAAGGCAAGGAGGTGTAGACACAAGTTTCCTTGACAGGGTCAATTTTGTCAGATACTGCTATCAAAACAAACTTTATCAGCATTTATTAAACTCTGCAACTGGAGTTGCCACATCCTTCTGCGACATGCAGTTTACTGATGGAGGTTTTACCATTAAATGTGGTGTCTGTGCACTCAGAATCCTCAGAATCAGTGTTTGATCCATCTGCACTTTGCCAAAAAAAATACAGTTCTACAATTCTACATGATACACATAAATTCCATGGAATAAATATGGATCTTCTGATCATAATATAGAGTCATAGAATTGTTGAGGTTAGAAAAAGCCCCTAAGATCATCAAGTCCAACCATGAACCCAACACCACCATGGCAAATAAACCATGTCCCCAGGTGGCATGTACATACATTTGTTTAACTCCTCCAGGGATGGTGACTCCACTACCTCTCTAGGGCAGTCTGCTCTAATGCCTGACCACTCTTCCTGTAAGGAAATTTTTCCTAGTATCTAATCTAAATCTCTCCTGGCACAATCTAAGAATGTTTTCTCTTATTCTATCACTGGATACCAGACAGAAGAGACCACCTCCAGGTAGTTGTAGAGACCAAAGAGTTCTCCCCTCAGCCTCCTCTTCTCCATACTGAACAACTGTGGATCCCTCAGTTGTTCCTCACAAGTCCTATTCTCTGGAATGTCAGTGAAATTATTTGCCTAGTTTAACTTGCATGGTACTCATATTTGGGAAGGTCATCTACTGAATAGCTTAAAAACTCCAAAGGTATCACATTAAAATCCATGACAGTTTAGAAAAACATTTTTATGTTGTCTGGACAGTTGCTCATGAGAACATAACAATTCCTTTCTTAAACTATCTGTCCAGAGAGGCTGTGGAGTCTCCTTCTCTGGAGATTTTCAAGAGCCATCTGGATACATTCCTGTGTGACCTGCCCTAGATGATCCTGTTTTGACAATGAGGTTGGACTCAATGATCTCCAGAGGTCCTTTGTAACCCCAGCATTATACAATTCTATGATAATTAATGTTTAGACCTATTTTCAGCTGGCACTTATTTATTCAGCTTTACTTTATTTTTACTCAAAAACACAAGAAGAAACTGAAGGTTGCATGATCAGCAAGAAAAAAAAATATAGTAGAAATTATTCTACTACAATAGAAGAGATCAAATTATTTGTGCTGCTGTTTATAACTGCAAGTTAACAAAACTGTGTGCTTTTTTCTTAACTATAAGTTATAGAATCGTGGAATCATAGAATCAATAAGGTTGGAAAAGACCTAAAAGATCAAGTCCAACCTGTCACCCAGGACATCATGACTACTAAACCATGGCACCAAGAGCCACGTCCAATCCCCTCTTGAACACCTCCAGGGATGGTGACTCCACCACCTCCCTGTCAGCCCATTCCAATGACTAACAACTCTCTCTGTGAAGAACTTCCTCCTCACCTCAAGCCTAAACTTCCCCTGGCTCATCTTGAGACTGTGTCTGCTTATTTACTACAATATCCCCCAAGATGGGTTTTCCTAACACATTTCCTATTCCTACACCTGTGTATTCTCAGGAAAGAGATTACAGAAATATTTCACAGTCAAAGAAAATGTATCACCTGTTTAGTAACAAAGGTTTATTTCCTTCAGGTTTTGAGGTACAGAACTCTAACCATAAATTAAAAGAATAAGCATGCTTCTCACCTATTGCTTAAAAGATAGGTATTGTTATATGTACTCTGAAGAGCAGACTCAGACTGGAATACAGTCCAGGCTACCAGGTTCACCACCCTGCTGGAGCGGGTCCAAAGGAGGGGCACAGAGATGGTCAGAGGACTGAAGCACCTCTCCTATGGGGACAGGCTGAGAAAGTCAGGGCTGTTCAGCCTGGAGAAGAGAAGGCTCCAGGAAGACTCTAGAGCATCCTTTCAGTACCTGAAGGGGACTGCACGAGAGCTGGGGACAATGGCTTGCTGTAATATGATGAGGGGCAATGGCTTTCAGCTGGAAGAGGGGAGACTTAGACTGGAGATTAGGAAGAAATTCTTTAGAGTAAAGGTGATGAGACACTGGAACAGGTTGCCCAGGGAAGTTGTGGATGCCCACTCCCTAGAGGTGTTCAACACCAGGTTGAATGAGGCCTTGAGCAAACTTGCCTAGTGGAAGGTGTCCTTGTGGGAGTGTTGGAAAGGGAGTAGCCTCCTCTGGACCTGCTCCAGCAGTATCATGTCCTTCTTGTACTGCGAGCCCCAGAACTGGATGCAGTACAGCAGATGGGGTCTCATGGGAGTAGAATTGACAGGTAGAATCACCTCCCTCATCCTGCTGGTCACACTTCTTTTGATGCAGCCCAGGACACGGTTGCCTCCTGGGCTGCGAGCAGCCATTGGAGGCTCATGTTGAGCTTTTCATCAACTGACACCCACAAGTCCTTCTCCTTGAGACTTCTCTCAGTCCACTCCTTGTACAGCCTGTATGTATGCAAGTTTGTTTCTCATAGTAATTAATTGTTATAATATTCTGTTATCTGGCAAGCCAAAATGATGATAATCAATGAATGACCTTTTGCAAGTAGGCAGCATGAAAATAAAACCTACACCACAGTGTCCTGGGTCCTTTCCGAAATTACTAAATTGCAAACAAATTTTATGGTAAAATCTTAACCCTAAACCTAACCTATCTGAAACTTCCATCCTTAACATTCTTCTGCCCCCATCAAAGAATCTAATTCTTTGTAACAGGGTAATTATGCTTAAGAAACTTCCTGGGAAACTATAAATTGGTGCTTCTTGATTTTATTTCTGCAGACAAATTATAAACAAGAGGACAAAACGTGGATGTCAAGGCACAAAGGCCGAACTCCGTGAAAAGAAGGAATTTTAAATAGCAAGCAGCTCATTAATGGGCAGAGCATCCTCAGCTTTGCATGTCTGTAAACCACTGAGAGCTGCATAAAGCTTCGTTTCTTACCCCCTGCTGTGCCTCTTTTGCCATGTTGCACTAAGATGCAGATCCAGCAGCTCAGAGATTGTCCTGTGGAGGACAAACAATGCTTCATTTACTCCCTGTGGCATGACCAGAGTTCTTCTGCCAACTTTCCTTTCTTCCTTTCTCCCTTTCTCCATAAACAGTATCTGCATATCTCAAACCTAACACACAACATAAAAACAGATGCCAGCAACTTTCAACATCCAAAATTTTCTTCTTTTTTTCCCATATGCAAAGGCAGGATGTAAGGAAAAAGAGACAAGAGAGATGGGGCTTTTCAATTTTTAAGCAGCCTGTTAAGGATGTCAGTGACACTACTAGGCAGCAAGATAAAGTTGCAAAGAAGTAAAAAAAAAAAGACAAAATAGGCATACTGCTGAAAAATAAACATAAAAATGGAGTAGAGGAATCACAGAATCATTAAATGGTAGGAGTTGGGAGGAACCTCTGGAGATTGTCAAGTCCAACCCCACTGCCAAAGCAGGATCACCTAAGTCAGGCCACACAGGAATAAGCCCAGGTGGGTTTTGAAAGCTTCCAGAGAATGAGACCTCTCTGGGCAGCCTGCTCTAGTGCTTTGTCACCCTCACAATAAAGAAGATTTTTCTCATCTTGAGGTGGAACTTTCTGTGTTCTAGTTTGTGTCTGTTGCACTTCATCCTATCACAGAGCACCACTGAAAAAAGGCTGTCTGCTTCTTCTTGACACCCACCCTTCAGGTATTTATAAGCATTCTTTACAGTGAGGGTGGTGAGACTGTAGCAAGTTGCCTAGGAAGGCTGTTGATGTCCCCTTCCTCGAGGTGTTCAAGGCCTTAAGCAATCTGATTTAGTGGAAGGTGTCTCTGCCCATATTGGGGGTGGCTGGAACTAGATGATCTTGAAGGTCCCTTCCAGCCTAAACCCTTCTATAATTAATAAGATTTCCTCTCAGTCTTCTCTTTTCTTGACGAAACAGCCTCAGGTCTCTAGGTTGTCCCTTCTGAGATGCTCCAGTTCCTTAATCATCCTTGTTGATTATGGGGGTGGGAGGGGGGAAGGGGGTGGTGGTGTATGGGAAAAAAAAAAGCAAAATCAAAAAGCACACACTGGAATCTCTTAGTGCAGATGTTGTCCCTTCACCTTTTCCCTACCTTGTCATTTGTAGCTCCCCACCTACAGATCAAGTCCTCTCTCAAGGCAGTAATAAATTCAGATGTGCAACCATCTGCCTAGCAGATGGGGCAGCTGCTGAGCATCGTCAATCACCAGCTTCCACTTGTGCTTGTCATCGTCAGGAGTTTAATAGACTCCAGGGCAAGGGGGTAAGACATGTACACAGCAGGAGCAACGGCATGTTGTGCCATCTTTATTCACCCAGGGTCTCCAGGGAGAAAGGGGATGGTGGCAAAAGAAGGGAGCAAAGGAAAGAGGAAGTTTTTAAATCTCACATATCATTCCGTAGCAGAATAAGTGTTACCTCAACTTGCTAACAGATGTTAGCTCTCCTGTGCAGCACAGCCCTTCCATCGGAGGGACATACCCTTGTGCTCTGAACTCAAACAACACTACTCCCAGACTGTTAACACCTGCACATTGGAGTCAACACCTTTTTCTGTCATTTTAGATTGTTAGATTTTTGTTGCTTGGGATATCGGTTTTTTCCCTTATTGTGTTTTTCATTTGCTTGTTTTTTTTTTCTTTCTCCAAATGAAACCAGGAATGAATTCCTGAAAACCTATTCTCATTTTTGCTTTGTTCATGAATATAGAATCATAGAATTGTTAGGGTTGGAAGGGACCACAAGGATCATCTAGTTCCAACCCCTCTGCCATGGGCAGGGACACCTCACACTAGAGCAGGTTGCTCAGAGCCACATCCAGCCTGGCCTTAAAAAACTCCAGGGATGAGGCTTCTATCACCTCCCTGGGCAACCTGTTCCAGTGTCTCACCACCCTCATGGTGAAGAACTTCTTCCTAGCAACCAATCTGAATCTACCCATTCATATTTTCTTTCCATTCCCCCTAGTCCTATCACTACCTCACACCCTAAAAAGTCCCTTCCCAGCTTTCTTGTAGGCCCCTTTCAGATACCAGAAGGCCACAATGAGGTCTCCTCAGAGCCTTCTCTTTTCCAGACCGAACAGCCTCAACTCTCTCAGTCTGTCCTCATAGGAGAGGAGCTTCAACCCTCTGATCATCTTCATGGCCCTTCTCTGTACACGATCCAGCGCATCCTTCCTGTAATAGGGTCTCCAGAACTGGACACAGTACTCCAGGTCCAGTCATGACACTGAGTTTATCTTAGTCTAATATAATATTTAACATTTATCTACCTGAACTTATCAGCTGACAGCTTTTTCTGTTGTTTTAGTTTGATAGATTTTCTATTTTGCTTTTTCCTTCTTCAAACACAAAAAAGAAAAAGAAATTAAAGTTGTCAGGATGATATCAAAGGACTTCCCCAATCAAAATGACTCTATTAAAATTGGGTGAAAAACCCCCCACATGCTTGCAAAGGGCAGCAGTAGAAATTACATCAGTTTGTGATAAACATGCCAGAAGAGCCACATCTACCCACAGTGCAGGGTCTGGAGAACAGCTCTGGTGAGGAGAATGAATGGACTTTCTACTGTAAGTGAGGGTTTCTGGCACTTATCCTCTAGAGCAAACAAAATGTTAAATATCAAGTGATAGCAGGTCTTGTGAGGAGCAGCTGAGGGAACTGGGGTTGTTCAGCCTGAAGAAAAGGAGGCTGAGGGGAGACCTAGCTCTCTATAACTCCCTGAAAGGAGGTTGGAACCAGGTGTAGGTTGGTCTCTTCTCCCAAGAAACAAGTGACAGGATGAGAGGAAGGAGCCTCAACTTGGCCCAGGAGAGGTTTAGGTGGGATCTTGCTTGAAAGGTTTCTGAAGTAACAGGCTTCCCAGGGATGTGGTTGAGTCCCCATCCCTGGAGGTGTTCCAAAGAAGCAGGGATGTGGTATCGAGAGACATGGTTTAGCACCACACTTGATACAGTTAAATGATAACCATTCTATGATTCTAAGCATATTTTCTTTTTCTTTGGAAGTGAATTCCAATATTCATTTCCTTTCCAACCCAGGTAACTAAACTTCAAGAAGAGTTTCATTTTTCCCTCTGTCGGTTTGCACTTCCATTACATATTTGATGTGACTCTCAATAAAAAGTCAACACTTACAGTAAAGAATCCCCACAGAAATCTAGGAAACTTCATAGCCTGTGCAGTGCTTCTCACTGAGGTGTCAAAGAAAAAGCTGCTTGTGACTTACTGTCCCCAAAGGACACTGCCAGAGGATGTGAACTCTTTTATTTCACATTCTTCATAACTAGACGAGGTGGCTTTCCATCTTAGGTTAATTTTTTTTCTCTGTACATTTAACTGATTGATTATAGAGAGAACTTTTCATTTTGAAAGACACTGAAATAAACACAGAAAATACACCCAAAGCAGAAGTCCTAACTATGAAGTGGCTTCTTCTTGATGCTTGTAGGGGATTTTCCTGCTACAAAAAAAATATTGAAAGCAGTTTCAGCTTCTGGGGTTTGGCAGGATTTTGGTTTTACTTTTATTAGCATAACTTTCAAATGTTGTTTTGTGGTGTTTTGTTTTGTATTTGTTTGTTTGTTTACTAGTATAATTTTCATAGCATTGTTTTAATTGGCAAAGATCTTTAAGGTCATCAAGTCCAGCCATTCCCTAACCCTAGTGAGGCTGTCTCTCAGCACCACATCTCTACATCTTTTAATCACCAGGTACCAGTTCCATATTTTGATTTCTTTTTCCCTATTTAACAATCATCTGCTTTACAGAAAACAGCTCCTCCAACAGAGATAGGGTATTATCTGCTTGGATACAGGCTGCATACTGTCCCCTTAAAGACAAAGACTATAAATCTAGATTTTTCACCACAGTAAATCTAGATTTTTCACCACAGTCACATTACTAGGGTGAATTCTGCTCCAGAGCACATCTTACCTGAATAGTCTGTGAGACATCAATCCCTTGATGTCTCACAAAAAGTCAGTAGGAGCTTGGATAAATACAAAAATGCAGATGAGAAAAGCAGAAGAGAATACAACCATTTAGGATTGAAACACAAGATATTTGATAACGATAAAAACACTAATTCATTTGACCTGGGGAGGAATCACCTCCTGCACCAGTATAGGTGAGGGAGCGACCTGCTGGAAAGTAGCTCTGCACAGAAGGACCTGGGAGTGCCTGTGGACAAGGTCACCATAAGCCAATAATGTGCCTTTATGGCCAAGAAGACCAATGGACTCCTGAGGTGCATTAAGAAGAGTGTGGCCAGGAGGTGAAGAGAGGTTTTCTTTCCTCTCTACTCTGCCATAGTAAGACTTCACCTTAAAAATTGTGTTCAGGTCTGAGCTCTCCAGTTCAGGAAGCACAGGGATCTACTAGAAGGACTCCAGTGAAGGCTACCAAGATGCTCAGGGGCCTGGAGCATATCTGTGAGGGGGGAAAGGCTGACAGACCTGCAGCTATTTAGTCTGGAGAACAGAAGTCTGAGGGAGAGTCTTATCAATATATGTAAATATCTAAAGGGTAGAGGTCGAGGGGTTCGGGCTGGGTTCTTTTAAGTGGTGGCCAGTGATAGGACAAAGGGCAATGGGCACAAAGTAGAACACAGACAGCTCCACCTCAACATGAGGAAAATCTTTGCTGTGAGGGTGCTGGAGCCCTGGTCCAGGCTGCCCAGAGGTCTCCTTCCCTAGAGGCTTTCAAAATGTGCTTAGACACATTCCTGGGCAACTTGCTCTGGATGAACCTTCTCTAGCAGGACTCAGTGATCTCCACAAGTCCTTTCCAACCCCCACCATTCTGATACTCTGATTTCAAGCCTTCCTTACATCCTGAATGTACCGTAGGGAGCTCCATTCTATGGATTCCATTTGTGAGCAGCTTTTGTTGTTGTTTCACTGCCAAATCTATTCATAGATATACAATCTTTATGTATAAATATAAACAGACAGACATCTTGTCCCCTCAAAATATTTTGCTGCTAATTTTTCTATTAAATAAATTGACTTGAAAAAGCCTACACACCCCAAGGAAAAAATCTACAACTGCCAATGGGTGTTTGATGCAAAGGGGGAAGCAGTCAGAAAAAAAAATAATTTAAAATATTATAGATAAGGCATCCAGAAGTTTATTATGAATAACAAATAGAGAAATGTTTGAAACCATGCAAAAAAAACCTTAATAGGATTTTAGGAATTTTCCTATAAGCAAGTCTTGTCAACACATTTTCAAGCTTTTCCTGTTCAGTTGGCTCATAAACATCTGCAGCTAATGCAGATTCTTGTGTCTATTTGTCATAATAGCACATTTATCTCCCTTCAGAGTCACACATATGTGCTCTCTAAGCATCATAAGTATGCAGGCCCTGACTTAACCTCATTTGGTTGACTCCTGTGACCCAGAGCTCAAAAGCTTGAAATCTATACTGAAAAAGATGAGCACCAGCTGTTGACATTCTGAAACTCTCAGCCCATGAAGGAAGATATATTTCTTTTCTTTATGCTGCAGACTAAAGTGACAGGAAGGCATTTAAAATTAAAAAACAGAAACTGAGTGCCAGGAATTCAAGCAGAGGGGGGAAAAAAACCCAACAAAAAAAAACAAAAAAGAAAAAGAAATTACACAACCCCATGCAACGTTAGAGGCTTGAGGCAGAGTGGCTGGAAAGTCGCTTGGCAAAAAAGGGCATCAGGGTGTTGGCTGATGAGACAGCAGTTTGCTCCAGTGGTCAAGAAGGCCAACAGCATCCTGGCCTGGATCAGGAAGAGTGTGGCCAGCAGGACTCAGTATTGATGAAGCCACACCTTGAATACTGGGATCAGTTTGGGGACTCTCATTTCAAGAAGCACATTGGGATGCTGGAGTGTGTCCAGAGGAGGCAACAAAGATGGTGAAGGGTCTGGAGAACAGGTCTGGTGAGGAGCAGCTGAGGGACCGGCAGTTGTTTAGGCTGGAGAATAGGAGGCTATGGGGAGACCTTATGGATCTCTACAAGTGTCTGAAAGGAGGTAGGTGCAAGGTGCGGAATGGTGTCTTCTCCCCAGTATGAGGTGATAGAAGAAGAGGAAATGGCATCAAGATGAACCAGGGAAGTTTAGATTGATCATTAGAAAAAGTTTCTGGGGATTTGGTGGAGTCATCACGCTGGAAGTGTTCAAGTGAACATGGTACTTGAGACATGGTTAAATGGCCATGGGGATCTTAGGATGACTGTCGGATTCAGTGATCTTGGAGGTCTATTCCAACCAAGAAAAAATCTAAAATTCAATTATTTTTATGAAAGAAATCCAGAAAAAGAGGATAAACTAGTGAAGGGTGGATTGTGCCTGCATATGGAAGTACTTCTCCTTATTTTTCCTGGCAATGGAACACATAACACAAGGCTTATTCACAGACAGCAGATCCTGATTCATCAAGTAGCTCTACCTATAGTTCAACATTTCTAATCATAGAATCAATAAGGTTGGAAAAGACTTCAAAGATCATCAAGTCCAACCTGTCATCACAGACCTCATGACTACTGGACCATGGCACCAAGTGCCACATCCAATTCCCTCTTGAGCTCATCCAGGGATGGTGATTCCACCACCTCCCTGGGCAGCACATTCCAATGGTTAACAACTCTCTCTGGGAAGAATATTCTCTCACCTTGAGCCTAAACTTTGCCTGGTGCAGCTTGAGACTGTGTCCTCTTGTTCTGGTGCTGGTTGCCTGAGAGAAGAGACCAACCCCCTCCTGGCTACAACCTCCCTTCAGGTAGTTGTAGACAGCAATAAGGTCTCCCCTGAGCCTCCTTTTCTCCAGGCTAAACAACCCCAGTTCCTTCAGCCTCCCCTCATGCGGCTTGTGCTTGAGGCCTCTCCCCAGCCTCATTGCCCTTCTCTGGACATGTTCAAGAGTCTCAATTTCCTTCTTAAATTGAGGGGCCCAGAACTGGACACAGTACTCAAGGTGTGGCCTAACCAGTGCTGAGTACAGGGGCACAATGACTTCCCTGCTCCTGCTGGCCACACTATTCCTGATGCAGGCTAGGATGCTGTTGGCCTTCTTGGCCTCCTGGGGCTGGAGGTGTTCAAGTCCAGGATGGATAAGGCCTTCAGTAACCTGGTCTAATGGAAGATGTTCTTGCTCATGCAGGGTTTTGGAACTAGATGATCTAGAAGACCCTTTCCAACCCAAACAATTCTCTGGATCTCTGAATCTTTCAATTGCTAACATTTTCCTGGCATTGCTCCTTATAGGAAACGAAAATACCACTAAATATATAAGTAATGTGTGTTTGATGAGATTTTACTGGAAATAGGCGGAAAATTAGGGCTATAAGATCACATCTAGTGCTAATAGTACACAGAACCTGTGTTATCCCTGTATAACACACAGCACTAATAGTGGTGTATTATTCTTGCTTGCAGGTAGAATTAGAATCCCACTGCGTTAAGTGGTGCACAAAATACAGAGTTAAAAAGCCTTCATGTGAAGTCTTTTTTTCTTGAGCAGGTAAACTATGTTACATTTCTCCTTCTAACCATTGCTTTGTTCATATAAGCCTTCCCAGGACAGGCCAGTAGACTCTTTCACTGCTTAGTTTATGTAACAGTCTTATTCTCTAACATTTTCTCCCTCAGTTTGAACTGGGATCATGCTGATAGATTGCAGCAACTGCTGTGCCTTCAGGTTTATCAGAGTACAGTGCAATGACTGCTTGATCTGTTCCTATTTAAACCTGAGACACTACCCAACTGCAGCCACAAGAGATAATTACCATTCTCTTTGCATTCTGGAATTTGCAGATAGCTTCACTCTGCAAGACCAAGACTCAGTCAACAAAGCTTGATTGCATCCTTGCTTACATTTATGTACATTGAGAATAATTCCACAAAATCCAGTGGAAACCTGCAGAGGTAAAATGGGTGTGAAATGGCTTCTGGAGGGAAACATTAATTCATGCTTTTTGGGTAATGAATTGCCTCATCCACAAGCAGGTGTGCAGAATTGGAGCAATTCATAATGCACTATAATAATGCACCATGGGGAATTTTTTTTTTAATTATTATTTTAATTTTCTTTTTATTATTCTTTTTCTTCCCCCCCCCCCCCCCCCCCCCCCCCAGGGCTGTTCCTTGTCTCCTGAATCCACTATTTTTCTATTTCTCCTGTCATAGAATCAAAGAATGATAGGAGTTGAAAAGGATCTCTCAATAAGTCCAACCCCTCTGCCAAAACAGGATCACCTGTGGCAGGTCACCCAGGAATGCATCCAGACCGGGCTTGAAAGTTTCCAGAGAATGAGACTCCACAACCTCTCTGGACAGCCTGGTCCAGGGCTCCACCACCCTCACACCTAAGAGGTGGAACTTCCAGGATTCCAGTTTGTATCCATTGGCCCTAATCCTATCACAGGACACCACTGAAAAGAGTTTGGTCCCTTCCTCTTGACACCCATCCTTCAGATATATATAAACTTGAATAACATCCCCTCCCAGTCTTCTCCAGGCTAAACAACTGCAGGTCTCTCAGCCTTTCCTCATCAGACAGATGTTCCAGTCCTTCATCATCCTCATAGTCTCATTTGGACTCTCTCCAGTAGTTTTGTCTCCCTCCTGAACAGGCAAGCCCAGAACTGGACACAGGACTCCAGGTCTGTCTCACCAGGGATGAGTAGAGGGGGAGGTGAACCTCCCTTGACCTGCTGGCCACACTCTTCTTAAGGCACCTCAGGATGTCATTGACCTTCTTTGCCACAAGAATCCTGACTCCATTATTTTTCTATTTCTATTTTCTTTCTGCTTTATTATTAACTGGTTGAAATTTTACTGCAGCCATTGAAATAGAATTATAAAGACTTGGGGCAAAAAAAAAAACCATAATATTATCTGGTTTTGTCCACAGCTTATATTTCAGTTTTAAACATAAGAGAGTTTAGATATCAATTTAATACAGAATCATGGAACTCTTTTGATTGGAAGAAACCTCTAAGATTGAGTCCAACCTCATTTAGAAAGGGTACACTAGCTTCAAAACTTGAGGACCTTATCCTCAAGAAGAGAGCTGTGTGTTTTCTAACCAGAAACATGATTTTGTTGGAACTGACCTCTAAGATAACTGAGTCCAGCCATTATCTAACTCTAGTAAGTCTGATGCTCAACAAACATATAATGATAGAATTATTTTGATTAGAAAAGACCTTTAAGATTATTGAGGCCAATCATTCTCAGGTTTGACCAAGGCTAGAGCTAAACCATGTCCCCCAACACCACATCTCTGCCTCTTTGAAACACCTCCAGAGATGGGGATTCAACCACCTCCCTAGGCAGCCTGTTCAAGTCTTCAAGCACCCCTTCAGTCAACAAGTTTCCTCTAAGTTCCAGCATAAACTTCATCTGCTGAAAATGGAAGCCATTTCCTTTCATCCTATCAATTGTTCCTAGGGAGAAGAGACCAACACTCTCCTTGCTCCAGCCTCCTTTCAGAGAGTTGTAGAGATCAAGGCTCCCCACAAGACCCGTGGATCTTTTTCCATATGTGTGCCATGAACTTAGGTCATTCCTACAGCTTCCTTTTGCCATCAGGTTAGCTTTTTCTCCCAATTGTCATGGAATCATTATGGTTGGACAAGTCCTTTAGGGTCATCTTGACAACCATTTCCTTGTTGCATTTGGAGAAAACCAAACAAAACAAAAACAAACCAAAGAGAAATAAACCAGAAAAAGGTGCTGGGACACGAGTTCAGGTAAATGAATGTTAAATACTAAACTATACTGAAGTACATTCAATGTGATGCCATTACTTTCATGCAGTAGTAGAGTATTCTTTCCTGGCTCCTAAGATCAAAGCAAAACTGAAAGTGAGTTCCCAGGAATTCTTTAAATTCACAGAATCACCAAGGTTGGAAGAGTCCTCAAAGATCATCAAGTCCAACCTGTCACCACAGACCTCATGACTAAACCATGGCACCAAGTGCCACGTCCAATCCCCTCTTGAACACCTCCAGGGATGGTGACTCCACCACACAAAAATAAGTTTGAAATCTTTATAAATAATAAATCATTATATGAAAACAAAGATAGATGTACCCACCAAAAGATTGATATCAACAGGCAGTGAAGGTAAGATATCAGCTAGTGATTTGTAACTACATTTCTAGATGCTTTCTTATGATATGAAAACTCATCTATTGAAAAGAACAAATCATCCACCTCCTGCTGAGGCTTTTTTACTTCAGCCCTTTCCACTGATCTTCATAATTTGCCTGTGCTGACACTGCTTACAGCACAGCCAGCATCCACACAATCACGGTGTTACAATATCCCTATTCAGGCCACTTTGGGATTATTAAAACTATAATTTTATCACTAGTCTATCAATTGCTAAAAATATGCTTTTATTATAGAGGTTGTGGGTTTTTTTTTTCAGGATGATAGTGGAGCAGTGATAAAGGCACCACTGCTGATAATGTTAGTATTAACACACCCCCATCAAAAAGGAAAAACACTAGACCATGATTCATATTTTATGTAACATGTTTATAAAGCACTGTCTTAATTTCAATTAATTTGTAGTATGTCTGCTATTATACTACCACCTAATGGTAAAAGATAATTAATATAGCATTTAACTTCATAAAGATGCCTGACAATCACGGAACTGTTAAGGCTGGAAAATACATCTAAGATCAAGTCCAACCATCAACCCAAGACCACTATGGCCATTAAACCAAGTCCCTATATGCCATGGCTACACATTATATCAACACCTCCAGGGACGATGCCTCCATCCCCTCCCTGGGCAGCCTGTTCCAATGCTTGAACACTCTTTCAGGAAAGAAATCTTTCCCAAAATCCAACTTAAACCTCCCCTGGTGCAACTTGAGGGCATCTCCTCTCATTATACTGTGTTACTTAAGAGAAAAGACCAACCCTCAGCTGCCTCCAACCTCCTTTCAAGGAGTTGTAGAGAGCCATGAGGCCTACCCTCAGCCTTCTTTTCTCTAGACTAAAGAACTCCAGTTCCCTCAGCTGCTCCTCACAAGATCTGTTCCCTAAATCCCTTTGAATCTCATCAATTTACACACGCACAACCAGCAACATCTTTTTCTCTGTCTTTTCCAGGTGCCGTATTTCTCCTGCTGGAAGACATTCTTTGTACTGCATTCACACTTCTATCTTTCCCTGCAGTTTTTACTACTCCAATTACATTTCCCAGTCACGGATGATTAGACAAGCATACATCATGACAAATAGGGTTGTGTTAATCCTATGTTCAAGAGGAGAGGAATTTCCTGTCCACATGCAGCTATGTTTGCAGTTTCTTTGAGCTATATAATTCTCTTTCTACTTAAAATGGATTTTTTTTTAAAGGCATATTCATGAAATCATAGAGTGGTTCAGTTTGGAAGAAACCATAGAATCATTAGGGTTGGAAGGGACCTCAAGGATCATCTAATTCCAACCCCCCTGCCATGGGCAGGCATCAGACCCTTAATGGGACGGTCATGAGTTCAAGCCTGCAGTGGGCAGTAGTGTTCTCCCTACTCTAGTCATGAGGTCTGTGGTGACAGGTTGGACTTGATGATTTTTGAGGTTTCTTCCAACCTTAGGAATACTGAATCACTTAGATCTGGATACTTCACACTAGATCAGGTTGCTCAGAGCCACAACCAATCTGGCCTTAAAAACCTCCAGGCATGAGGCTTCTACCACCTCTCCAGGCAACCTGTTCCAGTGTCTCACCACCTGCATGGAGAAGAACTTCTTCCTAGCATCCAATCAGAATCTACCCATTTCTAGTTTTGTTCCATTCCCCCTTGTCCTATCATTACCTGACACCCTGAAAAGTCCCTCACCAACTAATCCCCCTGCCATAGGCAGGGACAACTCCCACATCACCAAATTGCTCCAAGTCTGATTCATTCTGGTTTTAAACACTTCCAGGAATGAAGTGCTCACAACTTCTCTGGGCAATCCATTCCAGTGTCTCACCAGCTTCACAGTAAAGAACGTTTTTTCCTAATGTCTAATCTAAATCTATCCTGCTTTACTTGTCTGTTGACAATGCACTTGGTTGTCCTTCCCATGTACCAACACCTTCCCAACTCTAAAGGAGAATTCTTATCCTATCACGTTGATGTCTGCAGAAGATGCTGTAAGACAGCCTTCTGATTTAATGCTTCTGCTGCCTCTCTTGGCTGAAAAACTGTGTGCACTTGACTAGGAGCATTTCCCTTGCTGCAGTACAAGAATGCCCTTGTTTGATGGATTAAGCATCCTGACGTTTTTAAAGCAGAGTTGTGATGTTTTATCCTCCGAGTAAAGTACGTAGGACCAACATCAACTGTTACTAGTAAAAGCTTGAGGCTTATGGCCACTTTTGTTGGATTTACCTTTCACTACACATAAAGTAAATGAGTTGGAATTTACAGGTCTGTCCTTGCAAAAGTGAACAGGAAGTCTGACAAAGTAATTCTCTGATAATCACAGCAAATTAATCTTGAAGTCCACTGACATGGAACAATTCTTCCTGGCATCAAGCCTGAGGAGCAGGCATAAATCCCTTATTGTAAAGTAGAAGTACTAATTGGAAATCTTAACTAAGGAAAAAAATTCACTTTCCCCCCCTTCTTTTTATTTTTTATCTTGCCTTAGGAAAAAAATCATCAAAAATGGAAACCTCAGCTGGAAAGTGGTCGACCCCTACCACAACTACACAACTGGAAAGAGGTCAAAACCTCCACATCCTCAACTGGAGAGAGGTAAGAGGTTGATACCTCCACATTCACAACTGGAAAGAGGTCAGACTCCTCCACTCCCCAGTCCACACAAGTAGAAAGAGGTCAACCCCTGACACATCCACAAAAGGAAAGAGGTTGACCCCCATTTTGTCACAGCTGGAAACAGGTCAACCCCACCTCCCCAACTGGACAGAAGTCAACCCAGTGTCCTCCTGTGTTTGAGCTCTGTGTAGGAAAAAATTATTTCCACCTACTAGTTGTAAATTTGGAAATCTTTTCCAAAATAGTTCTTTGCAAGACATTTGCTCAAAGAGAAAAATTCTCCCAGTCACATGCAACCCAAGATGTTGCTTTCCAGCCATGATAATTTACTCTGTGAAAAGCTTAAAAACTTGATTTGGGGAGGAAAAAAAAGAAAGAAAAAGAATCAAGCCCCAAACACTAATAGGAAAACCAAATATTCAAAGAGCTTTTGCAAATGGATCATGGATCTGCAAATCTCACACCAAGGACTAAAGGTGATGAATTAAGTGCTGAAAAAGCAACAATTAAACAATGAGACAGGCACATGAAGTTACTCCTGTAACTGTGCACAAGTTCCAGCATGCTTTGTCATTGTGCTGGTGTTTCTGGTTTGAGCCTCTATTCGCCTGCATATCTGCAAGATCTTTGACATAGTAGAGCTATGCTAAAAACCACCATGGTGAGCAGAGAAGCACAACTTTCACACAGAATCACAGAATGGTAACGGTTGGAATGGACCCCTGGAGATAGAGCCCAACCCTCCTCACAAGGCAGGCTCACCTAAAGAACATCCCACAGGAACATGTCCAGGAGGGTTTCGAACATCTCCAGAGATGGTGACTCTGCTGCCTCTCTGGGCAGTCCTGTAGGTTTTGATACTCAGTATTGATACTGGAATGAAACAAATTGGTTGTCACATTTTTTGTGGTTGGTTGGGTTGATTTTTTATTTGTTTTCCTAATGAGCTCAACTGATACAGAATCATAGAAACTCCTGGTTGGAAAAGACCTTTAAGATCATCAAATCCAACTACAACCTAACATCTCATGTCTTGAGATATCAAAAATTTTCAATGTTATCTGTGATGGTGATAAACATTGATGATGTTGTCACACTGACTTGAGACTTTTATTACTCTGTCCATACATTGTAAAAATGAGTGAAAGCACCTCTGAATTAAATATTTTCTGTTCATATGGAATCATAGAACCATGTTCCATATAGAATTATGGAATCATAGAATCACGTACCCTTGGCTGTTCTACACCAGACCTGCTCTCCAGACCCTTCACCAGCTTTGTTGACCTTCTCTGGACTCACTCCAGCATCTGAATGTCCTTGGAGTGAAGGACCCAAAACTGAACCCAGCGTTTGAGGTATCTGCTCTGATTTCCAGAAGCAAACAATTTGTAGAAGAAATTACAGTTTTCTTGACCAAGATACATTCTGAAAAGCAAAACATCTCACTAAGCTGCCTAGACATGTTTGGCAAAACAATTTTAAAGTATCAATATCAGAAAAAAATGTTGAAAATCAGGAATTTCCAAAGCCAGCTGGGTAAGACATCCTGCCTCCCTTTATCTTGCAACTCCAAACTCTGGAAAGTACTTAATCACTTATCTATGTAGATAAGTGTTCCACATAGTTTTTGCAGTTGCTCAAGATCTGGTTCAGCTTGCTTAATCTATAATAATGTGATTTAAAGCAGTCACTAAAATTCTTATCTTCCATCTCCAAATATGCACTTCAGTCAACAACTTATCATATGGACAAGAAAGTTTGAGAGAGAGCAGAACCTGGAATGCCTCAAAAGGGATTCAAGTGCTCCATCAATCTGACTACTATGAAAAAAACTAAAAGAAAAACACATGCCTCAAGCACAAGGCCTATGAGGAGAGGCTGAGGGAGCTGGGGCTGTTTAGCCTGGAGAAGAGAAGGCTCAGGGGAGACCCTATTGCTCTCTACAACTACCTGAAGGGAGGTTGTAGCCAGGAGGGGGTTAGTCTCTTCTCCCAGGCAACCAGCACCAGAACAAGAGGATACAGCCTCAGGCTGCACCAGGGGAAGCTTAGGCTTGAGGTGAGGAGAGAGAGTTCTTCACAGAGAGAGTTGTTACCTATTGGAATGGGCTGCCCAAGGAGGTGGTGGAGTCACCATCCCTGGAGGTGTTCAAGAGGGGATTGGACGTGGCACTTGGTGCCATGGTTTATTAGTCATGAAGTCTTGGGTGACAGGTTGGACTTGATGATCTTTGAGATCTCTTCCAACCTTATTAGTTCTATGATTCTATGATCTTCTCTATCCACATATTGAAAGTTTGGGCTGAGGTGCTTAAGTTAAAGTGGTAAATCCCCCAGCAGGTGGACATCTCTGTGACTTCTGGCCATGGTGGTCTTAGATTGATGGTTGGACTCACTGATCTTAGAGATCTTTTCCAACTGAAACTGTTCTCTGAGTCTACAATGCTGTGATTTCCTAACTCAGGGCAGCTTTACTCAGAATGTTGTCTTCTGCAAGCCTCTCTGACTGCATGGAGAAAGGCATAAATTGCTCCAGAACATAGCCAAAGATCAGCTCCACAGACACCACGCTCTCAAACACTCTTTTGGGTTAGATGAAACAGTGTTTTGCAGACCTGCTCCCAGCTGCCCAATTATATTGACACCCAAAATATCTCTGAAAATTTTAGCTTGGTCCAGACAACTCAAGAGAGGGTGACCTGCAAGATGTCTTCAGAGCCAAACTGATAAGAAGAAAATATAAAAGCACTGAACACTCAGCATTTTTTGATCAGATGGATTTCACCACTGAAACTGCTTCAGCGGGAAACTAAAGGCCATCATGTCAATACAGTGTCAAAGACTTTGTGCAGAAATACAGGGAGAACAGCGGTGAAAGCAGTAAGAAGATAAAAGTCTGATCAAGAGGATGGGGAGACACATGAAATGCAGCAACTGTTAAATAGGGGGAAAATGGTAAAACACAGTTGGCTTTTTGCTTCATTAGTGACACAAGAAAGAAAAAACAGAGGACACTGTGAAAAAAAAAGAGAGAGAGAGATGAGTGAACAGTTTAAGAAACAGCAAGTGTGAGATTTGTCATTTTTTTTGTGAGTGGGAACATCTAATGCAACCTGTAGAACACCAAAAGATACTCTTATGGGTATTGGAATAGAATAGAATAGAATAGAATAGAATAGAATAGAATAGAATAGAATAGAATAGAATAGAATAGAATAGGCCAAGTTGGAAAAGACCTCAGAGATCATTGAGTCCAACCTATCATCCAACACGATCTAATCAACTAAACCATGGCACTAAGCACCCCATCAAGTCTCCTCCTAAAAGGCCAATCTCTCTTTCTGTGAAGAATTTACATCCAGACTAACATCCTAACTTCAGACCTGCAGCTCTTAACAGAAAACTTGTTTCATGCAGCTCAGGAATACAGGCTTCCAAAGGAGTCTAAGATTAAAGTCAAAGAATCATGGAACCACAGATTGTCCTGGGTTGGAAGGGTCCTTAAAGATCATCCACTTACAATGCCCCTACCATGGGCAAGGACACCTTCCACTAGAACAGGTTGCACAACCTGGTCTTGATCGTTTTCAGGGAGGGGGTGTCCACAGCCACTCCAGGCAACCTGTCTGATGAAGAATTTCTTCCTTATATCTAATATTTCATGAGGAAGAATTGCTTCCTCGTGTATCACCTCAATACAGCTTTTTCTGGTCTGAAGCCATCAGCCCTCATCTTATCACTCCATGACTTTGTCAAAAGTCTCTCTCCAGCTCTCCTTCTTCAAATACTGGAAGGCTGCTAGAAGGCCTTCTCTTCTCCAGGCTGAGCAACCTGAACTCTTTCAATCTGTCTCCATAGCAGGGGTGCTCCAGCCCTTTGATCAGATTTGTGCCTTCCTCTGGACCTGCTCTAACAATTTCATGTCCCTCTTTTGTCGGGGGGCTCCAGATCAGGACACAAGACTCTAGATTGGGTCTCAGCAGAGTGGAGCAGAGGGGAGAATCCCCTCTTCCACCTGCTCCCACGGTAGTGGGAATCAGCCCAGCACAGATTTGGCTTCTGAGCTGTGAGTGCACATTGCTGGCTCATGTTGAGCTTCTCATCAATCAACATTTCTAAGCCTCCCTCTTCAAAACTGTAAAAATAGCTTCAAGTTGCACCAGGAGAGGTTTAGGCTGGATATTAGCAGAAAATTCTTGACTGAGAAAACAAACAAACAAAAAAAACCCAAACCCAAAACAACCCAACAACTACTTAACCATAAGGAAAAAGGATATTTTATCTTTTCAGGCAATACTTCATTAAGAATTTGAATGGGTCTGTTTGCTATCTTCTGCTACACAGAGGAAAAGAGAAAAAAAGAAAAAGGATGTACCCTAGGCTTCTCATTTGTGTGCTCTTCCAATAGCACTCACACAAGCAATTTGTTTTAAGAGACATGCCATTTGTATCTTGACTTCCACATTACAGCTGTGTGAAGAAAATTGCAACACACAACCCCCCTTCTCCCACACCCCTCCTCATCCTTAACCTCTATTAGTCTTGGGCTGTGTGGAATGCATCTGAACCTGTCAGATCTTGTGTTCCACTGCTCTAAGATCAAGCCATATGTAATATTCATCACTTTAAATAATGCTGTAGACAAACACTGTTCACAGCAACTTCCTCAAGCACTGAAACAAGAAGCTGCTGTTGAATATTATAATACCATTTGTTATCTAGCTCAGAAACAGAGAGAGTTCATTATTGGACAAATTAGTTTCTAAGTTACTTGATGCTGAGCCATAAATAATTGGAAACAGCAGAACTGTTCCCAAGCATTTTTCTGCTTTGCTTTTGCAGAACTATAGAGTTACAGAAGAGTGGGGTTTGGAAGGGACCTCTGGAGATCATAGAATAGTAGAATCATAGAATCATTAAGATTAAAATTTACCTCTAAGGTCATCAAGTCCAGCCTTCTGATCCTCTAATCCTACTCTCACTTCTAGAACAGGCTTACCTAAATGAGGTTGCACAGGAACACATCCAGGCAGGTTTTGAATGACTCCAGAGATGGACCCTCCACCTCTCTGGACAGCCTGGGCCAGTACCCCCAAATTAAATAAGTTCCTCCTCATGTTAGGTGGAAATTACTATGTTCAAGTTTGTGCCTGTTACCCCTTATCCTGTGACTGGGCACCACTGAAAAAAAGCCTGGTCCCATCCTCCTGCCATCCACACTTGAAGTATTGATCAGCATTGATGAGATCCTCCTGAGTCTTCTCCAAGGGAAAGCAAAAAAAAAAGTCCCAAATCCCTCAGCCTTTCTTCACCAGACAGACGTTCTAGTCCCCTAATCATCTTTGTAGCCCTTTTCTGAAGCCTCTCAAGCAGTTCCCTGTCCTTCTTGAACTGGGGAGTCCAGAACTGGACACAAGACTCTAGATGTGTTCTTTCCAGGGCAGAAGAGATGGGATGGAGAACCTCCCTCAATCTGCTTGCCACACTCTTCTTAATGCACCCCAGGATAGCACTGATCTTCTTGGCCACTAGGGCACATTGCTGGCTCATGATCACCCTGTTATACATCAGCACTCCCATATATATGGTATCTGCTTGGAATGGGTAAAATTAGGTGTTTGAGGAAACATTTTCCCTCCACATTTATGTGTTTCTCCCACATTTACTACAAGCTGTGTAATATCAAGTTGATCATGTTAATACTATCTGAGAGGAGGCTGTAGTGAGGTGAGTGTTGGTCTCTCCTCCCTAGTGATGAAAGGAACTGGCCTCAAATTGCACCAGGGGAATTTTAAGTTGCATATTAGAAGAAACTTCTTGACTAAAAGGATTCTTAAAGACTGAAGGAGTGATGAAGAATGGTACTTAAATGGTTTATAATCATATTATAGGATTCAGGTGAAAATGAAACCTGCTTCTTCCATTTGTTGTTCTGATAAAATGTGACCCAAAGCACATTTAATCCACAAGCAGTTCTTCATATTTGCAGGTGGTCATTTAGGCAGCAAGTCATGAACCATTCCTTTGCATTAAGACTATTAGCCTTTATAACTCTCAAGATTCTATTTTTATTATTTTACTGAAATTTAGTGAGAGTGCTACATACTGGGTATCTTTCTCGAGATAATAAACTTAGGAGCTGCTTGACTGTATTCAATTTGGGTTTGCAGCTCCACTGGCATTAAATATTTACTTTCCACTTCTGAAAATTCCCTCATTTTAATGAACACCTTCTAGTTTTCCCTGCTAACACCTACTGTCTTACATCACGCAGCTCCAAAGTAGTGAGTACCAAAGGTTAGTGCTTCCCACATCACACAGAAAATTACACTAGGACCGCAGGAACTGAGGCAGAAATGGTACTTCCATTTAATTAGGTCTCAAGTGACTTCAAAATCCACACAGAATTCCCAAAGAAAACCCAAATAATAGAGTGACAGTTGTTGGTGGGGTGGGTTTTTTTTTTGTTTTATTTAAATTCATCCCAATTTCAACATGCATACTGTGATTCATACTTTAAAGGAGCTTGAAATTTGGTCATTTCAAAGTATCAGTTAGGAAGGAATAACAAGATCTAAGGATCCTCTCTACTCCTTTGAGCAGATAACCTGGAGCAGAGCCCATTTCAGAGAAACAGGCTTCTTCATTTCCCCAGTAGGTGAGAGGGGAGCAGATGTGAGATAATATTAACTGAGCAACACCACTCCTTCCACTATGTACACCCTCCCAACCCACAGCATCTAACCTCAGACTACACCCAGATGTTTTTGGATTGTCCTCCTGAACTTGAGGGTGAGAAATGATTGGCACATATGGACACCAAGAAATAGAATAGAGCTTCTCTTAGAAGGAGAGACTAAGAGACCTGGGGCTGTTCAGCCTGAAGAAGAGAAGCCTGAGAGAGGATCTCCTCAATGCTGACCAACAGCTAAATGGTGGAGGTCAAAAGAATAGAATAGAATAGAATAGAATAGACCAGACCAGACCAGACCAGACCAGACCAGACCAGGTTGGAAGAGACCTTCAAGATCATCGTGTCCAACCCATCAACCAATCCAACCCACTTAAACAACTAAACCATGGCACCAAGCACCCCATCCAATCTCCTCCTGAACACCTCCAATGATGGTGACTCCACCACCTCCTAGGGCAGCCCATTCCAAAGGGCAATCACTCTCTCTGTACAGGACTTCTTCCTAACATCCAACCTAAACCTCCCCTGGTGCAGCCTGTGACTGTGTCCTCTTGCTCTGGTACTGGCTGCCTGAGAGAGGAGACCAACATCCACCTGTCTACAACCTCCCTGCAGGTAGTTGTAGAGATCAATAAGGTCGCCCCTGAGCCTCCTCCTCTCCAGGCTAAGCAACTCCAGCTCCCTCAATCTCTGGTGGTCAGTAACAGCACAAGTGTCAATGGACAGAAACTAGAGCATAGGAGGTTTCACTTGAACTTAAGGAGAAACTTCTTTACTCTGAGGGTGCTGGAGCCCTGGAGCAGGCTGCCCAGAGAGGTCAGAAACCTCCTTCCCTGGAGACTTTCAAGAACATCTGGATGTGTTCCTGTGTGACCTGTCCTGGGTGATCCTACTCTAGCAGGGCAGTTGGGCTCTCTGGAAGTCCCTTCCAACCCCTACCATTCTGTGATTCTGAGATATGACCTTAAACTAATTTGGTTGAAGCTTTCAAAATCTAATGGAAGATAAAAAAAATAAATAAAACTAAATAATTAAAAAAAAAAAAAAAAAGGAAGCAGAACTGGAATTTGAGGGTAAATATCACAGATAAATAATAAAACTCATCTTTGTCTGCAAATATTGTGTGGGAAGAGACAAAAGGTAGCCTACAATGGAGAAGGTTCTGCTTTAATTTTGGTTTTTGTGCACTAGGGCAGCATAACATGTACAAACAAATAGACATTCCAGATGGCTAAGGCAGGCACACTCATTCCTAATAGATCCAAGACATTGTTTAATACCAACTCCACTCTTGCAGAAGCAGAATTATCCCTGCAACACTGCCAAGGTCAGTGAAAGCATAAGTTGCCTGCTGTGCAAGCATCATTGCACCATCCAGAAAGGCCCAAGAGATGCATGCTAGGTAAGTGTCCCTGTCCACATGAAGCCACCTCTGCAGATAAATTATGCTTCTGAAGACATTAGAAGGACTTTAACTAAAGCACAATTACATGGGAATTGAGCAATAATTGAGCATAACTAATTCATAACCAGACAACATATACATCATGGTTTTATTTGTCAAATCTTGCCATCTGTTGCATATGTTGTAAGGAGAGAAATCAAAGAAAAGGAGCTGAATTTTTTCCCTCTACGCTGATCAAACTCATTTGAGTTCTTCTATCTCCTTTCAGATTGTAAGACGCAGAAGTTCACTGACTTAAGGCTATTTTGCAAGTTTCTGACAGCCAAGAGACAATGAAAAATAGGATTATCATCTGAAAGGATGCCAAGCATTTGAAAATAACTTAAAAACCAAACCAAAACAAACAAAAAAAAGGGCCTCTTTTCTTCTAAATTGTTTTATTCAGGCTTTTTTTTTTCCCCTCTCAAGCTTTTACAAATCACACCACCTGCTACATTAAGAAAGGAGTATGTTGTAAAAATCTTAGTAGCATCTATTTGGCGGCAGAAAAAGAATTCTCCACAAAGCAAAATAAACAGAAAAAAGATTAATTTCAAAGGCTCTCATCTTCAAGAGGACAAAACCAGCATAGTGATGTCCTTAAATCCTTTTCATTAGTCATTTCTTTTAAATCACTGATCAGCACTATAGTAAAACATTGAAACAGGATGCCCAAGGATGTGGTTGAGGCCCCATCCCCGGAGACATTCAAGACCTGACTTGATATGGCCCTGGGCAACCTGATTTAGTTGGAGATCTCCTTGCTTATTGCAGGGCAATTGGACAAGCTGACCTCTGAGGGTCCCTTCCAACCAGATGTAATCTGTGAATTTGTGACATAAGGAATCATAATAGTGTGACCCAATGATAAACAGACAAATTTACTCAATGATAGTCAAACAAAGGTTCTGAAGATGAGGACCTCACTGTGATTTTCCAGGAGTTTCTTCAAAATTCCTCACTCAGAATATAGATATTGATATAATCTGTGTCCACACATGCATGTGATTGTATGTATAAATCATAGAAGTTTTTGTTGGAGAAGACCTCCAAGATCATATCCACTTTAAAGAGCAAAACTCTAAAGCACTTTTGAGACACAGATGACTACCTAATTGGAATGATTACCTAATTCCAGGCTTGGAGCTTCCACAGCTTCTCTAAGAAGCCCATTCCAGTGGTTCACCACTTTCATGGGGAAGAATTGCTTGCTCATGTCTCATCTCAGTTAAGCTTCTTCCAGTTTGAAGCTATTGCTCCTTGTCCTGTCACTCTATGCCATTGTCAAAATCTCTCTCCAGCTCACCTGGAGCCACCTTCAACTACTGGAAGGCAGCTAGAAGGTCTCCCCAGAACTTTCTCTTCTCCAGGATGAACAACCTGAATTCTCCCTGCCTGTTTTCATAGAAGATATGTTCCAGTTCTCTGATCATCTTTGTGGTCTCCTCTGGACCTGTTCCCGTATCTGAAGGGGGCCTACAGGAAGGCTGGAGAGGGACTTCTCAGGATCTCAGGTAGTGATAGGACTAGGGGGAATGGAATGGAGCTGGAGGTGGGGAGATTCAGGCTGGATGTGAGGAGGAAGTTCTTCACCATGAGAGTGGTGAAACCCTGGAATGGGTTGTCCAGGGAGGTGGTTGAGGCCCCATCCCTGGAGGTGTTTAAGAGCAGGCTGGATGAGGCTCTGGCCATCCTGATGTAGTGTGGGGTGTCCCTGCCCATGGCAGGGGGGTTGGAACTAGATGATTCTTGTGGTCCCTTCCAACCCTGACTGATACTATGATATTATGATACTATGATAATAGTTCCATGTCTCTCCTGTGCTGAGGACTCCAGAGCTGGCCCCAGGAGTGCAGGAGCAATCTCAGCAAAGCAGAACAAGGGAGCAGAATCCTCTCCTTCCACCTGCTCCCCACACTGCTGGGAATCAGCCCAGGACAGGGGTGGTTTCTGCGCATTGGTATCTCATGTTGAGCTTCTCATCACCCAGCACCCCCAAATCTTCATCCTTAGGACTGCCCTCTCTTCAGTTATTTGTGTTTGATGAAAGCCTGTAGAATCAGAAAGAATTACAAACTGACAAAGAACATTGTGGTCCCAATGAAAGGCACCCTCAATGTTCAAAGTCCTGCACCTGCCACCCTGGGCTAGATGATCAATATAGTGGCTTTACAGTGGCTTTAAACTCCTAGTCAGGAATCACTAAGAGGCAATCTTGTTTATTTACTGACCTAAATTTTAGTCATAGTTGTTTTGTGGGTTGGTTGTTGGTTTGGTTATTGAGTTGTTTGCTTTTTTTGGTGTCTACTCCAGTAACCCATCAGTGAAAAGCTGTAAACAAAACCATCTGCTGGTGTCAATAATTTTTCCTAACCAGGTAACCATTTTCTCTGCATTAATTGCTGCTCAATTTATTCCACTATTTTTCATTATTTTTTAAGAAAAATAGTACTGTTAGGATGAAAAATTCAACATGTTCTGGCTTCCAGCTTCCACTACAGGCACCCAAACCCACTTAACTTTTACAGCTTTTTAATGCAGAATACAGAATTAACCAGATCGGAAAAGACCTTTGAGATTATAAGGTCCAATCTATCCCCCAACACCAACTATACCATGGCACTAAGTGCCTCATACAGTCTCATTTTAAATACTTCCAGCAATGGTGACTCCACCACCTCCCTGGGCAACACATTCCAATGGCAAATAACTCTTTCTATGAAGAACTTCTTTCTAACATCCAGCCTAAACCTCCCCTGGTGCAGCTTGAGACTGTGTCCTCTTGTTCTGGTGCTGGTTGCCTGGGAGAAGAGACCAACCTCAACCTGGCTACCACCTCTCTTCAGGTAGTTGTGGATGGCAAGAACATCTCCCCTCTCCCACTGTCCATCATTTTCCACCAGTCCTGGCTCACTGGAGAGATCCCAGATGACTGGAAGCTGGCCAATGTGATCCCCATCCACAAGAAGGGCTGGATGTAGGAACCTGCAAACTACAGGCCAATCAGCCTGACCTCAGTGCCAGGAAAGATTATGGAGCACAACCAGAGTGCACCTGCAGGATGACCAAGGGATCAGGCCCAGGCAGCATGGCTTTAGGAAGGGCAGAACCTGACTGACCAACCTGATCTTCTATGATCAGGTGACACCTGGTGGATGTGGGGCAGGCTGTGGATGTAGTCTACCTGGACTTCAGCAAGGCCTTTGACACACAGTGTCACACACCACAGCAAACTCCTGGCCAAGCTGTCAGCCCATGGCTTGGACGGGAGCACACTGCGATGGGTTAGGAACTGGCTGGATGGCCGAGCCCAGAGAGTGGTGGTGAATGGTGCCACATCCAGCTGGTGGCCAGTCAGTAGTGGTGTCCCCCAGGGATCAGTGCTGGGCCCCATCCTGTTCAATATCTTTATTGGTGGTCTGGATGAGGGGATAGAGTCCACTATTAGTAAGTTTGTAGATAACACCAAGTTTGGGGCAGGTGTTGATCTGTTAGAGGGCAGAAGGGCCCTGCAGAGGGACCTCAACCAACTGGACAGATGGGCAGAGTCTAACATGATTCAACAAGTCCAAGTGCTGGGTGCTGCACTTTGGCCACCACAACCCCATGCAGTGCTACAGGCCAGGGTCAGAGTGGCTGGAGAGCAGCCAGGCAGAAAGGGACCTGGGGGTACTGATTGACAGCTGGCTGAACATGAGCCAGCAGTGTGCCCAGGTGGCCAAGAAAGCCAATGGCATCCTGGCCTGTATCAGGAATAGTGTGGCCAGCAGGAGCAGGAAAGTCATTGTGCCCCTGTACTCTGCATTGGTTAGGCCACACCTTGAGTACTGTGTCCAGTTCTGGGCCCCTCAATTTAGGACACTGAAGTAATTGAATGTGTCCAGAGAAGGGCAACAAGGGCCCTTCAAGTCTAGTTTAAAGCGCTGTCAATGAGCCCTGCCAACTGCCTTCTTAAAACCCCTTTCCCCCTGTGGGATTCCCATCTGCTGCCAACAGGCCTGGTCTCTTCTAAATCAAGCCAATGGACTCAATGGTATAAAAGGTCTTTTCCAGCCTTAATGATGCTATGATTCTACAGGGGTGCGTTTCCTACTTATTCCCAGTTATATTTACTCCAGCCTCCAATACAGTCAGTTCTTGAGATCTTCCCCTACTCAAATTTGGATCTGATGCCCTTGTACTAGGACCAGAGAGCCCCTCATGCTAGACTAGTGAAGCTCTCCTTCTGGAAGAACTCTCTCTTCTCTTTACTTTTCTTTGTAACTCATGCACTTGTGCCTGTAGAACAAGAGGTTTCCATCTCATACTCATCTCCATACTCACACAGGAGAGACCACAGGGTTTGTTGTGGCATAGACTGTTTCTGTTTAGGTGTAGGAGAGTTCAACTTTGCTTGCTAAACCCATTGGCTCATCTTCAGCATAGCAGTGTCCTGGCTTCACACAGCCTGCTCTCAGAAGCAAGTCCCCTCGCCCCCACACAGGTGGGCAGGAAAGCACCCCCTCCCAAAAACACCCCTCCAGGCTGAGATGAAGAGTTCACTAAGATGATTATGCTATACAATTACCTTAGCAGAAGCTGTGTGGGTTTTCTTTGTTTATTGAACTTAATATTGGCCTATCAAAATCATATTTGGGTGGGTCAATAATTTATCTATTATCCAAGAGCAGTGGACCATCCTGAAACTAGCCATATAAAGCATCTAGCAATCACTAAAAGTCAATAATTCATATTTGAATATTATTTTAATATCCATTCTTTCTCAGTAACACTGGTTTCACAGTCTGCCCTTTTTACACCCCACCCACTCCATTTCTCCCCTTTTTCCCCTCAAATCTCAGGGCACCTGAGCTCTGTTGTAGTCTCCACCTACCCCAGGTGTGGCCACTTTTTCCTCCCCACCCATTCCCCTTTTTAATCCCCACCAGGAAAGGCAGCAGCCCTAAGCTGAGCCCATCTGGGCTGAGGATCCTCCTCTCATCACTGGTGAGTGCCCATGGTGCGCACTGGGTGATGGTGGTGGTGACAACAAAGGCCGGGGGGCCTGGTGGCCCCCCGGTTGTTAGGGACATTATTGATTGCAACTCCAATATCATCCCTGGGTGCTGTCTGGGCCTTCTCACTGGTGCTGAGCTCCTCTGTGTGGTGTCTTGACTGGTTGAGGGTCTTGCCTCCAGCTCTGGGATGGATGCAAACATGTTGGTGGCGGAAGAGGAGCTGTTTGGGCAGAATGGAGGATCATCCTGGTCCCTGGAGGTCCTCTTCCCCCTCAGCAAGAGTAAAGCATGGCATTGTCCTCTTTTGAGGGGATGTCTGTCTTTGTATGCCTCCAAGCTCATTTGTCATTGATATTCTTCTCAGCAAGAACAATGTCTTAATTTCTATTCAAATAAAAAAAACCCAAAACCTTAATCTCAAAACTCTTATCTATTATTCTTAGTCATAACTGCATATTGTGTATGCAAAAAGCTGAAATTGTAAAGGAATCATAGAATCATTTTGGTTGGAAAAGATTTCTAAGGTTACATCAAGTCCAACTCTCCATCCAACACCACATGACAAATAACCCATGTCCCAAAGTGCCCTGCCTGTACATCTCTTGTGCACCTCCAGGGATGGTGACTCCACCAACTCTCTGGACAGCCTGTTCCAATGCCTGACCACTTTATCAGTCAAGAAATTTTTCCTAACATCCAACCTAAACCTACCCTGGGGCTACTTGAAGCCATTTCCTCTCCTACCATTTGTTACTAGGGAGAAGAGACAAACCCCCACTTGGCTCCAGCCTTCTCTCAGGGAGTTGTAGAGAGCAATGAGGTCTGCCCTCAGCCTCCTCTTCTCCAGAATGAACAAGCTTAATTCCCTCATTCATTCCTCACCAGACCTGCTCTCTAGACCCTCCACCAGTTTCTTTGCCCTTCTGTAGCCTTCTGCCCCACTGTAGCCTGAGAGGACTGGTAGTCCTGGTCAAAATTAACAGATTGGTTTCTGAAATGCTATGATGAAGCTGCACTCCTATGGAGCCAGAATAGAGTTTTCTGCCATTCTAGTCCATCTTTATTGACCAGGTATTTTTTTCCTGAAAGAAAATGCTTTCCTCTAGGACTAAATAATATCTTTATGTAAGAGTACAGGCAAAGTCATCCTTAGAGAAAACTTGGTATTTTTAACACTTTATCACTTAGCAATAACATAAACAATATCTTCTGTCAAACTTCTCTTAACCAGACTGGAGGACTTCATACTTGAAGCCATATTGAAGGTTAGGGTAGCTTCTGTTTTTCCAAGATGTTTCAAACTGTCATATTACACTTGTCTATCTGCAAAGATATTAAAGTCTGTTATCACATTCCCATTTCCTGAAAAAAAAAGAAAGAGAATGCAGTTTGCATGTTAAAGTTCTGTTGAAGGCAGTACCTGCTGTAGCCTTCACTAACAGCTAAGCAGGCACAGTCTCTGCAGAGTGAGCCATCTATAGCAAGTGGTCCTGATAGTACCAATGGATATGAGCAACAAACTGGTGTCTGTACACACAAAAGCATATGAATAAAAACCCTGAGAAGCAAAATCACAAGTATTAGTGTTCAGTTATGGGTAGGATCCTGTCATAATATCATAGAATGGTAGGGGTTGGGAGGAACTTCTGGAGATCATCAAATCCAACCCCACTGCCAAAGAAGGATCACCTAGAGCAGGCCACACAAGGACATATCCACATGAGTCTTGAATGTCTCTAGAGGAAACCCTACAACCTCCCTAGGCCACCTGCTCCAATGTCTGAAAAACCCTTGTGTGAATAAATTTGTCCTAATATCCAACCTGAACCTCCCTTGCAACAGTTTAAGGCTGTTTCTTCTTGTCCTGTCACTTGTTACATGTGAGAAGAGATTGACTTCCCCACCTCAGTCCAACCTCCTTCAAGGTAGTTGTAGGAGTACACATATAGTATGTACTCAGTTTCACTCAGCATATTGAGGGTTATCAACTTTAAAATTGCAGTTACATAGGCAAAGGTCTTCACTCAGCTACTCCGGCCTTTAAAAGCTGTTTTGAAGTTGGGTGTTGATGTTATTCTACCCTTAATTGGCCAGTTTTAGCCAAAACAGGGTTGCTTTATCTTCACAAGACTCTCTCCTTCAGCTATTTGGCAGCAGCTTTGTAAATCTTCATTTAACACAAACCCCTCTTGGTTTTAAATCACCTTGGTCCCGAAGCTACTAAACCAACTTGCCTTCCTGTCCCATGGTAAGCTGGCCAGTTATCCCACAGCTTCCACCCTATTTCTGTCAGTTTAACTCTAGTTAAATATGATCTTCTAATATCTGAATATTATTTTTCTAGGAGGTCAACAATGACTTGAAATGGAAAAAAAAAGAGGACAGAATAGTCCCAGAATTTCTCTACAATATTTAACATATGCAAACAGGGTGACTGTGGACCATGATGCCTGCCTATGGCGTTGTTTATCTCCAGGTGGAATTGAATTCCCTCAGCTCTGAAGAGCAACATAAAAGTAATGTAATATATATATGAAATCAGGTCATTTGACCTCTATGTATTAAATGATCTTCATCAGGAAACAACTGTTTTAAAAAACTTTGAAGCTGCTAGATGCAGAGATTAGTCATATTTTCTGTGCTAAATAAATAGGAATGTTAACAGCTTAAAAAAAAATAAAGCTTCATTTCTTTCATACTGTCTTAATGGTTTGTTATTGCAGGTCTTATGATTTCCTGTCTAATATTTTCCAAGACATCTCAATGTATGCAGGGATGTCAAAATATACCACAATATTAATGTAGAATCATGGAATCATTTTGATTGGAAAAGACCTTTAAGATCATCAAGTCTCGCCATAACCTAATATCTCATGTCTTGATGTTAACTTTGACAACTTGTCACACTGAAGCAAGACTTTTATTATGCTGAACAATGAAAGTACCTGAGAATTAAATATTTCCTGCTACTATTGAATCATGGAGTAATTTGGTTTGGAAATGCCCTCAAAGATCTTTAAGTCCAACCATCAACCTAAGACCACCACAGCCATTAAACTATGTCACAAAGTGCCATGCCTACACATTTCTTGAACTCCTCCAGGGATGGTGACTCCACCATCTCCCTTGGCAGCCTGCTCCAATGTCTGACTACTCTTTCAGGAAAGAAATCACTCTTAATACCTGGCCTAAATATTCCCTGGTACAATTTCAGGCCATTTCATCTTGTTCTGTCACCTGATACTAGGGAGAAGAGACCAATCCACACTTCACTACAACCTCCTTTCATGGAGCTGTAGACAGCAATGAGGCTCCCTTCAACCTTCTCTTCTACAGACAGAGCAACCCCAGTTCTCTCAGCTGCTCCTTGCCAGACCTGTTCTCTAGATCCTTCACCAGCTTTACTGCCCTTCTCTGCATGTATTCCAGCAACTTAAGGTGTCTTCTGTAGTGAGGGATCTAGTCTCCAGCTGGAGAGAAAGGGATTTAAAGGAAAGGAAAAGGATATTGGGAAATCTGTGTTTAATTGTGATGATTACAAATGCAATCTCTTGCTTTGACAACGTATTTCATAGGTTTATAGATTCACAGAATCATAGAATAGACTCATTAAGCTTGGTAGAAGACCTCTAAGATCATCAAGATTAACCTAATACCACCATGGCTGTTAAAGCATATCTTGAAGTGCCATGTCTGCTTGTTTTTTGAACGTCTCCAGGGATGGTGACCTGCCTGTTCCAATGCTGGAATTGTTACTAAAGTTATTCAGACAATTTTCAAGCAGCCCCAAACATATCTGACTGGACTATAACCACCATCACCACAGTATGAAAATTTAATATATTTATTTTTTAATGTATTCTTCTGTGCATACAAACCAAGCTGATAGAAATAATGAATTACTTGTCTATAAGGAGAGCACACCAAATATTTGCACTGTGTTAAACAATTTCCTCTGGGTGACAGTTGTGGTCAGTGAACTACAATATTTAATCTGCTACAACAATTCTTCATGCCCCAATGGATCACAAGCTGACTACAACTAGTCCTGCAGTAGAACTTGATAGAAGCAGAAGAGCAATTGCTACTAGCAAAACCAAAGAAAACCAAAAGCAGTATTCCCAGAATGTACCAAACCCATATGTTTTCTATACAAGCAGTCTCTGACTTCATATGTATCTGGAATTCCATCAGAATACAGCCTTAAAAAGACACAGGCAACTCTTCCCACTGCAGTGTTTGGCATATAAGTATCATAACTTATTGCAGTTTATGTTTAAACACCCTTTGGCACTACTGCATAATAAGAAAAAAAAAAGCAACTCTGCAGCTGCTCCTCTAGAGTGAGAAAAGGTTCCCTCTCCACCCCTGCAAAAGCCCAAAGAAAAGAAATGAAATTACTCAAAGCCCAATTTCACCCTTGATTTCACAGATTCACAGAATGGCAGGGGTTGGGAGGGACCTTTGAAGATCAAGTCCAACCCTGCTGTCAGAGCAAGGTCACCTAAAGCAGGTTACACAGGAACACATTCAGGTAAGCCTTGAAATTTTTCAGAGGTGGAGATTCTGCCACCTCTCTAGGCAGCCTGCTCCAGGGCTCTGCCACACTCAAAGAAGCTCCTCCTCATTTTTTGATGGAACTTCCTATGTTCAAATATGCCTATTACCTCTTGACCTTTTACTGGGGACCACTGAGAAGAGTCTGGTCACATCTTCCTGACACCCACTGCTTAGACACTCATAAGCATTAACATAATCCCCTCCTTAGTGTCCTCTTCTCCAAGCTAAACAGACCCAGCTGTTCCTCATATGAGAGAGAATCATAGAATGAATAAGATTGGAAAAGACCTCAGAGATCATCAAGTCCAACCTGTCACCCAACACTTCATGACTAAACCATGGTACCAAGTGCCACATCCAATCCCCTCTTGAACACCTCCAGGGACAGTGACTCCACCACCTCCCTGGGAATCACATTTCAATGGCAAACAACTCTTTCTGTGAAGAACTTTCTCCTCACTTCCTGCCTAAACTTCCCCTGGTGCAGCCTGAGACCATGTCCTCTTGTTCCACTGCTGGTTGAGGTTCTAGTCCCTTTGGTATCTCAATGACCCTCAGTGGCCTTGTCACTATAAAAACAAGCTCAAAAATAGCCTCCATAAGTTAATATTACTTCTGTGATTTTTCTTCATAGAAGCATAGAATGGCTTGATTTGGAAAGGGCTTTCCAGAAACTCCAGTTCCAAACACCCTGCCATGGGCAGAGACACCTCCCAGTGGAGCAGGTTACTCAAGGCCTCATCCAGCCTTTTACAGAAATGTAGCTTAAAATGCTCTTTCAAGAGACATAATAACTCATCATGAGCAAAGTCTGTGTATCGTGTTAGAAGAAATCATCAGCTTGTTTTAGTTGGAAAAGACCTTTAAGATCTTCACCTCCAACTGTTGGTCTGATGTTGCCATGCCCTATTTAACCATCTCGCAAAGTGCCATGTCCACGAATTTTTTGAACACCTCCAGGGACAGTGAATCTACCAGCTCCCTCACCAGGCTGGTCCAATGCCTGACCACTCTTTGAGTCAAGATATTATTCCTGATATCCAGCCTAAACCTCCTCTGGTGCAGCTTGAGGTCATTTCCTCTTGGTGTGTCACTTGTTACTAGGGAAAACAGACCAACACCTACCTTGCTCAAACCTCCTTTCAGGGAGCTGTAGGGAGCCAGAAGGCCCCTCAGCTTTCTTTTCTCCAGACTAATATTTCTGATCAATCTTTCCATTGATTTCTATCACAGAATGCCAACGTGAGCACATTTGTCTTGAAGTCTTACTGTAAAAATACAACTATTTCCAATAATATTCATAAATTACAGTACTTCAGGGAAAGCAAAAGGCTAAAAATTCTCACTCCAGTTAGCGGAGCAGCAGCAACAGCTAATTCTGGTTTTGATGGAGTTTTATTTTACTTTTTAGTCAAAGCTTACTCTTCACTACTGCAATTATTTACATTTTAAAGCCTGATATAAATTATAAATTGATTTATTTATCTAAAGGAGTCTCAAGGAGGTAGCAGGAAGCAGAACTCTAAAAACAAAGCAAGGAAAGTCAGATTTTATTTAAAATAAATAAAACAATCTCTTTTTATTGCACTGTTTATAGGAGTTATGCAAGGGGGGGGGGGGGGGGGGAAGGAATGAAACCAGAAGTAATGAAACCTGAAGTAATGACTAAACATTTCTCCAAATCTGAAAGTCCCCCAGCTGGCTGCTGAAAAGCAATCACCAAATCAATCACAGAATGATGGATGTTTGAAGGGACCTATGGAGATCATTGACTCCAACCCCCCTCCCAGAGCAGGTTCATCTAGATCAGGTTGTACAGGAATGTATCCATATGGGTTTTTAATGATTTCAGAGATGGACACTCCACAACCTCTCTGGGTAGCCTGGTCCAGTGCTCCATCACCCTCAACATAAACGTCTTCCTTGTGCACAGATGTAATTTCCTATGTTCAAGTTTGTGCCCACTGCCTTTTGTCCTGCCACTGGGCACCACTGAAAAGAGCCCAGCCCCAATCTCATGACCTCAACCCTTTAAGTATAGGTAGACATTAATAAGATGGTGAAGTGATGATCATGGATTTGGGAGAGAGAATAAATATTTTTACATGAGAAAAATATCTTCATTTTGCATAGCTCCACCCTACACCACAATGAAGCAGTAGAACATCTCAAGAGCTCAACTGAGCTCTCTCAGACTGTGACAGATGAAGATATACAAACTCTTTTTTCTTTCTTCTGGTGGATACAAATGAAATGAGGTCCTGGTCCTGTGAAACACTATTCACATTCTAAATGGAGCATAGTACTCCCAATTCCCATTGACTTCAAGTGCTCTTGTTAAGTATTATTTGTTGCACAGAAACATTTTTCAGTCTCAGGAGGTCTAAACTCCACTCACATGAATAATATCCATTTTCCCATGCAACTGATAGATTCAGAAAGAGCTGTTCCTCATGCAAATTAGGTTACACCATGAATAGAATTAACCTAAAACAAAGGGGTATATATATATACACACACACACATACAGAGAAATAGAAAACTTCTCTTCCATATGCAGTTCAACTGTCAGAGCTGGGAAGATTATTCTGTTCCCTGGGTGAAATGCAGCTCCTAAAAAACCACCTTAAACTGTAGAGGTTAAAGCCACATGAAGATGATCCTCAACATGCTCAAAGAGTTATTTTCCTCTTTGTTTCAGAGCAGAGGAGAAAAAAAATAAAAAGAAATTAACTTAAAGATATATTTAAGCTCCATTTACTAACAGGATCAGTTCTGGCCATTTTTTCTGTATTTTCATTTTATTACAATCTTTGCTTGGAAGCAGTAAAATGAAAACACAAAGGAAAATAAATGAAGGGGAAAAAAGCAAAAACATACCACAAAACACAACCAATCATGGGCACTGCTGATGAATAATATAATCCCTAAAACATCCAATCCATTTCCATGTATAACCTGGTCACACAATTGCAGAATGGTAGGGGGTGGAAGGGACATGTGGAGATCATCTAGTCCAATCCCTCTGCTAAAGCAGAACCTGGTCTAGTGGAAGGTGTCCCTGCTGGGGTAGGAACAAGATCAACCTGAAGGTCCCTTCCAACCCAAACCATTATATGATTAAAGATGAGTAGATGGATTGCACAGGGTGTGTTATATCCTTGCTTTGACATCTCCTTTTCCTTCCTACTCCTAGCACTACCCAGTATATCTTCCCTCATAGTACATAAGTTTCACTCAAGCTTCTTTGCTGAAAGGAGAGCCTCCACTCTCTTTTATAATGCTTTAGAGATGACTTACTCTGTAAGTTATTTCCTTGTTTGTCTCATATCCCTCCTCTCATATAGCACAGCAAGATATAAAAATAATTAGGATTAGACTCTAGCTAGCAAAAGGTGGGGAGGGAGGATTAAAGATGACAATAATAATAATAAATAATAAAAAATAAGTAATTTGCAATAGTTTATAACCAGCAGCACTATTCAATTTTTTATACCTGAAATTAATCCTGCCTGATGGCAAATTACTGTATCAAAGGTTCAGTCCAGTCACTAGTGGTATTCCCCAGTGCTCAGCAAACACCACTTGGCAGTCAGTCACTAGTGATGTTTCCCAGGGCTCAATACTGTGGCCAGTTTTCTTTGATATCTTTATCAATTATCTGGATGAGGAGACTGAGATACCCTCAGTAAGTCTGCAGATGACACTAAACTGGGTGAGAGTGTTGACCAGCTGGAGGGTAGGAAGGCTCTGCAAAGGGATCTGGCCAGGCAGGACCAGTGGGCTGAGGTAATTTGAGGTTTAAAAAAGCCCAGTTCTGGGTCCTGCACTTGTGTCACAACCACCCCATAAACACTCCAGGCTTGGTACAGAGTGGCTGGAACTGCCCAGCAGAGAAAGATCTGGGGGTCTTGGATGACAGCCAGATGAGCAGGAGCCAGTGTGTGCACAGGTGGCCAAAAAAGCCAACAGCATCCTGGCCTAGATGAGCATTAGTATGGTCAGCAGGATGAGGGAAGTGATACTGCTCTGTGATAAGCACTGGGGAGATAGAAAAGGGAGGTGAAATATGATCTTGTCTGATCAAGAGAAAAATCAGCCATGCTCAATTCTCTGACTCTAGAAGCCAAATTCCATTTTTGGAGAAACCTGTCAAAGAATTGGCCCAAAAATAATGTATTCTTTATAGTGAGGGTGGTGAGACACTGGAACAGGTTGACCAGGGGGCTTGTGGATGCTCCCTCCCTGGAGGTGCTCAGAGCTAGGTTGGATGAGGCTTTGAGAAACCTGATCTAGTGGAGGCTGTCCATGCCCATGTCATGGTAGATTGTAACTAGGTGATCATTAGGGTTCCTTCCAACCCAAACCATACTATGAATCTATGAATCCAAAGAAAAGTCTATGCTGTCTAGGTGACAGGACCTAAGAACAAAAAGAAACAGTCAAGGTATTCCTTAATCATGAACAAGACCGCTCCTCCCCACATCTATGTTGGCTTCACACCAATAGATTTTGTTGTGTTTGTGATGTGTCATAAAACTGGTGGCATGTCAGTGGCATCAAAAACCAGCCTACAACTCTTCATGATTCAGGAGAGAAATATGGAACTGTTCACATTTTCACCTAAGCTCAAATTATGGTTTCAGTGTAAGGAATTTAATGTTGGACCTAAAAGTGATAATCAGCACAACAAGACCTGCTTAGATCATGTGGAGCTTAAGTATAAAGGGGAGAAAACAGAATAAGGAAGTGTAATTATTGTAGGAAATAGATTTATAAAGAGAAAAGTACTTTATAAACTGTAGGAACAGCTAGCAAAGGATATTTTTGGGATTAATGCTACATGCAAGATTGCTACACAAACATTACTTTAGACCTCTGGGTAACTAGGAAATAATTGATCTGCAGAACTCCTGGCTACATTAACATTAATCTCTAAGAATCTTTCAGAAACAGAAAATCCCTGCTTCATTGATTTTGATCTGTCAGTAAAGGAAGCATTTCAATATTGTTATGAAAGAAAATTTGTTTCAAACAAATTCCTGAGGTTTGTTTTTTTTAATAAATGTTTAAGGGGGAAAAAAAAAAGAAAGAAACATACAAATGATCAAAGCTCATCAAGTAATATTCCTGCCTTTCTAATTCAGGAATAAAGCCAAATGTTAAAGGGACCCTGTCATGCCCCCAAGACCACAGCTTTATATACACTACAACATATATATGGTAGTATGATTCCTGTATATCCAAGAATTGCTTCCTCATTTCTCATCTCAATCCAGCTTCTTCTGGTGTGTAACTATTATTCCTCATCCTGTCACTCTATGCCTTTGTCCTTCTCCAGCTCTTCTGCAGCCGTCTTCAAACATGGGAAAGCTGCTAGACGGTCTCTCTAGAGCCTTTTCACCATGCTGAACAATCACAACTCTCTCAGCCTGTTCCCACAGGGGAGGTGCTCCTGCCCTCTGATCATCTTCATGGCCTCTTCTAGACCCATTCTAACAGGTCCATGTCCTTCTTGTGCTGTGGGCTCCAGAGCTGGACCCAGCACTCCAGGTTGCCTCTCAGCAGAGAGACAGAATCCCCTCCTCCACCTGCTGCCCACACCACTGGGGATCAGGCCAGGCCAGGGTTGGTTTCTGGGCTATGCGTGCACATTGCCAGCTCATGTTGAGCTTCTCACCACCCAATACCCCCAAGTCCTCCTCCTCAGGACTGCTCTCTATCCATTCTCCACCCAGCTTGGGTTTGTGCTTGGGATTGCCCTGACCCAGGGTTCTGTCTTGCTATGAATATTCGTATTTTGATTTTCAGTTGCGTTAAGCTTATCAAAATGTTCTAATACCAAATCAAGTTGTTAGCTTCATGGACTGTTACAGCCTAGCATGATTCAGCATGGTGTGGAAACCTCTCTGTTCATCCAAGAACATAATGAATTCTGAATTCTGTCTGTCTTTTTTTTTTTCTTTTTCTTTTTTCTGTTTTTTTCCAGACAAGCCTTTAATAGCAGAAGACAATCTGTTGAGAAACATGCTGCATTTCAATTTGCATCTTTCATTTCTGAACTCCTGCAATTTGCAGACTCTCTGTAGATTGAAAATACAAGGTCTGCAAGACAATGGTGATGGGTCCACCCCCTTTGATAATTATGCTCTTTCTCCATTCCTGTCTGTGCTTAGACTGTGTTAGGGGAGTGTTCTCAGCACTCAGGCTGGGATAACACGATGTTATCTTGCATTACACTGACATTAAGCTAGAAATGTAGGAATAAATAAATCCATCTTAAGAGAAGTAAATGCTCCAAAACATAAATATATAGATATGAAAGAAAAAGAAAAAAAAAAGAGTTCATGTTCATGTTAACAAAGCTGAACTGTAAGATATGTATTAAATAAAAGTCTGAAGTTGCTGTATGTTGTACTTTAGGAGATAAAGTTCTTTACCATTCTTGCTAAAGCTTACCCAGATATTAATCACAGAAATTTGAGCTGAACCAAGCCCTGGTTTAACTCTTCAGCTAATCTCTTTCCCCTCACTCTGCCTCCAGATAACTTGTTTGTGTGTTCTTTTATCTGGAACCAGGCCTACCACACAGCAATGGTCTCTGCCTTTGGGCAAGTCATTTGCTAACTTGCTACAATATCTTAGATGATTTAGCAACTTTCCTACATTCCTCATGGGGTGATTAAGTCCTGTCTCTTCTTTAGAACTTGGTTGCTTCAAGCTGGCAAACTTAGCCATCAGTTTAATTATTTTACTGCTAAGCATTTTAAATTCAGCTGCTACACCCTGAGAACCTCCCAACATACATGGTGCTCATGGGCCTTTGCCCAGGCATGTTGTATCTTTGTAGTTCTTTACATCACTCTCCAATTACCTGCCTGCTTTAAAGATAACATATATCAGCCTGCAAATTTCATAGACCTTAGAAGATGTCTCCTCCAAACATGATGCTTCTTGTACCTACCTCCACTCCTATAGTGCTCTCTGAAAAGTGAGTCAGAATGATTCACCTTGTGGCCCGAATTAACACCACCTTACCCTCCTAGTGCAGTTTTGCACATCTAATTGAATGCTGGTTTATTATAAATGTAGATTCTTTAAAGCAAATTGTATATGGTATTATTGCATCACATCTCTGAACTGATGCATTATTTCTCTAAAGAAAATACTTTATTCTTCTAAGAAAGCACTTAGGGAAAAAACCAAAACCAACTAACCAAAACCCCCCAACAATACTCCAAAACTGAATTCTCTGAGTAACAGAACCAAAGAATCATAGAATTGTTTTGGTTGGAAAACACTTCTGAGATCTTCAAGTCTAACCATTAACCCAATGCCACCCTGGCCTTTAAAATATGTTCCAAATGTTTCTTGAACACCTCCAGAGATGGTGACTCCATCACCTCCCTGGGCAACTCATTCCAGTGCCTGACCACTCCTGCAGGCAAGAAATTGTTCCTAATATCCAACCTAAACTTCCTCTGGACAATTTCAGGCCATTTCCTCTCATTCTGTCACTTGACACTAGGGAGAAGAACAACACCCACCTGACTACAATCTCTTTTCTGAGAGTTGTAGAAAGCAAAGAGATCTCCCCTAGGCCTCCTTTTCTTCAGATTAAACTACTCCAACTCCCTCAGCTGTTTCTCACAAGACTTGCTCTCCAGACTTGTTCTCCCAAATATGACCCTAGTCATATTGAAGCCTCAAACTGTGGCCTCACCAGTGCTGAGCATAGTGGAGACAATCACTTTCCTGGCCACCTGAGCATACACTGGGTTATGTTCAGACAGCCATCAAACAGGACCCCCAGGCCTTTCTCTGCTGGGCAGTTTCCTGACACCCTGCCCCAAGGCTGGAGCATTCATGGGGTTATTGTAATCCATATGCAGAACCCAGAACTTGGCCTTGTTAAGCCTCATACAGCTGACCTCAGCTCACTGATCCAGCCTGTCCAGGTCCCTTTGCAGAACCTTCCAACCTTCCAGCAGATCAACACTGCCACTTAACTTAGACTTATTGAGGGGGCCTCAATTTTCTCATCCAGATCACTGATAAAGATATTAAAGAGAACTGGCCCCAGTACTGAGCCTGGGGGAACACCACTTGTGACCAGCCACCAAATGGATTTAGCTCCACTCCCCATGACTCTTTGGGTCAATGCAGACTGTTTTTTACCCCAGCCAAGCATCCATACATCCAAGTAATGAGCAGCCAGTTTCTCCAGGAGGATGCTGTGGGAAACAGTGTCAAAGGCTTTACTAAAGTCTAAATAAACAATGTCCACAGACTGATGAAGTCTATAATGGTAGTATAAGACCATCTAGCATTCTGCTCATGATTTTTTCCCAAAATAAGCTTTTGCTGCACCTCTGTCAGTATGACCAGAGCTGTTTTTTACAATTAGGGTTTAAATAAGGTAGCTCAGAATGCATCAATAGATCATTAGCATCCTACCTGACAATGTAATATATTTAAAAAGATCGATTCTTCCAAGCAATGTTGAGAAAGGGTAATCACTGCCTAAATTTACTTTCAATTACCATTGTCTAATTACCATTAGGAGTAAAACATTTATTCAGTATGTTATTATATATTAAGATGTGAAATCCATCTCAGGAAAGTACATTTAGACTGGAGATAAGAAATAAATTCTTTGCAGTGAGGGTCGTGAGGCACTGGAAAGGTTTGCCCAGGGATGTCCTCTCCTTGGAGGTGTTCAAAGCCAGGTTGGACAGGTCCTTAAGCAACCTGGTCTAGTATCTCTGCTCATGGCAGGGGGGTTGGAGCTGGGTGATCTTGTAGGTCTTTTCCAACCCAAATCATTCCATGAATCTATGAAAAAAAATCATCTTCCATAGAGGGGGGAAAAAAATTAATTAAACCCCTCACAGTTGGTTTCATCCTAAAATCAACAAAATCTGAAACTGCTCTTCACCACACACAACATGATGCTATTTGTGGAACAAATATGATTGTGTGTTTTTTTTTCATCCTCCAGCAATTTACACATCACTAATATTCTTCTATACAGGAAGAATTCGGCCCTGCAGTCTGTCTGCTAGATGATAGCTAACTGTCCTTGTAGATTATCTCAGTTTGGTGGAAGTAATTTGACTTATTGGTGAATATAAGCATGTTCCAGTTAAATCATAGCTCATATTTTGTCTGTTCATCCTGCCGACCAGCTAATTTGGCAATGTCTTTTGTGTATATTCATCTAATACTTACATTTAGAACTTCAGTGAGTATCTATGGCAGTGCAGTGAGCTGCATGTGAATCTCATAAAAGATAGATCCTGCCAAAGACATCTTGTTCTACAGAATCATAAAATAATTCAAACCTTTTGATTGGAAAGACCTTTAAGATCATCAAATCTAACTCTATCAAGGCTGGTGCTAAACTGTGTCCCTCAGCACCACACCTCAGGGACGGGGATTCAACCACCTCCCTGGGCAGCCTGTTCTAGTCTTAGAGAACCCTTTCATTCAAGAATTTCCATCTAATGTCCAACCTGAATCTCCCCTGGTACAACCTGAGGCCACTTCCTCTAGTTCTATCACTTGTTAGGAGGAAGAAGAGACCAATACACACTTGGCTCCAACCTCCTTTCATGGAGTTGTAGAGAGCCAGAAGATCTCTCCTCAATATATTTCTCCAAACTAAACAATTTCAGTTCCCTCAGCTGCTCCTCACCAGACCTGTTCTCCAGACCCTCAGCAGCTTCATTGCCCCTCTTTGGACATGTTCTAGCACCTCAATGTTCTTGAAGTGACAGGCCCATAACTGACCCCAGGACTCAAAGTGTGGCCCCACCAGTGCTGAGAACAGGGATACAATGACTTCCCTGGTCCTGCTGGCCACATTATTCCTGATCCACGCCAGAATACTGGTGGCCTTCTTGGCCACCTAGGCACACACTGACTCATGTTCAGCTACTGACAAACAGCCCCCCAATGGGGTCTTCTCTACTCTGCTCCACTCCACCCCAAGCCTGCAGTCTTAATGGGGTTTTTGTGACCCAACTGAAGGCCCCAGCACTTGGCTGACAACCTAAGTGTGCAATAACAAAGAGATTCTTGTAGTGTTAAATTCACAGTATTGGGAACTGGGGTTATTTTTCCTTCGCATTTTCACCTTCCAGTTTTCTTGTCTCTTTTGCGCTATCCTTGTCTCTTCTGCACCAAGGAATCAATAAGAACAGCATTTATTTTGCTTCAGCTAGATTTGAAGTTTTGGATGCTCCAAGCCTAGAGGTGTTTAAATCCATTTTGGATGGGACTTCAAGCAACCTAGTGTAGTGTGTCCTCTGCCCATAGCAAAGGGGTTGGAACTAGATGACCTCAAAGGTCCCTTCCAATACAAACCATTCTATGAGCCTTAAATTTTGAATACTTATCCAGGCAGCTGATCAATATTTGAATAGAATAAACCAGGTTGGAAGAGACTTTCAAGATCATTGTGTCCAACCTATCATTCAACACCACCTAATCAACTAAACCATGCAACCAAGCACCCTATCAAGTCTCCTCCTGAACACCTAGAGTGACTATGACTCCACCACCTCCTCGGGCAGGTACAAAGACATTCCTAGTTCTGATCTACATCAGTGAAATTCCATTATCCAGACCAAATCCTTAAATTTTGAATACTTGTCTAGGCAGCTGATCAATATTTGGTACAAGCACATTCCTAGTTCTGATCTGCATCAGTGGAATTCCATTATCCAAACCAAATCCTTAATTTTTCAATACTTATTCAGGCAGCTGATCAATATTTGGTACAAGCACATTCCTAGTTCTGATCTGCATCAGTGGAATTCCATTATCCAAACCAAATCCTTAATTTTTCAATACTTATCCAGGCAGCTGATCAATATTTGGTACAAGCACATTCCTAGTTCCGATCTGCATCAGTGGAATTCCTGAGCTGTTTCCTTATCCTTAAAATAAAATGTTAACACTTCATGCATCATGTCCTCAACCTCAGTACTTCAGCAGGGAATCATTGCAATGTCAAACAATCACACAGATTGCATTCTAAAACCATTTCCCCTCCCCCCCCCCCCAGGTATCACACTTGCATCTATATTTTAGCTAACTAAATAGGACTCTAAACTCTGTAGCACTCCTATATATAAAGTATTAGCTGAACAGCAAGGAAGTGATAAAGAATGTTTGGGGGGGATAGGAAAAAAAAAATAAAGGAAAGAAACTGCTTTTAATTGAATAAGTGCTCACAATGAAACAAATAAATACCGTGGCAGTATTTATAGCAGTGCATTTAGGGATCGCTAATTTTATTACTTTAGTTCCCTCTGGCAATTAAGAACCTAGATAGTTATGGCCACAGTACAAAATAATTGAACTGTTCTTTCCCAGTTCTGGTTTAAATCATTTTCACTGCACTAAAAAAAAAAAAGAAAAGGGGGGGGAGGAGGGGGGGAAAGGGACAATAATTAAAAGAATGCTGATTTAACCCTGCACATAAATATGTTGTGAAGGTGTCACCAATTTATTTAGGTAAATATTTGGATTGTAAAATACACATAAGAAAACACCTAGGAAATTCAATTACACCACATGTAAAGAACTACAAAAACTCCAAACCCTATGATTTATAGGATAGGATAGGATAGGATAGGATAGGATAGGATAGGATAGGATAGGATAGGATAGGATAGGATAGGATAGGATAGGATAGGATAGGATAGGATGGGATGGGATAGGATGGGATAGGATAGGATGGGATAGGATAGGATTAAGCGGGTTGGCAAAGACCTTTGAGATCATCAAGTCCAACCTATCACCCAACACCATCTTATCAACTAAACCATGGCACCAAGTGCCTCATCCAGTCTCCTCCTAAACACCTCCAGTGATGGTGACTCCACCACCTCCCTGGGCAGCACATTCCAATGGGCAATCACTCTCTCTGTCAAGAATTTCTTCCTAACATCCAGCCTAAACCTCCCCTGGTGCAACCTTCATGTGATAGGAAATAATTATTTTGTGGCCTCCTGGTGTAGAGCAGAATATTTCACAATATTATGCAGAGACTGGAAAAGTGAAATGTAATTAATTACCTAAGAAAAATAAACGAACGTCAAAAGAATTAGCTTTACTTTTGAGAGGGAAAATGATTCTGTCACCAATTTATTTAGATAAATATTTGGATTATAAAATAAACAAGAAAATGAGTAGGAGCTTGAGATAAATATGGTTTTGTGAGACATGACATAGAGTTTGCTAAAATCAGATACCCAGAATCACAGAATGGTAGGGGTTGGAAAGGACCTCTGGAGATCATCAAATTTAACTGCCCTGCAGCTTCAATTAGAGGTCACACAGGAACACATCTAGGTGGGTTTTTAACGTATCCAGAGATTGAGATTCCACCACCTTCCTGGGCAGCTTGGTCCAATACTTCAAGATCATCAAATTAAAGAAGTGCCTCCTCATCTGGCCTGATCCTTCTGACACCCACCTTGGAAGTATTGATGAGATCCCCCCTCAGCCTGACACCCCCCCCTCCCCCCAGTTCTCTTGATCTTTCCTCATCAGAGATGGGTCAGGCCCTTCATCACCTTTGCAACCTTTTGCTGTACCCCCTCCAGCAAGTTTCTGTCCCTCTTGAACTTGGGAGCCCAGAAATGGACCCAGTACTTCAGATGTGAGTAGAAGGGGAAGAGAACCTCCCTTAACCTTCTGGTCCCACTCTTTTTGATGCACCCTAGGATGCTGTTGGCCTTCTTGGCCACAAGGGTACAATGCTGGCTCAAGGTCATTCTGTTGTCTAAAAGCACTTCCTGGCCCTTTTCTCCAGTGTTGCTCTCTGACAGATCAGCCCCATCTGACCAAAACTAGAGCTCCTATCCATCACCCTCAGTTTTAATTTTCTGATTATGAAGAACAAGAATAACACTGCGGGGTTCAGATCCACTTAGAAATAACATCAAGACCTGCATTTAGTCCTAGAATTGTTTCAGCTTTCACAGAGAAAGTGACTTTGCTCCATTGAACACATTATGCATTTACCTCCAGGAAAGCACTCTGGGCTGTCTTCTATATGCTGTGTGAAGCAAGATCTTGCTTTGCATTAGTGAGAACACTTAGATGACATCATTCTTAAATGTATCCATAAAAGACATAATTCAGTTACCTAATGTCCCTTGACATTTCTTTTCCCTTAATTGATTGCATGCCTGAAGTCTTACACAGGTCCTAAGGAGCAGAAAACATCCTTCTCTATTTCTTTTCACTTTGATTTTGACACCTTTCTTCGTGTTTTAACTGTAACAGGAGCCAAAAAAATCCCCCAAAACACAAACACTTAAATGTCTAAGTAGCCTCCATTTGATGTTACTCACTGATGGGGTTATGTCCCTGACTAAATGCTGACATATCAAAACTTTAAAAATAAGTGCATATATGCTGACTGGTGGCAATACAAACATAAAAGTATAGAATGACAGGCTCTATGATTCTATAAGTTCCATGGATCTGTGATTCTGTAAATTCCAACCTCTAACATTTTAACTTAGTGGCTGCAAAAGACCTCAAGACCTCTAAGATCATCAAGGCCAAATTCTACCCAGCACTCCTGTAACAGCTATACCATGTCCCAAAGTGCCACACTTTGGCACTTGTTTTTTGAACCACCTCCCTGGACAGCTTTTTCAATACACACAAAAGATTTGGAAACATCTCCTGGAGAGCTTGATTTTATGAACCCATTGTGTAAGACAGAGTCTTTAATGAATCTGTGTTAATCTGCATCTAATCTGACAATGTATTTACTATCACAGATTATATGTTCCCACCATTTACATGTAAAGGCGATGAGAGAGAACCATTGAAGACACTAAAGAAGCTGTATTAACCTACAAGTCATCCTCATAAGCTCAATCAGTCATGGAAGGATATAGTAAACCATTTTCCCCTTTGAATGGTCATTGAAGACTTGCAGAACATGAGTCAACTTAGTCTCTATAATGAGAATGGTGCTATTATCTTGTACTCCATGTGTAGAGAGTTAGTAACTAGGAACATTATTTAAAGAGGATGCAAAACTGAGACAGAACTTGCCAAGGCAAGCTGGAAACAAACACAGATTCAAGGATTCACAAATTACATCTGGTTGGAAAGGACCCTCAAATTTCATCTTGCCCAATCCCCCTGCAACAAGCAAGGACATCTCCAACTAGATCAGGCTTCCCAGGGCCACATCAAGTCTGATCTTGAATGTCTCCAGGGATTTTAATATCAAAGTCAGGCTGGATGCAGAGTGCCCACATAAGCCTACTCTTGTTGGTGTCATTCTAGCTTGACAATCTTAGGTTCTCAGTGAGTTAAACCTTTTTTGAAGGGAAGGCTAGAGAAGGAGAATCTCTTAGCAGCCTAATGGCCATAGGAATAAAAGAGCTGTTATGTCTCTGTGCTTCCATTCATCATAATGACAAACTCTTTGCTAAATTTGTAGAGCAGAAGGGTGTGGACTTTGTTACTCAACTGTCTAGGGACCCCACTTTCATTGTGAATGATTCAGCTTCCAGCTCCTGCTTTCCTGAATATTTAATGAGCTCTATAAATTTGGGTCTGAGAACAACAGAATATGGTGAGGATGTTGGATCATACTTAGGGCAACCTCACTTCTAATGCCTAAAGCACAGTGAAATAGAAGTTACCTTGATGACTTAAACCCATACAAAGTAATGCAAGACAGTTTCACAAGGAGTTAGAACAAGCAGATGTGTTCTCTACCAATTAGACTGGACTGAAAAATTCAACTTAAACCAAACACAGTGCACACACAGAGAGCAAATACTGTGAGATTCATGATAAAATCTGGAGAGCCTGGTTGCAGCACCTGTGGAAGGTTAGTCAGGACATAGTTGTGGACATAGCTGTAGGACAAAGTTGTGGACACACTACAGACATAACAATATTTCCATATAAACCAGACAGAACATGCACTGCTGCAGGCACACTACAGGTGGTAGGTATTGCAGCTATTATTAATTCTTATCAGGGACATAATAAATTGATCCTTTGTTAATTCATCTTTCAAATAAAGCAAAATTCCTAATGAGAAGAACAACCAACCAAGCCCCACTAGATGACTACTAAATCTTTTCCTTACTGCCAAATATCTGGTGGCTTTCTGCAGTTGGGTGATGGGAAGAATTTAAAGCTCAATACTTCAAACCTACTAAACCGAAGAGATTATGCTTTAACTGCAATTTTATTCCTCCTGTGAAGAATTTTTGCTGGCTTTCATCAAATTTTGGATGGTTTTGACCAATGATTGTCCTAAAGAGATTGTCCTAAAGGTTTGAGGCTTTCTCCACCATATTTTGGGTTGGGTTTTTTTCCCACTGCATTTGGGAGTTTTCCACCCAAAGTTGAGGTTCTCCTCAAAATTATATTTGTGTCATTAATGCAAGGTTTGGTAAAAGATATGATTAGGGCTGGAGAAAAAAATAAAAGGGAAAAAAAACAAACAAAATTTAGAAAATATTTTTCATATTAATGAACTTAAACTTTATATTAAAAAAAAATAGGAATAAATAAATAAATTACAAAATACTCTTCACTTTAACAAACTTTTCACTTGACCCAAAGCGTTGTAGGTTCCCTTAAAGAAAAAAAAGGAAAAGAAAAAAAGGGAAAAAAAGCCAACAAGCAAGCAAAAAGACAACAAACAAACAAAAAAAAACCCCAGAAAAATAATTGTCTAATTAATCACAGAATCACTAGGGTTGGAAAAGACCTCTAAGATCATCAAGTCCAACCATATGTTGAAATGATGTGATATGCCCACCAGGGATACAGGATAGAGAAATTTGGAGTCTTTTGGAGGAAAAAAGAAAACCAAACCTGACAAGTCATCTACTAAAGTGACTTGAGGGCAAGCAGCAAGGGACTTCTCCAAACCTGACTTAAAACTAGCTTGCTCTCGTGTACAAAGACACATGAAGAGCAATGATGGGCTTCTCAAGACACATCATACATTTACCTTTCTGTCCAATTTTTTTTGGAGAATGACAGTGATTTGACAGAGCTAGTTATGGATTACATCAAAAAAAAGCCCCCATGCATTAACACTACCATAGCTGTAGATAGCCTGCAGGTTAAACTGAGGTCTTCCATTCCCAGGCTCACCGGATGTCTTTCAATTCAACGCCGAGGCTACAATTTTCCAACACTAAGTTCTAGCATTGAAAGGATCAAAGCTGGAAGAGCATTTAGTGTTGCAAATCTCAGTCTTGCCAGCATAACACGCCTCTGTGGCAGTTCTACATCCAACAGTATGATAAATCACGATTTTTGGTAATTTGCTCAAAATTTCTGCTTTTTTTCCCTTCTTTTGTTTTGTTTGTTTTTTGTCCCCCCCCCAATAAGATGGTTTAGGCTGAGCAAATCCCGTACAGATAGCAAATAGAAAAGCAAGTGAGAAATAGTTGAGCTTGGCTTTTTTGAGCTTTTGTATCCTCAAGCCTAGATTCATCCAATCCTGAATGTTAATGGAAACATGAATATTAGAAAAGGGATGGAATATGACAGTGCATATGGAAAATGTTAGGTTTTTATTTCTTTTCTAGCAGGACTTTGTTTCAGCTAAATTCTGACTAGAGTGTTGGAAAGTTAGAGCTGAGCAGTTAGAAATATGACAGCCTCTCTATCTTGAGTGTCAGAAGGAACCTGTTCTGCAGTTCAAAACAATTTCACTGCCCTTTATGCTTTTATTTTAATTGTTCAGTTGTGTGCACAGTTTATGTGTCAGAGAGGTGTTGGTATTTTATTAAATGCCTTGATTAGCATTCACAATATCATCTATAGGAAGCTCTAAGTCTAACACCTTTAAAGTGATTTGCTATTAAAACATCTGGGGAATTGCAATTTTATAATATTATTCAGCTAAAAAAAAAAACAAGTTTTATTAAACAGTTTCTGATTTTAAGGGTTTCCAAGTGTGGAGCAGCCTGTTTTCCCTAATCTGGGAACTCAGCTTGGCTTCACATATTTCCTCTAATTCTCAGAACCCCCACTAAGTCAGTGAATATTTGAAGATGCCTAGAACTTCTAAGACTAATGCCACAAAACTCTTACACTAATTAAAAAGCAAGAAAGAAAGAAAGAAAGAAAAAGGCCACCAAATCAAAAATCTAAAAGCTCACCAAAAAGACTCACATTTAAAAAACCACCCCCCTTCCCCCCCAAAACACCCACACAAAATAAAAAGGCAAAACAAAGCAAAAACAACCCCCAACCAAACGAAAAACCCAACCCCACAAAAAAACCCCACCCAAACAGAAAAACAAACCTCACAGAATCACAGAATGTTAGGGGTTGGAAGGGACCTCCAGAGATCATCAAATCCAGCCCCCCTACAAACCAGGATCACCCTGGGGCAGGTCACACAGGAATGCATCCAGGCGGGCTTTGAAAGTCTCCAGAGAAGGAGATTCCACAACCCCTCTGGGCAGCCTGGTTCAGGGTTCTGTCTCAAAACCTTATCAGTAAATGAAGAAATAAAAATTGGAGGCTACTACATGCTAAGTGAAAATTGATAAATTTGTTATTTTGTGCTGAGAGTTGGTGTTGTTAAGCCTGGAGAAGAGAAGGCTCCAGGGAGACCTTCTAGCAGCCTTCCAGTATTTGAAGGAGCCTGCACAAGTGTTGGAGAGGAACTTTTGAAAAAGGCCTGGAGTGACAGGATGAGGGGTAAGGGCTCCAAATTAAAAGAAGCTGGAATGAAATGAGACATGAGGAGGAAATTCTTCCCCGTGATGTTGGTGAGGTGCTGAAACAGTTTGCTCAGTCACATTGTGAAGGTTCAAGTCTGGAAGTCTTGAAAGCCAGACTGGGCAAAACCTTGAATAAGCTGGTCTGTTAGGAGGTGTCCCTTTCCCGTGGTAGAGAATGGGAAATATATGATCCTGAAGGTCCATTCCAACCCAAACTACCCTATGATATCATGAACTGCTGTATTCTATCATGTTTGAGAAATAACAGACAATATTGTTTTGACATCAACAGGTCTTCTTCAATGCAAAAATCCACTCAGGAGGGAAATAAATAGGTTTCTGTAATTCTAAACAGATCACTTTATTTTTTCTGATAGCTCTTCTAAATATACAAAGCTTTATACATTTGTAATGTCTGCCTGAACACTGAAACCTATCTATTATATAAAATAATTCTGTCTATAAGGAGATAAAAAAAACCCAGTACAGTGCAATTAACAGGGTATCAGAGTATATTTTCATTATACATTATTTTCCTTGACTTTCATGGTCTTAACAATATTGGAAAGATGATAACAGCTTTCAGAAGCTTCCTGAACATGCAAAAAGAGCTGTGGTGGTGTTGATGACAAGAAGGAATAGTTTCATTACATTAGCAGCACAACCTAACTCTGTAATGCTGCCTATCTACAGACAAATGCAAATCTGCTCTTATGGCTCTGTTAGAAGTATTTATAATAACTCTGTTAGGAGTATTTATAATAACTCTGCTAGATTTGATGAATGAAGTCACAGTAATTGGTTTCAGGATCTTACTCTGGCTATAGCCTTATCCAGGAACACTTTGGAATATGAAATTGCATATTTCAAGATGTCATCTTTGTTCCAGTTCTACATGGAAGGCATACTGATTGCCTTCAGATACAGAGGTGGACTGATAAAAACAAAAAACAGCATGTTAAACTGCTTAAGGTTTGGAGATTTGGTCAAGATTAAATAATAAGGAAGAAAGAAAGAAAGAGAGAAATGTATAGCACAAAAAAACTACTAATCTACTAAATTGTCTGTAGGAAGAATAAGAAAAGCATTCTCTCAAAGTGGGAGATTTCAGTTGTTGTAAGACTGAGATCTATTAACTCTCTTCTTGAGTGTAAAATAATATCAGGTAAATTTTTAGTGATTTTAGTATGATTTTATCTTTTTGACAGGGTTCTGCATTTGGTCATTTGAAATCTCAGACTTGTCTTCCACTGTATCCACTACAGTATAGTTTGGAAAGAAAAAAGACAAGTTCTTGATTATTGCTAATTCTGCAACCTAGATTAAAAATAAAATCAAAAGAACCATAGTCAGATGCTTTCTTATTCCAGTTGGATAATTTTTTTTAATGCAAGTAGCTGGGGGTTGGTCTCTTCTGCTTCGTAACAAGCAACAGGACAAGTGGAAATGGCCTCAGGTTTTACAAGGGGAGGTTTAGACTTGATAGCAGATGCAACTGCTTCCCTGAGAGGGTTCTCAAACATTGGAACAATCTGCCCAGGCTGGTAATTGAATCCCCATGCCTGGCGGTGTTTCATAGGTGCAGAGGTGTGGTGCTCAGGGACATGGTTTAGCAGGAGACTTAGTAGAGTTAGAGAATAGTTGGACTTCATGTCCCAATGATCTTTTCCAACCAAAACCGTTCTATGATTTCTGTGATTTTATCCCAATTCTATGAAAATATTCCCTAAATATATATATATATATATATATATATATATATATATATATATATTTTAAAGGGGAATAAACTCACTAACCAACCAAAAAAAATCACAGCCCCTCCCCCAACAAAACCAAAACCCAGCAGCATTTTAAATTGAATTTTAACTGTGTAATGTTTGGACTAAGATCTTCTCTTTAGTCTAAAATTAATGTAAATGGACACTAAGCATTCTCCAGAAACATCTGTAAGGAGTTCTTGTGGAAGGTACTGACTGGGGAAAGGGAAAGAAATTAATCTGATCAAGTGAAACAGTGTTGAGAAATGCTAAAATATATGAACCCTATTGAGTTCTCCCACACAGAAAGCTTTTCTCATCTTTTATCATCCCATCTCAGGAACTAAAAGCTACGTAACAATGTGCTGTGGTTCCCCAGTTAGGTCAGATCAGCATTTGAAAAATGCCAAGTTTGCTAAAGTGATTATTATTTTTCTCATTTATCTAAAGATTCTGTATTATTTGAATTCAGCTTTGCAAGATCAAAGTGCTAACCAATAGAGCACCTAATAGAGCACCTGCACAAAGTGAATCCAAAAAGCTGTTTCATTTCTGGAAAGAAAATCAACTTCTTTATTTTTTGTTGCTATTGAAGGGTAATAACTCCAGAATCAGTTCAGAGGATTCAGACCATTAAACAATTCATATACCAGAGGGCAAAGAAAAATATAGTGCACACTGTTATGAAAAATCCACTTAGAGGATTGTCTCCCATCACAATGTTGTAGGATGAGGACCAGGCTTTTAAATCCCAAGCAACATAAACAATGCAAGTCTATATTTGTTTCTTTTTGTTAATTTTTATGTCTGATAGTTATCCAGCAAATATGCTTTATTCTAAATTCCCTGGTTTGGGGCACATTCTGGAATACAGGAAAATTCTGGATATTTCATGGAGGAGGAAAGGATCAAATAGATCAAATTGTTATTTCTCTCCTACCACCAGTACAAGAGGAAGAATATGATCCATATGGGATGAACTCGTCCTAACGGTTGGACTCAATGATCTTAAAATGGTTTCCTCCAACAAAAACAGTTTATTCCTGGCCTTACTATTCACTAGGAACTTGAAGTGTATTACAGTAGTGTATTACTATAAAAATAAGTTAATAGAACAGAGTGGAATAGACCAGGTTGGAAGACACCTTTGAGATCATCGTGTCCAACCTGTCATCCACACTATCCAATCAACTAAACCATGGCACCAAGCACCCCATCCAGTCTCCTCCTAAACACCTCCAGTGAGGGTGACTCCACCACCTCCTTGCACAGCCCATTCCAATGGCCAATCACTCTCTCTATGAAGAATTTCTTCCTAACATCCAGCCTAAACCTCCCCTGGTGCAGCTTGAGACTATGTCCTCTTGTTCTGGTGCTGGTTGCCTGGGAAAACAATCTGAGCAGAATCAAACTGGAACAGGATTGTTGGGATAATATTGACTGGAAAAGTAGTTTTTCCTTACACTTCCATGGGAGTTTGTGTCAGTTTCATGACAAAATTGTGTGATGGAAGTAACATACCATCCACTGTATTATCATGTAATTCACATCAAGGGACTTGATTGCAAAGGCATATGTTACGGCTTCATCACTCAGCTGCTGAAATGCTGCCTCTCTATTTACTGCTTTTCATATGTAAATGGTGTAAAAAAACCTTTGGAAGAGTGAGAGGGGACTTATGAAGGTGAATCTCTGCTACTGCCAACTGTTTAGCCTGAAATCAGAGCACCAAACCTACACTGTTTGCAATTTCAGCAATGCTTTTCCCACTACTGAAAGGTGTAACACTGGTGACTTGAGTTTAGCATAATCATCTGCACATTTTCTCATATGGGAGAGATCAAAAATGACCAGTCAACTACTTTGTTTCCATCTGGCCATGCTAGACTGTTCACAGAATGGCAATATCCACAGTCTTCTGGCTCACAGTCACTCACACTGCTTGCCTTCTTACTGAAGAAAAGCTTCAACTGAAACAGGTCTTTTAACACTTTCTGTTCTACTACAGCCAAAACCATATTAACATTTGCTCATGAAAATCACAGAATGTTTTGGGTTGGAAGGCACTTTCAAGATCATCTATTTGCAAACACCCCTCCAGGCAGGGACACCTTCCACTAGACCACCTTGCTTAAGGCCCTGTCCAATCTGGTCTTGAACACCTCCAGGGAGAGGGAATACACAACCTCCCTGAGCAACCTGTTCCACTGTCTCAACATCCTCACTGACTAGATGATTTCCAGAGGTCCCTTCCAACCCCTACCATTCTAGGATTCTATTATTCTGTAGTTAAATAAAGTGGTGACAAACCTGTGTTTTAATCTCATAAAAGCATCTCATAGTTCATCCTTTCTGCTTTTATTTAGTCCACTCATCTTTCTTTAGTAAATTTGATTCAAAAGCCAAAAAAAAAAAGGGAAAAAAAATAATAATTTGTTTCATCATTGAAATTACTACTGATAATTCATTAGTCCAGCATCTGTTACTAGCTCTTTTTACAGCATATTTGCATCTCTGCACAGCTGAATGAAATTTGTTGTGTAGATGGATTTTAACTACACTTACTGTTCAGAACTGTATTTTTACTTTTATCCCCTGCCACAGTGTATTTGAGGGCTGGGCAGATGCAGAGTCAACTGCTGGTAATATGACTGGCAGTTGTTCTCTTTTCTAATGAAGAAATACAGATCACAGATAGCAGGATATAATGAAACATCTCTATCTAAATGAAAAGACAAACAGATCAAGGGAGATTAAATGATACACCAGTAAGCAATGCTCCATTACTGCCTGAGTCTTTCCTTTCAAGGATAGTGACTAAGCTCCTAGTCACATTTTAATTTGACTAGATTAAGCTCCTGAAGTTCAACAACAGTAAGTATAGAATCCTGCACCTTGGGAGGAATAATGCCCTACAGCAGTACAGGTGAGTGGTTGAGCTGCTGGAAAGCAGCTCCATAAAGAAAGACCTGAGAGTGCTGGTGGACAATGAGCTGCAATGTGCCAAGATGGCCAATGGTCACCTAGGGTGTATTAAGAGTGCAGCTAGTAAAGTGAGGGAAGTTCTCCTCCCCTTCTACTCTGTTCTAGTTAGGCCACATTTGGAGTATTGTGTTGAGTTCTGGGCTGCCCAGTTCATGAGGGACAGGGAAATACTAGAGAGAATCCCACAGAGGCCATGAGGATGCTGAGGGACAGGAGCATCATTCTTACAAGGAGAGACTGACAGACCTAGGGCTGTTTAGCCGGCAGAAGAGCACCCTAACAGGGGATCTTCTCAATGCTGATCAATAGCTAAAAGTGGGAGGCAAGAAGGTGTCATGGTGGCCACTGACAGAACAAGTGACAACAGATACACACTAGAACACAGGAGGTTCCACCTGAACACAAGGAAAGCTTCTTTACTTTGAGGACGGCAGATCAGTAGAACAGTCTGCCCAAAGAGGTTGTGGAGATTTCTTCTCTGCAGACTTTCAAAACCTACCTGGGCATATTCCTGAGTGCTAGGTGATCCTGCTTTAGCAGGGGGGTTGAACTAGATGATTTCCAGAGGTCACTTCCAACCCTGGCCACTCTGTTATTCTGTGATTTTACACACATTGAGTTACCACATGCTGCTGAAAAGCAAAATCCAGGTGTTGCTTAGAATTTCAGTGTGCTCTGGTTTAGCACCACTGTGTTACACTGTGATTAGTCCCACTGTCAAATACATTCAGTATTATTACTAAGAAAGTAAAGCAAATTGGACACCTTTGGTGTTCACCTCAAGTAATCCATTAGTGGACAAGTAGTGGGTTGATGAGATTAATCTACAGATACCCAGGTGCTTGTTGCTTGTCACTGTGGTAGGGAGTTATCCTCTGGCTGTCAACATTTACAATGAGCTGTTCAAATAAGGAACAAGCATCATAGCAGAAACTAGATTTTGGTTCAATTTTACCTGTGGTTTAGCTTCTTCTGTAAGTAATATCTTTAGTGTCAATAGAACACCAGGAACAAGCAGCAGACACAGACTCACTGTGCCTGAAAATTCGGACAAAACACAAACTCTAACATATTTTTGGTTCAATGCACTAAACTGAGTTCAAGAATCTATATTTAACCTGAAAGAGCCCACAGTGCAGCCCTTAACAGTTGAAAATCCTCTAAAATATAGTCTTGCCTTCCATGTTCCATTTTCATGCTTGCAATTTTCCATTGTGCAAACTCTTCTCAATTAAAGCATTTTAAGTGAAATGGCAGTGGATTGGATTAGATCAATTTATTTATTATCCTAATTCAGCTAGATGGTAATAATCCCTGTTTTAGATGGAAATAAGGGGGGAGGGAATAATAGAGATTAGGAAATTATTAGTCATATGGGCAGAAAATTGTAACATAAGGTTTGACATGAGAATGTAAAAGAAAATGAAAAAACTTAAAAGTAAAAATACATCAGGATAAAAATGTTGGTAAATCCATACTATCAGGAGAAATTTGGTAGTGAACACCCAGTGAATTAGGTGTGGGCTTTCAGGAGTTAATGCTCTGAGACAGAAGACCAGAGCGATTCCAGCTGGATATATAAAGTAGTAAAATCACAGGTCATAGAATTGTTTTGGTCTGAAAAGTCCTTTAAGATAATTGAGTCCAACCACCCACCCACCCACCACCACCATGGCCTTTAATTAAACCCTGTCCCCAAGTACCATGACCACGCATTTCATAGAATCATAGAATCAATAAGGTTGGAAGAGACCTCAAAGTTCACCAAGTCCAACCTGTCACCCAGACCTCATGACTACTAAACCATGGCACCAAGTGCCACATCCAATCCTTTTTGAACACCTCCAGAGATGGTGACTCCACCACCTCCCTGGGCAGCCCATTCCAATGCCTAACAACTCTCTCTGTAAAGAACTTTCTTCTCACCTCCAGCCTAAATCCTGAACACCACTCAGGGATGGTGACACCACCACCTCCTTGGACAGCCTGTTCCAATACCTAACCACTCTTTCTGTGAAGACTTTTTTTTCTAGTGTTCAATCTAATCCTCCACTGGTGTAAGCCCCACTTCACTGCAACCTCTTTTTGGGGTCTTGTAGAGAGCCATGAAGTCTCTTCTCAGCCTCATTTTCTCCAGACTAAACAGCCCCATTTCCCTGTGCTGCTCTTCACCTGACCTGTTCTCCATACCCTTCACCAGCTCCCTTGCTCTTCTCTGGGCACACTCCAGCACCTCAGTGTCCTTCATGGAGTGAGGGAGCTGAAACCAAACCAAATATTCAAGATGCAACCCTACCACTGCTGACAAAACCATCACATTACAAAAGAAGTGGGAGCATTCCATTCTCTGTATGACAGATAAATTATCACACACAAAACCTTCATTTATTTATGTGCATTAAAATGATTGGAATGAGAACAGCAAAATGTCACTCCACGTATTACTCTGTGTTTTATAGACATGGCTTAAAAATAATTTGTAGAAGCAAATTAGCCAGGCACCAGGGTCAGTTGATTATTAATGTGACACTAACAACATGGAGACACTGATTGACCAACTGTTTAATCCAAATCCAGAGGCAAATAAATAAATCTAGGAAAGAAGGTCATCAAATTATGTACCAGACCAGAACCTAAATAAGCAACAGAGCTGTTGAGGGGTTTGGAGACCACATCTAGTGAGGAGAGGCTGAGGGAGCTGAAAAAGAGAAGGTTGAGAGGAGACCTTGTTGCTCTCTATAGCTACCTGAAAGGAGGTTGGAGTGAGGCCAGTGTCAGCCTCTTTTACCAGGAAACTAAGGACACAACATGAGGTAATGGCCACAAGCTGTACCAGGGGATATTTAGGTTGGATTTAGGTTGGATATTTAGAAGAATTTCTTCACAGAAAGGCTTATCATGCATTGGAACAGGTAGCCCAGAGAAGTGGTGGAGTTCCCATTCCTGGAGGTGTTAAAATATGTGTAGACATGGCACTCTGGGACACGGCCTGATGGTCATGAAGTTGTTGTGCAGAAGGTTAGACTGGGTGGTCTTAGTGGTCCTGTCCATCATTATTCCTTCTATGATTCTATAACATTTCTAAACATTGCCATGTTAAAGAATCAGATGACAGCTCTACAGTGACATAATACACAGTGGGGTAATTTTACTTTCAGGCATGCTGGCCTTATGGAGTAAACACCTACTAGGAGTTGGGACATGCTATATTTTGATTTTTTTTCCCTGGAATGTAGCTTTTTGCATAGTTTCACTCAAAAGTGATTCAATCCTCAGGCTGCACCACTGCTTTGCTACAGGAAGCAAAACTTCCAAAGGGCTGGCAGTCAGCAGTTTAAAAGAATGCTCTTGCACAAAGGAAACCTCTTACAGAGATTCAAGAATGGTTAAGGTTCAAAGGGACCTTCAAGATCATCTAGTTCCAACCCCCTACCATGGGCAGGGACCACTTCCACTAAATCAGGTTACTCAAGGCCTTGTCCAACCTGGTCTTGAACACCTCCAGTGATGGGACATCCATGACCCCCCTGGCAATATGTTCCAGTGTCTCACTACACTTTCTTGTAGCCCCCTTCAGGTAGAGGAAGGCCACAATAATGTCTCTCCAGAACCTTCTCCATGATGAACAGCTCCAACTCTTTCAGCCTATCATTACAAGGGAGCCTCTCCAGCCCTCTGATCATCTTTGTGGCCCTCTTCTGGACCCACTCCAGCAGTTCCATGTCCCTTTTATGCTGGGGGCACCAGAACTGGATGCAGTACTCCAGGTGGGCTCTTATGAGAGCAGAGCAGAGGGGCAGAATTTTCTCCTTCATACTGGTGGTCATACTTTTGATATAGCCTAGGACGCAGTTGCCTTCTCGACTGCAACAGTGCATTGCTGGCTCATGGTGAGTTTTTCATCAACTGACATCCACGAGCCCTTCTCAAGACTGCTTTCAAGCCACTCCTTGCCCAAGTTCAGAATTATGAAAGCAAACACCTAACCTGACTTGCCCTTCTGAGGAAATTTGCTTTTTAGCCTGAAAGTGTTAAGATACACCTCCAGGCACGCTCAGACCTATATTAGTTTTGACAGGGGTAGGTATGTAAGAGGTAGATGTCAAGCTGCACTTAATCAGTTTCTGGAAAACCAAGTGTTGTTCTTCCTACAAGGAGGACTTTTCAAAGCAGTCACTTCAAAATGGGTCAGAAGGAGTCAGTTTTTAGTCAGTGGGTGATAAATGCTGCGCGTCTTCATTCCCCGACAATGACACACAAGTACTACGTGCAGTCTACATCTAGGAGCTTTGCCTCTTGCTGATGTTTGGACACTGTAGGAGGTCAAGCTTGTTTGGGCAAGAGAAGTATCAAGCACAGAAAACATGGTTCCACATGAGTGTCTATAACATCTGATTATACCAGAGAGGCAGGAGTGGAGATGAAAGAGGATCTTGTTCTGTGTTATCTGAGTATTTCATCCAACAACTGGAGGACACAGGAATAAAAATAGCCATGGGAACAGGTATCATAATTTCAGATGTTACCCTCCCACATGCAAGTACAGAGCTGCTCATAAGTGTTATTACTCTTTTTGTTTGTTTCATAATAACTTTAGCATGAAGAAAGCATTTGGCAAACTCAGTGAGCTGCAATTGGAGGTCATTTATCCGAAGGCTAATCCAAGCCCATCCCTCACTCCAAGACTATTTATGGTAGTCAATGAACAAAGTGTAATAACTGAAATTAATCAGATTAAATGTACTGACCTAGTGGTTGGGTGTTTTGTTTTTTTCTTCACACTAGTAATATCTTAAGGACTAGCACTTTCAGTGTGTTTTATCAGGGAAGAGACTTTAAATATTAATGCATCACAGGAGTCATCATGTCACCAACTCATATAAAGATCAAACAGAGTTTTTCATCAGCACAGATTCTGAATGCACCTCTCTGCTGAGACTTTTGGAGGTACTAAGGCATCTTGACATCAATGTGCCCTTGTGTCCAAGAAGGCCAATGGCGTCCTGGGATGCATGGAGTGTGGTCAGCAGGTTGAGGGGGTCTGTCCTCCCCCTCTACTCTGCCCTGGTGAGGGTACATGTGAAATATTGTGTCCAGTTCTGAGCTCCCAAGTTCAAGAGGGACAGGGAACTGCTGGAGAGGGTACAGCAAAGGGTTACAAGGACACTGAAGGGACAGGAACATCTCTTTGGTGAGGAAAGACTGAGAGAACTGGAGCCTTTTAGTCTGGAAAAGAGAGGACTGAAGGAATATCTTGTCAGTGGTGATCAATACTTCATGGATGGGTGTCAGAAGGATGGGACCAGGCTTTTTTTCAGTGGTGCTCAGTGGCAAAACAAGAAGTAACAGGCACAAACTTGAACATCAGACGTTCCATCTAAACAGAAGGAGGAATTTCTTTAATTTACAGCACTGGAGCACTGTGACAGCCTGCCCAGAGAGGTGGTGGAGACATCCCAAACCCACCTGGACATGTTGCTGTGTCACCTTCTGGGCCCCTCAGTTTAGGAAGGATGTTGACTTGCTGGAACGCATCCCGAGAAGGGCAACAAAGTTGGTGAGGGGTTTGGAGCACAAACCCTATGAGGAGAGGCTGAGGGAGCTGGGGTTGTTTAGCCTGGAGAAGAGGAGGCTCAGGGGTGACCTTATTGCTGTCTAAAACTACCTGAAGGGAAGTTGTAGCCAGGTGGGGGGTGGTCTCTTCTCCTAGGCAACCAGCACCAGAACAAGAGGACACAGTCTCAAGCTGCACCAGGGGAGGTTTAGACTGGATGTTAGGAAGAAATTCTTGCCAGAGAGAGTGATTGCCCATTGGAATGTGCTGCCCAGGGAGGTGGTGGAGTCACCATCATTGGAGGTGTTCATGAGGAGACTTGATAGAGTGCCTGGTGCCATGGTTTAGTTGATTAGGTGGGTTGGATTGGTTGATGAGTTGGACGCGATGATCTTGAAGATCTCTTCCAACCCAGTCTGGTCTATTCTATTCTATTCTATTCTCTGGGTGAAGCTGCCTTGGCAAGGGGATTGGACTAGATCTTGAGAGGTCCTTTCTGACACCTACCATTCTGTGATCCAACCTAAAGTATACTGTTTAAAAATCTGTAAAACATTCTTTTTTTTCCCCTTTTTTCTTTCTTTCTTGTTTGGTTTTTTTTTTTTTTTAATCCACCTTACACCCCCCACCGAAAAGGATGAGAACAAACCAGCTGAATTGCAAAAAGAGGATTAGTAAATTACTCTCTTTGCTTGATCTGCTTAACCACCCTGGGTGGTCTGCCCCCAAAAAATCTGTCTACTAGCTCTCCAGCTGGCAACTACAAACTGCTGTCTGTTGAAACCACAGCACAGCTGTATGAATGCCATTAAAAAATTCTTTTCCTGCAGATACCACATTCCGGTTGCTTAACCTATCCTAAACTGCATCAGAAAAAAATGAAAGATGTGACAAGTCCATTTCCTAACATCAATTTTATTTGCAAAATGAAGAAAATACTACTGAACTAACAACACAAACACAAGAGCCACAAAGCTGGTTCGATGATTGGGCTTTGACTGTGGCTTAGGAGAACTTTTGCCCACATGGAAAATGTCAAATCCCTTCTCGCTTTACTTTCAGAGAAGTATGGTGTCCAGTCACAGGACAAAGGACAATAGAAAAAAGCCTCTGAAGGTCCCTTCCAACTCAATGCATCCTATGATTCTGTTATTGTATGAGTTTAGGAAAGATGTTGACTTGCTGAAATGTGTCCAGAGAAGGGCAGCAAAGCTGGGGAGGGGTTTGGAGCACAAGCCCTATGAGGAGAGGCTGAGAGAGCTGGGGTTGCTTAGCCTGGAGAAGAGAAGGCTCAGAGGAGACCTTATTGCTGTCTACAACTACCTGAAGGGAGGTTGGAGCCAGGTGGGGGTTGGTCTCTTCTCCTAGGCAACCAGCACCAGAACAAGAGGACACAGTCTCAAGCTGTGCCAGGGGAGGTTTAGGCTGGATGTTAGGAAGAAGTTCTTCATAGAAAGAGTGATTGGCCATTGGAATGGGCTGTGCAAGGAGGTGGTGGAGTCACCATCACTGGAGGTGTTTAGGAGGAGACTGGATGGAGCACTTGGTGCCATGGTTTAGTTGATTAGATGGTGTTGGGTGATAGGCTGGACTCAATCTCAAAGGTCTTTTCCAACCTGGTCTGGTCTGGTCTGGTCTGGTCTATTCTATTCTATTCTATTCTATTCTATTCTATTCTATTCTATTCTATTCTATTCTATTCTATTCTATTCCATTCCATTCCATTCCATTCCATTCCATTCCATTCCATTCCATTCCATTCCATTCCATTCCATTCCATTCCATTCTATCATCTAGTGTGACCCTCCTGCCAAAGCAGGATCACCAGGTCATGTGCACTGTTGTGCTGAAAACATTAGTGATGCTCATCTAGAAATACCAAGACACCTGAGGAATGTACTTATTATGTAGATTCTTGGGGAACAAATGCAGGAGAAAGAGTAACAGAAGAGAAGAATCTGGGGAGACCTTATAGAGGCCTTCCAGTACGTGTAGTGGGCTACAAGAAAGCTGGGGAGAGACAATTTACAAAGGCTTGTACAGACAGGATGAGGGGCAAAGGCTTTGAGCTTGAAGAAAGGAGATTTATCCTGGACATTAGGAAGAAATTCTTTACAGTGAGGGTTATGAGAGACTGGAACAAGTTGCCTGGGGAGATTGTGGGTGACCCCTCCATGGAGGTGTTCAAGGCCAGGTTGGATGGAGCCTCGAGCAACGTGATCTAGCAGGAGGTGTCCCTGCTCATGTCAGTGGGGATTAGAACTAGATGATCTGGAAGGTCCCTCCCACCTCAAAGCATTCTATAAGTAAACAAGGTACATCTTTTTCTTTCAGCCTTTTCCTTTTGCCTGTCACTGGGCACAAACTGAAGGCAACCTTCCTGCTGAGATAACCAGTTTGAAAACATTGACCATAAAGCAATATGAAACAAACAAACAAAACATGCTCTTAGATAACTCACATGGCATATTTTAGTCATATGGGCTAATTTTCATTGAGTAACTCATCACTGTTATTTCTGCCCATTTTTCTCTTCTCTACATTTCATTTAATGATGCAAGATTGGGAGACAACAGCAGGCAGCACAAGGAAAATACTAAGCACAAAATCTGTTAATAATGACCACCGAAGGAATGCTGCTCTTCTGGCAGCTACAGCAGATGGCCAGAGAATGGTCTGCAATTAATAAAGAGAAGCTCAGAGGGACCAAGTTTTGTCTGGGTGCTAGAAGAGCAATAGTTATCAGCTGAATACTAGCTTGAGGTGTTTGAATTTCTGGTTTTGTCATAAGGTTTCTGTTTTCATTTCTGTTTTCGTTTGAGGGGATGATGGGGTGTGCTGTTTAGCTGGCTGTTTTTTGTTTGCTTGTTTTGTTCCCTCCCCATCCCCAGTATTAGTTATCTCACTCAACATTCAGCCATCTGAAGCAGTACTCTCTTATCTCCAGGTGTTTACTTTAAAGTCATCATAGAATCATAAAACGGTTTGGGTTGGAAAGTACCTTCAAGATCATATAGTTTCAACTTTCCTGCCATGGGCATGGACACCTTCCATGAGACCATCTTGCTCAAGGCCCCATCCAACCTGCCTTTGAACACCTTCAGGGATGGGGCATCCATAACATCTCTGGGCAACTTGTTTCAGTGTGTGACCACCCTCACTGTAAAGAATTTCCTCCTAATCTCCAGTCTAAATCTTCCCTCTTCCAGCTCCAAGCCATTCCCTCTCATCCTTCCTTCTCAGAAGTCCCTCCCCAGCTCTTCTGTAGCCCCCTTCAGGTATTGAAAGACTGCTAGAAGATCTCCCTAGATCCTTCTCTTCTCCAGGCTGAACAGCCCCAACTTTCTCAGCCTGTGCTGAGGTGCTCCACAAGGGAGGTCCTTCAGCCCTTTGATATCCTCACAGCCTCCTGTGGACCCACTCCAACGCTTCAATGTCCTTCATGTGCTGAGGGCAACAGAGCTGCAGTCACAAATTAACACTTCAGAGTTTAGCATTAAGTTTATATATAAGGATTTTAGACCTTTACTCATCATTCACATTTGACGTGCATCAAACTAAAAGGTTTTCACCTTGCCTAAGTGATTATTTATTTAGCCAATTTCTACAACTTAAAAGGTTAAGGTCAGTTCCAATTCCACAACTCTATCACGTTTAGAATATAATACCAAATTTTAATCCCCCAAGATATATCCCTCTTATTTTAATGCAGAACTATATCCATTAAGAGTAAACACGAGTGTTCCTTTTATGGTAGTAAGAATTCTGTTCCCAAAAATACACTCAGTCAGGTGGCACTTTCATTAACAGCAGGTTCTAAAAAACCCAAAATAATAAAACTACAAAGAAGCAAACCAAAACAAAACACAAAAACAACTAAAAGAGATTAATTTAACTGAAATAAATAAATAAATAAATAAATAAAACCCCAACAAACAACAAAACCAAACCAAAACCAACAAACCCTCACATTGTTAAGCCTGATGAGAAGCTGAACATCTGTCGTGCCCACAAGATAGGAAATCCAATGCTGGGTTTGGAAATGACATTTTATATACGTTGCTACTAACAAAAAATTGATTGTGAATTAACATATAATGAGAGGAAAGAGTCTGAAGCTACACCAGGGGATGTTTTGGTTGGATATTAGAAGAAACTTCTTGCCTGAAATGGTTCTCAAAGACTGGATCAAGCTCCCCAGGGAGGTGGTTGAATCCCCATCTCTAGAGGTGTTTCGTCAAGTTAGAGAATGGTTGGACTCAATGATCTTAAAGGCCTTTTCCAACCAAAATAAGTCTATCTGTATATGTTTGTTTAGCACCAGACTTGGTAGTTATAAAATGCTCAGACCTGAGGATCTTAAAAGTCTTTTCCAACAAGAATGTTTCTACGATTCTATGATTTATTACATCATGACCACAACTTGTACCAATACATCTCCTTCCTGTGAAAACTATGAAAGATTATTAATAATAAACAAAAATAGCAAACCTCAACAAATAAATAATAAAGAAAACACAAGCAAAGAAACAAAAAAATAACCAAACCAACCAAGCAAAACAAACAAACAAACAAAATAGAAAAACAACAACCCCCCCCAATACAATCCAAGAGAACCCCAAAGAAACGAACAAAAAACCCACCAAAGCTAGCACAAGCACAGAATTATAGAATCTTAAAGATTGTTTAGTTCCAACCCTCTTGCCATGGGTAGGGGCACCTCCCACTAGACCTGGTTTCTAGCCTGGCCTTGAACACCTCCAGGGAGGGACCGTCCACAGCCTCCCTGGAAACCTGTTCCAGTGTCTCACCACCCTCACTCTAATGAATTTATTTCTGATACTCAACCTAAATCTACCTTCCCCTGGCTTAAATCCATCCCCACTTGTCCTATCACAGTGGATGCTGATATAATGAGGATATTTCAGGCGGTGTCCTTCTGACCTTACTGGAAAACCAACATGAACTCTATTGAAGGAGGGACAGGTCTGACTAAACAAACAACCTGACTGCAATTTGCTGCAGCCCATTAGCTGCTATCAATGCAGTGAAGACCATGAAAATTGAAACATGGTTCATTAACTGTGTGTTGGTTTTTGAGAAGTAACTCTGATATCTATGTTCTCTCCGATGACCAAGAAGAATCTGCACTGCAGCAACCTGATGACGTGTTTCGGTGCATAGCTTATTGACCACCTGCTGCTTAATATGCTACAGATGATACTTTAACAAGTCACATGAAGCTACCAACAGACAAGAAAGAAAAGCCTCTCATCTGAGCTTGACTGAAGAAGGATGCTTCAATCCATAACAAAACTACTTTTTTCCCTCCTAAACTTCAGAATGATTTGCAACCAGAGCAGGTTGAAACTGGATTTAGGTTTGACATTAGGAAGAAGTTCTTTATCATGAGGGTGGTGGACTACTGGAATAGGCTCACCAGAGAAGTGTTGGGGGGCCCATCCCTGGAGACATTCAAAGTCAGGCTTGCTGGTGCTCTGAACAGCATGATCAAGTTGAGGCTGTTCCTGCTCACTGCAGGGGACTTGGACTAGATGACTGTTAAGGGTCCTTTCCAACTGAAAGCATTCTGTTATGATTCCATGATGATTCTATGATAATTCTCTGATGATTCTATGGCTTTTTAAAAATTATACTGTTTCTACTAAAAACATAAATTCCTTTGCTGGAGGAGACCTTAAGGAAGGAATAGTGAGAAAAGTGAGAGTTTTTTCTGAGATGCACTGTGGGAGACCAAGAGGCAATGGTTATAGGGGAACCATTAGGGGAAGTAGGGGAAGTTCTGATGCTATAAAGAAAAAGAACATAAATGTGAAGATATCAAACACAGGAGCAAGTTGCCCAGAGCAGTTTTGTAATCTGTCCTTTAACTGGCTGAACAAAGCCCTCACCAGGCTTCAGTGTGAATTCAGACCTGATATCACTTTGAGTATGAAGCTTCATTTGCTAAACTCTTTTCCAGTGGGAATTAATTCTATGGAGAAGGGAATCATAAGATCATAGAATGCACGGGGTTGGAAGGGACCTCTAAAGGTCATCACCCAAAGACTTCTAACATTTCCAAATATTATTTTGTAGATGCATGATCTCTATGTATAGATGCATCATTTAGATTTAGTAAAGAAACAAGGACCCATAAACTCAATATAAATTACCTACCACCTACTGAAGGGAATAAATCATCTTTTGGTCTTCTATAGCCAAAAAAGAGAGGCAAATCCCTCCCTAGACTAATAAAGAGTTGAGAAGTTTTATGTAAAACTTCAGCCTTGAGAGGAGAAATCTCCAGGGAGACCTTCTAGAAGCCTTCTAGTAGTTGAAGGAGGCTCCAGGAGAGCTGCAGAGGGACAAAGACATGGAGTGACAGGATAAGGGTAATGGCTTCAAACTGGAAGAAACTGGATTTAGATGAGACATGAGGAAGAAATTCTTCCTTATGGGCATGGTGAGGTGCTGGAACAGGTTGTGAGGTTCCCAGCCTGGAAGTGTTGAAAGGCAGGTTGGACAGGCCTCAATCATTTTAGTAGGAGGTCTCCCTGCCTATGGCAGGAGCATTGGAACTAGATGATCTTCAAGGTCTCTTCCAAATCAAACTATTCTATGACATAGACAAGTATATTCACACACATAAAATTCACCCCCTAAAAGTCAGGAAGGGATAAAATAGACTTGGTAGGGGAATTCAGTAGATCACCTAGTAATGCTCTTCATGGTGATACCTATGCACTCCAAAAGATGAGTGTCTGGGTTCTCTGGGTTTGGGGTTTAAATTTGGGTGGGGGGTAGCTTAACTCATTCTTTGGAATTAACTGCAGTTTGTTTCCGCACTTACAAAGTCACAAACAACGAAACCCGACACCCTGATACCAGCATTTTGCATTCATCAGCCAAAACAAACATATTTGCAGGAGAAACAATTAGGTGAGAAGATAAGACATGCGTGTCTCTTCCTGAAGACAAGCCTGTGCTAGATACCCCACGTGCTAGATAAGCTTCCCAAAAGAGTTAATCCGTATAAAAGTAATTGTTTTTCTTTGCTGCCAAGGGCAGGAAGACCTTGAACAATCTGCTGAGTAAGTGTGGGTCGCATAAGTTGGAGATGCCTGAAGCCAAACTGAGTTTCTATTTTTTTTTTTCTAGGGCAAAAATCAGAAAGGAAAAAAAAAAGACAAAAAAAAACCCCACCACATAAAAGCAAAACAAAAAACCCCCACCCCAAACCAACCAAAGAAAAACAACAGAAAAACAAACAAAAACCAACAGAAAATATAAATCAAATCCAACCCCAAAATTAAATCCATTCTCATCTGTTCTCATATCTGGCAAGGTTTGTAAAGTTGTTGCAGCAGAGGGTACCTTGGTAAAAGCATGTTTGTGGGAGAAGATAAGCATCTACTTGCATTTATCAGAAGCCACAAAGAAAATGAGACTAAAAATCAACAATAAAGAAAATGAGAGTAGAAATCAGCAGTAGCAAACCTATAACCACCGTGCAATCAAATAACGGTAACGAATGGCTAGTTTAGGAAGTGACATCAGTATCATAGGCACCTTCAACAGAAAATAGGTCACTTCAGTAAATGGAGGTGAAAGCACATTAAAGAAAAAATAAAATAAAAGGAAAATAAAAAGGAAAAAGAAAAGGCTGTCTTCACATTTCTCTTCAAGAGAAAATAGACCTTGGCTATGTTAACGGATGATATGAAATCTCTAATGACTTCCAGTCTCGCAACATAAGCTTAGTCAACATCTGGCATGATATTCTACACTTGGAAGTCTTAGTCTTGACTGACTGGATTTAGGCATGGAGCCAAAAGAAGTGATGAATCACTCTGCATCTCAGCAATCTGATATTCTTACATCAGAAGCTGGAGGAAGAGAGAGAAGTTGTTTGTTTAAGGCCACCTAAGTGGCACAGAACTGGGGTGAAATTCTCATTGTTAACGCAGTTGTATTTTAATTGACCTTTAAGTGGTAATTACTTATTAAATAATCATACATGTTAAATGTAACTCTATATGTTAAATGAGATGCTATTTCAGGGAAGAGGTCTCTCACCTGGAAACAGCACAAGTAATTTCTAGTCATAGAAAATGTTGGCAGAGATTTCTCCTCCTTTTTATTCCATTAAACTCCTACTACACTTACAGGGCTACTTCATATTGAATATATCGACAAGGGATGAATATTCACAGAAATAAAGTAATTTAGAGACTACAATTTCATATGATTGGGTGACTGTTTGATGTAATTCATAGACTTCTATAGTGGTTTGGGTTGGAAGGGACCTTCAAGATCTCCTAGTTCTAATCATTCTGCCATGGGCTGTGACACCTTCTACTAGACCAGCTTGCTCTAGGCCCCCATCCAACCTGCCTTTCAACACTTCCAGGCTTGGAGCCACACAATTTCTCTGGGCAACCTGTTCCAGCACTTCACCACCCTCATGGGGAAGAATTGCTTCCTCATGTTTCATCTAAATCCAGCTTCTTCCAGTTTGAAAGCATTATCCTTCATCCTGTCACTCCATGCCTTTGTCAAAAGTCCCTCTGCAGCTCTCCTGGAAGCCCCCTTCAGCTACTGGAAAGCTGCTGGAAGGTCTCCACAGAGCTTTCTCTTCTCCAGCATGAACAAGCTAAACTCAGCCTGTCTTCATTTGGGAGGTACTCCAGCTCTCTCCTGAAGCAATTAAAACAACAACTGCATTAAAGGAGAACTGAACATTGCTACCAATCAAGCAAAAAGCCCCAGTCAGATTGCTGGTAAGAATAAAAGTTCTTCCACCAACTTTGTCTTAATTCATCCAGCTCAGACATACTATTTCTATTATTTCCTATAATGCAATGCATCCCACTGGGCAGCCTGTTCCAATGCCTGACAACTCTTGCTGGAAAGAAAGTTTTCCTAATATTCAATCTAAACACCCCCTGGCACAATTTCAGGTCATCTCGTCTCATCCTATCACCTGACACTAGAAAGAAGACACTAACACCCACCTCACTCCAACCTCCTTTAAGGGAGCTGTAGACAGCAATGAGGTCTCTCCTTAGCCTCCTTTTCACCAAACAACCCCAGTTCCTCACCACACCTGTTCTCCAGACCCTTCATCAGCTTCACGGCCCTTCTCTGGACCTGCTCCAGCACCACAATGTCCTTCTTGTAGTGAGGGCCCCAAAACTGAAATCAGTACTCAAGGTGTTGCCTCACCAGTGCTGGTGAGGGGAACAATCACTTCCCTGGTCCTGCTGGACACATTATTGCTGTAAATCGATAATGATAGAGATGTTCATGGTAAAGATGCACTAGGAAAGGGAGGCTCTAAGTTATTCTAGAATCAGAGCCCAAGGTCCACTGAGAGCAAATACATCATTCTAACTCAATAGAGTAGATGGACTTGCATGCACCAAAGTATCTATGTGCCTGAAATCCTTAAAATCCATTTTCTTCTCAAAACTGCATAATGAGGCATTTAATGTACATTTCTTTCTTCTTTATGATTATTCTTAGCCAGCTGAACTTAACCTTTAATTGAATGTAACATAAATAATTTAAAATGCTGGATTGGTGACACTTTAAAATGGAGAAAAAACATTAAGTATATTCCCAGTATAAATATAAAATGCCCTTTTCATTTCTCTCCAGCTAAAGGATCTCATTTATTATAATTAATGCTGGAAAGTTACTTTTGTTGGAGTCATTTTCACATTAGTGGGTTTTAACTGTTTTCATATAATTATCAGCTGCAAGTTTCTTTATTTCTTATGACAATTGTAAAAATTAAAAGAGCTACAGCTCTTACAGCTGAATAACTAACAAGTTTCTGAAAGACTCACAGAAAGCATAGGATCTTTAAATATATTAAAACATCAAACTGAAACAAAATTCTGCTCTTCTGAAGCACTAAGAGGCATCTTCACTAATAGCCATCATCAGTAATGGCACAGCTTTTTGCTTTGAACTCCAATAATATCAGCGAATAAGTTGCTAATTTGATCAGGAAATTAAAAATCTCTTTAAAGCATCTACAAAGATCATAGAATTGTAGATTTTTTTTCCTATTGGAAAAGACCTCTAATATCATTGAGTGCAACCATCAACCCAGCACCACCGTGGACATTAAACCATGTCACAAAGTGCAATGCCCATGCTTTCTTCAGCACCACCAGGGACGGTGAGTCCACCACTTCCCTGTGCAGCCTGTTCCAGTGCCTGATCACTCTTTAATCAAAGAAATTTTTTGTAATACCCAACCTAAACCTCCCCCTGCACAATTTCAGGCCCTTTCCTCTCATTCTATCACCTGATAGTAGGGAGAAGACACCAAGCCCCACCTCACTCCAACCTCCTTTCAGGGACTTTGTGGGGTGTCCCTGCCCATGGCAGGGGGGTTGGAACTAGATGATCCTTGTGGTCCCTTCCAACCCTGAATGATACTATGATACTATGACTTGTACACAGCAATGAGGTCTCTCCTTAGCCTCCTCTTCTCCAGACTGAAAGATGATTTAACACTGTCTTAATTACCGTGCTAACTATCTCTTCGTGCCTTAACAAAAGAGTAATTACTTGTTAAGCCTCCTAAAACATTCAGCAAAATAACCTGCATTTTATTACTAACAGTTATACTCCTATATGTTACACTAAAAGTAATTCATTAGGCAGCAGATTATTTTTTCTAAGTACCTAAAGCTGCAAGCACATCCTCAAATTCTCCTGAGATTTACTCTGCATTGTGGGCAAGTTCAGTATGAAGAAAGGAAAGATATCTGTTGAATTCAGTTGGAGTTGTGGAGCTTTGTAAACTTCCCCATTCTGGACACTAAATATACTTAATAAGAAAGAACATACTGGCTGGAAAATAAAAACAAACAAACAGCAAAGGTTAGAAAGTATCAGAGCACCTCCAGTTGAATTAAGCATTGCACATTCATGGTTGGACCAAATGATCTTAATGGTCTTTTCCAACCAAAACAATTCTATGATTCACTTCTAAAATCAATAGGACACAAATGTAGAGCTCAATTTATTCAATAACTTCTTTAATGTACTTTTATCATCTTTGAGGAAAAATAGTCATTTAGGGAAAGGGAAGCTACCAGCAAGAAGCTAAAGGGGACACAGTCTTAAACTGCACCAGGGGAAGTTTAGGCTCGAGGTGAGGAAAACGTTCTTCGCAGAGAGAGTTATTAGCCATTGGAATGGGCTGCCCAGGGAGGTGGTGGAGTCACCATCCCTGGAGGTGTTCAAAAAGGGATTGGATGTGGCACTTGAAGTCATGGTTTAGTAGCCATGAGGTCTGTGGTGACAGGTTGGCCTTGGTGATCTTTGAGATCTTTTCCAACCTTATTGATTATATGATTCTATGAATAGATGAGGAAGAAAAGCCTCTCTTCTGAGCTTCAATCTGCAAATTCTTTGATTGATGAAGTTAAAGATGCTTTGCTCATAATCAAAGTTGTCTTTTCCCCTCCTGAACTTCAGAATGGTTTAAAACCAGAGAAGGATAGATTTGTATTGGTTATTATGAAGACATTCTTTGAACATTAAGAAGTTCTTTCCTATGAGGGTGGTGAAACACTGGAATAGATTGCCCAAGGGACGTGGTGGATCCCACATCCCTGGAGACATTCAAGGTCAGGCTTGGTGGAGCTCTGAGCAACTTGACCTAGTTGGGTATGAACTTGCTTACTTCAGTGAGGTTGGACTGGATAACCTTTAATGGTCCCTTCCAACCCAATACATGCTATGATTCTACTAAATGAAATTAACATTTTGAGCCATATCAGGTCACTACAGCTCCTTTTTCTTCAGTTTTATTATTTGTTTCCTTTGTTGATAACAGCTCCAGACAGAAAAGAACTATGGTAGAGAAAATGTTTTAGTTGTATAACTGAAGTTCCTCAGTTAATACAGAATTTATCAAGAAACTTTTGGATAAGGTCTTTATTTTTTGGAGAATATGTCCCATTTAAATTCAGAGCATGAGTATTAGGATGTGGGACTCTACCTGGTGAAAGCTAAAGGCAATTGTTTCCTTTTGAAGAGGAAGGCAAGAGAAAAGTATTCACTTCTCTGAACCTTTGGGGGCATCTTGGGCTTTTCTCTGCTTTCCCATTGTAATTTGTGAGATGAGATCTGTCTGTGCCTCCAGTTTCCACACCTATGCCCCTGGCAAGAGTTCTATGCCTCGGAGGAACATCCTTTGTTAGGAACACCATGGCACTTGCCCTCGGTATTGCCATTTATGCAATCCACTATGAATTCTTCTTTGACTCTCCAACTGCTTTGCTTCGTTAGGCCTTCTCATGCCATTCTTATTTGCTGAAGTTTAAACCTGCAGATATGGCCATTTCCTCTGCAGGATGAAACAAAAGGTGAGAAAAATCAATTCTACTCTGGCCCTCTGCACAATATTGTTGAGTTCCTCTGATCCAAACTGACACAAAGACATTTTGATATAGACTAAAATTTCAAACTTCTTTTTTTTCCCCTATCAAAGTTGGTGTCATCCTGGTAAAGAATAGAATATTTTATACTTGTTTCCAAAAAAAATCAAGAGGACTGGTGAGGGGTTCCCCTGCTAGAAAGCAGTTCTGTGGAGAAAGATCTGGGAGTGCTGGTGAACATGTGCTGGTGGACAACAGGTTCACCATAACCAGCAATGTATCCTTGTGGCCAAGAATGCCAATGGCATCCTGGGGCACATTAAGAAGAGAGTGGATAGCAGGTGAAGGGAAGTTCTCTTTCCCCTCTACTCTGCCCTAGTGAGACCACATCTGGAGTACTGTGTCCAGTTTTGAGCTCCTCAGTAGAGGAGGGACAGGGACTTGCTTGGGAGAGTCCAAGAGGGAGGGTCACAAGGATGCTGAAGGGACTGGAGCATCTCTCTTATGAGGAAAGACTGAGAGACCCGGGACTGATCAGCCTGGAGAAAAGAAAGATCAGAGGGGATCTTCTCAGTGGTAAGCAAGAATTAAAGGGTGGGGTTCAGGAGGATTGGGCTGGCTCTTTTAAGTGATGGCTAGTGCCAGGAAGAGTGGGCACAAACTAGAACACAGGAGGTTTCATTAGATCTTAAGGAGAACCTGTTTTCCCATGAGAGTGCTGGAGCCCTGGAGCAGGCTGCTGAGAGAGATTTTGGACTCTCCTTCCCTGGAGAGATTCAAAGCCCACATGGACATATTCCTGTGCAACCTGATCTAGGTGAGCTGACTTAAGCAGGGGGCTTGGATTCAACGATCTCCAGAGATCCCTTCCAACCCCCACCAATCTGTCACTCTGTGCTAACATATGGCATCCAAATTATTAAACCTTTTTCTTCCAGGTTTCCTCAGGCCTGTGCTAATTGCTAAAATCCGAGACTTTTGGCCAGAGCATGCCAAGAGTAAAACCAAACTCTCTGCTGGTTTTATTCCTATGCCAGTTTGTTGTACTTCTGTACACCAACATGTTGGAAAGAAGATCTCAGGGAAGATGTGAGTCAGACTGTGCAGGTTCCATATGACTTGTGAGTCATGATGTGCAGGTTCCTTCCATGTTGTCAGATGGATCAATCACCATTTTTTGAGTACTTAGGACAGCTGAAATATTTTCTTCTATGCTCCACATGTTATTGAGGAATTTCTATCCTCATGCTGTTAGAAACTCAAGTAAGCATGAAAAAATTTTGGTACATATTTTTTGAGCACTTCTTTCACCCTAAATGTTTTAACTGAATAATGAAACTGCATAAAATGAAGTATCTTATGCTGTGGAGCAATGAATCAGACATCCTCAAACACAGCTACAATACGTAGATTCCTTGCATTTTAAAAACCAACATCTATAATAATATCAATCATGTCTCTTCTTATGTCACCCACCCATGCTCTCATCTTCCAATGCCACTAGAAACCTAGAAGGCAGCTGAAATTGACTGCTTATAACTCTCTCATGTACTTAAAATCATAGAATCACAGAACGATACGATCACATGGAATCATTTTGGTTGGAAAAGACCTTCAAGATCATCAAGCCAACCGTTATCTAACTATAACAAGTTTGGGCATAAACCATGTCCCTTGCACCACATGATTGTAGCTTCTAAACATTTCCAAGGATGGGGACGCAACCACCTTTCTGGGCAGACTGTTCCAGTCTTTGAGAACCCTTTCTGGCAAGAAGTTGTTCAACCTCAGTGTCTCCTTGTGCAACTTGAGGCCATTTCCTCTCATTCTGTCACTTCTTACTAGGGAGAAGAGACCAACACTCACTTCCCTTCAACCTCCTTTTAGGGAGCTGTAGAGAGTCAGAAGGCCTCCCCTCAGCCTTCTCTTCTCCAGGCTGAACAACCCTAGTTCCTTCAGCTGCTCCTCATCAGACTTGTTCTCCATAGCCTTCACCAGCCTCATTGCCCTTCTCTGGACATACTCAGCACCTCAGTATCTTTCTTGGAATGAGGGCCCCAAAACTGAACCCAGGACTAAAGGTGTGACCTCACCAGCTCTGAGTGCAGGAGCACAATCACTTCTTGGTCCTGCTGGTCACATATTTGCTGATCCAGGCCAGGATGTTGGTGCTCTTCTTGGACAGCTGAACACACTGCTAGCTCATCTTCAGCAGGCTGTTGATCAACACCTCCAGGCCTTTCTCTGCTGACCAGTTTCCAGTTACTCTGCCCCAGGCCTGAAGTATTCATGGGGCTGTTGTCATCCCAGTGCAGGACCCAGAAATTGTCCTTGTTGAATCTCATACGGTTGGGCTTGGCTCATTGATCTAGTCTGGTCATGTCCCTCTGCAGAACCTTACTACCCTCCAGCAGATCAACACTCCCACTCAATTCAGTGTCATCAGCAAACTGACTGAGGGTGCCTCCATCCCCTCATACAGGTCATTGATACGGATATTGAAGTGAACTGGCCCCAGCAATGAGCCCTGGGAAACACCACTTGTAACCAACTGAATTTAACTCCATTCCCCACCATCCAGACAATTTTTAACCCTTCGTATTGTCCACGCATCCAAGCCTACTTGAGCTCTGGCTATGCATGAGGCAGCTGAAACAAATTTATTCTCAGAAGTGTCAAATCTACTGAAATACCACAAAAATTACTTCATTTTTATTGCAATAAGTGAGAGGATATGGAAACAATTCTAACACAAATTACATAACTCAGGAGCAAGGCAAGATAGCCCCTGTTCATGCAATTAAACATTGGAAGATTAATGAAGGCACCCCACAGTTTTTTGTTTCTTGAGGCCTCATTGAAAAAGCCTTCTCTCAAGATTTCCTCTGTGGACAGTAATTTAAAGCAGTGTTACAATCTCAAAAAAAAAAGCAGGAAAAAAAACTTAGATCCATAAAACAACAACGATTCATATAGAAAACAATAAAAACAAAATAAAAACAAAACAAAACAAAACAAAACAAAACAAAACAAAACAAAACAAAATAAAATAAAATAAAATAACTAAACCCTCACAACACACACGCACAAAGAACCCCAAAAACACAAACTACCCAGCGCTTTGGTGGTGTGTGTGAAATCTGAGCTATACTACCCTGGGATTTGACTTCCCTTGTTGATGAAATAATGTAGATTGTCCAGTAAAAGAACAAGTGGCCCTGCAGGGCTCTTTAGGATTGATTTGCTCCTTAGATATAGGGATGAAACAGGTAAAGACAAGTGTGGAGAGCTGGTGCTGGCACATTTGATTGCAAGAGAGCACACATCCATCCAAATAAAATAACTCCATCAAAATAAATTAATACTAATCAATACTGACCTTCCTTCAGTCTTTACATCTTACTTCTTCCATCACCTAAATCAAAATTTGTATTTATATCTTAATTTGAAATACAGACCAAGTAGAGTTTTGATTTATGACTCAAAATGACTGTATTATTAGTAGTCAAGGAGGTGTTAGGCAGTAGGTTAGACTTGATGATCTTAGAGATTTTTTCCAGCCTCTAAGAGGCTGGAAAACTGGGTGGGATTTTTGATATAGGCATGGAGTGACAGCATGAGGGGCAATGGCTTCAAAGTGGAAGAAGCTGTATTGAAATGAGACATGAAGGTGGTGAGGCACAGGAACAGATTGCCCATAGGAGCTGTGGAAGCTTCAAGCCTGGAAGTGTTGAAAGCCAGGTAGGATGAGGCCTTGCACAAGCTGTTCTAGTAGGAGGTGTCCCTGCCCATGGCAGGTGTGTTAGAACTAGATGATACTGAATGTCCCTTCCAATCCAAACCATTCTGATTCGATGGTAAGTGATTTTACTTAAATGTAACAATGCAACACATCTTGAAGGCACTTTGGGACATTGTTTAATGACCATGGTGGTGTTGGGTTGATGGTTGAACTCAATGATTTTAAAGGTCTTTTCCAATCAATTCTAGGATTCTCTGATCCTGTAAGTTGGGGTAATACCTTTGTGTTCTGTGTACTTTCACTCTAATTTTACTCAAAGTCTTAAGATAACAAATTAAGTTAACATTGTCATTTTTGGTTATGAACTAGACAGGCACTTGCCATTTTAATATGCTTGAAATTAGATATTTTTTTTTTCCTCAATTTAAATGTCATAACTCCTGTAAGTTCAATTGTGTGGCAAAATACTTTTGTCCCTACAATCCAAGCACAATATTTTGTAAATACAGTCAGATTTGGATTTGAATCAGTAATTTACATTTAGTGCTTCTAAAAAGGAGACTCAAGGCAAAGACAGTTTCTTCTTTTTCTTCATCAGTCTTTTATGGGGTTTTTTTTTTCCATACAGAAGAAAAAAAAAACAAAACCTACCTCAGCTTTTAGAAAACCAAACCCAAATTATCAAAGATGGATGAGAAAGGCAAAAGTACTAACATTTTCTATTTTATAAAGGTTGTAGATCCTAAAATATTGCCATTTGCTACAATGAAGAGTAAACAGATGCACACATGAGTAGCTGGGAACTGGCAGTAGAGAACAAAATGTGTAAAATGGAGAAGAAATACCCCTATTAAGGAGTATAAAAGTCCCTTTTGAGGACTTCTTTTGGATCTTCATTATACTTGAAGATTAGAAGGGACAGAAAGATCTATTATTGTCCAGGAAACTGGAGAAATTGTCCTTAAACATATGTAGAGAATGGGAGAATATAGCACTCTCATTTTTTCCTCCTGAACTGAGAGAAAATAAATTTCTCTTGATGATCTGCATTAGAGTTTTTTTATTTTTTTCCTCCAGGAAAGAAGCTGCCATAGATGCAAAGGTTGCTAAATATTCCATTCATAAACCAGATGTCTCTTCTTCCTTGAGTCTGTAAATTTTGGATTGCATTTTGTCCTCAGTCTACATTCAGAACTCCGACAGTTATCAAAGGGAGTTCTGCAGTCTGCAGCAGTGGGAGGCAGCCTGAGCTAGCAGCTGGCACAGAGGACTTGGACAAAAGCCTAACTCCACTGAGTCAATAGCAAAGCCCTCATCAATTTGACTGTAGACTGGAAGTTGGTCTCCAAATTATGACTTTTTCTAAGGGGTAGGTAGTGTTTGGATCAACTGGCAGATGAAAGATCGATCCCTGGGCATACCGCTTCACTCGCTGATGACTTAGTTCTCCACTTTTCATTTCAGTATGTTCTTTCATATCCACCTTGGTGAATTGATTTGAAATTCAGAGCTGAGGAAGGTTATGTAAGTGCAACTGTCTGGATCTCATGAGTATTTGCAGGAAGGTCTGACTCACCAAGACGTGTACATGTGTGCACACCCACAGGCACGTAGAAACCCTTCTCTCACTTCATCCTAGCAGATAGAACTGTAGGGATGCTTCTTTAGCAAACCAAGGTCCTTCTCCATTTTCAAAGTATTGCTCAATAGCCTTTCTATTTTAAAGGCAATAAAAGAAAGACAATTTTTAGTAGCTGACTGGTATAAAAATATTCTTTCTAAAAGTGATGAGCAAATATTGATGTATGCACTTTATTTTTAAGAGCAGGATGCTGAAATACAGAATATAGAATACAGAATTAACCAGGTTGGAAAAGACCTTTGAGATCATCAAGCCCAACCTATCACCCAACACCATCTAATCAACTAAACCATGGAACTAAGTGCCTCATCCAGTCTCTTTTTAAACACTTGCAGTGAAGAGTATGTAAATTTTAAGAGCAGGATACTGAAGCGAGGAGTGTTTAATTTTTATAAGCAGGATACTGAAATTAAGAGATTTTTATTTTTAAAAGCTAGGTACCTGCAATTAGGAGAAATATACTTTTAAAAAGAGTGTGCTGACACATGGCATATTTAAAGAGTGGGATATAAAAAATCAAGAGTATTTTATTTTTAAGAGCAGGGTAATGAAATAATAAGTATTTTATTTTTAAGAGCAGGATGCTGAAATCAGGAGATTTTATTTTTGCAAGCAGGATATCGAAATCAGGAGCATTACATTTTAAAGACCAAGATGCTAGCATGAGGAGGACTTTAAGGGCAGGCTACTGAAATCAGGAGTATTGTTTTGTTTTTTTTAAATGCAGGATGCTAAAATCAAGAGTATTTTCTTTTGAAGAGCAGGATACTGAAATCAGGAGCATTTTATTTTAAACAACAGGATACAAAAATCTGGAGCATTTTACTTTTAAGGGCAGGATACAGAAATGGAAAAAAAGAATGATTTTTTTAGGGAAGGATACTGAAATCAGGAATGTTTTATTTTTAAGAGCAGGATAGTGAAAATAGGAGCATTTATTTTTTAAAGAACAGGACAATGAAATCAGGACTGTTGTATTTTAAGAGTAGACTATAGTATCAGGACTATTTTATTGTTAAGAGCAGGATGCTAAAATCACGAGTAAATTATTTTTAAGTACAGGACACTGGAAATCAGTAGCATTTTAAGATCAGGATAATGAAATCAAGAATAGAGGAAATAATCTTGTGATACAGCTTCCAAAAAAAAATAAAAAAGAAGAGGAGACATATGCTGATATCCTCACTCTTGAACACAAAGTGAATTAGAGCAAATACACTGGAAAAGAAAGAGAGAACAGCAAGAGAGAGGTTCAGAAAATCAGGAAAATGCTGAATAATTTGTCAGATTTGCCATCAATGTGGAGGGATGGATTTCTGACACAGAAATGCTCTTCCTTTGGATTCCAGCAGCCCCAAGCATAACTTCTCTGAGCAGAGAAAATCCTAACCAAGCTGAAAACAATTCATTTGTGGAATCATAGAATGGTAAATGTTGGAAGGAAGCTCTGGGGATGATTGAATCCAACCCCCAGGCAAAGCAGGAACACCTAGGGTAGGTAACACAGGAACACATCCAGATGGGGTTCGAAAGCCTCCAGAGAAGGAGACCTAAGAGCCTCTCTGGGCAGTCTGCTCCAGGGCAGTCTGCTCCAGGGCCTCAGCACCCTCACAGTAAAGAAGGTCCTCCTTATGTTGAAGTGGAACCTCTTTTGTTCCAGTGTGCAACCATTGCCCTTTGTCCTATCACAGGACACCAGTCAAAAGAGACTGTTTCTTTCTTCTTGGCACACACTTTTGAGATATTTATAAACACTGATAAGATCAGTCTTCTCTTCTCCAGACTAAATATGCCCAGGTCTATCAGCCTTTCCTTATCAGACAGATGTTCCAGTCTTTTCATCATCATTGTAGTCTCCATTGGACTCTCTCCATTATACCCTTATCTCTCTTTGAACTGGGGAGCCCAGAACTGGACACAATATTCCAGATGTAGTTCACCAGGGTAGAGTTCATTTCTGGGATCTTCACTCCAAGAAGGGCATTAAGGAGCTGGAGCAAGTCCAGAGAAGGGCAATGAAGCTAGTAAAGACTCGGGAGAACAAGTCTGGTGAGAAGCACCTGAGGGAACTGGGAATATTTAATCTGGACAAAGGGAGGCTGAGGGGAGACCTTCTGTCTCTCTCAAACTCCCTGAAAGGAAGTTGGAGGCAGGTGGGCATTGGTCTCTTCTACCTAGTATCAGGTGATAGGATGAGAGGAAATGGCCTCAACTTATGCCAGAGGAGGTTTAGATTGGATATTAGGGAAAACTATTTTCCTTCAGGTGTGGTCTAACGTTGGAACAGGCTGCCCATGGAGGCACCATCCGTGGAGTTGTTTAAGAAATATGTGGATGTGATACTTTCAGGACATAGTTTTGTGGCCATTGCAGTGTTAGGTCAATAGAATCATAGAATCAATAAGGTTGGAAAAGATCTCAAAGATCAAGTCCAACCTGTCACCCAAGACCTCATGACTACAAAACCGTGGCTCCAAGTGCCATGTCCAATCCCTTTTTGAACACCTCCAGGGATGGTGATTCAACTGTCTCCCTGGGCAGCACATTCCAATGGCTAACAACTCTCTCTGTGAAGAACTTTCTCCTCACCTGCAGCCTAAACCTCCCCTGGTGCAGCTTGAGACTGTGTCCTCTTGTTCTGGTGCTGATTGCCTGGGAGAAGAGACCAACCCCCTCCTGGCTACAACCTCCCTTCAGGTAGTTGTAGACAGCAATGAGGTCTCCCCTGAGCCTTCTCTTCTCCAGGCTAAACCACCCCAGTTCCTTCAGCCTCTCCTTGTAGGGTTTGTGCTTGAGGCCTCTCCTCAGCCTTATTGCCCTTCTCTGGACACATTCAAGAGTCTCAATAGTTGAACTCAATGATCCTAGAGGTCTTTTCCAACCAAATCCATTCTATGTTCCTATGATTCTATGACAACACACAACCTAAAGTAGCTGCCCATCCTTCTGTAGTATGTTAGTAACCTCATAAAGCCAAAAAGATGGCTAAAAATAGAATTAAAAATATCTAGCAGCACTAGGGATTTGTAACAATCAAAATGCACCTCTCTCCATTGTAAATATACACTTCAAAGGGCAAAGAACTCTCAAAGAAAAAATGCCATATAGTATTAACTATATGCATATGTTAATTAACTTATATTTATTAAGAAGTTTATAATAAGTTTATTAGCTTATATGTATAATATAAATCCTTTCCTCTGTGAGGAAACTCAGACATATGGGGTGAGGTCATCTAAAGGAAGATGGTAAAAGATTTAAAAGGGGGGAGGGGGGAAGGAATAAAACAGCTGATGTTCTTCTGAGCCAGGTTTATTGCCTTACAGAAGCCTACACCAACATAACAGGGATCCCTGCACAGTGTGTCTTCTGGCTTAGAAACTTGGGTGGATTTTTTTCTCTCCTTTTTTTCTTACATTTTTTTTTTTACCACAATACTTCATTCTCAAATGGTTCAAGACAGAACACATCACTGAACATGTCTGTGTTCCAAAACAGCTCTGATATACGTTGTTAGCCTTAGAGAATCCAAAGTTCATTGTATGCCTAGTGATAGTTTAGGATTAATCAGAAACAGGGATAAAGAATTGCTATGTATAAATTTTATGCAACCATTTGTGCAGCACTGTCTGGTATTTTGGATTCAGGCAAGTAGGGTAGCATTTATATAAAAGACATTGAGATATATTTTTTATTAACATGTAGATGTAGCAGCACTGAAAGAAGCAACAACCCTAAAAAGGAGGCACTAGAATGCAATCACTGTGCTGAAAACTTTTCATGGAATCATAGAATCAACTCATAAATTTGGTATTCTAAAAAGATCACCATGAGGCAGCAATGTGCCCTCGTAGCCAAGAAGTCCAGCAGTCTCCTGGGGTGCATCAAGAAGAGTGCAGCCAGCAGGTCAAGGGAGTTTTTTCTCCCCATATACTCTGTCCTAGTGAGGCCACACTTGGAATAGTGGGTCTAGTTTTGGGCTCCCAAGTTCAAGAGGGACAGGGAACTACTGGATAGAATTCAGAGGAAGCTACAAAGATGATGAGGAGACTGGAGTATCTCTTACAAGAAGAGGTCTGGGGCTGTTTAACCTGGAGAAGAGTAGACTGAGAGTAGATGCTCCGCAAGAGTTAAAAGGTGGGGGGCAAGAGAATGGAGTCAGAATCTTTTCAGTGGTACCCAGTGAAAGGACAAGGGACAATTTTGATAGCCTTCAGAGGAATTTTAATGTTAAAATATGCTTCACATCAGCAACAGAAAGATGGTTAATGACTTGTGGTAAATCAGGTCCTTTTTAATTCATCTTCTTATTATTCCCCTTCTGCTTTGTGGTGTTGTTCATCTTCTTTGTATTCCTCTTCATTTTCTTCTTCATATTCTTTGTCTTCCTATTCCTTTTATTATTTGTATTCTTCCTCTTTGTATTCATATTGTTCTTATTCTTGTTCTTACTACTATTGTTTAGAAAACCACAAGGTAAAGCACATGGTGACTATGAACTGCTCAAATCAGGAGGACAGGTAGTTCTATGGGTTGGGTTTTTTAAAGTTCCTCTGAGATATGTGGTATCAGGCAGTGTCAAAGCCAGAAGGCTATGACTAAAAGACCAGGAAACTCATTTACCATGGTAATGTCTTTACCCTTGATATACCAACGTGAACGTAATAAAAATGTTCTCAGGAAAATTACTGTCCAATTTAGGTGAAGACAGCCCCATTCCAACAGCAAAATTGGAGAAAGCAGCTTCACATATGAGCAGAATTTCCTTCTAAGGAACACTCCAAGGGCAGGAGATAAATTAACTCAGAAGTTACTTCTGTTTCTGCAGATTTTCCTAATTAACAAGATCTTTGCATACTGAATTTTCACAGTCAATCTGCTAACATTTCTTTTTTAATTCCCCCCCCCCTTTTTTTTTCTCCCCACCACCACCCTGCATCTGATACCACAGCTAATCATCAGAACAAAACTTCCATCTACATCTGATAGTCATGTAGGCTGGAAGGTAATGTACAGCACATTCTATATAAAAACACTCCACCCTTTCCTTTCTTCTGTATTTTTTCTTTCCCTGAGAAAACAGAGAGAGGTCTTGAACCAGCAAACAGAAAGCTGAATTCCCTATTTACTTTGACTGTGAACTCAACCTTCTTACATTTGCTTAACTCTAAAAAAAAAACACCCCAAAAAACAAACAGCCAACACCCTATTTTCCTTAGTCGGTTTGGGAGGAAAAAGAAAAAACAAAACTATGAAATACGTCGCAGGGTTTGGTGCACTGTGCTGAAAATGCTCCTATCAAATGAAAGGAATTCCAAAGCAATTAGTTAGAACTGCAGTTTTCCACAGTTAAAATAAACAGCAAATATTGGAAGTCATAACATTATCATTAATATAAACTAAGATAACTTCCAAAATGCTATTTCCAGGAAAAAAAAAAAAAGGACAGCTGAATTTTCTCCTAACTTTGACTGTGAACTCAATCTTCTTACATCTGTTTAACTCAAAAAGATAACTTATTTTTGTTAATCATCTCAACTTGGGGGGGGGGGGGGGGGGGAAGAAAATATGATATACATCAGAGGGTTTGGTGTACTGTGCTGAAAAATGCTCATTTCAAACTTCCAAGCGAAAGGAATTCCAAAGCGATTAGTTAGAGCTGCGCTGTTTCGCAGCGAAATTAAATAGTAAATATTTGAAGTCATAACAATTATTATTAATATAAACTAAAAGAGCTTCCAAAGTGCTGTTTCCATGGAAAATCTGCCTGAAAGCCCACGACGGTTCCCGCTGAAAAATCTCACCAAGCTAAGCCCAGCAGATTACCTAGATTCCAATTAGATGTGACAAATGGACCCTCGACAGATTTCAATTCCAATTCTATTTCTGTCAGAGAGGTCCGTTAATGTTGCAGATGAGCTGATCAGAATTGCAGTTGTGCTTAAAATAGTGGGGGGGGAAAACCTGCAAGTGGACTGAAGAATCAGATCGCAGAAAATTCTTACTCAAATGTCAAGTGTTACATGTATATGGGGGGGGTGGGGGGGGGATGACAAAACCAAAGTACATTCCATCCTGCTCTGCCATTCTTTTGAGATTCATGTTAACAAAAAAATCTCTGGAGGCAGGTGACATGCTAATGTTGAAATGTTGGCTTTTAAAGTGTGACAGCAGAATCCTAAGTCTATAAAGTCTAATTTTCCTCACGACGTCACCCGCTTTGCAAAGCCCTCAGTTCAAGGTTTAAGAAAGGAGAAAGAATTCTTGTTTGCTACATGCAAGTCCTGCCATTCAATGCATTACATCTAATATTCAATATATATATATATTATATTTTAATGGCAATTTTTTTATTCATTTATTGACAGAATAATACATTTTCCTAGCTCCATGTTTCTATCTAGTCTATCCAGACAACGCTAATGTCTGCATTTGCAGACATTTATATACAGGCATATTTACAGAAGAACTACAAATTCTGCCTTGCCATCTTTCAAAAAAGCCCCAAACCAAACCAAACAAAACAAAACCAAAGTCATCTCTAAAATGTTATGATTATCAGAAGGCAACACCAGTTCCCCCATCAAAACACAACCATAAATAAACTGGTTTGCTTTGATTTTTTTTGCCACCATTCAAGCACTTGTAATTTTCAATTACACCTCAGTAAAAGTTTTGTTTTCCACTGGCTACCCAATATATTTTAAAACAGATTCCACTTTAGCTCTAAAGTTTTCCCACTCTGGTTCAGGCATATTCCAAGTATTATCTGAACTCAGAATTTCATCTCTAACCAACAACTGCACTGCTATATATCCAGGGGAATTAACAAATGGTTTTGGTTCATCATCTCAACAATGGAATCTTAACCCAAAGCAGAAAATAAAATAACCTGTAATTTTAGACATACATGTAAAAATAGATGATAGCATAAAATTATCAGACCAAATTTAGATATAGAAACCTAAAAAATCTTGTTTTCTGACACATTTTTTACCCATTTCATTTTTCTCCCCTACCACAAACCCAGAAGAATGAAATTTAAAGAGATATATTCATATAAACCACCAGAGAGAAGATATAGACACACACTTATACACACACATAACCTAATGGGCTTTGGTTTTAGGTGGATACTATCAGCTTGGTGTGGGGTCAGGTAGTCATTTGCTGTAGGGATATACATTGGAAACAAGTGTAGACTGCTCTAGCCATTTTTCACTCATCCATACTCAATTTGGCAATGTCTTACCATGAGTAATAATAATATATATATTTTTTAATTCTTTTTAAATTGGGTCTATCTTGGGAAATAAAATAACCTCAACAATTATCCAGTGCTGTAATCTCTGAAAAGCTAAAGCATGCCTTCAGCTCAACTAATTCATTCTGTGAGAGACAACATCCCCCTGACTTCTTGTATATGCCCACCCATTCCCATTGGATTAGCAAAGCCAGCATTTCATTGGTTATCAAAAATCTATACATTTTGACATGCAAGAGTTTCTTGGGCAAAAGAAAAGCCAATGATGTCTTTTCCACTGCATTAGCCAAGCCATTTTTTCACTGGATATAAAAAACCAGTAAATTTTGGCACACAATAATTTTTGGGGCTAGAGAAAAGACAATGAGGTCAACGGCTGACTTCCTAGACATTTAAATGGAGCCCAACATAAGGAGAGCAATAAAACATTCATGTTTTATGAATCTCAAAATGAAAAGAGGGTATTTATAAAGAGTCTAAATAGTTTTTAGATTGAAAAGAAAACAAGCCCTTTAAGTTCAAATCACCTTTACTTTTGTAATAGCTGCAGAATTGCTATGGGATAAAGAAAGACCCAGCATTTTTCCCCTTTACTACATCAAAAGACCCTTGATTTACATGAGGTGTTCAAAAAGGATTGGGCAAAATAAAGCATGAAGAAAAGGAAAGCAATCTTCTTTTCTGCATACCAAATGACAGTGTTACTTTGAAGACAATCTATATAATATTTTTGGGGAAAGGGAAATGTCTAGAAATGTTTTTTTTCAGGGAGGGGTGTGTGTTATTGGGATTTTTGTTGTTGTTTTTTTTTTTTAATCCTACTTACTTTTGCTGATGCTGTACATATTGCATATTGTGAAATTTCCTACATAGCTGTTAAGTAAAATAAAATAAAATAAAATAAAATAAAATAAAATAAAATAAAACAACACACCAACAAACAAACAAAAAACCCACCAAAAAAAAAAACCAACCACAAAAACAAGGAAGAAAAAGAGAATGCATGTCCCTTATGGTCTTTTTTTCTCAAATGGAAAGTATGGAATTCAACTCAATTACCATCTCCCCAGCCCTCTCTTGGTATTTTTGTTTGGGTTTTGTGTTGTGGGCTTTGTTTTGGTTTGTTTTCAGTGTTTTAGCTGCTTTTGCAGTATGCTTTTTATATCATGGCAAGAAAAGAGAGTGCTACTTTTATCACTAGTGTTATGTTCCATTATTGTGTATATCTGCGCTCTAGCAAGCTTTAAAAAAAAATCAAATAATTGCAAGTTTAGCTATTTAATGTATTTATTTTATGGTTTGGGACTGACCTTTTCAAAAGTCTACTTTAGTATCACTTGCTAGTGAGATTATGTGTGTGGATGTCGTGTTTGCCCCTACCATTTTCCATATGCTCTGCCTCACCAACACTGCCATCCGGCGTAGTCCTTTCGTAGTTGTCCTCTGGGAGTGGAAGGGCACCCAGTCTTGGCCCTGATGAACTCTTACTGCTTGGTGTTTCTGACTCCTCCAGACCGCTGTCATAGCAACTCTGCAATGACCCCTGATGCGGGTCCTGAGGCTGACTCACAACAGAAAACGTCACTCTACGAAATGGCTGCAAGAGAAAAGATTCTGAATGTCACTGACAAGTTCGGGCTTTCAACTGAGTCTTAAAACATGACTTAAGCAAACTGTTATTTTTATATACTTTCTTTTCAACATTTACCAATTTAAATGAAAGCAATCAGCACAGTACAGTCCTCAACAGGCTGCTGGACAGAGTATCTGTGGATTTGTATTGCCAGGTGCAGTCAAGAATTTTTCAAGTGGTTGCAAAAGCGAGGAAGGCTGTCTTACAGTTATTTATGAATCCAGGGAACTTTCTCTTTTATTCAGTAGTAATAAGCTGAATGGAATTGGTATCATCAGCCTGCAGAAAGTTGTGTGCATGTGCATGGCTAAGGCAGCAAGGGTGCATGTAAACCCTCACCTGGAAACTGTATGGGGGTTGTCAACAACTTAAACGTGCCCAGAAGGCTTCCTTAAAATCACCTCCTGTGGTTTTGAAAGGTAGTTAACATGAGAATGGGGGGGGGGGGGGGGGGGGGGGGGGAACAAACAACAACAGAGCAGGAAAATGAAGGGGAAAATAAAAATTAGGAAAAGAGGAAAAAAAGAGAAGGGAATAAAGGGGGGGGGGGGGCAGAAAGAAGGAGAAAAGAAAAAAAGAAGGGAATAAAAAGAAGGACAAAATGAATGAAGAAGGAAAAAGAAGGGGGGGAAAAGGGGAGAATGGAGAAAAAATGGGGGGGAATAGGGAAAAAAGAGGGGGGGAGAAAAATGTGGGAAAAAATAATTTAAAAAGAAGGGAAAATGAAGGGAATAAAAAGGAGGAGAAAATAAGAGAAGAAAGAAGGGGGGAAACCAAATGAAAAATAGGGAAAAAAAGATAAAACAGGAAAAATAAGAAAAAGGAAGAAAAAATGGAAAAGATGAGCAAAAAATAACATAAAAAAGAAGAAAAAAAAAGAAAAAAAAAAGAAGAAAAAAAGGAGGATAAAGAAAAAAAATATGGAAAAATAGGAAAAGAAGGGTAAAAATAAGAAAAAGGAAGAAGAAGAAAGGAAATAAACCAACAATTTAAAAATGAGGGTAAAGAAGAAAGGAAAGCAAAAATGAGGAAAAAAGGACAAAAGGAAAAGGAAGGAAGAATAAGGAAAAAGAAAAGGAAAAGAGGAATAAAAGAAGGAAAAACAAAAATTAAGAAAAAAGAAGGAAAAGAAAAGGAACAAAAGAAGAAAAGGAAACAGGGAGGGGAAAATAAATGGAAATATGAAGAGAGGAAAAAAGGTAAAGAAGGGGAAAAAGAAGGAGGAAAAAAAGGAAGGGAAAATAGTGAAAAAAAAAAAAAAAAAAAAGAGAAGGGAAATAAAAGAAAAAAAAAAATATGAAAAAATAATTCTGCCTTCTAGTTCCTTTCCCTAAAACACTTCTTGTCTGCAGACAGTGTGTTTTGCCAGCTCACTGAACAAAACCTTTAATGTTTCACCAGCTCAACTGTCACTGGTTTCCACTGGGACTGTGCAAACATGCGTGGTGAGAGATTTGCCTCCATTTCAACACTGCTGAGCTCTAAACCCTTGGCAGCAGTGAGCACCCCAGGAATTGGGACAGTCTGTCCTTCACATTTCAGAGGATGATGGTGGCAGGTAGAATATTCAGTGAGAAACCAGGGGATTCTTCTATGATTTGAGCTACCCTCAAGCAAGAATGATACATATAATGTAATCCTGGAATTCCATGGAAATCCTGGAATCCATTTCAAATCATGATACCTTTGCAGTAAACTATTGTTCACAAATCCAGAAAACCCACAGATGCTCTAGAAAGCACCAATACATTCATCTTATAAGACACTATACAGACTGGCCCTGTGTTTCAAATTTGAGGTCTGAGCACTGCCCAGTTTTGAATTTAGATAGATTTCAAGCCCTTATGATAGAAGGAAACAAAAACATCTATCATCCCCACTATGGTCACTATAGGATGGAAAAGTTTATACAAGGCAGAAAGAGAGGAAACAGCAGCTGCAACTATTTATACAAGCCATGAAGGATAGAGTCCACACGACATGGTTTAATGGCCATGGTGGTATTAGGATGAAGGTTGGACTCGGTGATCTCAGAGGTCTTTACCAATCAAAACAATTCTATGATTCTATGAGGTCACGTACAGAACCACAGAATACCAGGTTAGAAGGAACACTCCACATCATCTAGAATAGACTGTGAGTAGATAGAATTTTGCTTGACAAAATGGTCAAACAATAGAAATAGAATGACAGAGCAACACTGAAATGCTCTGCTAGTCACAGAGTCACAAGTTCCTTGAGAGGAATAGCTTAATAGCTCTGTAGGTCTACTAAGGAATTTCCATATTCAAACTGCAAACTACATTCCCCAACCTTCACTCAAAAGGCAGCAGGACGCACTTGACAAAAACCTTCAAATGGCTCCAATTTTGTGCAATAACCTCTATTTGATGAGCTCATATTGCACACTAAGTAGAGGGATGGGTGGAGTTTCAGTTCAAATTTTTAACCTTTTCCTTTTTTTTTCCTGGAGGATGCAAAGTTTTATATAATACTAAGTCTTCCAGCAGCAGGTAGGTCAACAATCGGTTGCTAGAAATAGAAGATAATTCTAAGGGAAGAGTCATGGGATTCTCCATGGTGAGCTTTCAACCTTTGAGAGTTTCCTTCTGTTTTCCAGCTGCAAAGTGCGCTGATAGCAGCTTAATTTAGAGATAATGAAAGAACAGAGAAGAAAAAAAGAACAAGAAAAAAACAAAGGGAAGAAAAATGGGGAGAACAGTCAATGCACCCTAAAATAATTTAGAATTGCTGCTGCTTTTGCTAATGTAGAAATAGCAGAAACCACAGAGGAGGGTTAGAACTGCTCTGTCAAGATGGTTTAACTACAGTACACAGCTTGAATATGTTTTCCCCAGAGATGCTCAGTGAGATCATAAATGTATCACGGGCTGCATCACAAGTGTGACCAGCAGGATGAAGGAGGTGATCCTTCCCCTCTGCTCATCTCAGTACTGCATACAGTTCTGGTGCCCTCAACACAAGAAGGACATGGAAGTTTTGGAGGAGGTCCCGAAGAGGCAGGCCTGGGAACAGGCTGAGACAGTTGGTGGTGTTCAGCCTGGAGAAGACTCTGGGGGAGACCTTAGAGCATCCTTCCAGTACCTGAAGGGTACTTGCAAGAAAGCTGGGGAGAGACTGTCAACAAGGGCTTGTAGTGATAGGACAAGGGGCAGTGGCTTTGAGCTGGAGGGTAGATTTAGACTGCAGGTTATGAAGAAATTCTTTACAGTGAGGGTGGTGAGATGCTGGAACAGGTTGCCCAGGGAGGTTGTGGATGCCTCCTCCCTTGGAGGTGCTCAAGGCCAGGTTGGGTGGGACCTTGAGCAACTTGGTATAATGGGAAATATCCCTGTCCATGGCAGGGGAGTTGAAACTAGGTGATCTTGAATGTCCCTTCCAACCCAAACCATTCTATGATTCTATGAATCATTCCTTTCAAGGAGTATTCAGAAGGAATTCCTTGTTGGGCTGAACAGGAATCCTAGAAGCTTTCCTTACTGGTTCTGAACTATTCTGGAAGTATAAAGTCCCTTTGCAGCAGTCTGTCCTGCAAGAAGTCTGTATTTATTTTATATCTGTATTTTTATACTTAAAGAGTAGGTGTTTCCTTTTTGTTTGTTTGTTTGCTTTAATTATTGTAGTATTGTTAATTTTCTCCAAAGAAGTGAATAAAGAAGGTTAGGAAAAAAAAGGTAAACATTTTTATTCTGTGATACTGTTTTAGATGTGAGAAACCAACTTTCTTTTGTCTTTTTATTTCTAACTGATGGAAGTAATGATTTCCCTCCTTAGAAAGACTTTTAAGTGCATTAAAAGGTGTGCAAGCAAGGGCAATATTTAATATATTTGTTGTTGCTTTCAAATAGGACTATTGAAAATACTTGCAAACAGAAGTTAAGTTTTCAAGTCTGCAGTAATATCTGCTACTCTTATTAGACTGACCAAGCTCAGAGGATCTTTCTCCTAATTCTTCACACTGAACTTACATTTATTCTTCATATTATTACTGTGGCACCTGGTTAAGTCCCTCCCCAGCTTTCCCTTAGTCCCCACTTAGGTACTGGAGGGCTTCTAGAAGGTCTCCCTGAAAGCCTTCTCTTCTCCAGGCTGGACAACTGCAACTCTCTCAGCCTGTCCCCATAGAGGAGGTGCTTCAGCCTTCTGATCATCTTGGTGGCCCTCTCTGGACCCACTCCAGCAGTTCCATGTCCTATTGATTTCTTTTTTTCTTGGAAAATATGGATTCACTTAATATGTCAAAACTGTTACTACAAAACAAATTGTATGTCTACTACTAATTGGAAGTAGCTCAGGGAACTGCCCAAGGACATAGAAAAAGAAGTTGTCATCATTAAGGAACAGTGGATTTGACTAATTCAACAGATTTTTAAAAACAGGGGGGGTAAAATAACATACACACTGTGATTTCCCATTTCCTTTACAGCTTTTCATCCCTCCTGATATGTCAAACACAGGATCATAGAATCATAAAATGCTTAGGGTTGGATAGGTCCTTAAAGATCAACCTTTGCACAATATAATCTGAGTAAATATATCAATATTCTTAATTATCAGTCATAAAACATACTGAGTTTTTATATATTTTAATGATTAAGGCTAATTGTGCCTCTCTTGTTTTTTACACCCAGAGAATGCTGATGTCTCACAGACAAAACAAATGCAAGCAGAAAAGCACGGAGTGGTTTAGTGGTCGTGGGGAATGTTTGGTAGAAGGCTGGCCTGGATGATCTCAGAGATCTTTTCCAACCTTAATGATTCCCTGATTGATGTGAAATTACTCTATGCACATGTGTACGCATGTTAAGTGTTTATGTAAGTCATATTAGAGCTTTAATTGTGACTAACAATGTTTAAGTTAAATGAAATTTAATCAAGAAAGCCTGAGCAGTGGAATGTTGATACACAGCAAATGCTGTTTACTGTTTACTCTTTATGGATGCAAATAAAACCCTCAATAAACAACACTCTTCACGTACTCCAGTCTTCAGTTTGATCCTAATCTGTAAAGTACAGACTCAAATAATGGTTTTTGACTGGAAAAGACCTTTAAGGCCATCGAGTCAAACCATTCTCTATCTGTACCTGCTCTGGTTCTAAACCACATCCCGCAGCACCACATCCCTGCATCTTTTAAATAACTCCAGGGATGGGGATTTGAACACCCTTCTGGGGAGTATGTTCCAGTCTTGGAAAATCCTTTCAAGCAAGAGTTGCTCCTAATATAAAAGTAAAACATCTCCTGGTGCTACTTGAGACCATTTCCTCTCATCATATCTCTTGTTACTAGGAGGAAGAGACTAACACCCACCTGGCTCCAACCTCTTTTACCCAAATTGAACAGAGCCAGAAGGTCTTGCTTCAGCCTCCTCTTCTCCAGGCTGAATGACTCTAGTTCCCCCAGCTGCTCTTCACCAGACTTGTTCTCTAGACCCTTCATCAGCTTCCTTTCCCTTTTCTGGACATGGGCCAGCACCTCAATGTCATTCTTGGAGTGAGGGCCCCAAATCTGAACCTGGTTCTCAAGGTCTGGCTCATCTGTCCTGAGCCCATGGGGACAACCCTTCACTGGCCCTGCTGGTGACACAATTCCTGATCCAAGTCAGGAAGTTGGTGGCCTTCTTGGCCACCTGGGCATATGCTGGGTTATCCTCAGCTGATGTCAACCAGCACCCCAAGGTCTTTCTTTGCTGGGCAGTTTCCAGCCAATCTGCTTCAATCCTGGACTGTTCATTGGGTTATTGTGACCTAAGCACAGGACCTAACACTTGCTCTTATTGAATCTCATCCCATTGTCCTCAGCCCATCAATCCAGCCTGTCCAGGTCCCTCTGCAGAGCCTTCCAACCCTCAAGCAGATCAACATTCCCTCACAGCTTAATGTTATCTGCAAACTTGCACAAGATCCCTCTATCACCTCCTCCAGATCATTGATAAAGATATCAAAAAGAACTGGCTTCAGCGCTGAGCTTTGGGGAACATTACTGATGCCCTGGCCTGAAGTTCTAAAGAACACTCCACATTAATGAGACAAACAAGAGGCAAGGAGGATGAATACTGTGATTAATATTGCTGAAAAGTTAATAAAATTATGGTTATCTCATATACTTATTGCAATTCCCAAAGCAAGGATGCAAGCTGCACTTTAAGAAGGAGAAACTGACTACTGCATTATTATTTTGCTTCTACTCATTGATGCAATTCCATCAGTAGCATTTCATAGCAAAATGGACGCGAGAAATTTTCAAGTGCTGACAAAATCAGGCACATACCCATGAGGCAAGAGGAGAGGGTTATGCTGAGCTTTATTGATTTTCAGTGCACAACATTAATACAGCTCCATCTGCCAGCTCTGGGAATCAACATGGAAGAGCTGCTTTTACACAAATAAGCCCAGTACCTCTTCAATTTGTCCTTAACAGCAAAACAGCAACCCTAAGCTTTTCCTGGTCCCTTAACAGGGAGAGTCCATACAAGATATGCACTTAGTAAAAAATGATAGGATGAGAGGAAATGGCCTCAAGCTACACCAGGAGAGTTTTAGATTGGCTATTAGAATAAACTACTTCACTGCTATCTGGTAACAACGTATGGACTTATTCCTGATTGTTGGGGGCCTACAAGAAAGCTGGGGAGGGACTGTTTCCAAGGGCATGTAGCAACAGGACAAGGGGCAATGGTTTTAAACTAGAGAAAAGTAGATTTAGATTGGACATTAGGAAGAAGTTCTTTATTATGAGGGTGTTGGAACACTGTAACTGGTTGCTCAGAGAAGTGTTGGAAGCCCCATGCTTGGAGACACTCAAGGTCAGGCTTGATGTTGCTCTGAGCAACCTGATTTAGTTGGAGATGCCCCTGCTTACTGCAGTGAGGTTGGCCTAGGTCACCTTTAAAGAGCCCTTCCATCCCAATACATTTTGTGATTCTATGATGATATGATTGCATAGTCCTTGCTAGATTTGTGGTTAGTATTTGCAGTTAGATTACTCCTAGATACAATAGAACGAGAGGAAGTGGCCTCAAGTTGCACCAGAAGTTTAGAATGGTTATTAGAAGAAATATCTTCACTGCTATCTGGTAAGAGCATGTGGAATTATTCCTAACTATATCTGATCATGGAGATGATCAGATCTTAGAGAAAACATACAATTCATTTTACCCCAAAGGGAAATCACCATTTCTTCCTTCTTTTAACTGTACTTCATATTCTATTTTTTTCCCTTCATCAACAGAAGTCACCCCAGTACTAAAGACATACTTCTTACAGTCCCTATTAATTGAGTCTTCTTAAGTTATTCTATGATTCATTATTTTTCTTAGCCTGTATTAATTAATATTTCCCTGTCCAAGGTAGAAAATAAAACCATATTATACTTTCAACTCATGAAGAACCCTAACTGGGGTTTCACAAGCTCATGAAGAATCCAGAGGTTGGCATTAGGGACAGACTGTGGATAGACTTCATGAATGTACCCATATAATTGCACAAGCTTAATTGAGACACTTTGCCACCACTGTAGGAGATATTTTGCCTTAATTTCCTAGAATTTGTAGTTTTGCACTGTATTTTATGGTGCCTCACTTTGTTTATAGAATCACAGAATGGTAGGGTTTGGAAGGGACCTTCAGAGATCACCTAGTCTAGGATCAGGTTGCACAGGATCATGATGCCCAGATGGATTTTGAAAGTTTCCAGAGAAGGAAACTTTACAACCTCTCTATGCAGCCTAGGCCAGTGATCTGTCTTCATCCAAGTGAAAAAAAAAACAAACAACTTCTTCAGTTCAAGTGAAGCCTCCTGTGTTCTAGTACATATGTATTGCCTATCGATTGTCTTATCACTAGGCACCACTGAGAACAGCCTGCCCCCATCCTCTTACACCCCACCCTTTAACTATTGATCAGCATTAATAAGATCTCCTCTCAGTCTACTCTTCCCCAGGCTAAAGAGCCCCAGGTCTCTCACCCTCTCTCACTGAGAGAGCATGGTTTCTGTAGAGCAGTTGCTATCACCTTTGCTATTCTGTCGGTTCAAATTCTGATGCACCTGGACTATAGTACTGGCATAGAAGAGTTAATCCTTTTTTTATGTTTTACTGAAAGATCAGGTTGCAAGCATCAACCCCTTCTCAGCCAACTCATTCTGGACAGAAAGTGGATGTTCTAAAGTGTAACTACTAGAAAGAGCTGGCAACTCTCTCTCCTAATTACTTAGCACTTAGACAAAAATAGAAAGATTCCATCAGGCCTTCCTGCTGTCACAACACCTACATCCCAAAAGAACCAGGATTTTGAAAATATTTTAAACAACTGCAAAATGAATTCCAAGGAGAAAGTTAATCATAGAGTCACAGAATCATAGAATTGTTTTGGTTGAAGAATAGAATAGAATAGAATAGAATAGAATAGAATAGAATAGAATAGAATAGAATAGAATAGAATAGAGCAGAGCAGAGCAGGTTGGAAAAGACCTTTGAGATCATCAAGTCCAACCTATCACCCAACCCCATCTTATCAAATAAACCATGACACCAAGTGCCTCATCCAGTCTTTTCCTAAACATCTCCAGGGATGGTGACCCCACCACCTCCCTGGGCAGCCCATTCCAATGACCAATCTCTCTTTCTGTGAAGAACTTCTTCCTAACATCCAGCCTAAACCTCCCCTGGTGCAGCTTGAGACTGTGTCCTCTTGTTCTGGTGCTGGTTGCTTGGTAGAGGAGACCAAGCCCCACCTGGCTACAGCCTCCCTTCAGGCAGTTGTAGACAGCAATAAGGTCTCCCCTGAGCCTCCTCTTCTCCAGGCTAATCAACCCCAGCTCCCTCAGCCTCTCCTCAGAGGGCTCCAAACCCCTCCCCAGCTTTATTGCTCTTCTCTGAACACATTCTAGCAGCTCAAAATCTTTCCTAAACTGAGGGGCACAGAACTGGACACAGGACTCCAGATGTGGACCACCTCTAAGATCATCAAGTCCAGTATATTAAGAAGCACAAAAAGTTAACCCAAACTCAATATCAATCTAATGTAAATTTTATATTTTTTGAATATTTCTTCTCATTGGTTCAGCATTAGCTTGGGCACTACTCAAAATCCTGGAAGATCGTGAAATAAGGTTCTTGTTTTTCCTTAACTCTCAATTCAGTTGACTTCCCCCTTTAGTGACATGTAATGTCTTGGGTTATTCACTACAACTGAAGCTGGCCAAAGAGATAACACTGGAGACCAGAGAACCATTGAATTGTTTTGGTTGGACAAAATACCTAAGATCATCAAGTCCAACCATCAAAACCAACACCACCATGGCCACTGAACCATGACACAAAGAGCCATGTCCATACACTCTTTGAACACCTTCAGGGAGAGAGACTCCACCACCTCCCTGAGCAACTTGTTGACAGCATCACCTAAGTCAACTAAAATCACCTAGTCCAAGCCCACTGCTTGAAGCAGGGCAACCTGAAGCACTTTTCCAAGGGCTGTAATCAGTCAGGTTTTTAACATCTTCGAGAATGTAGACTCCACAGCATCTCTGGAGAGACCACTGTATTTGATTAATTTAATTGTTTTTAAGAAAATTGATTTTAAAACTTTATATCCACACTCTGCTGTTCCACTGTCCTGCCCCTCCCAAAGTTAAAAAACTCTGAACTTCAGTTTGTGCCAAAGCACAAAAAGCCCTGATGATGAGTCAACCCTAAATAATATTCTCATTCCTATCAAAGGGAAGTCAATCAATGCCAAGCTGCTCATAAGCCTAACAGAGTGACTCTGAGATATGTACAGGTAGATCTGAAAAACAGGCAGAAGAGATACATCAACTCATCACAGCAATTCAAAGTGTTTCTTCAGCATTTGAATTTTGATAAAACATGTCATTATCCTTTTCTTTCTATTCATTCTTAATTGCTGGCAGCTAGTTGGAAGCCAAACAAAATATTAATGAACAATTGCTGTTCAGCATGAATAGTTCCAACCCACACAACTCTTTCCCCCATTCAAATCACATATTTTCACTCTTCTGCATTTCTATCATTGTGGTTAATACAAAATTGGCAGGAAATTAAATTAAACAGGCATTATTGTTCAACGAGAAGGCTGAAACACCTCAGAGAAGTATTACAACAGAGGAGTAAAAGAGGAGACACAAATGGAAGAATAACCAACATTTTCTTTTATATTTAGAGTCATAGAATCAACAAGGCTGGAAAAGACCTCAAAGATCATCAAGTCCAACCTGTCACCCAACACCTCATGACTACTAGACCATGGCACCAAGTGCCACGTCCAATCCCCTCTTGAACCCCTCCAGGGACAGTGACTCCACCACCTCCCTGGGCAGCACATTTCAATGGCTAACAACTCTGTCTGTGAAGATCTTTCTCCTCGCCTCGAGCCTAAACTTCCTCTGGTCCAGCTTGAGCACATAATCATTAAAGTTGGGAAAGACCTCTAAGTTCATAAAGCCCTGCCATCAAACCAACACCACTGTGGCCACTAAACCATATCCCAAAGGACCATTTCTACACATGTTTTGAACACTTCCAGGGATGGTGACTCCACCACCTCCCTGGGCAGCCTGTTCCAATGTCTGACCACTCTTGCAGGCAAGAAATTTTTTCCCAATATCCAACCTACGCCACTCCTGGAGCATCTTGAGGCCATTTCCTCTCATCCTATCACTCGCTACTTTATTTGATTAAGCAAAAATTAATTTTAATGCATCAAGAATTAGTAATATTGGCCATTTTAAACAGCAGTTGGATAGGAAAAGATATATTCTGATAGTACCTTTCTGAATCAGGCATCACCTGTGATGAGCCAAAACTGGCTACTACCAGCTAAACATCTTACATGGGAAAGGCTCTCTATCATTACTGCCATCTATTTGAGGAGTATTTTAATTAATTTTAGTTGCAGTACTGAACTCCTGGTCATGAACCAGAAGCATGGTTTGTCTGTTCTGGATAAATAGGAAGCACAAAGCCACCAATATCTATTTTTGAAATCATAAAGCTGTTTTGGTTGGAAGACTCCTCTAAGGTCATCAAGTCCAACCACCATCCCAATAAGACCAGGCCCACTAAACCATGTCCCAAAGAGCCATGTCTACCTATTTTTTATCATCTCCAGGGATGGTGACTCCACCACCTCCTTGGGCAGCCTGTTCAAATGCCTGACCTCTCTTGCATGAAAGAAGCTTCTAATATCCAACCTAAACATCCCCTGGTGTAGCTTGAGGTAATTTTCTCTCCTATCACTTGGTACTAAGGAGAAGAGCTCTATCCCCACCTCAGTCCAACCTCCTTTCAGGGAGCTATAGAGAGCCATGTGGTGTCCCCTCAGCCTCCTCTTCTCCAGACTGAACAATCCCAGTTCCCTCAACTGCTCCTCACCAGACCAGTCCTCCAGACCCTTTGCCAGATTTGTTTCCCTCCTTTGAATTCGCTCCAGCACCTCAATTTCCTTCTTGGGGTGAGGGCCCCAAAGCTACACATTAAGATTTGCTATTCAGTGATAGTTTTTCTTAGAGCATTCTACGTGATGGGCTTCTTTACTGCAACATTCAAATGTCCATTTTGCATTCAGTGCTTTTCTCAGATATCCTCTCTTGATTGTTATCCAGATTTGCCTTCCTGAATGACAACAGCAGAGCAGCCCAAAATTCCTTTCCTTTCACCTGGCTAGGTTCATTAAGTAGAGTGAAGAAATAAAAGGCATGTCCATTATTTCCATAAAAATCATCAGGGAAGACACCAATAATAGGAAGAACATGCATTTCTCCATGACACAATGCTCCTTTGAGATAAAATCCTGATACCAAAATACAACACACCAGTTCATTTAGAAAAAAATTAAACAAGGTCTGCGAGGCTTTTAAATGAAGCCGGTGTTCTTAATGATTCACAAGAGCTCTTTTCTTGGTAGCTATCGAAAGGTGGGCATAAAGAAACAGGGAGTAAATTAGAATTTGTGGTAGAGATGGTCCAAATCATTCTATTATACTCATAAAAAAATATACTTGTGCTCTCACTTCAGCATCCTATTGTTTGAGAATTAGAAGAATCAAGCATTTATGACCCTGAAGTGCTCTCTTATTTTTCTACTGTAAGAAAGAAATGTATGAAGGAGGACTTTTTCTGCCAAAGAACAATTAGACTATTAAATAAGATTTTTATCCTATTTCTTTCTATCATTTTTTCCTCAAGAAAAAAAAAAGGCAGCTTTTCCTACATCTTTCATGTAGATTAAACACCACTTCAGCGCATTCAATATTTTTTTCCCAGAACTCATTGCATCGGATTTCAACTTTTGCTATTGTTTTGCATGAAAAGTTTCTGACTACATCTTTGTTTTGCCAAATCTACCGCTGGAACAATATTCCTCTAGCCAAGAGTCATTCCAGTATCTACACACTACTTAGACTTTCACGATGCTTAAGGGTCTTTACTGTCCAACTTTTCTTTCTGATCAGGTTCATAGGTTCATAGAATGGTTTCGGTTGGAAGGGACCTTCAACATCATCTAGTTTTAACTCCCCTGCCACATGCAGGGGCACCTTCACTAGACCAGCTTGCTCAAGACCTCATCCAGCCTGGCCTTGAACACCTCCAGGGAGGCAGCATCCACAACTACCCTAGGCAACCCGTACTAGTGTTTCACCACCCTCACTATAAAGAATTTCTTCCTAATGTCCAGTCTAAGTCTACCCTCCTCAAACTTCAATCCATTTCCTCTTGTCCTATCAAAACATGTTTGTTTTTTTTTTTTCTTTTCTTAAAATATTTGGAGAATCTCTTTCTGGTGTTTTTTGTTTGGATTTCTTTTCTTTCTATTTTCCAGCAGAGAATTTGCATCCCACAAGTAGGACAAAGGTTATTATATCTCTTAGCTCCTGCTTTTCAGCATCAGCATGATTTCACTCTGCTGCACTGTGTCAATAATTTTTTTCATTGGCTGTGAACACAAAAGCAAATCTCTGATTTCCATCCTACCAGGTCTGTCACCCAAATATGAGTGTCTGCTTCTGAAGCCCCCAAAACAAGAATAACATGGGGCTGTTAGAGCAGGGAGAGAGGAGATCACAAACCTGTCAGAGGACTGGAGCACCTCACCTTCAAAGACAGGATGAGAGTGCTGGGGATGCTCAGCTCAGCCTGGAGAAGAGAACACTTCAGGAAGACTTTCTAGCAGCCTTACAGGATTTGAAAGGGGCTCCAGGACAGCTGAAGTGGGGCTTTTAACAAAGTCATGGAGTGACTGGACAATCCACAACGGCTTCAAACCAGATTTAGATGAGACACAGGGAATAATTTTTTTCTCCATGAAGATGGTGAGGCACTGGAACAGATTACTCAGGGGAGCTGTGGGGGCTCCAAGCCTGGAAATGCTCAAGGCCAGGCTGACTGGGGTCTTGAGCAAGCTTGTCTAGTACAAAGTGTCCCTGCCCATGCCAAGAGAGTTGGAACAAGATGATCTCACAGGTCCCTTCTAATCCAAACTATTATATGATTCTATTTGCATATCAGCTCTACAAGTCTTCAAGTGCCTGGTTGATGAATGTATGTACATTCATTATTTGATCCTTTTTCTTCCAAGAGCTATTGCTGAATTCTCCTAAGTTTTGATGCTTTAGCCTTCCTTGTTAATACAGGGCCAAAATATTTTCTTGTGAGCAGCTACTAAAAAGAAATTCTTCTTGCTAATATTAATAATTAACCTTTTTAACAATGATGGTAGAGCAAGAAAATCAAAAGGTGAAACTTAAGACCCAAAGAGTCCCACTTTGAGGCAATGGATGTATTAATAATTCAAATCTTTATTGATGGTTATTTTTCCCCCCCTGTTTGTCTAATGAGTTCTATACAGAGCACTGTGGCCTGTTAGCACGATCTACAAAGGATTTTCATCTAATCTTAGCAGCAGGAATATTTTTCACTACTTAGAAGATGACGTAGCTTCTTGTGCATCAATGCTTTGTTAATACTGGAGCCTGGTGTTCTGAAAGGTCCATATATGCTGCAGCTATCTGGATCTAAGATTTCATTGCTGTTCGGGCCAAGATCCTTATGCAGACAGAATTTCTCTTTGTGCAGGGAAACAAAACAGAGAAAGCAATTTTTATACATGGTTGTGTCTGCATTAGCAAATAGAGATCGATTTCTGAAGCTTATTCCTTCTGTGAACTGAAATATTAATGTGGATTCACCCAAAGTGCTGTATGGAATATGATAATTTATATCTATTGTGAGCTATTCTGTTCTTCTAAAGGATTTCTCTTTATATATAGATGCTTTTTTATATATATACTTAAATATATATATATATGAATGAAATAGAATGCTGTGCCAGTACCTCAAGTGATATGAGTATAAATATGAGTATTGCATAATTGTATTAATTGTCTCTATCACATCATATTTTAACACACTTGGATTACAGAAAATTAATATGTGCAAGACAGCCTTTCTAGTACCAGCCTTTAGCTAAGAGTAGCTTTATATAAATGGCTTTATAAGTAGAGTTATGAAGCTGCAACTGCCATTTTAGTGCCTGGTAACTAGATTAAAGAATTATATTCTTTTTCCTTTCAACACATTATATTTGTAATGTTCCAGAGTCAAAGAATCTGCTAAGGATCTTAACCCAACTATCACAGAATAATAGAATGGTTTGTCTTAGAATCATAGAATAGTTTGGGATGAAAGGGTCCTTCAAGATAATCTAGTTGAAATCACCCTGCCATGGACAGGGACACCTCCTACCAGACCAGGATGCTCAAGCCCCCATCCAACCTGGCTTCCAACACTTCCAGGCTTGCAGCCTCCACAGCTCATCTTGGCAACCTGTTCCAGTGCCTCACAGACATCATGGGGAAGAATTTGTTCCTCACATCTCATCTCAATCCAGCTTCTTCCACTTGGAAGTCATTACTCCTCGTCACTCCATGCCTTTGTCAAAAGTCCCTCACCAGCTCTTCTGGAGCCTACTTCAAATACTGGAAGGCTGCTAGAAGGTTTCACTGCAGCCTGTCTCCAGGCTGAACAAGTCCAACTATTTCAGCCTGTCTTCATAACAGAGGTGCTCCAGCCCACAGGTCATCTTGGTGGCCTACTCTGGACCCATTCTAACAGGTTTTAATAGGAAAAAAATAGAAGTCTTTTGTAACTAGATATTATTAACCCCAACATCTCCTCAGTTAAAAGCATGGCTACACCAGTAACATGTCCCCACCAGTTTTAAACAGTTGAAGTGTAGAACTGTGGTTCATCAATATGCAGTGATCAATATGCAACTATACATTAAAAATGGAAAGTTCTATCTCTGGTTGATGAGAGCAGCATGCATGTCAGTGATCAGAAATACAGAATGGTGCAATGATTCCCTTTTAAAAGATTTGGGTAGTCTTCTCCAGTTCTTTTCAAGATCTTTTCAGCAGAGCTCAGCTATGGCAAAATATTCATGGATATTTCTTTGGGTTGCTTTCATTGCTCTTAGGGAAGATGCATGATTGTTTTTTGTTATCAGAAGCATGCATTTGCTAAATCTTATGTTCCTCTAGGCTCTTTAAGGCATTCTGAAAATTGAGTAGTAGAATGAAAAAATACTGCAGGCCTAAGAAATGGCTATGTTTGATTGCATATCTCAAATAAATACAACAGAGAACAAAGGATTTATGAAAGATTTTGTTATGTAGCTGATGAAGGATGAGTTTAAAATTACACTTCACTAAACTCTACAGTTTAGTTTGTCACTGCATAATCATCCCTGTCATAATTGTTTACAAATGTTTTTTTCTGTGATTCTAAGAACCTTCTCAACATGCTTCATGAATGCACTTCTGTAAGGCTTTGGATTGGGTCTCAAGTCCTACAAAGAGTTTACAAACTGAAGTTCATAGAGTCATAGAATTATTTTCTCTGGGAGAGACCTCAAAGATCATTGAGTCCAACCACCACCCAATACCACCATTAAACCATGTTCCTAAGTGTTATGTCCTCATTTTGTCTCAGCACCTCCAGGGACAGTAACTCCATCACCTCTTTTGGCAGCCTGTTCCAGGTTTTAAGGGTGTTTTTCACTCCACAGCTATACACCAGATAGTTGACTTTCAAAGTCACAAGGAGAAAACTAGTCTGGTGGATTTTCTGGAAGAAACCTTCTCAACATGCTCCATGAATACACTACTGTGAGGCTTTAGCTAGAGTCTCAAGTCCTACAAAGAGTTTACAGACTGAAGTTCATAGAATCATAGAATTGTTTTCTCTGGAAGAGACCTCAAAGACCATTGAGTCCAACCACCAAGCAACACCACCATTAAACCATGCTCCTAAGTGCTGTGTCTGATTTTATTTAGGCACCTCCAGGGACAGTGACTCCATCACCTCTCTTGGCAGCCTATTTCAGGTTTTAAGGGATTGGCTTTTTTTACTTCACAGCTATAGACCAGATAGTTGACTTTCAAAGTCACAAGCAGAAAACTGGTCTGAAGGATTTCCTGGAAGAAACCACAGGCCCACAGAGATGTACTGTTAAAAGTGGTCTGGATTCTCCTTTCAGACAACCAAATTCATGCTTATTATGACCTCTCTCAAGTGCTTGTCTAAGAATTTTATTAATGCTGCAAGTGCAGTTTCAGACACTCAGCCTGATGCTTGTTCTCAGTTGCAGGGAAGTTTTAAATATTAAACACCACCTAGATAGATTAGTGTGTAAAATTTCCACGTTGAGCTTTGCAACTTTCAGGATTAATGTTGCTACTCTTTCTTCACTTACTTCCCATGAAAAAGTAAGATCAGAGAGGTCAAACCCTCAAATGGTGTAGATCAACGTTCTCTTGTCTGGCTTTAGGAATCTGTTCTTTTCCCAGCTTAGACCAAGATGTTTGGCTTTTTCTAAACAGAAGAATGTGATGGGCCAGCAACATTGTCATGTCTGCAGGCCTGATTGAATGAGGCAGCATGCACTTCAGAGAGCCAGCTGGCATTAACAAGAACACTTTTTGGTCAATGCCCTCTAAAAATAAAGAAGTATCAATCTCATCAAGAGCAGGCCCATATTGCAAAGTCCAGAATTCAGTGTCACTGCCCCATTTGATTGCTTTTATGGCTGCCACTAAGCCATCTGGCCAACAGAATTCTTTAGCACTCTATCAGCTTTATGTCTGTTACTTTCAAAGCACAAATATTTACATTTGAGGTTTGGCTAAACATTCTCCTCCATAAGTGGTAGAAACAAAATGTTTCTCTTTCCAGTTCAGGACAAACAAATGGAAGAGCCTGGGGAGATGTAATGAGAAAGAAATTTTGAGCAGAACTTTAATCCAAAAAAAATTAATTCAAGAACTTCAAAGTGAAAAACAAATTCAAGACTTCATAGCATTGCATAACAGAGTAATAGAATGGTTTGATTTGGAAGGGACTTTCAAGGTTATCTAGTTCCAACCTTGCTGGGCAAGGACACTTTCCAATAGACAAGGCTGTTCAATGCCCTGTCCAACCTGGCTTTGCACACCTCCAGGGAGGGGACATCCACAACCTTCCTGGGCAACCTCTTCCAGTGTCTCACCACCCTCAATTTAGACTCACATCTCACATGACATTAAACACAAGTGTATTTCTAGGAGCTACAAAGGCTTTGTCCCCCCACAGAGGGCTGTTAGAATTGAGATATCTTTGTATAAGTCATACTCAGCTTAATAAGTAATAATCAATAATTGAATACAACAATTAATAATGTAGTCTTTACCTTCTTGTTGATACAGAAATAGGTTTAGATCAAAAAAGCCCTTTTTTGGTCTGCCAACCTACAGCTATTCAAGAATCTCTAGGGTTTTTTCCCAGTGTGATAGAATCATAAAGTGCGTTGGAAAGGACCTTAAAGATCATCTAGAGCAAATTCCCCTACAATGAGCAGGAACATTCCAGGTGTTGGAACAGGCTGCCCAGGCAGGTGGTGGAGTCATCATCCCTAGAAGTGTTCAAAATAAGTGTGGACATAACACTTTAGGCCATGGTTTAGTGGGCATGGTGCTGTTGGGTTGATGGTTGGACTTGATGATCTTAGAGGTCTCTTCCAGCCAAAGAAATTCTGTGACTTTATGATCTAGTGGCCAAAACTGGATGCTTAGGGAAAAATACACCAGGTAATTCATCTATGATTCTGTTATTCTGCCTCTTACTAGACCAGCTTGCTGAAGGTTTTTGTTGGAGAAAAGAAAAACACCATAGTTGTATTCCCTTTTTTAATTTGAATATAAATATGTTCCTTCTTTTGGGGTCATAGACTCATGGAACACTTTTTATTCAAAGGGAGCTTAAAGATCATCTAGTTCCAACCTCCTTGCCACGGACAGGGACACCTCCTATTAGATTAGCTTGCTCAAGTCCCCAACAAACAAGGCTTATATCTCTTCCATGTGCTCCACCTCTCTATATAACCCATAAAGAATGATTAAAAAAATAAAAACAAAGAAAAAAAAAGGAGAAAAAACCCCCACAGAACGAGCAGCTAAATTTTAAACTCCTGAAATGTATTTGCAGCAGAAGGGTGATACATTGCTTGTTCTTTTGTGGGTTGCTTCCTTTTCAAGCTATTGTAAATTGAAAGGAAAGCCTTGGCAGCAATAGACCTTGAGTCTGCTAACTTATTCTCCAACATCTGAGAATAAAATAGGAACACTTAACTCTGAAGTGAGCAAGCACAGTAAAATATGTCTCCTGGGTAGGATGGGTCTGTAGTAAATGAACAAAAGAGTACCTGATAAGGGTTTAAGGGGCATAGTTAACCGTTAACCTCAGCTAGTGCAGCTCCCTGCTCTTTAGAATGCATGTTTTCAAATCCCCAAGGTCAGAAAACATCCTTATGGAGGTGGGTGTCTGAATGAGCTCCAGAGGACTGGGAAGACAAAACAGTGCTGAGAAATGTATGAATTTACTGACATAATCAAAGCTAGTCCTTTAGAAAAACTAATTTTACCTTCAAAGATGAGTAGTAGTGGAGATGTATTTTAAAATAAACATATTTAATCTATTTAATGGAAAGAGCATGGAGAACATGCATTGAAGGATATGTGTTATGGGATCAAGTCTGGAGAAAAGCTGGCTGATGGGAATCCTCATTGCTCTCTACAACTTCCTGAAAAGAGGTTGGAGTGAGGCAAGTGTCAGTCTCTTCGCCCTAGTATCAAGTGATAGAGTGAGAAGAAATGTTTGGATTTGCACAAGGAAAGGTTTAGGCTGAGTATTAGGAAAAATTTTTGTACTGAAAGAGTGCTCAGGCATTGGAGCAGGCTGCCCAGGGAGGTGGTGGAGTCACCATCCCTAGAGATGTTTACAACTCTGTAGGCATGATACAACTCTTCAGGACACGACTGAATGGCCTGTTGGGTTGACAGTTGGACCTCATGATCTTAAAGGTCATTTCCAGCCCTCATGATTTTATGTTCTAAGAACAGTTAATCATTTTTCTCCAGAAATTAACTTTTGCTGTTCTTTTTGAGTAAGAAAAACACTCAGTTATTTCTTTCTATCTGCTGGAATTTTGCAGGCTTTCTCTTGATTTGTTTTGGGTTTTAGGTTGTTTTGGTTTGTAGGTTGTTTTGGTTTGTAGGTTGTTTTGGTTTGTGGGTTGTTTTGGTTTGTGGGTTGCTTTGGTTTTTGTGCTTATTTCTATTTCCTTTCTTCGTGCACTTTTTATGGCAACAGTGATTTCTTCTACTGTTTAGTGGAGAGATTATCATGTACATTCTTTCCCAGAGCTGCAACAGGACATTTGTGGGCAGAGAAACATCAAAATACAACTGAAAGAATAGCAAGCAGGTCTATTCAACACAAGAAGCAAAGAGAAGAGCAAGAGAGTCCTTGCATCCTCAGGCTGGTCTTAAACTGGTTCAGAAGACCCACAAAAGACTTGAAAATCTTTTAGAACAAAGGATTATACAACCAATAGGGTTTGTTTTTTTCATGATCTTCATTAGAAATGTTAAAAGGGACAAACCACAAATCTAGAAGAAGTTCAGATAAATATTTGCCAAATTGTTGCACGTGTTTGACATCAAAGTACTGCTTTCAGTCTCACTGTCTTTTCACAGTGCAACAGCACAAGATCTCTGTAGCATGTGTATTGACCCAATCCTAACTATAGCAGAGATTTGCATTGATTTGCATCCCAAGCTTTCCATTCAGAATAATTTTTTCCATGGAAGACTTTGCCATGTTTTGTTTCAGGTCAATTAAATCATGCTGGTTGAATACATTGGCTTGGGCGCTTATGTGAGGAGGACATGGAACTGTTAGAGCAGGTCCACAAAAGGCCTTGAGAATGATCAGGCAGCTGGAGCACCCTTGATACAAAAACAATCTGAGACAGCTGGGCTTCTTCAGCATGGGGAACAGAAGGCTCCAGGGAGACCTTCTAGCAGCTTTTCAGGAGCTGAAGAGGGTTCCAGGAGAGCTGAAGATGGCCTTTTAACAAAGGCATGGAGTGGCAAGATGAGAGATAATGGATTCAAACTGGAAGAAATTCGACTTAGATGAGACATGAAGAGAAAATTTTTTTGCAGGAGAGTGGTGAGGCACTGGGACAGGTTGCCCAGAAGTTGTGGAGGCTGCAAGCTTGGAAGTGTTGAAAGATGGGAGGGCTTGGGCCTTGAGCAAGCTGGTCTAGTAGGAGATGTCCTGGCTGTGACAGAGCAGGTTGCTCAAGGCCCCATCTAACCTGGCTTTGAACACTTCTCGGGAGGGCACATGCACAACTTCCCAAGGTAACCTGTTCTAGTGTCTCACCACCCTCACTGTAAATAACTTTTCCTAATAATGATTGGACTTGATGATCTTGAAGCCTTCTCCAAATGAAATGCTTGTATGATTCAGCAGCAGAAGACAACTCTCAGTATTATCTTCTTCCAGTGACACGAGTTCTGCAAATTGCAGGTTGAATTTCAAAACCATAGAGGGAAAGGATCAGTCAAGGTTGGAGAAGTCCTCTATAATCATCAAGTCAACCTTCTACCTCCATGACCACTAGATCATGTCCCAAACTACCACTTCTACTCACTTTTTGAACACCTCCAGGGATGGTGACTCCAACGCATCCCTGGTGCAGAAGTGGTGGATTCCACCACTTTCCTGGAGCAGAATTTTCCAGTAGCACACAATAATAGTGGAAGAAATAGTGGAAATAATGGTTGTTGGGGTTGGTTTTCTTTGTTGTTGATACTATTGTCACCATTGGTTATGGACCTCAAGGTCTATGTTGATAATCTAAATACTAATGATGAAGCTTCATCTTCCCCTGCTTAATTCAGAGAATAATAATGCAAAAAGGATAAATATGGTAAGTATCCTCTGCAGGATCAATAGGGACAAAGTGACATGTTGAAGGCACATCACTCTAATTCTGGCTATTCAGCTATTGGGATTTATTCTTCTGCTGACTCAGAGCTCCAGAATGAAACACTGCATCTCTCCCACTCCTCTGGTGCTTGCCAAATACCATTAGGAAATGCATAGTAATTAAGGTTAAATAACACCACCTTATCCAACTCTGCCCAGAAGGTATTGTAGAATGACTCTGAAGTCAACTAGAAAGGAAATCTCTCAATCTGATGTCTAAAAAGATCCTTAATATCCAAGAAGAGCAAAAGTTGGGCTGATCCCTGCAGGAAATTGAGCCAGGAGCTCACACACAGGTGAGGTAATGACTACATCCAAGAGGAAGGAGCTCCACTGCACCACAGATGGGCAAGCAGAATAGGGTGGTGACACCAACAAATGCTAAGAGCATCCAAGTGAGCATCAAGCTCACTTGAGTAAGGTAATAAGCCAAGGTCAAGGTCAACCAAGAAAATCCAAACAACAATTCAAAAACAGCCAAGTCAGAGGTGAAATAGAACTTCTGGACCCATGAAGATATCTAGTCCAACCACCCTGCCACAGCAGGTTTACCCAGAGCAGGTTGTATAGGACAGCATTCAGGCATGTTTTGAATGATCCAGAGAAGAAGACTTCACAACCTCTCTGGACAGCCAGCTCACATGTTCTGCCACCCTTCACATGTTTAGATGGAACTTCCTATGGTTAAGTTTATTCCCAATATCTCTTGCCCTGTCACCGGACATTGCTAAAAAGAGACTAGCCTCATCCTCCTGACACCCACCCTGGAAGTAATGGTAAGCACTGACAATATTCAACTTTAGTCTTGTCTTCTTCAGGCTAAAAACCTGAAGTGTCTCAGCCTTTCTCAGTGAGAGTGATGTATCAGTCCCCTCAGCATCTTTCTGGCCTTTTTCTGTACCCTCTTTTATCAGTTCCTTGTCCTTGACCCAATACTCCAGATGAAGCCTCACCAGGGCAGAGTAGAGGGGCAGGAGAACCTCCCTTAATCTGCTAGCCACACTTTTCTTGATGCATCCCAGGATGCTGCTGTGAAGGCACATTGATGTCTCATGGTCATCCTGTTCTCCACTAGCACTGCCAGGTCCTTCTCCACAGAGCTGCTATCCAACAGGTCAGCCCCTCACCTGTACTGGCAGAGGGGGTTATTCCTCCCCAGTACTCTGCACTTGCCCTTGTTGAATTTCACAAGTTTACTCTCTGCCTAGCCCAGGTGACTGTCCAGATCACCTTTGACCAGGAGTTCAGTTGTAGTATGATCTAAACAGACACATTTAAAGCAGACCAGGGACTGGGAGTGCTTGGGTTTTCTAAATACTGATGGAACAGAATCACAGAATTGTTTGGACTGGAAAAGACCTGCAAGATCATTGAGTCCAACTGTCAGCCTAATACCACCAGGGTCATTAAAAAACATGCCCCAGAGTGCCATGTCTACACATTTCTGGAACACACCCAGGGACAGTGATTCCAATGCCCTGCTGGGCAGCCTGTTCCAATGCCTGACCACTCTTGCAAGAAAGAAATTTTCCCTATTATCCAACCTAAACCTCCTCTGGAAAAATTTCAGGTGCTTTCCTCTTGTCCTATCACTTGCTACTTAGGGAGAAGAGACCAACCTCTACCTCATTCTCATCTCCTTTCAGGGATTTATAGAGAAAACTGAGGTCTCCTCCAAACTAAAGAACCCCACTTCCCTCAGCTGCTCCTCACCAAACCTGTTCTCCAGACTCTTCACCAGCTTCATTGCCCTTCTCTGGACACATTCCAGGACCTCAATGCTATTCTTGTAGTGAGGAGCTCAAAACTGATTCCAGTATTTGACATGTGGCTTCACCAGTGCCAAAATTTGATTTGAAGGACCAAGATATTCCAAAACCCTCTGGAAAGCACCATCAATTGCAATATATTTTGATTTGTGTTATATTTATGCTAAGATAGCTCAGCTCAGCCAAGAGTTTGCATTCTCCTGCCATACTGCTGTGTAAGCAGGGAGAGCATTCCAAGTACTTTCTATCTAATCAGCTTTTATTGACAAGAAAAAAACCTGGCTGAATGAATTGTGGTCACATGCCATTATTAAGTGTTAGATCACAAACCACACAGAGGTATAAATTCCATTTTTTAATGCCAAGAAGCCTTGGGAATATGAGCACACCCAAAAAAAAGTCTGCTACTTACAGCAAGTCAGTGTGAAAATACCTAATATGGAAGTTTGTATGGAATTGTTCCTTCAGTTTTTAACACTTTCCTCATGAAATGACAAGTAACTTAAAAACTGATAGATAATTTTGATTCATAGTGAGTTCACCTTCATTAAGATATTCTCTAAGGCAATAAACTCAAAAGCTTAAGTTTAACATACACAATTTGAAGATCTAATTGAAGGTGCTAAAACTAATATTTGTAGAATCACAGAATGGTTTGGGTTGGAAGGCACCTTCAGGATCATGCTATTCCAAATCCCTTGCCATGGGCAGGGACACCTCCCAATATACCAGGTGGCTTGAGGCCACACCCAACCTGGCCTTGAACACCTTAATCAAGGGGAAATCCACACCTTCCCTGTGCAACCAGTTCCAGTGTCTCACCACCCTCACTGTAAGGAATTTCTTCTTAATCTCCAGTCTAAATCTCCCCTCTTCCTACTCAAAGCCATTCCCCCTCAGCCCACCATTACAAACCCTTGTAAGGAGTCCCTCCCCAGCTCTCCTGCAGGAGTACTGGATGCAATACTCCAGATGGGGTCTCATGAGACCAGAGTAGAGAGGAGAATATTCTTCCTCAGAGCCACACTGACTATATTGTAACATGATAATAGAGCATAAAATTATAGAAGTGGGAAAAGGCCTCCAAGATTATCAGTTCTAAGCTGCTACCCAACATTTCCACGAGCACTAGAGCATATCCCAAAGTGGCAAATCTACTCATTTTTTTTTTTAACACCTAAAGGAATGGTGACCTCACCACCTCCCTGGGCAAAATTATGCTTTTAACCACTTCTTTCTTTTCAGTTGTGGTGGTGAGAGAAGGTTCAGTTCTCCCTCCCCCCCAAAGAAAGAAACCACAGCTAGCTCAGTCGGAAAAGCAAAGGGTATGCTATATTTACAAGCAGGATGAAATGCAGTAGATATATACACAATATACAGTATTTACAATATATACAGCAATGTACAGCAAAGAAAGCAATACAGAACAAAACTCCCTCTTCTGAACAGAGGAGGGTGCCCCCCCTCTACCCCCTCTCTCCCCCTACCTCCTTTTTTCCCAAAAAGGGGTTAGAGAGAGAAAAAAGGTAATTATTAAGGAGGACAAATCTGTTAGCTTAAAGAGCATGCAAGGATTAGTTTTCTCATCTCAAGGTTCACAGGTCCTGCCGCTGTTGCTCAGAAGCAGAGTTGGAACTAGATGATCCTTGTGGTCCCTTCCAACCCTGAATGAAACTATGAAACTATGAAACTATGGAGAGACAGGACAGACTGGAACTGAGAGAGACTCAAACTGAACTAAAACTTAAAGTTGTATTCTACCAATCCACCAATGAAATTCATTTAGACCTATCTTTGTTTTCAAAATATTCAACCAGAGTGTTATCACAGTATCACAGTATCGCTTAGGTTGGAAAGGACCTCGAGGATCATCGAGTCCAACCTATCAACACAGACCCCATGCCTAGATCATGGCACCAAGTGCCACGTCCAATCTCCCCTTGAACGCCTCCAGGGTCGATGACTCAACCACCTCCCTGGGCAACCCATTCCAATGAGGAACGACTCGCTCGGTGAAGAACTTCCTCCTCACCTCGAGTCTAAACCTCCCCTGGCACAGCTTGAGACTGTGTCCCCTTGTTCTGGTGCTGGTTGCCTGGGAGAAGAGACCAACCCCTTCTCGGCTACAACCACCTTTCAGGTAGTTGTAGAGGGCAATGAGGTCACCCCTGAGCCTCCTCTTCTCCAGGCTAAACAATCCCAGCTCCCTCAGCCTCTCCTCATAGGGCTTGTGTTCAAGGCCTCTCAGTGTTCCAGCACTGTCTCTTTCTTAAAGGCACAGCTTCAAATGGTCACATCAGTGGTTTTGGATTTAATTTTCTTGTCTCATTTTGGAAAGAAAAAAAAGATTGTTCAGATTATTTTTTTCCTTACCAAAAGACTTTGCTGGATATAATGTGTAATTTTGGGGTTTGGCAACCACAACAGACTCTGGGTACCAGCACTGACTGCTGTTTGCTCAGTAAAATCATACACTGGTATTTGGGTCTCTGTAAACTACCAATTATGCACAGAACATTTGGACATAAAAGTGAATATTTTGCATCTTGAATTTATTTATTTTTTTAATTTATTTTTTTATTTGTCATTTATTTGTCATTGATCTAGAGAAATATTTTTCCTCCAATCAGTATTTTCTTCTCCTAATCTAGTTGGAGGTGTCCCTGCTCAATGCAGGGAGTTGGACAAAATGACAAATGAATAGAATAGAATAGAATAGAATAGAATAGAATAGAATAGAATAGAATAGAATAGAATAGAATAGAATAGAATAGAATTAACCAGGTTGGAAGAGACCTTTGAGATCATCGCGTCCAACCTATCATCCAACACCATCTAGTCAACTAAACCATGGCACTAAGCACCCCATCCAGTCTCTTCCTAAACACCTCCAGTGATGGCAACTCCACCACCTCCCCAGGCAGCCCATTCCAATGGCAAATCACTCTCTCTATGAAGAATTTCTTCCTAACATCCAGCCTAAACCTCCCCTGGTGCATCTTGAGACTGTGTGCTCTTGTTCTGGTGTTGGTTGCCTGGGAGAAGAGACCAACCCCCTCCTGGCTACAACCTCCCTGCAGGTAGTTGTAGAGAGCAATAAGGTCTCCCCTGAGCCTCCTCTTCTCCAGGCTAAGCAACCCCAGCTCCCACAGCCTCTCTTCACAGAGTTTGTGCTCCAAACCCCTCACCAGCTTTGATGCCTTCCTCTGGACACGTTACAGCAAGTCAACATCTTTCCTAAACTGAGGGGCCCAGAACTGGATGCAGGACTCAAGGTGAGACCTAACCAGTGTTGAGTACAGGGGCAGCATGACCTCCCTGCTCCTGCTGGCTACACTGTTTGAGAGTCCCTTCCAACTGAATGCAATCTGGGAATTTTAAAGAAATAGAACTTTCCACTGTGAAAAACCTCTTACCTCTAGAAAATAATTTCCCTTACATATATTTTCAAAGGAAATCATAGAATCATTAAGGTTGGAAGAGACCTCAAGGATCATCTAGTTCAAACACCCCTGCCATGGGCAGGGACACCTCACACTAGAGCAGGTTGATCAGAGCCACATCCAGCCTGGCCTTAAAAACCTCCAGGGAAGAGGCTTCTACCACCTCCCTGGGCAGCCTCTTCCAGTGTCTCACCACCCTCATGGGGAAGAACTTCCTCCTAGCATTCAATCTGAATATACCCATTTCTAGTTTTGTTCCACTCCCCCTAGTCCTGTCACTACCTGACATCCTAAAAAGTCCCTCCCCAGCTTTCTTGTAGGCTCTCTTCAAATAGTGGAAGGCCACAATAAGGCCTTCTCAGAGCCTTCTCTTCTCCAGACTAAATAGCCCCAACTCCCTTAGTCTGTCCTCACAGGAGAGGTGCTCCAGCCCTCTGATCATCCTTGTGGCCCTTCTCTGGACACACTCCAACATGTCCAGATTAAATAATTATAACAGTGAGAACACAGATGCATAGAATTGTTTTGCTTTGGAAAAGACCTCCAAGACTATGGTGTCTGTTGACCTAATGCCACCACCACCATCATCATCATCATCATATTTTACAAGCTCTATTTACTTGTTTTTATGAAGAGTAGCTCACAAATCTTTTTGCTAACAAGCAAAATCTCCATTACTTTGAGTTTTTTCACATTCTCTCCAGTGGCTGATCACCTTCTGCTCCTTTGGTAGGTTACTATTTCTGTAGACTCTGCATCTGTGCTACTTACAGAAAGTTTCCTGCCTCTCAAGTACACTCTGAGATGTGTCAGAATTGGAGCTGATTATACAGAAGAGTGACACCGGAGAACATATTCTCCTCTAGCGCAGTACTGAGGCTGACTAATCCTTTGGAATCTCTCCCCACATCTGGAATAACTCCTTTCTCCCATCTTTTATGCAAATTAATTCCAGCTAAACCTTTACCTTCTCCAGCACCAAGTCTAAAACCTTGCAAGGTTTTACAAATGCAGTGAAGTAATAGTGAGGATGAAGTATGACTTATTGGCAGCAGCATCTAATTCTAAGGGGGAAAAAAATAGCAAAGTGAAAAGGTAAATTTCTTCTTTTCTGTAGAGACAATACATAGAATCATAAAACTGCTTTGGGTAGAAAAGACCTCTGACATCATTGAGTCCAACCATCAATCCAACACCACCGTGGCACTGAAACCATGTCCCAAAATGCTATGTCCACATGTTTCTTGAACACCGCTAGGGATGGGCATTCTGCTGTCTCCCTGGGCAGCCTGTTGCAAAGCCTGACCACTCTTTTTGCAAAGAAATTTTTCCTGAACCCAACCTAAACCTCCCCTGGCACAATTTCAGATCATTTCCTCTCCTTCTATCACATGATACTAGGGAGAAGAGACCAACCCCCACCACACTCCGGCCTCCTGTCAAGGAGTTCTAGAGTTCAATGAGGTCTTCCCTCAGGCTCATTTTCACAAGACTGAACAACCTCAGTTCCCCCACCTGCTCCTACCAGACCTGTTCTCCAGACCCTTTGTGAGCTTATTTGCCCTAGATTAATTAAAATTTAATTATTATTGCTGAAAATAACAATTAAGGCAGCAACAATTAAACAAAACCAAAGTAGTTTTCAGTACAAAAATGGGATAAAATTTAAATGAACCCTTGATCTGAAGATGTTTCTTCTATTTTTTTTCTGACTTACTGTACTGAAGCTGTTTTGCATGAAGTGATTCACTGTCAGTGCCTTGAAACCCAGAATTCTGACAAAGGGATGCAAGGCACTTTTCAGTGATAATGATTTAATTTGAAGTCTTTCACTTTTGCCATATAATTTGCATCACCTGTAATTTCTGTGCCTCTACCTCTTATTGTAATCAAGCACAAATTCCTGGTGTCTTTGCAACCCACGTCACAACCAGCTAACATCATCATGCAGCTTTTACACATCGAATTAGTTCTACCTCGGTGTTTCCTAAAGATATTAGAATGTGGTGAATTGTGTTTCAGCTCTTCTGCAACACAGTTGGAGCTTTCAAGAGCTTTGGACAGCCTTCAATATATTATATGTCATCCAGACCTAAAAGAAGATGAGTCTAGCATGTGCTCAGGTGGCCAAGAAGGCCAACAGCATCCTGACCAGGATCAGCAACAGTGTGGTCATCAAGACCAGAGAAATTATTGTCTCCCTGTACTTGGCACTGGTGAGACTACATCTATCACTTGTTACTAAGGAGAAGGGACTGACCCCCACTGGGCTCTGACCTCCTTTCAGGGAGTTGTAAAGTGCAATGAGGTCTCCCTTCAGCCTCCTTTACTCTATACTGAGCAACCCCATTTCCTTCAGCTGTTCCTCCCTACACCTGTTCTCCAGACCATTCAGCATTGTTGCCCTTCTCAAAAGTTACTCCAGCCCCTTAATGTCCTTGGAGTATGGGGCCCAGCACTGAACATGTGGGGCCCAGCACTGAACCCAGTACTCAAGGTGTGGCCTCCCCAGTGCTGAGTACATTGAGACACTAAGAAAAATTTCTTTCCTGCATGGGCATTCAGGCATTGGAACAGGTTGTGTAAGGAGGTGTGGAGTCACCATCCCTGGAGGTGTTCAAGAAATATGTAGAAATGGCACTTGAGGACATAGATTATTGGTCATGGTGTTCTTATGCTGACAGTTGGACTCAAAGATCTCAGAGGTCTTTTCTGACCAAAAAAATGCTATGGTTGTATGATAGGAGCCCTGAAAGAACCACAGAGAGCAAGCACCCAGAAAAAGTGTCAATAATTAGACATTAACTGGGTGTCAACCATTCGACCTCATCTGGGTGTCAATAGTTAGACCTTATCTCAAGCAAATCTGCCTTTGCTTTCATCTTTAAGTTCACATTAGCATACTGTGTTGAGTAACTAGGTGGTGTTAGTCCCAGATCTTGGAAGCATATGGAACACATTTATCAGCAAAATCAGGCTACAGTTTGGCTTCATAAAGGAAACAGAAACCAGCTCTCATCAACCTCACAAATCTAGCATACTCCCACGGTAAATGTCATGCTACATTTTGTCCAGAGATGAATACGAGAAACTATATTTCATGGGCTTCTACACACACATAGAAGGATATTTCACTAGAGTGTTCAGCTAACAGGATAACTGGAGCAAAATAAGCAGTGGAAGGAATTCTGTATATGAAGAAGCAGAACAGAAGACCTTTTAACATAAAAAACCCTCAACCCTAAGGTCAGGTGCAGCCTCAATGGTAGTAATTTGCCAAGTTCTTTAAGCTTTTTGCAGTATTGTTCAATTCCCTTTAGCATGCATTGCTTCTTTTCTTTCATAATGAACAGCATCCACATACACACAATATAGTAAAGCTTTCTCAGAAACAGATTCTTAGAAATTTTGATTTCTAGGTCGTTCTGAAAATGAATAAATTCAGTCAATTTATATCTTAGCCACTGCAACACTGTCTCTAGCCTCAAAGTGAAGAGGGGAAAAAAAAAAATAAATAACCCCCAGAATAGAAAATCTGGACATGTATTTTTAATCCAGCCCATTCACAATCAAAATGCAGATGATTACATTGTGCCAAAGCCAAGTCAGTTTGATCTGAGCTACTACGCCCTAAAACATGTCAGGAGAAATTGCTGACAGTGACACGATTACTGTCAGGTGTTCCTGCTCTCAGCATCAAGAGCAAAGTTGCAGCCACCTCTCTGCAATGGCTAATGACTTTCAAACTGTCAGGGAGAAACTTTGGACCTTTAACGTTCATAGGCCACAACATAATGATCATTTATTTATGTATTTATTTATTATTCCCCATAGTGTATGGCTGAATCACAGAATGGTAGGGCGTGAAAGATACCCTTGAACATCATCTGAGCATGGCCACCTAGAGCAGGGTGCACAGGAATGCATCCAGGTGTGTTTGGAATCTCTCAAGAGATGGAGACTCCACCACCTCTGTGGACAGAGGTGGTTCCTCCTCATGTTTAGATGGAATTTTCCTATGTTTATGTTTGGACCCATCACCACTTGTCCTGTGACTGGGCACCGCTGAAAAAGGCCTGGTCCAATCCTCCTAACACACACCCTGGAAGTACTGATAAGCATTATGAGATTCCACCTCAATTTTCTCTTCTCCAGGCTAAAAAGCCCCAATTCGCTCAGTCTTTCCTCATCAGAGAACTGTTCCAGTATCCTCAGCATCTTTGTACCCTCTGAAGCAAGTACCTGTCCTTCTTGAATTGTGGAGCCCGGAGCCCAGAACTAGGTCCAAATATGCCAAGTGTGGCCTCACCATGGCAGACTAGAGGGGAAGAAGAACCTCCCTCAACCTGCTGGCCATACTCTTCTTGATATCCCCCGAGATGCTATCGGCCTTCTTGGCCACAAGGGCACTTTACTGGCTCATGGTCATCCTGTTGTCCAGCAGCACACCCAGGCCCTTATCTACAAAGGTGGTTTCCACCAGGTCAGCACCTCACCAGTACCAGTGCAGGGGCGTTATTCATCCCCAAGTGCTATAGTATTAAGTTAATGGTAATTGAACAAGAGGTGTTCTTGGTATAGAACTGTCATTTTTCTTCCAGGAAACCAAGATAAGCCAGCTACAAAACTTTGAATCAAGTAAACCAGACTCCTTAGATTAACCACAGTGTCCCCTGAATCCACGGAGTCACATTTCCTTCAACTTTATGAAATCAAATATCACATTTCCAGAGAAGGAAAAACTCACACTCTTTTATAATCAGGCATAAGAAAGAAAGTATACTGCTGGCTCAGTCCAAAACCCTCTTTTTATTGTAAATGTCTGCCTTAGAGTCTTTGTGTAAAAGCTGCTCAGACATAAACTGTCACTGACTGTTCTGTAAATATCAGGAAAGCATGAAATAAAAACCTAAAAATTAAAAAGATCTTTCCCTGACAGACACAGATGGTTGCAGCTTCAACTTAGCAACCAGAAAGGTTTCTAAACTTTCCAGTAAATAAGGTTATGTCTATTAGGAAGAGTCAGGGAAAAACTAGACTTTTAAGATGATGAAGCATGAACAGCGAGATGATGAAAGTGGTTCTCCCCCTCTGATTTGCTCACATGAGACTCCCCCACCTCATATGCTGTATCCAGTTCTGATGTACCCAGCGCAAGTAGGACATGAAAACATTTGAGCTGGTCTAGAGGAGGCCACAATGATAATCACAGGGCTGGGGCATGTCTGGTACAGGGGCAGGATGAGACAGTTGAGGTTATTCAACCTGGAGAAGAGAAGAGTCCAGGGAGACCTCCTAATGGTCTTCCCTTAAGGGCTATAGGAGAACTGGGACAGGACTTTTTACAAGGGCTTGTAGTAATAAGGAGAGGGGCAAATTTGAGCTGGAAGAGGGGAGATTTAGACTGGAGATTAGAAAGAAATTCTTGACAGTAGAGGTGGTAAGACACTGGAACAGGTTGTGGATGCCCCCACCATGGAGGTGTTCAACACCAGGTTGGATGAGACCTTGAGCAACTTGGTGAAGTGGAAGGCATCCCTGCCCAGGGCAGGGTGGTTGTAACTAGATGATCTTAAAAGTCCTTTCCAACCCAAACCATTCTGTGTATTTGATGAATTCAGTATGTTTGGTTTAAAAAAACAGAATGGAGTTTAACAACACAATACATTTTTTTTTCCAGTCCCATTTCTTATGTATGTGAACTTGAATTGCCTTTTCCAACTAGGAATTGTCATAACAAATCCCTCTACTCTTAAGTAAGCAGAAAAAAAACCCTCTCTTTGAAAGCTCTGGTTTCCTTTTATGCTATGCACCCTCTACAGACATCCTCAAGGACATTCTTCTATGTCAGGAAGGAAGCATAAAAGATACCATCACTCCAGAGATTCCTGTCATTCCAGATCAGGGACTGGGATGAAATGGTACCAGCATTTTTCCTGCTATCATCAGTTTCAGCACAGTTTATTATTAATTTTTAATTACCTTTTGAGAACTGAGATATTTCTTCTGCTGAATTTCTTATGATATGACTTTTTCTGTCAACAGATGGAAACTCCTACTACCAAAAAACACGAGGAATATTGTACTTTCTGCTTTTATGTTGGGTGAATCCTAACGCTTGACAAGTTAATGATCAGCTTTGCATGCTGGAAGTCCTGGATTTCATCAGCACTTTTACATGTGCAGTGACAAGTCCAACACTTGCAAAACTGTCCAAAATAATTAGTGGAGTGTGTCCATTGATATGCACAAACCCCTGATAACAAGTTCAAGTGCCGAGTTCTGCACTTTGGCCACAACAACCCCAGGCAGTGCTACAGGCTGGGGTTGGAGTGGCTGGAGAGCAGCCAAACAGAAAGGGACCTGGAGGTACTGATTGACAGCTGGCTGAACATGAGCTAGCAGTGTGCCCAGGTGGCCAACAAGGTCAATGGCATCCTGGCCTGTATCAGAAATAGTGTGGCCAGCAGGAGCAGGGAAGTCATTGTGCCCCTGTACTCAGCACTGGTTAGGCCACACCTTGACTACTGTGTCCAGTTCTGGGCCCCTCAGGGCAATTAAAAAAAAATGCTGCTAGAATAAGGACAATAAGCAAAAATTTTTACTGAGACCAAGGTGGGGTGGGGTAAAATAGAATAGAATAGAATAGAATAGAATAGAATAGAATAGAATAGAATAGAATAGAATAGAATAGAATAGAATAGAATAGAATTAAGCAGGTTGGAAAAGACCTTCGAGATCATCCAGTGCAACCCATCACCCAACACTATCTAATCAACTAAACCATGGAACCAAGTGCCTCATCCAGTCTCTTCCTAAACACCTCCAGTGATGGTCACTGCACCACCTCCCTGGGCAGCCCATTCCAATGACCAATCACTCTTTCTGTGAAGAACTTCTTCCTAACATCCAGCCTAAAAGAGGATGGAAAGGGAAATAATTAATTAAATCACCTGAGGATAAGAAACTCAAGGCTCAACTTTTTTTTCAATTAAATCAATAGGTTAGAAGTCAGGAAAGAATTTGGCCTGGAAATGTCAAGTGAGAATATCAATGAGATCTAAGTACCTGATTCTTTTCAAAATTCCAGACATCATTGAGACCAAAGCACAAGAAGTTAGCATACCTGTTCCTGGGTAAATCCCACCTTCCAGAGTTGAAAGGGAGATGTGGAGCAGCATGCTAACATTGCAGCATGATGAGAAGAGAATACATCCAAAGCCCTTAGATTAAACACTTTAAAGCAAAAAAAAAAAAAAAAAAAAAAAAAGTAGGAAAAAAAAATAAGAGAACTAACTAAATATGACCCACAAATTATATTTTAAAGAATAAAGGAGCACAGCCTCACCTACAATAAATTAGTTAAACTCCTATGGCTTCAAATAAAATGTGACAATTTAGAAGCATAGGAAATGTTTGGTTAGAACAGACCTTTGAGATTATTGAGTCTGACCTTTCTCTGACTCTGCCACTTCTGGGGCTAAACCATGGCCCTCAGCACCATGTCTCTGCATCTTTTAAACTTCTCCAGGGATGGTGATTCAACCACCTCCATCTCAAGATGAGGAAAAAGGGTTTTTTCCTGTGAGGGTGCTGGAGCACTGGAACAGGCTGCCCAGACAGGCTGTGCAGTCTCCTACTCTAGGGATCTGCAAAATCCTCCTAGATGCATTCCTGTGTGACCTGTCCTAAGTGGTCCTGCTTTGCAGGGGGGTTGGACTAGATGATCTCTGGAGGTCTCTTCCAGCACCTAGCATTCTATGATTCTGTGACCTCCCAGGGCAGTCTGTCCCAGTCTTAAGAACCATTTCAGTGAAGAAGTTTCTTCTAACATCCAACCTAAACCTCCCTTGGTGCAACTTGAGGCCATTTCCTTTCATTCTATCACCTGATACTAGGGAGAAGAGACCAACCCCTACCTGGTTCCAATCCCCTTTCATGGATTTGGGGAAAGCCAGGAAATCTCCCCTCAGAGTCTTCTTCTCCAGACTAAACAATCCTAGTTCATAGAGTCAATGAGGTTGGAAAAGACCTCAAAGATCATCAAGTCCAACCTGTCACCCAACACCTCATGACTACTAAACCATGGCACCAAGTGCCATGTCCAGTTCTCTCTTGAACACCTCCAGGGATGGTAACTCCACCACCTCCCTGGGCAGCCCATTCCAAAGGCTAACTACTCTCTCTGTGAAGAACTTTCTCCTCACCTTGTGTCTAAACCTCCCCTGGCACTGCCTGAGATTGTGTCCTCTTGTTCTGGTGCTGGTTGCCTGGGAGAAGAGACCAACCCCTTCCTAGCTACAACCTCCCTTCAGGTAGTTGTAAACAGCAATAAGGTCTCCCCTGAGACCTTAATATATCTTTAAGATGGAAGAGGTGAGGTTTAGACTGGATATTAAGATACAACTTTTTATAGTGAGCGTGGTGAGACGCTGAACAGGTTGCCCAGGGTAGTTGTGGACGCCTCCTCCCTGGAGGTGTTCAAGGCCAGTATAAACATTGGACTAGTGAAAGGTGTCCCTGCCCATGACACCAGGGTTGAAACATCTTCCAGTATTGCCCATCATCCTGTCACTCCATGCTTTTGTCAAATGTCCCTCTCCAGCTGTCCTATAGCCCCATATAAGTACTGGGGGGCTGCTTGAAGTCTTTCCCAGGTACTTTATTTATTGCAAATTGTTTTATACAAATATTTTATATTGTTTTATCATTTCTGTCCCCCCTACTCTCTCTTCCCTTCCTCCTTTCCTTCCTCCCTTCCTTCCTCCGTTCCTTCCTTCTTTCTTTCCCTCCTTTCTTTTCTTCTTTCTTTCTCTAAAATATTTATTTTCACCAGAGTCATTGGTTGTTGTTTCTTTTCCCCTTATGAAATCACCCATTGCTACCACTCTCATCCATTTTGCCTAACATGGGCATTTTAACCAAAAGTGCTGTAAAACATCATGCTCTGACTGTCAAAATCATTTGGGTTGATTCTTGCACTCTTACTCACTTTGCATAGTATCTTCCTCTTTAAAAAGTCATACTGATTTCATTGTGGATAGATTCTGAGGAAAAATTATAACAGTCTGTCTGCTGCTCAGCTTTGAATTTATGATAAAATGCCTGAAAAATTCGGGAAACAAAATGAATCATTAACACTAGGAATAAAATTATCATCCCTTTAGATTTTTCGTCCAAAATAAGCACTCCAGAGGCTGCTGAAGACTTTGAGCAACCTTGGCATGTATTTTAAAACATAATGTAGAGACTGCAATAAATAAAACTTCCCAAAAAAAGCAATGCTCTTCTGTCCTCCCACTCTCTAACACCCTATTTAATTCCTAGTCATAAGACCCGTGTACCTCCATCACACCTTCCCACAAGATATCCCACCCGTTGCTGCCTCCCTCAGAGCACACAGATGGACTTTGGAGCATTCCCAGAATGTCAACAGTTTATGGCTATTTTAGACCTTGGCAAGGAAAAGCATTCCAGAGGAAAAGTCCCTGGCAAAAGAATGCTTTGCCAGCAGCTCTACACTCTTTTTTTGAAAGAGGGAAATTGAGCTTGAGGGAATCTGCAGGTGTCAAAAGCGGCAGTGTGAGCGGTACAGACAAGTGCTGACCACAAGTCAGATCAGCAGTTTTAGACCAAAAAAAATTAAATGATCTGTCTGCTATGTCATTGACTCAAGATCATAGAATCATAGAATGGTCTGGGTTGGAAGAGACCTTAAAGATTACCTAGTTCCAGCCCCTCTGTGACTTTAATCACTGATCCTCATTTTAAGACGACCATAGACTCCAATTTAATATTAATTTGCAACTGCAGCCAAAATTCTACAGCTCAACTCATTCCAGCACAGCTCAGGGATAACTGCTATTTGAAAAATACTGGTTTCTTATTGGATCTGTAGAAAAATAACAGATTCACAGATTGCATTGGCTTGGAAGGGATCCTCAAAGGTCATTTTGTCCAACTCCCCTGCAGTAAACAGGGACACAGCTCAAGCTGTGCCAGGGGTAGTTTAGACTCAAGGTGAGGAAAAAGTTCTTCACAGAGAGAGTTGTTGGCCATTGGAATGTGCTGCCCAGGGAGGTGGTGGAGTTACCATCCCTGGAGGTGTTCAAGAGGGGATTGGATGTGGCACTTGGTGCCATGGCTTAGTAGTGATGAGGTCTTGGGTGACAGGTTGGACTTGATGATCTTTGAGGTCTTTTCCAACCTTATTGATTCTATGATTCTTTTCTATGATTCTAGATAAAGTTGCTCAGGGTCCTATCAAGTCTGATCTTGAATGTCTCCCAACTACATCCCAAGGCAACCTGTTCCAGCATCTCACCACCCTCATTATAAAGAATTTCCTTCTTATGTCCAACCTAAACTTACCTTGATCAGTTTCAAGCTACTGCCTTGTTCTATCACCATAAAGCCTTCTAAACAGTTCTTCCCCAGCCTTTCTGTAGGTCCCCTTCAGATACTGAGATACAGCTGTAAGGCACCTGTGCAGTCTTCTGCAGGCGGAACAGCCTCAACTCTTTCAGCTTGTCCCCACAGTGGAGGTGCTCCAGCCCTCTGATCCAGCCCTTCTCTGAAACTACTCCAACAGGTCCATATCTCTCTTGTGTTGGGGCCCCCAGAGCTGGACACAGTACTCCAGGACAGGTCTAGGATTTCTTAATAGAAAAGAATGTTTTCAAACAACAAAAAAAAGTATTTATTGGTGATTGCAATTCCCTTCAAATTGTCTGTATCAATAACTGCTTCTGGCTTTTCTTTTCAGCATATTTGAGCAGTCTGGCTTTTGAAATATTAAATGTACATCCTTCCAAAGCTTTCAAAAAACCCAAAGCACGTAGAGGTGAAGCAAACATAGCCAAAAGTTAGCATATCATTTAAAAGTTATCCTCTTCTTCTTCTTCTTCCTGATAAACACATTGATCATCAGTCTTCAAAAAAAAATGTGCTTGCTAATGAATAAACTCACTTTAATTACCTCCCTTCTCCACATGCCTGTCTCTTCTGGATACTAATGTCAAGCCAGACAGCCCTACAATGTCTCTTCTGCCTGTGTTGGAAGCTCTAAGAGGATGCATTTTCATTGCAAGAAGCTACCAACCCTTCATTTATACTTAAAGCCACCTAATCAAGATGAATGTAAAGGATTCTCCGGGGTTTGTTTTGTTTTGTTTGTTTTCTAAGGCTCCAGGGAGACCTTCTATGGCATTCCAGTACTTGAAGGGGCACACAAGGAAGCTGGGTAGGGCCTTATCACAAGGGTTTGCAGTGACAAGACAGGGGGCAAAGGCTTTGAGGTGGAAGAGGGGAGATTTAGACTGGAGATTAGGAAGAAATTCGTTACAGTGAGGGTGGTGAGACACCGGAATAGGTTGTCTACAGAGGTTGTGGATGGCTCCTCCTTGGAGGTGTTCAAGGCCAAGTTGGATGAGACTTTGAACAACATTATCTAGTGGAAGGTGTCCTTCACCGTTGCAGGGGGGTTGGAACTAGATGATGTTTAAGGTCTCTTCCAACCCAAACTATTCTATGATTCTGTGATTTATTTCTTTTTTCCTACTCATCTTTCTTCCCCTCAAAACTTCCTGTTCTACTTGAGGAATTCTACAGACTCCCACTGAAAATTTCCACAACATTTAAAAAGCACCAGAAGGTTTTCTTTCTCTGCCTGCCTGCCTCTGCAATATAGATTGCATTGAATTCCAGTTTCAATACCTTAAAGATTTTACATTTATGTCAAGCAACCCAGAACATTCCAGCATGCTGAGGCAGATGAACCCAGTGTGCCTCAAGTATGTCAGATATAATCAGCTCCAAGAAGCACTGAAGTAAAACACCAAGAGCTTTTATTTTTTTTGCTTTTTTCTTTCCCCTTTGAAGCTCCTTTTAAAACAGAACCATAAAAATGGACACATTAATCAGGCAAGTATTATGATTAGTGGTGTAAGTAGACAGATAATACGATCCCAGGACAGCACATGAATGCCGCAACAAAATAATTCACCTCACACTCTTGCCACCTGCAGGGACAATGCACAATTTTCACAGGACATTGGGAATTAGAACCTTTCCAGTCATAATTATTGATTATATGCTTGATTTCTAATTTATGTAGTGGAAGGACAGCTACCTCTATTGCCTAGGAGCTAAGCTTCGCTACTAAAAAGACCCCAATACCACTGCAATATGCTCAATTCAACATGTCCATCATTCACACTATCAGTACACAAGAGCTGCACACACAGAGCTGCTCTAACTGAGATAACATCAGAAAATTTAGAAGGGCTTGTAGTGATAGGACAAGGGGTGATGGTTTTAGACTGAAGCAGGGTAGATTTGGGTTGGACATTAGGAAAAAGTTCTTTCCTATGAGGAAACACTAAATCAGGTTGCCCAGGGAGGTGGTGAAAGGTCCATCCCTGCAGGCATTCAATGTTAGGCTTGGTGGGGCTCTGAGCAATGTTACCTACTTGTAGATGTCCCTGCTTATTGCAGGGAGGTTGGACTAGATGACCTCTAGAGGTCCCTTCCAACCCAGTACAATCTATGATTGTCTATCAAGGTTCTAAACCAACCTTGCCCCTCCCAAATTAAACCAATCCAAGGGTAACAGCACAAATGAACATCTAAAATGCTAACCACATTTATAAGTCAACAGAACCTAAAGAGCAGGCTTTACAGAGGAGAGAGAGACACAGAAGCAAAATGGGAAGTGCAAAGCTAATTGCAGAAGTGACAAATCATCTTTCACACTACTCTATTTTACATCACTTGGGTTTAATGTTTTTGCCTTTGATATGCTTTAAGATTTGGGGAAAAAAATAGGAGCTGTAAAAGTGACTCCTTCACATGTTCATGATGACTTCAAAATGCAGTGAAAAACAAGTTAATAAACTGTCTTTCTTGCTTTGCTTACTCTTATGTTACATGTCTTTGAAGTAGCACCATTAAACCATTGGCTTATAACCATACTATGGTAAATCATAACCCAGCTAGGGCAAACACCATCAGTCACAGATACCCAGTAACCACCAAGCAGCCACTTTTCTGCTAAGGATCCTTCAAAAGACAAACTAATTTTGTTCTGCTCTCAGTTCTCTGCAACTCAGTGCTCCCTTTCCTTGGCATTTTCTTTTGTACAACACGACGCTGAAAAGCACCCAAAAAGGCAAAATATTTTTTGTTTACCAAAAAAAAACATGTTATTAACAAAATCTGGATTTCTAAACACCTTTCTGCTTCTTCCTTCATGCCTAAAAATTGATTAAAATTGCAAATGGAAATGCATAATGGTTTTAAGTAACACAAAGCAAAGCGTTCACCTCAAATTCTAATGTAAGCATGCAGATTATGCATGCATACATATTGATGCACTTTGCTTCTTTCACTTTATAAATGCAGTCTCTAAAGAGAGAAATTCAAATTTTAGGGCTAGAAAGTAATCATTTCAAAGCAATAGTATCTTCACCATTGTAACAATAAAGTTTCTCCTTATTATAAGGTTGTTAAGGGTCAGAGCTGGGCCAGCCATTAAACGAGTGACAGATGCTCTCTATGAATCCCTCTACCTTCCCCAAGGGAAGAGAAAGGGAATAAGGGAGAGAGACTGGGAAAGGAAACTAAAACTACTTCAGTGGAAATAATAAAATCAAAATGAAATAGATCCAAACAGATACAAACTAATGTGGAACCCAACTCCTGATGGCCATTAGTCACCATCACCATCACTGATAAGGAAAAGCTGGAACCTGGTGACCCCTCCTTTACACCAAACTTGCCAGCCATGGGATCAAATCCCTTGCGGCTCACTTGAGGGTCACCTGTCCTGCATGTTTCTTCCTTCAAGTGACACTTCTGACTTCCTGCTCTCCAACACAGTACAGACCTTGGTCTGCAGACCAAACCTTGGCACTAACTCTCTCCATCAGGTTCTCACTACTAGAAGGAGCTCCTGTCTGTGCAAACAGAAAGTGCTGGCCTTAAGCACAGACTGATCTGGGAAGGGGAACCACTGAGCAGAATTACTGCTGTGCTAGCTCATACCAGGACAAAGGTTTGGGTCTGCTATAATAATAACAACTCAAATATTTAGAATAAAAATCATTTACCAAAAACATCTCTTTTCCAAACTTCATTATTTTCTAGGTTAGACATCAATTATTATAACACACTCCAGATCTCTTCCTATTTAGTGTCATCCAAGATATTTACTCTCAGACAGTGTACAGACAAAAAGGACTTATGAAAGGTGAGAAATTCTGAGGAGAAAGAAGCTACCACCAGACACAAGGTAGGAAACTAAAGGAAATTTCCAAAGCAGGCTCTTTGAAACCTATAGACAATGCATGTACTTGATAGAGGTCTGGAATGCAGCAATACCTGATTTGCAGATGTGAGCTACTTAAAATTCTTAAGCTTATAACAGAAATTATGCAGAGAAGCACAAGGCAGGAAACAGACTCTTCATTTATCGTGTAAATGATGCAATATTTAAGGTAACATACAGAAATACTTTCTGATTAGACCTTATTGTCATGTGTTTTCTAAAACTACAAAGGTAATCACAATTACACCTCCCTGTTTCTGGGGCAGAAAGGCAGGTTTTGTGTACAACCCTGCTGCTTTCAGCAGGAACACCTCCAACTAGATCAGGTTACCCAGGACCACATTAAGCCTCATTTTGAATGTCTCCAGGGATGGGGCCTCAATCACATCTCTGGGAACTTGTTCCAGTGTCCCACCACCCTTAGAGTAATGAACTTTAATACGTGGGGAGATTGACAATAGGGGGACAAGACCAACACCCACCTAGTTCTAACCTCCCAGTAAGCAGGGATAATCTGATTGAAGAAATTATCAGAGAATGGAAGATAAGAATAAACCAATCATGACTCTATGATTATTTTGATAAATATCCATGCTTTTCTTTATGAAAGTCCATAATTTACTGAACTGCAAAGGTTTTTCCTAATATCCTTTTATCAATAATCACTGGTACCAGGCTTCAACACGCAGTGACTTCATTGTCATCTCGGTGGTATCTGGCTGTCAGCAAAAGGCTGGCATAATGGATTGTAATCATTTTGCACAGAGGAAGGACAGGTCTAGCAGAAATATACTTAATTCCAGGTGATGGCTCCTGCAGAGTCAGTAAAGGACACATGCTAATAAGGAAACTGCAGAAAGGCATCAGTGATGACACACTCCCTGCAAACAGCCAGCTCAGCAGATCTTGTGCAGCTAATAGAACCATTACTGCCTCATGTCAAGCCATGAAAAATACCAAAGGACAGAGTCATCACAGCAAAAGGAGAAACAAAGCTCTGGTATATTATGTCTGGAAAAGCTTTACAGGCTGAACAATGTTAGGATAACACTGTTATCAAATGCATGAATATCCCACTATGCTTACTCAGTGGAAAGAACAGTTTCCCCTTTTTTTTAATTCACTCATAGCTCTGCCATTCATTGTATTAATTTCCAGTTTGAAAGTAATTTCCCACCAAGGCATCTGTTGTCTTCTGCTGACAACAGCAGGTTTGCTTTTGCCTTTCTTTTTTTAACTTGGACTTTGTGATAGAGCCCATGAGTAAAGCATAAAGCACTACAAATGATGACTACCAGGCAGGAAAAACATCCAGATGCTTTTATAGAGAATTAATTTTCCAGACTCTGATTAAAGGCTTCTGTTACAACTGTGTTGGTCAGCTTCTCTCTTTCAGAAACTGGGACTCTGTCCAGAAACAGTGAAATATTCTTTGTATTATTGCATATTAGGAAGAATTTCTTCCCTGCAAGAATTTGTCATGCATTGGAACAGGCTGCCAGGGGAAGTGGTGGAGTCTCCATCTCTGGAAGCATTCAAGAAATGCGTTGACATGTCACTTTGTGACATGTTTAAGTGGTCATGGAAGCTTTGGGTAGAATGTTGCATTTGATAATTTTAGAAGGCTTTTTAAACTTAATGATTCTATGAAGCTATAGAATCTTCATAGCATGCCTGTGCTGCAGCAAGAAGGACTTTAACTGATCACATTCTACAGATAAAAATCTGTCACCAGCTCACACAGCATTTCCATTTTGAAATGCTGCTCACCAAAATGTCAGCACTCAATTCCAGATAAGAGGGAAACATTGAATATATCCATGAGGCATGCATTGCCTCACCATCTCAAGAACTCACTGGAAGAAAGAAAATCCTATTGGACATTTTCACAGAATCCCAGAAACACCTGTTTGGAAAAGACCTCAAGATCACCAAATCCGACCATAACCTAATACCTCCCTGTATACAGTTCTTAGTCCATGTCCCTAAGATCCCCATTTAAATGTCTTTTAAACATCTCAGGGGGCACTGATTCCAGCATCTCCCTGGGCAGCCTCTTCCAACACCTGACCACTCTTTCAGGAAATATTTTTTTCCCCTAATATCCAACCTAAACCTCCCTGGTGCAAGTTGAGACCATTTCCTATCATCCTACACCTTGTTATTAGGGAGAAGAGACAAATCCCCATCTCCCTACAGTCTCCTTTCAGAAAGTTGTAGAGCGTGAGGTCTGCCCTCAGCCTCCTGTTCTCCAGAACATCAGAGAACAGCTCAGAAACGTTGGAAACCTGCTAAGAAGTCCTCTGAAATACACAGTTTAAGATCTTTCTTCTCTTTTTATACTACTCAGTAAGCATTTTCATATGACATCCCTGGATATTGAATCTCTGTTCACTTCCCATCTTCAACCCATCAGAAACACAGAAACACTGGGAGAAAGAAGTCATAGAATCATAGCTGAGTTTTTTTCCAGTTGGAAAAGACCTCCAAGATCATCAAGTCCAACCATCAACATAAGACCACCATTATTCACTGCAGAATAATGTGCGTCATTTACCAGGAAGATTAATTGTATTAGGCAACAATAATTACACCAAAATCTCATTTATAAGGTAGAGGAGGGCAAGCATGTTTTCAAAGAGCTTGGTCACCCATGTCTCTGGGTATTCTTTACCACTTACAGGTTTTTGTCCAAAGTAAGCCACAAGCAATTACTTTCAACCTGTCTCAGATTACCAAATGGTTGAAATCAAAGAGCTGTGTGGTAAGAAACAACATTTAATCCCTTTACTTAGTGATTTCCACTGCTATAAAGGTTTCTTTTAGAATCTGGGAACAACCCTGCAATCCCTAATCACATGAGAAACCTTTCTTTTTTTTAACATGAATAGACCCATTAAGTCAATGGGGTTACTCATGTGAACACAGGTTGATGTTAAAAGACCACTGGTGCTGAGAATGCACTCTTTTGTGTGGCCTTGCATTTTATGGATGCACATGAAGGGTGATATATAGAATATGGTGCTCTGATTTTAGTATGTTAATCATATTTCATATTATCTCCCATAAAAGCCCCCTCCATGGTATGCCAGACTTTCAGTCATTCTTTATCTTTAAATCCATTAACTGATATCACAGCAGCAGATGCTTTTCACTCCAGACGTAATTGCAATACAAGGGTAATTAACAGACACTGCACATGGAGCCTTTCTCCCTTTGAACTTCCCTATTGAAGACTTCTCCTTGCAATAAAGCTTTATCAAACTCTTCTTAATCAATATAATCATTCCATTAATTCACATGGGACTAATCTACTCATGTTTTGGTGAGTGAAGTTCTGACCTAGCAGTGCTCACTGAAAAAGGAAGATGAATTCTGTATTTGTTTTTAGCACTTCCTCTAGTTTGTGTCGGCTAAAGACAAAATCCAGCTGCCAGAGGGGATTGGAAAAATCACAGAGTCAGAAAGGTTGGAAAAGAAAATTGAGTCCAATCATCATAGAATCATAGAATTGTGAGGGTTGGAAGTGACCTCAAAGACCATCTAGTTCCAGCACCCCTGCCATGGGCAGGGACACCTCACACTACATCAGGTTGCTCAGAGCCACATCCAGCCTGGCCTTAAAAACCTCCAGGGAAGAGGCTTCTACCACCTCCCTGGGCAACCTGTTCCAGTGCTTCACCACCCTTATGGTGAAAACTTCCATTTCAAATATAAACCTGAGAGCACCACGCCTACTCAACCATGTTCCAAACTGCCATCTCTATGTGTTTTTTGAACAGTGATTGTGACTCCAGCACATCCTGACCATCCTGTTCCAATGCCTAACCTCTCTTTCAGGAAATATTTTTTTTCCTAATATTCAACCTAAACTTTCCCTGATGCAACTTCAGGCCATCTCTTCTTATTCTATCACTTGATACTAAGGAGAAGAGACCAACCCCCACCTCACTCCAACCTCCATTCAGGGAGTTGTAGAGAGCAATGAGGTCTCCCCTCAGCCTCCTTTCCTCCAGACTGAACAACCCCATGTTCCTCAGCTGTTCCTTATAAACCGTGTTCTCCAAACCCTTCACCAGCTTTGTTGCCTAACACTAAGGAGAAGAGACCAACGCCCACTTCACTCTGCCCCTGTACTCAGCACTGATTAGGCCACACCTTGAGTACTGTGTCCAGTTCTGGGCTCCTCAATTTAAGAAGGACATTGAGATACTTGAACATGTCCAGACAAGGGCGATGAGACTGGTGAGAGGCATTCAGCACAAGTCCTATGAGGAGAGGCTGAGGGAGCTGGGGTTGTTTATCCTGGAGAAAAGGAGGCTCAGGGGAGACCTTCTTGCTGTCTACAACTACCTGAAAGGAGGTTGTAGTCAGGTGGGGGCTAGTCTCTTCTCCCAGGCAACCAGCACCAGAACAAGAGGACACAGTCTCAAGTTGAGCCAGGGGAAGTTTAGGCTCAAGGTGAGGAGAAAGTTCTTCACAGAAAGAGTAATTGGCCATTGGAATTTGCTGCCCAGGGAGGTGGTGGAGTCACTGTCCCTGGAGGTGTTCAAGAGAGAATTGGACATAGCACTTGGTACCATAGTTTAGTTGTCATGAGGTGTGTTAAGTATGAGGTACTATGTTGGACTTGATGATCACTGAAGTCTTTTCCAACCTGGTTGATTCTATGCTTCTAACCCTAAGATATTTCTCTCTCCATCACCACCACAGCAAATTTTCTCCTAACTGGACATATTTTCCATTATAACTGATATATACACAGGCTAAACATTTTTGGTGCCTCCTGCCAAAATGTGGAGCATGAATACAGCCTGCCTGTGGTCCTCCAGCTTGTGGCTGCAGGAAAAAAAAACACCACAAAACAAAACAAAACCAGAACAACAGGAGAAGTTGCCATCTGTTCCTTTTGTCCTTCTCTGCATGTCGATTACAGAGCAAGATGAGGGAGCAAATCTCGCCGCCTCTGGAAAATCTTGTCAGACTATAAAAAAAAAAGGCTCTGACAATTTATTGCCACTTTTGCAATACCAGCAGCTGTGTGCAGGGAATGAGCTTCACCACTCTAAACAGTCAAAGTCCTTCAGAGAGATTCAATTGGCACTTCAGTATGTTATTGACTGTCTGTACACAATAGATCATAGGATGGTTTGGGTTGGATGAGACCTTAAAAGATCATGTAGTTCCAACCCTCCGGCCATGGGCAGGGACATTGCCTACGAGACCAGGTTGCTCAAGGTCCCGCCCAACCTGGTTTTCAACAGTTCCAGACTTGCAGCCTCCACAGCTTCTCTGGGCCCTCAGTTCTGGGCCCCTCAGTTTAGGAAGGATGTTGACTTACTGGAACGAGTCCAGAGAAGGGCAAAGAAGTTGGTGAGGGATTTGGAACACAAGCCCTATGAGGAAAGGCTGAGGGAGCTGGGATTGCTTAGTCTGGAGAAGAGGAGGCTCAGGGCAGACCTTATCGCTCTCTACAACTACCTGAAGGGAGGTTGTAGACAGGTGGATGACAGTCTCTTCTCCCAGGCAGCCAGTACCAGAACAAGAGGACACAGTCTCAGGCTGTGCCAGGGGAGGTTTAGGTTGGATGTTAGGAAGAAGTTCTATACAGAGAGGGTGATTGCCCATTGGAATGGGCTGCCCAAGGAGGTGGTGGAGTCGCCGTCGTTGGAGGTGTTCAGGAGGAGACTTGCTGGGGTGCTTGGTGCCATGGGTTAATTGTTTAGGTGGGTTGGATTGGTTGATGGGTTGGATGTGATGATCTTGAAGGTCTCTTTCAACTTGGTCTATTCTAAAGAAATTCTAAATTCTAAATAAATTCTGAGCAACTTGTTACAGTGTCTCCCTAGTCTCATGAGGAAGAGCTTCTTCCTCATGTCTCATCTCAATCCAGTTTCTTCCAGTTTGAAGTGACTACCCCTCATTCTAATTTCATAACAGATTTGGGGAAAAAAAATAAAAGGAAATGTTCTTAATTAAAATGAGAGCTATCATATTAATAATCTCTAAATTAATTGAATAAGGGTGAAGTAATTTATCACCATTTTAAGCCAATCTCAGAGAAACTATTTTCAGGGCTCCATTTTAGACTGGATATTAGGAAAAATTGTTTGTGGTGAACTTGTTGTCCACATGCACTCTCAGGTCCTTCTCCACAGAGCTGCTTTGCAAGAGGTTAATCCTCATCTCTATTGGTGCAGACCCTCACATTTGCCCTTTCTGAACTTTGTGAGCTTCCCCTCTCCCTCAAGTTGTGTCACAGGGGGTCTAGGATGGATATTAGAAGAAACTTCTTGACTGAAAGAGTGGTCAGGTGTTGTAACAGGTTTCCTAGAGAGATGACAGACTTGCCATTCCTGGAGATGTTCAAGAAATGTGTCCTACTCTCCAGCCTGTCCAGGCCTGGCAGAATAGCAGCACAGCCCAATGGGTTGTCAGCCACTCCTCTCAGTTTTGCATCATCATAAAACTACCTGAGGGTCAATTCTGTCCCTTCATCCAGCTCCTTGATGAAGATTTGAACAGAACTGGACCCAGTACTGACCCCTAGAAAACACCATTAGCCACAGACCTTCAAATAGAATCATAGAATCAACAAGGTTGGAAAAGACCTCAGAGATCATCAAGTCCAACCTGTCACCCAACACCTCATGACTACTAAACCATGGCTTCAAGTGCCACGTCCAATCCCTTTTTGAACACCTCTGGGGACGGTGACTCCACCACCTCCCTGGGCAGCCCATTCCAATGGCAAATTACTCTTTCTGTGAAGAACTTTAGCTTCACCTCGAGCCTAAACTTCCTCTGGCACAGCTTGAGACTGTGTCCTCTTGTTCTGGTGCTGGTTGCCTGGGAGAAGAGACCAACCCCCTCCTAGCTACAACCTCCCTTCAGACCCTGCAACACCAACTTTTATACTATACAAGTACACTACAGAGAATCTGATGCTCCTATTAAAAAATAATTAACTGACAGAAAATCTGTATAAAAATCTGTCCACATCCAAGCTCCAGGAAGATCTGAATCATGGATAACTCCACCCACAGCCTTATCTTTACTCTCCAATTTTGCAGCCAGAGAGAAGGTTGGTCACAATAAAGGCTGTTGTGAAGATGTTATGGCTGTCATGTTGTATTGCGTTATTATAACATTAAATGCTTCCTACAATGAGCCAGATGAGAGAGAACAGGAAATAGTCCCTCCAGACAGTTAAAATGTACAAACTTCACTTTTCATTTCAAGGGAAAAAGAGTCTCTCCTGCTTTCCTGTAAAATAGCATTTCACTCAGGCTTGCTGAAGGCTTGCAAGGAGCTGCTACTTTGGAACGTACATACAAGAACAACAGCACTGCAGAGCAAGGGCCAGAAGAACAAAGGTCATGAAGGAAATATTCTTCATCACCATTACAAAAGCGCTTTGAAAGAAGATAGATCTTAATTTGTCAAAAAAAAAGGTCACTATCTCTGTCTCCCACTCAAGTGGGAGTGTTGATCTCATCGAATGTAGGAAGACTCTGTGAGGGGGTCTGGCCAGGCTGGATCAATGGGATGAGGTTTGTATGAGGTTTAACAAGGCCAAGTGCTGGGTATAGCATTTGGGTCACAAAACCCCCAAACCCTCCAAGCATGGGACAGAGTGGATGGAAGCTGCTCAGCAGAGAAAGACCTTGGGGTGTTGATGGACAGCTGGCTGAAGATGAGCCAGTGTGTGCTCAGGAGGCCAAGAAATACAACAACTTCCTGGCCTGAATCAGGAATAGTGTGACCAGTAGGATCAGGGAAGGGATTGTTCCACTGATTCAGAACTACTGAGGACACACTTTAATTCCTGGGTTCAGTTTTGGGTCCCTTATTCCAAGAATGACACTTAGGGGCAAGAGCATGTCCAGAGAAGGACAAGAAAGCTGGGGAACATTTGAATAAGGAACTGGTAAGGAGCAGCTGAGAGAACTGGGGCTGTTTAGACTGGAGAAAAGGAGGTTGAGGGGTGACCTCATTGCTTTCTACAGCTCACTGAAAGGAGGTTAGAGTGAGGTGGTTGTTGGTCTCTTCTCCCTAGTATCAGGTAATAGAATGAGAGAAAAAGACAATTGTGCCAGAGGAGGCTTAGATTGGATATTAAGAAAATTTTCTTTCCTGCAAGAGTGATCAAGACATTGCAACAGGCTGCCCACAGAGGTGATGGAGTCACCATCCCTGAGGGTGTTCAAGAAATGTGTAGACATTCTATCACAAAAATGACAACAAAACCCTCTGCCAGAATGTTTATCTTTCCAATTCTTGGAACCGCTAACAGAAAAAAATAATGAGTAGTTTAAATAAACACCTTTCCATTCTCTCCCTGCTGTTGTGCCTTAGAATAATAGAATGGTTTGGGTTGGAACAAACCACTAAGACCATCAAGTCTGACCATCGACCTAACACCATCATGGCCATTAAACCATGTCCCAAAGTGCTATGTCCACATGTTTCTTGTCTTTCATTTTGTCACAATGGTTCATTCCAAGTTAGCTTCTTCAAAATAGCTTAAGCCCCTTGATGGACTTTTTTAATATAGACATAATATCCTTCACAATCAAAATCAGACAATTATATATTCATTCCAAACTGGTCATGATCTCATCTTCATTCCATGTTCTGTAGAACAATATGGAAAAGTGGGAATGTCAAAGATGCATTTAGTGTTATGGAAAAGAAGGAATGTCAAAGCCACTGGAGTTAAAGTAGGAAAGAAAGTGTGGACCTGCGATCTGTGAAAGCAGAATGATGAAGTGACATTTAAGGCACAGGAAGGTATAAGTCCTCTCTCTTCAGTCAAGTGACCCTGGGAATTAATAAAAATATAAGGTGAGTATAGGCATGCTTAGGAATTAATAAAAATATAAGGTGAGTATGGAAATGCTTAGCTTCCCACTTCTGTGCAAATATATCTTTATGTGTCCTTGTCACTGTGTTGCCCATGAATACTTCAACAGTGATGAATGGAGGAGAAGGAAACATCACAGGCTTGCTGACTAGCATTTGATCTCCTTTAAAACTAGGAAATGGAATCCCAGAAAGGAGAAGACTCTGGGGAGACCTAATAGTAGCCTTCCAGTACCTGAAGGGGGGGCTGCAAGAAGGCTGGAGAGGGACTGTTTACAAAGGCCTAGAGTGATAGGATGAGGGGCAATGGTTTTAAATTAGAGAAAAGCAGATTTAGACTTGATGCTAAGAACAAGATCTTTACCATGAGGTTGGTGGAACAGTGAACAGGCTGTCCAGGGAGTTAGTTCAGGCTCCATTCCTGCAAATATTCAAAGTCAGACTGGATGAGGCTTTGAGCAATCTGATATCCTTTCTGGTGGTGGTGGGGTGTCTGGATGACAGAATTACAGAATGGTCTGGGTTGAGAGGGACCTCCTAAGGTTGGATTCTCTTCCAACCCAAAAGGTTCTATGATTCTATGTACCAGGGTGAAGAACTCCACCACATGGCTCTACAGATCTAAGAAGAGTATATCAGGTGGCTTTTGAAATACCCACTGCAGGTGCTGGTATCTCATGTGTACGTGAAGAACCCAGTGATCAGTGCTAGCCAGGGGAAGCCTTTGATGCCCTGAACAGTGACAAGTGGCACTGAAACCAAAATTATCAAGGTTCACCCCAAGAAATGTATAATAACTGTGAGTAGTATCTCACAAAGTGCAATTTAGATTTTGGTCACCAAGGGAGACTTTCTGAAATTTTAACAATTTGCCTTTGAAAAACAAAGACTCTGTAACCCACATTGAACTTATTTATTCATAGAACAGAACTTCTTCCTTCACTTAACTCTGGGGACATGAGACTGCAGATGAATCATTTAATTTGTCCTTGTTTAATAAAAAAAAAAAAAAAAAAAAAGGCATAGAATTCTATTTTTACTTTCTCTATTTAAATTACATCTTAGCATTGTGAAACTCTCAGATAACCACTAAATAGAAGCACTGAGTTCCTTATTCTCTCCGTCCCCACATCATTAGCCGGCTGTGACAGCTCTGAATATGTATCACTGAATCAACATCCTGATAAAATGAACTTAGAGAATCATAGAATCAAGGAATCATTTTGGTTGGAAAAGACTTTTAAGGTCATCATGTCCAACCATTACCGAACTGTACCAAGTCTGGTGCAAAACCATATCCCTCAGCAGCACATATCTGCCTCCTTGAAACACCTCCAGAGATGGGTATTCAACCACCTCCCCTGGGCAGCCTGTCCCAGTCTTTGAGAACCCTTTCAGTCAAGAAGTTTCATCAATGATCCAAATTAAACCTCCTCTTGTGAAACTTGAGGTAATTTCCTCTCATCTTATCACTTGTTACTAGGGAGTGAAGACCAGCCCCAACATAACTTCAGTCTCCTTTCAGGGAGCTGTAGAGAGCAATGAAGTCTTTCCTTAGCCTCCTTTTCTCCAGTCTAAACAACCCCACTTCCCTCATCTGTTCTCCAAACCCTTCACCAGCTTTGTTCCAGGCCTTTGTCGTCAAGCCCTAGAACAGGTTGCCCAGGGCAGAAGTGGAGTTCCCGTCATCCCTAGAGGGAATTCAAGGCCATGAAGATGTGGTGCTGAGTGGCATGGTTTAGTGGTGACCTGGTAGTGATCACTGGACTCAAATCATGACTAAGTTCTTTTCTAACCAAAAGAAGAGTTCTATGATGATTCTACACCAATGCTCAGGCAGTAAAAGACTGCAACTGGGGGAAAAAAAAACCCAACATATAAATCAGAATGTCAGAATTAATGATGACTTTTTTTTTCCCCCACTTTCAGAACAGCAGGATGGTTTCTGCATCTTCTGAAACAGCAGCCAACTGCATTTATATAACCTGTCACAGAGAGGATTACCTCGCTTCTGAGGGAGCCACATATCCAAAATGCTGCAGAGTGGCATTATTCAGCAGCAGAACAAATCTTGATTTCAGGCAAGAACTGTCAACCTTTCTCACAACAGGGGATCATGTCACCAGTTGAAAGATGCACAACAGGGTGATCGCCGCTGTTCCCAGCATGTTGTTTCGTAGTTCAGGCTGCATGAAAAACTTCAAATGTCCTTATGACAGGGATACCCTGATCTCCATTCTGTGTCAAATGAGACATGTGTAGTGCATCATTTTGACTGAAATAAGCATAGGCATATTGGCACTCCATGAAAGCCTCTGCAATACTGTGAGGCAATACCCTGATTTTACAGGAAACAGGTCCTACAGGGAATGCAAGAAGTTTGCTGCAAATGCTTGTCAAAAAAAACCTTACTAAAAAGATCATAAAATCATACAATGCTTTGGGTTGCAAGAGACCTTCAGGATCATCTAGTTCCAAACCCCTGCTATGGGCAGGGACACCTTTCACTAGACCAGCTCAAGGCCCTATCCAACCTCGCCTTGAACACCTTGAGGAAGGGACATCCACAACCTCTATGCACAGCCTGTTCCAGTGTCTCACCAGCCTGACTGGAAAGAATGTCTTCCCAATCTCCAGTCTATGTCTTCTCTCTTCCAGCTTAAAGCCATTGCCCTATCACCCTATCACAACAAGCCCTTGTAAAAAGTCCCTCCCCACTTCTTTTGTGGGAGCTTCAGGTATCCCTGGAGACTTCTCTTCTCCAGGCAGAACAGCCCCAACTCTTAGCCTGTCGCCACAGGGGAAACACTTCATCCCTCTAATCATCTTTGTGGCCTCCTCTGGACTTGCTCCAAAAGCTCCATGTCCTATTTGTGTTGGGGGCTGCAGAACTGGATGATATTTGTGATTCTTTCGTGAGGACCAAGGCTGAAATTCTGCATGCTGAATACAAATGAAATTAGAACTTGGATCCATCTTAAATGCTCTTACTCCTGTTCTTTCCACATGATCTTGCTGTAAGTAAAGTTCAGGTTTTATTCTAAAGCCATATGTGATTTTTAGTTTTGCTTTTGGCTCTTTAGAATTGCCCAGCCTAAGGAAAATGCCCAGTAAAGAACTTCCCCTCACCTATGGGGATGAAGACTCAGCTTGTCCTTCATCTTAGTCACTAACTCTATTTGAAGTATTCCTCCCAAATCCTTCCCCACTGACTCACTTCCATAAAAGTGCCATGAGCACTGTGATTTGGTAATCCCATATTCTTATTAGGATGCATCAGCAGCCTTGGCTGAAGTGCTCCACTGATTGATTTAGTGCCCTAAAGTGCTTCCAAAATCCAGCCCTTTATCTCTCTTCCAATACTGACTGCTGAAAGGTAAAGTTTGAGAAAATATGAACAAAGCATCCTGGTCTATCAGCAACAGACTGACCAGCAGGACTTGGGAAGGGATTGTCCCCCTGTACTCAGCACTGCTAAGGACACACATTGGTTGCAGTTTTGGGGGCCTTACTCCAAAAAAGACTTTAAGGTGATGGAGCATGTCCAGAGAAGGAAAATGAAGATGCTGAAGTGTCTGGAGAACAGATCTGATAAGCAGTGGCTGAGGGAACTGGAGCTATTTAGCCTGGAGAATAGGAGGCTGAAGGGAGACCTCATTGCTCTCTACAACTCCCTGAAAGGAGGTGGCAGTGAGGGGGAGATTAGTCTCTTCCCCCTAGTTTCAGGTGATAGGATTAGAAGAAATGGCCTCAAGTTGCACCAGGGGAGGATTAGGTTGGATATTAGGAAAAATTTCTTTCTTACAAGAGTGGTCAGGCATTGGAACAGGCTGCACAGGGAGGCACCATCCCTGGTGTTGTTCAAGAAACACGTGGGCATGGCACTTGAGAAAATAGTTCAGTGGATATGGTGGTGTTAGGTTGGTGTTTGGATTAAATGACCTTGGAGGTCTTGTCCGGCCTTAATGATTCTATGATTCTAAAGGTTCAAGTTCGTGTAGCAGTGTTCCAGCGTGAAGACACTCCTGCCAAAGTATGGTATTCACTGCCTCATACAAACTCATTCTGTATCCATGCAGAACAGAACCATAGCTATTACTGTGTTTGGTATATCCTTTATAAGACCAGTCCTCTTACAACACAATGATGGAGCCAAACCCACAGCAATTCAATTTGTTCCACATCTATTTCCTGCACCATTAAAAATAATAAATCTGCTAGGACAGCGAAGCAGACAGAAGTATGTACAATGTCTCCCATAACAGCATTAGAGAAAGCAACTGTGTGTATATAAAGGCCAATGAAATAAATTAAACAACAAAGCGGGGGAAAAAGGAGAAAGGAAAAAAAAAAAAAAAAGTAGGAATTTTTAGTATAATTACGTTTTAAATGGCAATTAAGGCCTGATCAGGAGTACAAATGCAAGTAGGCTGCTTGACAGAACTGAGCAGAAGAACATATTTTCACACCAGCAGGCATGACTCTGTAGGAAGGATGGGGCAGGTGTTAGAGGAACTGGATGAGAAGAAAAGCAAATGAAGATAGATGAATGTCTGAAAAGCTTTTTAAATGGTTAGAATTTGAATGGAGAATCAGTGGAAAAGTACAAGGATCAGGCTGCCTTGCCATGGTGGCAATTAATAAATTTTTAGTGGTAATTACTGGTATCTGTGAAAAGCAGGAAGCAGCATGCAATAAAAATTGGACTCAGAAATCAATTTCTTAAGAGAGTATGGTCCAGGGAAAACACCAAGTGGCCTCAGACCTAAGGGTGTACATAGAATCATAGAACCATTTAGGTTGGAAAAGTCCTTGAAGTATTGAGTCCAACCATTAACCCTACTTTAACAAGTCCACCATCAAGCTGTATCCTCAGGCACCTACAACTACCTGAAGGGGGGTTGTAAACAGGCAGAGGTTGGTCTCTTCTCCCAGGCAGCCAGCACCAGAACAAGAGGACACAGTCTCAGGCTGCGCCAGGGGAAGTTCAGGCTGGAGGTCAGGAGGAAGTTTTACACAGAGAGAGTGATTGCCCATTGGAATGGGCTGCCTGGGGAGGTGGTGGAGTCGCCGTCACTGGAGGTGTTCAGGAGGAGACTTGACAGGGTGCTTGGTTACATGGGTTAGTTGATTGGGTGGTGTTGGGTGATAGGTTGGATGTGATGATCTTGAAGGTCTCTTCCAACCTGGTCTATTCTATTCTATTCTATTCTATTCTATTCTATTCTATTCTATTCTATTCTATTCTATTCTATTCTATTCTATTCTATTCTATTCTACCTCAGTTTCATTCAGTTTTGAATGCCCCAGACCCTACTGCAGGGGTCTGTTTCTGACATGCAGATAATTATGAAATCATTGTGTTTTGGTTGTAAAAGACCTTTATGGTCATCAAGTCCAATCATCCCATGCTCACTAAACCATATTCTGAAGTGCCATACCTACCTGTATTTTTTAACACATCTGGGCATGGTGACTCCACCACCTGCCTTCCCTCCAGCCTGTTCCAATATCTGACAACCTTTTCAGTGTAAAAATGTTTCCTAAGCCTTTCCTAGCAATTTTGGGGTCACTAATTACTTGGGACAAGATGAAGAAAATGAAACCACAGCTCTGTTGAAAATTTGAGCACTGTGATAGAAGAAATACAAAATCAGAGAATTGTTTTGTTTGGAAAAGACCTCTAAGATCATCAAGTCCAACCACCAGCCTAAGACCACCAGGGCAAATAAATCATGTCCCAAAGTGCCATGTCCCCATATGTGAAAGATAATGCAGTTCAGGGTCAAAATGAAGAGTGACATTCCAGCACAAATATTGAATCAGAAAGGATGCAGGGCTGTGAGACCCTCTTGCCAATCATCAGCATTTTCCTGTGTGATTATTATTTATTGGAAATCGTAAAGTTCTTCACTTTGAGGGTGGTGGAACACTAAAAGAGGCTGCCCAGAGAGATGGGGGATGACCCATCCCTGGTTATACTCTAGTTGGGGATGTCCCTGTTCATTTCAGTAGAGTTAGATTAGATGACTTCTGTAGGTCGCTTCTAACCCAATGCATTCTATGATTCAATAATGTAAGTCTAGACTAAGCAAATATACAGGTGCCCAGGCCAGAAACACACAGAATACACTTTTGATCATGAAGGCATCTGCCTTACTTTTGAAAACTAGAAAAAATAACTTCCACAGTTTTGTCATGATGAAGAGGGGGAAAAAAAAAGATTAATTGGATCTTCTTTGTTTAATTGCCTGATGAGCATATCTGGGTGGGAGATTAATGGTTTATTATTTTACTGTGTTGTTTTCAAGGGGTAAGAACTACTCTAAACAGCCATGACTGCGTTGTTGTTATTATTAGGTAGATGCTTTGAACAAGAATATCAGCTGCTGAAGAATTCATGACAGGCCTCCTTCTTCACTGGTAGAAAGTTTAGCTAAATGATATTCATTGGAGTTTCAAACTTACGGGATAAAATGCCACTTTAAATGTTCATTTTAGAGATTTTTAAGGTGAAAACAAAAACTGAATGTTAGAGTTCCATCATTATTCAACAACAGGAATTTGACCCAAAAGTCTCAATGTCCTTCTTAAACTGAGGGGCCCAGAACTGGACACAGTACTCAAGATGTGGCCTAACCAGTGCTGAGCACAGGGGCACAATGACCTTCCTGTTCCTGCTGGCCACACTATTCCTGATGCAAGCCAGGATGCCATTTGCCTTCTTGGTCACCTGGGCACACTGCTGGCTCATGTTCAACCAGCTGTCAAACAGTACCCCCAGTTCCCTTTCTGCCTGGCTGCTCTCCAGCCACTCCAATCCCAGCCCTGTAGCACTGCATGGGGTTGTTGTGACCTAAGTGGAGCACCCAGCGCTTGGACTTGTTGAATGCCATCATGTTGGACTCTGCCCATCTGTAACAGCTTCAGAAAACCTTCTAAACCTTTCCTTCTATCTATTTCAGGTCCTTAAATTCTAGCTGGGATTTCAGTAAAACTATTGATTTTGTCTGGAAGAGAATCCAATAAATGGTAGCATAGAAGAGTAGCAATATAAAATTTGACTGATAGGGAACAAGGTAACAAATAAATAATTTTTTTTTGTCTATAGAGTGGTTGTAGTAGAATCATGGATTGGTCTGGGTTGGAAGGGAATAGTCAAGCATTGGAATAGGCTGCCCAGGGATGTGGTGGAGTCACTATCCCTGGAGGTGTTGAAGAAATGTGTGGACATGGCCCTTTGGAAAATGGTTTAATGGCAGTAGTAGTCCTTAGTTAAGGTTAGGCTTGATGATCGCAGAGGTCTTTTCCAGCCAAAACAGTTCTATGACTCTACAAATATGAACTGCCCAAGTTCTTTTGCTACAGATTTCAGAAGCCATGCTATGCTGACAAGTTCACAACAGCTGTGCATCCTCCTCTCTCTCTTTCTCTCCAAAAATGGGTTCGCTCTGCAAAGATCAGCATTAACTCCCACACATTTTTCTGCTGGAAATCTCTCAGGTTTCTAGGGTAGCATGCTGTGCATCAAGGCTGGTCCCTGGCTGTGCACCCTCCCCACAGGCATATGAAGTCCTAATTATGAGGTACAGAGGCAGAAAAGTTTCTGTGAGCTAAGAAGAGCCGTCAACAAATCCACTATTTCTTTTGTTCCATAAGTTACAGACCCTTTGAAGTTGTTTTCTGCTCCTTTGTTTATGCTTGCACCACCATAAGGGAGTCTGTTTCTAACTTGACTTTTCATCATCCTGACCAAAAAAAAAAAAACCTAATTTCTTGCTCTTGCCCTTTAATTTCAAAATTCAAAGCAAAGAAATCCTGAGTAGCAAGGAACAGACAAAAACTGAAAGGGGATGGTATCCTTTAAAGACTGCAAAAGGAATCAGAGTCCAGGATTCAGTTTTGGGGCCCTCACTCCAAAAATGACATTGAGACGTTATGGAGGGTCCAAGCCTGGAAGCTTCCAAAACCAAGTTGGATGGGGCTTGGAGAAACCTGATTTAGTAGGAAGTGTCCCTGCCCATGCCAGGGGATTTGGAACTAGATGGTCCTGAAAGCCCTTTCCAACCCAAATCATTCTACGGTTCTGTGTAACGGAAAGCTCAACTTTTCCATACATGCCTCAGATTTTACATCAGAGTTCCTTGGATTTGTCGCCACCCTTGGATAGACATTTTGTCTAAGATTTATGATTTGCTCTAAAGGGTTTTACATTATTTACTTACTGAAGTAAATAAAATGCAGGGAACATCAAAGCATATGACTGAATATTAAATAAACCAGCAAATATAGTTTCACAAACCCTTAAAGAAGAAAAACATTGCATTTGCAAAGCTGTTAAATTCATTATTCAGTGTATTTACTTTCCTAATGCTGATCCCAGACTCCACAAAGGCAAAACTTTCCCTGGTGCAACACAGAAAGGTAGAATATCACCTATTACTTAGGTTTCCCTACAAGTCATTGGTCAGGGATGGGTTAAATCTTGTAGGGCTATGTCTTTCTTCTGTACAAAGCCAGGTAGTCAGAGGTGACAGACCTGTACAAAGCTGTACAAGAGGGAGCTTAAACACAAGGAGGATTAAATTGGCATCAAAAGCACTCCCAGGGAAGATCAATTCCCAACAGAGAAACAGCAAAACAAAGAATAAACACCTGTTATCCCAGGAACTTGCTGCTGCATGAAAAACCCACAAGCTAAAGCACTAAGTGTTGGAGGGTTGAGAAACATTTTTTACCAAATACATGGCTAAATTTTGAGGTAACCATTTAAATTATAAGATAACATGTAAGAGTTTAATGATAGTTTTTAAGATATTAATATAAATCACATATGTATCCTTAGCATATTAATGATAAATAAATTGCCTGTCTCCAGGGAAATCTTAGAGCAGCCCTACAGTATCTGAAGGGGACCTACAAAAAGACTGGGGAGGGTCTTCTTACAAGGGTTTAAAGATGAATGAATGGCCTCAGGCTCCAGGGAGACCTTGTGGCCTTCCAGTATCTGAAGGGAACTTACAAGAAAGCTGAGGAGAGACTTTTTACAAGGGCTGGTAGCCATAGAACAAGGGGAAACAGCTTTGAGCTGGAAGGAAGAAGATTGAGAGTGGGTATTAGGAAGAAACTCTTTCCAGTGATGAAGGTAAGATGGTAGAACAGGTTCCCCAGGGATGCTGAGGTTGCCCCCTCCCTGCAGGTGTTCAAAGGCTAGGTTGGATGTGGCTTTGAGCAACCTGGTCCAGTGGAAGGTGTCCCTGCCCATGGCAGGGGAGTAAGAACTAGATGATCTTGAGGGTTCCTTCCCATCCAAACCATTCTATGATTCTGTGACACTGATTATATAAACTAAGTGTGAAGAAACTAAAATTTATGGATGGAAGTCCTACAAATGAATATTCTATGAACATAAAACAACAACAACAGTAATAATACTGTGTAAAAAGTATACAAAAGTATATAAAAAGTATAGTTGTGTGGTCCAAGAAGTCCAACCAAGGAAGAATGAAGAGAAGAAAGTGGCTCAGAAATGAAGAACGATGAAGAATGAGGTATGAAGAACACAACAGTCACAAAGAGATGACTAATAAGAAAATAAACAGGGGGGGAAAAAAAAAGAAAGAAGTTAAAAAAAAAAACCAAAACCATACATTAAAATGGTAACAAAATTCCCCATTAAAATTCAGATTTCAGTGAGGGATTTTGCACGTTTAATTCCCATGATTTATGAGTTCCTCAGCAGAACTACAAGCCTTGAGACACTCTGGCTTTTAGATAAATAGCAAATGCTAAATGCCACTGCAATCAGCAACAGTGGCTTTCTCTTTCATCAGCCAGTGGTCTGATACTGATCAGATGATGAAATCAAGGAGAATGAGTTGGGAAACCAGCTGGGGAAAGCATTTCTAATATAATTTAAAAGCACCACAACAACAGAAACAGAGAAGCTTTCTCATCTTGTTCTAGTTCACTTTTATCTATAACAGTGTGATTCAAATCCTATGATTTCAGCAAAAACATGTATAAAATCCTTGCCTAATACCTACAGTAACTATAATTTATCCCCTTTCAGAGGAATAAATTGCAGCATCATTCAAATACAATGAAAAGATAAAATATTTATGGTCCTGTTGTCTATTTTTTTTTTTACTGCAGGAAACACAAATGCACAAATTGCCAACAAAACAATAAAATCAATATTTTTACTCCTTTCCAACCAGCCAAAGAAGCAGAAATGGGCACCCTCACCCCACCCTTTTTGATTTGCATGAAGTGAATGAGATTTTGACAAGGCAGAAAAAGAAGGGAAAAAAAAAAAGAAGGAAAGAAAGAAACAGGCCAGCAAAAGGCACACACAGAACCTCCCCTCATCTGACCACAGCGAGCTCTGAATGCACAGCGCGATGAATACCAAACCATCTGGGAATTACATAATGCCACTCAGGACGTTCCAACTGGAGTGCATATATTAACCCGCCAATACAGGCTGGTCCTTATTTCATACCAAAATCAGCCCACTCCCTCCCCACCACCCCCCAAAAAAACCCAGCAAGGCATTTCTCAAAGGCATTGGAAGTCCATTATGAATCACACAGACTCACCATGGCTAGAAAAGACCTCGAAGATCATCAAGTCAAATCATTATGAAATGAATACGAAATCACATGAAATGAAAGAGGTCACCCAGGGAGGTTGTGGATACCTCCTCCCTGCAGATCACAGAATCATCAAGGTTGGAAAAGACCTCAAAGATCATCAAGTCCAACCTGTCACCACAGACCTCATGACTAAACCATGGCATGTCCAATCCCCTCTTGAACACCTCCAGATGTTCAAGGTCAGGTTGGATGGGGCCATGAGCAACCTGATCTGGTGGAAAGTATTCCTGCCCATGGCAGGGGGATTGGAACTGGGTGATCTAGAAGCTCCCTTCTAACCCCAAATCATTCTATGATTATCTAACACTACCAGGGCCGCTGCTATACCACATGCTTGAGCACCATATCTATATGGCTTTTAAACTCCTCCAGGGATTAGAATTCCACCACCTCCCTAAGGAGCATCTTCCAGTCTTTGAGAAGCCTTTCAGTCAAGAATTGTCTTCTATTGTCTGACCTAAATCTTCCCTGGTACAACTTGATGCCCTTTCCTCTCTTCTTATCTCTTATCTAGGAAGAAGAGACTGACCCCCACCACACTCTAACCTCCTTTCAGGGAGATGCAGAGTCAGAAAGTCTCCTCTCAGTCTCGTTTTCTCCAGATTAAACAACCCCAGCTCCCTCAGCCACTCCTCATACGACTTCTTCTGAAGAATGCTCTCCAAATCTTGCATCTCACTCCAAGGGATGTGGTGTTATTGTCACACCACCATAATTACCAGCCATGTTGACAGCTCTTAGTGATATGTAGTAATATCTTTAGGAAATCCAGTAAGTTAATGAAATGGTTTAAGTAAACAAAACTTTTTATTGTATGTTAAGCTGCCTAGAGTCTACAGTTAAAAAAAAAAAACAAAAGGAAAATATGAGGAAGTTTTGCCTAAATTGAGTCAATATTTTCACAACACTTTGTATTGCCATTGAAATGCACAAACTATTAACAGAAAACAGCTTCTGATGAGCAGGAATATCCTTCTGCGTGTGCAGTCGGATGCACAGAGCATTGAATTATTGAAGTCAGAGAAGCCCTTTAAAATCATCAAGTCCAACCTCCAACTCAACACCACCATGTCCACTAAACCATGTCTCCAACTCTTTCTTAACACCTCTGAGGACAGTGACTTCACCATCGCCCTGGGCAGCCTGTTCCAATGCCTGACCACTGTTGCAGGAAATAATTTTTTCCTGATCCCTAAGCTGAACCTCCCCAGCACTATTTCAGACCCATTTTATCTTGTTCCATCATCTGATACTAGAGAGAAGAGACTGACCCCCACCTCCTTTCAGGGAGTTGAAGGGAGCAACGAGGTCTCCCCACAGCCTCCTTTTCTCCAAACAACCCCAGATCCCTCAGCTGCTCCTCACCAGAATGTCCTCCAGACCCTTCAGCAGATTCTTTGACTTTCTCTGGACCTGCTCCAGCACCTCAATGTCTTTCTTGTAATGAGTGCCCCAAAACTGAGCCAATACTCAACTTGTGGCCTCACCAGTGCTGAGTCCAGGGGCAAAAAAATACATAGGGATTAGAAGCCTGTGGTTTGGAAGTGTTCCTTCACCACCACCACCCTGCTGATAAATTGCTTCAGGATTTGTATGGTTGATGTTGACTTCAATGAACGATGTGCTGCTTTTTCCTCACTCCTTTTTAAGGAGCTGAAGTATCCTCTGGGCAGTGCTATAAAGAAATGTATCAATAATTATGAAGGGGAGTCAAGATTATGATGACTCTACTGTGTATTCCTCTTAATGACTAGTTCAGAAACAGGAATGTGAGGTTATTGTTTCAAAGACTGAAGTCTCTAAGAGATTTAAATGGATATTATGTTAAAAAATAAGTTAACTTTTTTTTTCTATCTCTGTGAAATTGCCTACCCTTTCAATTAGTAGAAAGGAATCACTTAATACAAATACAAAGTATGTGTTAATATGCTTTTGACAAAACTCTGTGATAAGGAGGAGCACACTGTCTACCTTCATCCAGTCATACTTGGCAGAAGACAATTTGCCACTTTCACAGAGTGGTAACATTTGGAGAGGGACTTCTAGAGATCACCTAGTCCAACCACCCTGATAATGCAGGATCACCTAAAGTAAATCACCCAGGAACACATCCAGGTGGGTTTGGGATACCCCCAGAGATGGAAACTCCACATTCTCTCTGGTCAGTCTGGTCCAGTCTTCTGCCATCTTCAAAGTGAAGAATTGTTTTGCTATGTTTATGTGGAACCGGCTATGTTTCACATATGTCCACTGTCCCCTGTTGTGTCACTGAACACCACTGAGAAGAGCCTGGCTTCATTCTCTAGCAGCCCTACCCTTTAGTTATTAATCAGCACTGAGAAGATCCTCTCTCATTCCACTCTTTTCCAGGCTAAACAAGCCCCAGGTCTCTCCAGCTGTGCTCGTAAGGTAGATATTCCAGTCCCCTAGTCACCTTTGTGGCTCACTGCTGGACTCTGCACATTATGTTCCATGTAATTCTTGAATTGGGAAAGCCAGAACTGGACACAGTATTACAGTTGAGGCCTCATCAGGGAAGAGTAGAGGGGAAGCAGAACCTCCCTTGACCTGCTGGCCAATACAAAATCATAGAATTGTTTCACCTGGAAAAGATCTCAAAGATCATCAAGTCCAACTGTAAACCTGGTATCATCATGGCCATTAAACTACATCCCAAAGTGCCATGTCCACACATTTCTTGAACATCTGGGATGGCAACCCCACCACCTATCTGTTCCAATGCCTGACCAAATCTTATCATGTTGAGACATGATACAAAACCCACTTAAGTCACCAAGATCTGGTTATTGTTTGGGCTTTTTTTTTGGGGGGGTGGGAGGACGGGGATTGTTGTGTTGTTGGTTTTGGTTTTGTTTGTGTGTGTGTTTGTTTGTTTTCACTTTGTTGAGTCAGAAGCAGGTTTTGAGCAGGTAAAGGCTCTGAAGAACTCCAGCATACAGCACTCCCAAGTCCATCTCCCAGGCGCCACCTCTGATGTGGTAACCTTCATGATCAGTTAGGACAGAAGAGATTTATCCAGCGCAGGAACTAAAGTTATAGGATTTATGAAATCAGCAGATGGCCTCAAACTAAGTGTATTTAAAGGAGATTTTAATTTTTAATGAAAATAATTTGAGATTTAGGTCTGTAACCCAAACTCAGGTATGTATTTGATCTTATCCCAGAAATCAGTCAAGACAGATCATCCAGGTTACCATATGGACTGTATTACATTCCTCCTATTAAAAGTAGATTAGTGAAGGGCTAAAGCTACTGATATTTCAAGCTTACCAGTATTAATTTGAATAAGATAATAGATGAAGGAAGCATGATTGGCAGCTCTTCCAGCTACACAAAGGATAAATCTCCTCAGCACAATTTTCCTGGATTGTAAATTTGAGTATCAAAAGATCTAGTGATAGTTTGATCTTCCTATTTTTAATATAGAAATGCCTCTTCAGATCTCAGTATTCACGGTATTTTTCCTACTTAAAAAAATCTGCAAGATTTATACTCTGTTCTACAACAAAATGGGACTATTGCAAAGAAGAATTATGAGAATCTGGAAGGGTACACTGAGATATCAGGTTTGTGCCACATAAAAATGTCTGTTGATGTGCAAAATGCGTGAAATGCAGCCAGTGCGTTAGGAATTTGGTATCAGCTCTTCAGATCCAAGGGCTTGTTCTGATAAGAGGAGAGGGAATGAATTGAAGCTTGAGGAGGGCAGGTTTAGATTGGAGGTTAGGAAGAAATTGTTTATAGTAAGGGTGGTGAGACACTGGAACAGCTTGCCCAGGAAAGATGTGGATGCAACCTGGTGTACTAGAAGGTGTCCCTGCCCACGGTAGGGGGCTTGGAACTAGATGATCCTGAAAGTTCTTTCCAACTTAAACCACTGTGTGAATCTGTAAACCTTGAATTCCAATTGCCTTCTCTTTCCTGGTTATGGAAAGTAGGGGAGCAGCTGCAGCAGCTGTGCAACCCCTGACAGACAGGTGTGCAAGGCAGTGAGATGATACAGATATCCAGAACCTTCCACCTGCTGCCCAGATGAATTCATAGAATCATTTTGGTCAGAAAAGACTTTTAAAATCATTGAGTACAATCATTCTCTACCAAGGCTGAGGCTAAACCACATCCTTTGGCACCACTCCCCTGTGGCTTTTAAACAGCTCCAGAAAAGGGGATTTGACCACCTCCCTGAGCAGCCTGTTTCAGGCTTTGAGAACCCTTTCTGGGATTCTGTGACACACAAACCCACCTTATCTCAACAGATAACCAGTAATTGTCAATTCCTTGTCACTGCACAATGCTCAGACCAACTTCAACCTAGTCTAGTGGGAGGTGTCCCTGCCCAGAACAGGGAGGTTTGGAACTTGATGATCTTTACAGTCCCTTCAAACTCAAGCCATTCTATGATTCTATACATTTAAGCATCTGAAACAAAGTGACCATAGCAGGACCTCAGTCCATGACATGAACTTTACCAACACACATCACTGGACTATTTACATTTTTCTGTCACTCTCCTCTCTACACTACAAATTCCTCAACATGCCTGGAAAACACCTGACTAATTGCACCAGCAAACCTCCCTTTTTTATTCCACCACTGCCTACAGCTGCTGTTTTCAGACTCCCTGGATCTTGAATTCACAATGTTTTGAGGCTCCTCCATGGGGAGAATTTCAAAATGAGAGATGGAAGAAGGATGAAGGGAAACAAGAAAAACATTGAATCTCCCACAGATGGTTTAGTTTCTTCTAATGCAGGGTCCTCAAGACAAATGAGGAGAAAGGTCTTCACAGAGAGAGTTGTTGGCCATTAGAATGTGCTGCCCAGGGAGGAGGTGGAGTCACCATCCCTGGAGGTATTCAAAAAGGGATTGGACGTGGCACTTGAAGCCACGGTTTAGTAGTCATGAGGTGTTGGGTGACAGGTTGGACTTGATGATCTTTGAGGTCTTTATCCAACCTTATTGATTCTATGAAAATTTATGTTATAACTGTGTCACTATCAGCAATGAATATTTAATTAATATTTGGGGCTGTTCAGGCTGGAAAAGAGAAGGCTCCAGAGGACCTTAAAGCAGTCTTTCAGTACCTGAAGAGGACCAAAAGAAATCTGGGGAGGGACATTTTAAAAGGTTTTTTAGTGCTAGGACAAGGGGCAGTGGATTTGAGCTGGACGAGAAGAGATTTAGACTGGAGATTAGGAAGACATGATTTACAGTGAAGGTGGCGAGACACTGAAACCAGTTGCCCAGGGAGGTTGTGGATGCCCTCTCCCTAGATGTGTTCAAGGCCAGGTTGGATGAGACCTTGAGCAACCTGGTCTAGTGGAAGGTGTCCCTGTCCATGGCAGGGGTGTTGGAACAAAGTGATCTTGGAGGTCCCTTCCAACACACCATTCTGCAATTCTGTGATTGTGGTTTCTTGATATTTTGAGACACATTCTAACTAAACCAAACAGCTTTAATTTAAACAATGAAACTGTGTAGGATGGACTCGATGATCTTAGAAGTCTTTTCCAACTGAAACTATTCTATGACCCTACGGTGCTAGAAAGGGTTAAGGCACTCATCACATATTTTATACAAAATGTAGATTCTTGTAACATATTGAGAACATTCTGGAAGCTGTAACAGCATTTCACATCAATATATTGTTCCCTAAATGTAATGTCAAAAGTCAAATACAATGCCTGCAAGCATAAGAGATTATTTTTTTTCCCCCCAATGCAGAGGGAAATAATCTTGAGTTTGCGAGGAAGTATAACAAGAATGTATTGGAAATTCAAATGTAGCCCCTGCATTCCAGGGCACAAAGCAATCTTGGACTAGCTCAGCAATATGCCGTCAACTTCCTGATCCTCAAAATGAGTAATGGGTTAAAGTATGGATTAGCTGCCAGGCCTTCTTAAATTGTGAGTGGTTAATGCAAGCCTCTGTACTTAACCAGTCTAAATGAAGTTTTGCAAGAAGAGTAGGGATAGAGTTGTGTTTTTTTTAATAAGCCTGAGAAATCTCAAGTGAAGGTTTTAAACTAATGAACCTTAAAAACAAATAATTATTTGAGTTCAATTATATTGTTCACCCTGAGACTGAAGGTCTCTTCCAACCTGGTCTGGTCTATTCTGTTCTGTTCTGTTCTGTTCTGTTCTGTTCTGTTCTATTCTATTCTATTCTATTCTATTCTACCATGTCCTGAGGTGCAATGAACATGGCCTAAGTTTTTTCAACACCTCCAAGGATGGTGACTCCACCACCTCCCTGGACAACCTGTTCCAATGCCTGACCGCTCTTGCAGGGAAGAAGTGTTTCTTAATATCCAACCTAAATCTCCCCTGGTGCAATGTGAAGATATTTTCTCTTCTATCACTAAATATTAGGTAAAAGAAAGCAGCACCCACTTGGTTCCAACCTCCATTCAGGGGGCTGTAGAAAGCAATGAGGTCTCCCCTCAGCCTCCTATTCTCCAGACTAAAAAACCCCAGTTCCTTCATCTGCTCCTCACCAGACCTATTCTCCAGACCCTCCACCAGCTTTCTTGCCCTCAGTCCAGCACCTAAATGTCCTTCTTGGGGTGAGGGACCCACTACTGAACCCAGTACTCAACATGTGGCTTCACCAGTGTTGAGTCCAGGGGGACAATCACTTCCCTGGTCCCGCTGGTCCTACTATTCCTGCGCAAGACAAATCAGATTTGGCTTGAAAAGCTCCAACTTAAGCTCATGAAAGGTAGGAAAATAAGAGCCACATGGATGTCCCTTTTTTCCCCTCATTCATGCAGACACTGGCAAACAGAAGGTAGAATGTCACTTGTTACAAGCAGACTTTCACTCTCTTGTTCTGACAGGAAAAAAAGAAAGACATTGCTCAACAATGAAGCAGCCGTAGGAGGCAAACAGGAAAGGAATAGTTGAAAAGAGCTCTATCACCACTTGTAATTCTGTACCTCCCAGTGTCTTGAAAGGTGGTGTCACACAAGAAGAAAAAGTCCTTCATTTGGTCTCCTGCTGTTTTGCTGACCTTTCCCCACTGGCCTTGTGGCAGGAGGCAATATAAAAGTGCTTTTATTCCATACAAATCACTTGGCTGCTAAACCCTATGAAATCTGAAAATTACAGTAGTTGCAGAAATATTTCTCAAGGATCCTCTCTTGGTAATTGCTTCTGACCAGAAAATTAAACAGAGAAGAAATAAACTGCAATGAAGACAGAACACAGAGTTGTGATTTCATTTCCAATTCCAGAATAATTTAATTAAAAAAGAGAGCTGCTGCAGCCAAGAGAAGAACCTGACCAGAGCTCCTCAACATCTCTCTTTACACTTTCCAGTTTGAACTTCCTGCTTACCCACCAACACCACCACACACACCCCTTCCCCCCACCCCCCCTTAATAATAGCCTGTATATCCTGGGCTGCATCAGATAAACTACCTCCAGAAGGATGAGGGAGGTGATGATGTTGACTTGCTGGAACGTGTCCAGAGAAGGGCAACAAAGTTGGTGAGGGGTTTGGAACACAAGCCCTATGAGGAGAGGCTGAGGGAGCTGGGGTTGCTTAGCCTGGAGAAGAGGAGGCTCAGGAGAGACCTTATTGCTCTCTACAACTACCTGAAGGGAGGTTGTAGACAGGCAGGGGCTGGTCTCTTAAGTTCTGCAAGAATCCAGACCCCTGGAAGTCAGTTACTTGACACGAGACTAAGCAAGTTCATGTATATTGTGATCCAACATCCCTTAGAGCTGGAGTTTTCAGCTCATCAGGGATTCTCTTATGAGCACATACATTCATTTTACATGATTGCTCAATGTGGTCAGGGGGCTGCCTGGTCTACACTGTATCCACCAACAAAAAAATAACAGAAATGAATGTCTGCCTACCAGCAGTGAGTAGGGTTTGGCTGTCCTAGTCCTGTATCATGGATTTTGTTAATGAGCAAAACAGATTCCACTTCTCTCCCTTAGGTCCAAACATGCTCCATAAAATAATTATTTGGCAGTGAAATCAGAACAGTGTTAAATATTGTTTAGGAAAGAAGGATTGGTGTAAATTATGTTCAGGAGAAAAAAAAAGTGTGTTTGAATCATAGAGAAACTGTAATTATTTCTCTCACAGAATCATAGAACTGATTTAGACAGAAGAGTCCTCCAACATTACTGAGTCCAGCCATTGATGTAACACCAGGATGGCCATTAAACCATGTCCCAGAGTGCCATGTCCACGTGATTCTTGAACAGCCCCAGGGATGGTGACTCTATCACCTCCCTGGACAGCCAGTTCTAATCTCTGACCACTCTTGCAGGAAATCAGTTTTCCCTAATATCCAATCTAAACCTCCTCTGGTACCAGTTCAGGCCATTTTCTCTTTCCCTATCACTTGTTACTAGGGAGAAGAGAACAACCCTGACCTGGGTCCTGGGAGCTGTAGAAAGCAATGAGGACTCCTCTCAGAGGTCTCTTCTCCAAATTAAATGTCCCATTTCCCTGTGCTGCTCTTCACCAGACCTGCTCTCCAGAACCCTCACCAGCTTCATTGCTCTTCTCTGGACACTCTCCATCACCTCAATGTCCTCCTTGGATTGAGGGCCCCAAAACTGAGCACCAATACTCAAGGTGTGGCCTCAGCAGTGTTGATATCGTGGGAACAAACACTTCCCTGGTCCTGCTGGTCCAATATGTTGTCCAAAACCAGCTCTTAAAGCATCACTTGAGTCATCTACACAAAAAACCACTAACTTATTGTGTACTGGTTACATAATATTTGGTTGGCATTCACCAACCTTTTCAGCTTCTCCAGTATTTTTGTATTATTAATCTTTATTTCTCATCACCTACTATCAAATCCTTATTTTCCAACATTTTAATGAATCACTTCTTCTAATCTCTTACACATGAAGTTCAAAAGCAAATTACACAAGTGTAGGACACCAATGTCAAGCATTTCTACAAAGCAGCTTTTGCTCTCTGAACATAATCCATAAAAGACTCCCAAATGTCCTCAAATAAGTAACGTCTGTTCCTCAATCTAAATATGATCTTCTTAAAGGAAGCCATCTGGGAAAAGCAAGCAAAACATTCTGCTTGGGTTGCAGAAGAAATGTATTTATGCCTCAGTGAAATTCATTATCATCATCATCAAACCAATTATATGTAAATCTTTGTTCAGTTTCCATGGCCTTAGCTTGACTAAATGGCAAAAATGCTAAAATGGCCAAAATTGGTTTATAGAAATACAAATAAAGCACCTAAGCTTGAGGAGGGTAGATTTAGACTGGGTATTAGGAAGACATTCTTTGCGGTGAAGGTGGTGAGACACTGCAACTAATTCCCCAGGGAGGCTGTGGATGCCCCCTCCCTGGAGGTCTTCAAGGTCAGGTTGAATGAGGCCTTGAGCAAGCTGTTCTGGTGGAAGGTGTCCCTGCTCACCGCAGGGCTGGGATCTTGAAGATCTCTTCCAATCAAAACCTTTCTATGAAACTACCTATTTTTGATCAATCTTTACCTATCCTCTAAGTACCCACAGTGCCTCTAAGTCACTAAATTCAAATATGTATCACAAAAGTTCTCCTAACATTAAGGAGGATGTACATTCTAGTGGAAGAACAGAACTTGTCCAGAACACACAATCAATAGGGATCTCCTAACAAGTAGTTTAACATCTCTTCCTTCAAGATGTGAGCATCCAGTGCAAAGATGTTCCTAAAGTTACAAAGAGTCACCAAGGTGAAAGATTCTTTTCTCTAGTTAAAGCTCTCTTCTCTGACAGATATTCCTGCTCTTAAAAAAAATATATATATAATAAAAAATTAACAAATCAAATGATAAATTAATGCAAAACAAAAGCTATAACAAGTAAAATGATTTACCTGCAACATACTCTTTAATCCTTTTATCAAAACCACAATAAAATCTTAGAATGGTTTGGGTTGGAAGGGACCTTAAAGATTACCCCTTCTCCTCTCAGTTTTGGTGAAATGAGCTGCTGCTGTCCTAACAGGTTTTCCTCCCCCTCTACTCTCTCCTGGTGAGACCACATTTGGAGTACTGTGTCCAGTTCTAGGCTCTGCAGTTCAAGAGAGACTGAGAACAACTGGAGAGAGACCATTGGAGGAATATGAAGATGCTGAGGGGAATGGAGCATCTCTGTGAGGAGAAAAGGCTGAGACTGGGGTCTGTATAATCTGGAGAAGAGCAGCCTGAGAAAGGATTATCTCAGTGCTGATAAATATCTAAAAGGTAGAGGTCATGGAGACAGGGCTGGGCTCTTCTCAGTGATAGGACAAGGGGCAATGGGTACAAACTGGAACACAGGAGGTTTCACTCAAAGATGAGAAACTTCTTTGCTGTGAGGGTTCTGGAGCCATGAGTCAGGTTGCCCAGTGTGGTTTCTTTCTCTGAAGAGATTCAAAACCCAGCTGGATATTGTGATCCTGGGCAAGCTGCTGTAGATGACCCTTCTTTATCAGGATGGTTGGAGCAGATGATCTCTAGAGGTCCTTTCCAACCCCTACTGCGCTGGGATTCTGTGATTCCAAGAGCGCTGCATGATATATCAGAGGCTTTCCTACAGCAGTTGAATCCACAATGTCTCTGGACTGCCTGCTCCAGGGCTCCAGCAACTTCTTAGTAAAGAAGTTTTTATTCATGTTGAGGTGGAACTCCCTGTCTTCCAGTTTGTGTCCACTGACCCTTGTCCTGTCACAGGAGATACCACTGAAAAAAGCCTGGCCCCTTCTTCTTGATACCTACCTTGCAAATATTTGTAAAAATTAATAAGATCCCCTCTTAGGCTGCTACTCTCCAGACTAAACAGCCTCAGGTCTTTCATCCTCTCCTCATTAGACAGATGTTCCAGTCCCTTCATCATCAGCAGCAGCAGCCTGGAGAAGAGGAGGCTCAGGGATGACCTCATTGCCCTCTACAACTACCTGAGGGGTGGTTGTGGCCGGGAAGGGGTTGGTCTCTTCTCCCAGGCAACCAGCACCAGAACAAGGGGACACAGTCTCAAGCTGTGCCAGGGGAGGTTTAGACTCGAGGTGAGGAGGAAGTTCTTCACTGAGCGAGTCATTCGTCATTGTAACGGGTTGCCCAGGGAGGTGGTTGAGTCATCATCCCTGGAGGTGTTCAAGAGGAGATTGGACGTGGTACTTGGTGCCATGGTCTAGTCATGGGGTCTGTGTTGATAGGTTGGACTCGATGATCCTCGAGGTCCTTTCCAACCTAAGTTATACTGTGATACTGTGATCATTATATCCCCCAATTGGAGTGTTTCTGGTAGTTCTCTGCCCCTCTTGAACTGGAATGCCCAGAACTGGGCACAGTACTCCAGACGTGGTCTCACCACAGCAGAGCAGAAGAGAAAGAGAGCTCCCTTGACCTGCTGGCCACACTCTTCTTAATGCATTCCAGTGATGATCACAGGCACAGCATATTGCTACAAACTCAGAATGATTCAGTTCTGCAAACACCTTTTTTTAATCTTTCTTTTTTTCTTTTCTGTCATTCATCTCACTTTATTCTTAGTGCTAAATCTACTTCTGTAAATAAATTATGTATACATATTATATATTGATCTGATTGATGCATGTGTATGTATTAAAAATCCGAAGCACCACAGGCTTATGCAAGATTCAACGTGCCTTAAACAGAACTGAAAGGCACAACAAGCTCCTTTTTTGCCCACTGCAGCAAATGCCAGATAAAAATATATCTCCCTAGATTTCCTGTTACATCTCACAAGACACTTCCAACCCTATTTTTAAACTTCTTTTTTACACAGCTTCATTTTCAGTTTGTGACAGAGCTCAAAATAGGGGATGGGGAACTACAGGAAGTGTGGTGAATAGATTTCCTTAGAATATACATGCTGAGTAAGGATAACTAAGATACTTCTTACATCCTTAACCTCCCCAAAATATGAATCAATTAAAAACCCATATATTCAACATCTTCAGGTAGCACTATTTGTACAATATTTGTGGGTCTTTAAAAGCCATACACAGGGTGAAAAAATTATAGGCAAATTCACAGAATCATGGAATGCCTTGAGTTGGAAGGCACCTTCAAGATCATCCAGTTTCAAACCCCTGCCATAGAAAGTTTTTTCCTGACTAAGAAATGAATGAGGACTGTTGTGATAAGAGAGTGGAATTGAGTACACCCATGTCGCTGCTGTGAAATTAATTTGTTCATCTTCAAAACCTCATGAGTTTATGCTTTAAAATTAAAAAGATATTAATCTTATTATTTAGCAAAAAAGAACATGTTATTATTGATCTTGATATTTCAAGTATCTTTCTTAAACAAAACCTTATGCTTCCTTAAACTAACTTCCTTAGTTCTTCCTTAAACAAAATAGAATAAAATAGAATAAAACAAAAATAGAATAAACCAAACCAGGTTGGAAGAGACCTTCAAGATCATCGCATCCAACCCATCAACCAATCCAACCCACCCAAACAACTAACCCATGGCACCAAGCACCCCATCAAGTCTCCTCCTGAAAACCTCCAATGACGGTGACTCCACCACCTAGCCAGGCAGCCCACTCCGATGGGCAATCACTCTCTCTGTATAGAACTTCTTCCTAACATCCAACCTAAACCTCCCCTGGCACAGCCTGAGACTGTGTCCTCTTGTTCTGGTACTGGGTGCCTGGGAGAAGAGACCATCATGCGCCTGTCTACAACCTCCCTCCAGGTAGTTGTAGAGAGTGATAAGGTCACCCCTGAGTCTCCTCTTCTCCAGGCTAAGCAATCCCAGCTCCCTAACTTCATTAGTTCTTCCTTAAACAAAACCAAAACCTTTATATTAACCACAAGCATACAACTTCTACTAGTACTAGGTAGAAATGAAGAAAAGATGTATCAAATATCCCTTTTGAGGTAGGAATGAAATAAAATAAATGAGAAAAAAAAATCTATATAAGATATCCTATTTAACTCTCTCATCCACTCAATAACAAACAATAAAAATGTTCATATCTAATTTGATTTAGAACAATTCCTTGCAGTTCCTGGAGCACCAAACTGTCTTCATTACAATCCAGCATAATGATATCATTATTCTATTTTCAATCTATAGACATTGATTTATTTCAGGTAAGTCACGGTCAGGAATATTACTTGCTAGTTGTTTTCTGAATGTACAGACGGGCATAAATAAAAAAGGAAAAGGATTTGAGAGTTCTGTTAGAGCAGAAGCTGGACACAAGCCAACAATGTGCACTTGTAGACTAGACTAGACTAGACTAGACTAGACTAGAATAGAATAGAATAGAATTTTAACCAGGTTGGAAAAGACCTTTGAGATCATCGAGTCCAACCCATCATCCAACACCATCTAATCAACTAAACCATGGCACCAAGCACCCCATCCAGTCTCTTCCTAAACACCTCCAGTGATGGTGACTCCACTACCTCCCTGGGCAGCCCATTCCAATGGCTAATCACTCTCCTGGGACGCATCAAAGAAGCTTGGCCAGCAGATGGATAGAGGTGATTCGCACCCTCTGCTCTCCTCTGTTATGGTGAGACCTCACCTGGAGCACTGAGTCCAGCTTGCAGCCCTCAACACAGGAAGGACATGGACCTGATGGAGTAGGTCCAGTGGAGGAACATGAAGATATCTGGGGGGGCTGGAACACCTCTCCTACAAGGGCAGGCTGAAGGAGCTGGGGTCTGTTCAGCCTGGAGAAGAGGCTCTGAAGACACCCAAAATCATCCTTCCAGTACCGGATGGGGGCCTCCAAGAAGGCTGGAGAGAGACTGTTTGCAAAGGCCTGCAGTGATAGGAAGAAGGACAATGGCTTTAAATCAAGAAGAATACATTTAGATTGGATGTTAGGAACAAGTTCTTTACCATGAAATTGATGAAACACTGGAACAAGTTGCCCAGAGAAGTTGACGCCCCATCCCTGGAGGTATTCAAGGCCAAGCTTGACAAGGCTATGAGAAACCTCACCTTATGTAGGATGTCCGTGCTCACTAGATGACTTTTGGAGACCCCTTCCAATCCACACTGTTCTGTGATTCTATGTTTCTATAATATAGGATTAATCTACTTTAAAAAAACTCATTAATGCAAGCTTCCACATGATATGCAAATGATTTCTTTGACACACTTAATATTCTGTCAACTTATCCCACTGAATTGATGACTTAAGAAAGTAATAATGAAAATATCGCAATAAATATCTTAAATAAGTAATCTTAAGTCAAGACTACTGTGAACTTCCATGAAAACTGAGTAATTCTGCCATGTCAAGAAAGGACAAAGGCTTGCAGCAGCACAGAAGAGCAATTACTGAGATCCTTAGATGTCTCTGACGCTGCAGACCTCACCCTGAGAGGTTTTGTGCTGATCTTTAAACAGCTTACAGAATGTGGCTTGATCTTGGTGTAGATAATGCTACTAACAGTGTAATCCACCCTTAAAAAAACTGAGGCATGAAAAGCCTGGTGCTTGCTTTGCTGTTGTTGTTTCCTACTCTCTTCCCCCTCCCCTTTTAGTTACTTTTAAAATAAATATTTTTATTTTTTATTATTTTTCTTTTCTTTTTTTTTCTTAAGAGTTCAGGAATATAAAGGAAGGAAAACATCTATATAATTAATTTTTAGGCTCTACAAGGGCTGAAATATCAGGGGGGCTGACTGTGTGTGTATTCAATTTTTACACTACACCTATAGTGGTGTGTTAATTGCTCACATTTGTATTCATTCATTTCTGCTGGTGTTTACTCCTAGTATTTTTATGGAGAGCAAGCAAATATCTTCTCACCATTCACTTTCTTAAGGCTCTAAAGGAGGTGTAACAGTGGCTTGAAAGCAGATGGCAGGAATAGTTACCACCCTCACCCATCTGCTCCACCCTTCTGATGGACACTAAAGCCTTCAGGGCAAGGTTCTATGATATGTTTATGAATGAACTCATGCAACTGCAGCCTTCCGTTGGGTGTATTCTAGTCAAAGAATTCCAATTTTGGTTTACCAGGCAGTGGTTCACAAAATGAGTCAAAGGAGGTTCAAGTATTCATGCCTTGAGGATACTAACAGTTTCTGCCACACAATTTTAGCCTGCTACAGCATGTCTCTCAGAGGTTTAAGTCTGAATAAGCAAAGCTCTTTTAGTCAGCCCTTACACAGCTACCTCCATATTCCATGGTTATTAAACATCTCTTTCTGAAGCTCCAAAAGGAAGCTTAATTTCTCCTGAAAAGGGTTGACCAGAATAATGGAGTGATTTTTCAGATGAAGTCTCACAAATGATTCCTCCAATGACACGAACACGTTGCTCTCTGTCACAGCAGCTACACACCCTGACGCAGCCTTATGCTGCAGAAGGGAATTTGCCTGGGTCACGCTGGTGCTTGTAACAGCTCTGCCTAATTCGGTAGGGACTGGGTTTAGTGGGCATGGTGGTGTTTAGTTGGTGGTTGGGCATGGTGATCTTGGAGGACCTTTCCAACCTTAATGATTCTATGTACAAGCAATTACATAGCTTTGATATCTTAAAATACAAGAGAGGGGGGAAAAAAGAGTGTTGTGAAGTAATCATAGAATGGTAGGGGTTGGAAGGGACTTGCTCTTTTTCTACTTTTTACTGCTTCCAGTATCTGGAAAGCTGGCCAGCATAAAAGGATATGGGGTGCTTTTTGGCAGTTGGCTGAACATTAGCTAGTGTGTGCCCAGGTAGCCAAGAAGGCCAAAAGCATCCTGGTCTGGATCAGAAATAGTGTGGTCATCAGGAGCAGGGAAATTAATCTCCCTCCAGACTCGGCACTGGTGAGGCCACGTCTGGAGTCCTGGGTTCAGCTTTCTGCCCTCTCATTCCAAGAAGGACACTGAGGTGCTGGAGCAGGTCCAGAGAAAGGCAAGGAAGTAGGTGAAGGGTCTGGAGAACAGGTCTTGTGAAGCGCAGCTGAGGGAAGTGAGATTGTTTAGTCTAGAGAAAAGGAGGCTGAGGGGAGCCTTTGTTGCTCTCTACAGCTCCCTGAAAGGAAGTTTAAGCCAGATGGAGGCTGGTCTCTTCTCCCTAGTCATAAATGATAGAAGACAAAATGTCTTCAATTTGTACCAGGGAAGGTTTAGGTTGGATATTAGAAAACACTACTTGACTAAAAGGGTTCCCAAAGACTGGAACATGCTCCCAGAAGAGATATTTCAATCCCCAGCCCTAGAAGTGTTCCAAAGTGGCAGAAATTTGGTGCTGAGGGACATGCTTTAGCTCCAGCCTTGGTAGAGTTCAAGAATGGTTTGACTCAATGGCATAAATTGTCTTTTAGAAACAATTCTATAACTCTATTCTATGATTATTTAGAGATTAATGTTGGTGAGTAGACAAAAAGCAAAGTTAGGTTACCTGAATCCCTCTTCAGTGCACCTTCAAGATTTAGTCTATAGGTTTGTAAAATTTATATATTCTTGGGTACTCCATTCATGCATCTAAATACTCACTGAAGTTTTGTGCTGGAATCACAGAATGATAGAATGGTTTGGGTTGTCCCTGCCCATGGGCATCATCACGGTGACCTAAGTTTGTGAAGAATACAATGATTCTTGGCTATGATCCACAGATTTCATAGGGTTGGAAAAAACCTTCAAAGATCATCTCATCTAAATCCCTTGCAGTTTGCAGGAACACCTCCAACTAGATCATGTTGCCCAGGGCCACTAAAATATTATGGAAATAATTATACACACAATGTCAACTTGCTCCTGTTGTCAACTTCCACTTTCTTAACATGAAATTCAAAACAAGAAAGTTTGGGGGTTTTTTTTGCGTAGAATTTGTCTTTCCTTTGAAAGGAAAGACAAATTCCATGCTTATGGATCATATAAACAAATTGGAGCTTTTGAAGTCCTTTATCAATGAACAGTGTGGTGTTTCCTAACAAATAAGACTCATTTCAGAGTCTGTCTTATGAGCACAGCGTGGTAGATTGCTTTAATTAAAGCCTGTCAAATTATCAGAAAGGATTTTGCATTGGGAAATAATTGCTTTTTGTTCTCTATTCACTTTTTTTTTTTGTTAATGGAAACAGAGAAAGTTTGGTTTATCTTCAACATATGATGAAGAAAGAAAGAAAAAAAAAAACAAAGAAAAAAATTATGAACAGTTAATGATGTGACTTTTAATTTCTTGAACATACTTTTACATTAAACCTTAAAATGACCAAAATTAAGCTAGATTTGACAGTAAAAGGCATGGAAATAAGCCTTACTTCAATTTTGCTAGCTGCATCTGCTATCAGGCAGGAGAAAACTGCCACCTTTTTGACAGTGGCCAGGTCTTAGACATCATCCACAAAGTGTGGACCTTGAGCGAACAGATCTTGCCCACAGGAGTTATTGGAACCAAGATGATCTTTAAGGTCCCTACCAACCCAGACTATCTGATGCTTCTGCAAAACATGAGCAACCTAGTCTAGTGATGCATAAAAAGAAATGTGGCCAGCAGATGGAGAGAGGGGATTCTGTCACTCTTCACTGCTGTGGTGAGACCTCACCTGGAGTGACCTGTCCAGCTATGGGACACCCAGCACAAGAAAGGCGCTGACCTGCTGGAACAGATCCAGAGGAGTCAACAAAGATGTATCACAAGACCAGAGCAACTCTAACTATGAGGACAGACTGAGGGAGTTGGGGTTGTTCAGCCTGAAGAAAAGAAGGATGGAGACCTTCTAGCTGCATTTCAATATCTGAAGGGGGTCTACAGGAAGGCTGGGGAGGGATGGTTTAGAAGGGCTTGTGATGATAGGACAAGGGACAGCTGTTTAAAACTGTATCAGAGTAGATTTAGTTTGGGCATTAGGAGGAAGTTCTTCCCAATGAGAGTGGTGAAACACTAGAATGAGTTGCCCAGGCATGTGACTGAGGCCCTATCACTGGAAACATTCAAGATCAGACTTGGTGTGTCTGTGATCTAGTAGGAGGTGTCCATGCTGAAAACAAGGGAGTTGGACAAGATGACTTTTAAAATTCCCTTTCAGCTTGATGCAATCTGTAAATCTATGAAAGTGTGAATAATCATCCACAGCAAGGACCATCTAAGGGTTTGGGGGGTTTTGTCTGTTTGCTTCTAAGGAGACAGAGACAGGAGAAAAAATCCAGAAGCAACTAAAGAAGTAGTGTATTTTCAATTTGTGCAGACATTTGAGTTACCCTTGATTTACACAATTTGTTTTAAGTTGAGAAGCAAAGAGAAATTTTTGACAAAAGTGTCATCTTTCAAATGTGGCAATATTTCATTCTACCACCATACCCCCACCCCCCCTTTCTGCACTATTTAGATTGCCTGGAACTGAAATATTTCCAGCAACCACTGTGCCCAATTTCTCAGAGCTGTCATTTCCTAGCAAATCTGCTTAAGTAAAAGACTTATGCTGTTAGAAAACAGAGCAAACATATAATAGAAGATACTTTCCAAACTCCTTTGCAGAAGAATCATCTAAATCAGTGGTAATCACTAAAGAATCACTAAATCAGTGCCACAATCCTACCAAAGAGATGGACATCATGTGAAAAATCTGGACATCATGTAAAGAATATTTAAAAAACTTGGTCTGACCTGATTTTTTGGGTTCCTTCAATAAAATCTGTGTTACTGAAATTTATTTCAAGGCAAAACATTCTAATTTCTGAGGAACGACATCATGCTGAAGAATGCCACACCACAAAAGAGTAGCAGGAAATTATTACATAAACCAGCAAGAACATGCAAAATCTGAAAGCTGAGTTCTACAGGCTCTTTTGAATCCATAAATCTGCTACTCCCACCATTAGTTCCCAAAGATGGTTAGAATTAGCACACTATATTATTTTTTTTTGCTTGGCTGATAGTTTCCTGCATAATGATGATCATAAACACAACACAATCAAACAATAAGCTAAATGTTATTTCCAAACAAACACTCCTGGTTGTTAAAACTCTAAAAAACACTCCATCTGAAGGACAGCAAGATGAATCATAGAATCATAGAATTATTTCAGTTGGAAGGGACCTCCAAGATCAAATGCAACTGTCAACCTAAGCCTTCCATGGCCTGGAGAAGAGGAGGCTCAGGAGAGACATTATTGCTCTCTACAACTACCTGAAGGGAGGTTGTAGACAGGCAGAGGTTGGTCTCTTCTCCCAGGCAACCAGCACCAGAACAAGAGGACACAGTCTCAAGCTGTACCAGGGGAGGTTTAGACTGGATGTTAGGAAGAAATTCTTCAAAGAGAGAGTGATTGCCCACTGGAATGTGCTGCCTGGGGAGATGGTGGAGTTGCCATCATTGGAGGTGTTTAGGAGGAGACTTGACGGGGTGCTTGGTGCCATGGTTTAGTTGATTAGGTGGTGTTGGATAAGGGGTTGGATATGATGATCTTGAAGGTCTCTTCCAACCTGGTCTGGTCTGGTCTATTCTATTCTATTCTATTCTATTCTATTCTATTCTATTCTATTCTATTCTATTCTATTCTATTCTATTCTATTCTATTCTATTCTATACCATGTCCCAGAGTACCATGTCCTCACCCTCTCTAGTCCACATGTCTTTTTGGTCAGCATTTGGTGCAATGCAAAGTAACACAAAATTGCTCCAGCTTTACACATCATAAACCTTTAGAATTTAGATCTATTAAGGCTTTAGATGACCTCTAAAATCAAGTCCAACAACCAGTCAAACACCACCATGCCCACTAAGCTATGTTCCAAAGTGCCATGCCAATATGTTACTTGAACGCCTCCAGGAATGGTGCCTCCACCACCTCCCTGGGTAGCCTGTTCCAATGCCTGACCACTCTTGAGGGAAATACAAAAATTTCACCTGGAATAGGAAAGTAGAGAGAATAGACATTACAGGAAAGTCTACCAATCCTGCATGCTGAAATGGACTACACTTACAAGATAAATTAAAGCCATGAGTAACCTGGTCTACTGGAAGGTGTCCCTGCCCATGGTGGGAGGGGTTGAAACTAAGTGATCTTGAAGAGCCCTTCCAACCCACATCATGATTCTGTGACCTTTACCTAGGACACAGATTATGTTTTGTAGAAGCACACATTAATATAAAATAAAATGTTCCTATGCAGGTTGGAATTAATTCAGGACACCAAGAATTTTTACAGATGATAACCTGCAGAACAGTTTAAAAAGAATACTTACTGACCTGCAAAAATTTTTGTTTCCTAATATTTCTCTATAGATTTTCTAGAAGGAGGATGGAGTGAGGTAGGAGGTTCATCTCTGCTCCCTAGTATGAGGTGATAGAATGAGAGGAAATGGCCTCAAGGTTCACCAGGGGGTGGCTTAGGTTGGATATTAGGAAAAAATTGCTTTCCTAAACGAGTGTTCAGGCATTGGAACAGGCTGCTCAGGGAGGTGGTGGAGTCATCATCCCTGGAGATGTTCAAGAAATGTATGGACATGGCACTTTGGGACACGGTTTAGTGAGCAAAGTGGTGTTAGGTTGACTCAATGATCTTAGAGGTCTTTTCCAAACAAACCAATTCTATTATTGTAGGATTTTATTAATTTCTGCATGATTATTCATAAAACAAGCAAAAAGGAAAGAATCTTTGAAGTTTAGGCCTGAGGAATTACTAAAACCACACTTAACTTCCCCTGCTTTAGAAAGCCTGTCAAGGTACAAAAAAGTCAGTGCTTTCTACTGTGCACCGTTCAAATCCCAATACTCTGATGGCCCATTAACACAGAAGATGTCACCCTTGAACACCAAGGAATCAATACACTGGAATGTCATGGTACCCTGATGGGCCACAAAGCCTCTATACACATTTATTAGACAAAGATTTTTACATCAGAGAAGAAATGTGTTGAGTTCAAAATCAATTTCCAGTTCCTTACTAAAGAAGGAAGTAGTACTAGGTAAATAAAAGATTTGTTTTGTCCAGTTCAACTCAGTCAAACCTAGGAACTAAACAAAGGTCAAAGTCATTTGGACATCCTCTTCTGAACAAGGACACTTGCTTGTGCACACTGTTCAAAATTCAACCCCTTGTTTTCAAAGGGCTTTTTCTTACACTTTATCTTTTTTTGGTAAGTCTTTCCTACAGAATCACAGAATCATTTTGGTTGGAAAAGACCTTAGAGAGCATCAAGCCCAAGCATTATTTAACTCTAATAAGTTGTCTGTGGCTAAACCGTGTCCCTCAGCACTACATTTCAGCATCTTTTAAACACCTCCAGGGATGGGGAATCAAGAACCTCCCCAGGCAGCCAGTCTGTCTTTGATAACCCTCTTCTCAAATCCAACTTACACTTCCCCTGGTGCAGCTTGAGACCATTCCCTCTCATCCTATCACTTGATACTACAGAGAAGAGACCAGCCCCCACCTCTCTCCAACCTGCCTGTATGAAGTTGTAAATAGTCAGAAGGCTCCCCTCAGCCTCCTTTTCGTCAGGTTAAATAACTCCTTCATTCATCTGCTCCTCACCAAGCCTATTCTCCAGGCTCTTCAGCAGGTTTGTTCTCCTCCGGAGCTGCACCTCAATGTCATTCTTGGAGTGAGGAGTCCAAAACTGAACCCAGGACTCCTCATGTGGCGTCACCAGTGCTCAGTCCAGGGGGACGGTCACTGTCTGGGTCCTGCTGGACGCACTACTCTTGATCTAGGGCAGGATGCTGGTGGCATTCTTTGCCACCTGGCACACACTGCCTCATGTTCAGCCAGCTGTCAATTGACACCCCCAGCTCTTTCTCTGATGGGCAGTTTCCATCCATTCCACTCCATTCCTCTTCTTCAAATCATCACCCAGCTTGGACATTGATCTCCTTTCAGGAAAGCATAAGAGAAGCATAACTGTAACTTAATATATGTATTGTGGTATAGTTAAACAATAACATCCCACAGCCTAGGGAGAAAAAGCTCTCCTAAAGATTGCTTCAACCATTCTCTCACAAGACCATTTAACAACCTGGACTACTAAAGAAGACGACCAGACAATTTTGTACATCTCAAAAATTATTCTGTAGAACACTCCAAAAAAACCTCAAGACAAATCATTGACCTTTCTGACAATGCCAGACCTTTATGACAACACTGGGATTTTTCAGATGAGACAAAAAAGCATTACTATTTTTTCATAATTAGTTCCTCACAGGATTTTTAGAATCTGAGACAAGAAGCAGTGTTGGTCACAGAATCATGGAATTGTTTTGGACAAAAAACCCAAACCCTCTAAGGTCATTGAGTCCAGCATCAATCCAACACCATCATGTCCATTAAACCATGTCCCAGAGGGCCTTGTCCACACGTTTCTTGAACACCTCCAGGAATGGTGAATCCACTACCTCCACAGGCAGCCTCTTCCAACGCCTGACCACCCTTGCAGGAAAGAAATTGTTCCTGACATCCAAACTAAACCTCCCCTGGCACAAATTCAGGCCATTTCCTTTCCTCCTATTACCCAGTTTTGGGAAGAAGAGAAAATCCCCACTGCACTGAAACCTCCTTTCATTTTCCATTCATCCTTGTAGAGAGGGAGAAGCAACCAACCTGATGTTTAGCCAAAAAAAACAACAAACAACCAACCAACAAACCAAAAACAAACCACAAAACCCAACCCAAACCAAACAGAAACCCTACTAAAAGCCCTTCCTGAGCTCCTGTGCACTTTTGATGTTTTCCCTCCTTTTTCTTTCTCTTATTTCACAGAATACTGCACGATAAAAAAAAAAGAAAGGGGTGAGGAGAAAAAAAGGGAGAGAAGGAGAAAAAAGGGAGAGAAGGAGAAAAAAGGGAGAGAAGGTGAAAAAAGGGAGAGAAAAAAAACAAGACTCCTGAGGTCTTTCCCTCTCATGAAACATTCAGTGCAGACAATGTACCTTATTGCTATCTCCCCTAGATGCTTTAATATCTTCTGTGACGTCTCTCACCAGCTCACGAGTGTCGCTTAGCAGAGGTTGCTGTGCTGATCGCCAACTCTCAAGAGAGCTGAGGTCCTTTTGCCAATTAGAAATAAGCAAGTTGGTTAATTAACACACCCTTGTCATTAATGGTTTCACCCGAAGCTGACAAAGAGTCTTTGCTGCCAAGGATGAACAAAGAAAAGAGCGCTAATTAAACAACCCGATGCTTCTGAAGAGATAACTTCTTCTAGCACACAACAGATCATTTAAACTCTTCAGAAGACCTCCAGAGCCTTCCAAGAACACTTGGGTTTTTTTTACAACTGCCCCACTCAAGGGGAAAAAACAAACAAACTAACCAAAAAAATGAACCAAACCAAACAAACCTGAAGCCTAATTATATTGGGCACTCTTAACAGAATCACAGACTAATCACAGATGACTCTTTGCTTTAATCACAGAATGCTAGGGGTTGGAAGGGACCTTGAAAGATCATCAGGTCCAACCCCCCCCCGCCAAAGCAGGATCACATAGAGTACGTCACATCCAGTAGGTCACACAGGAACACATCCGGGTAGGTTTTGAAAGTCTCCACAGGAGACTCCACAACCTCTCTGGGCTGCCTGCTTCAGTGCTCTGCCATCCTCACGGAGCAAAAGTTTTCCCTTATGTTCCTCTGCTCCAGCTTGCACCCACTGCCCCTTCTCCTAGGAGGGCTTCAAAGGGAACTTCAAGGATCACTGAGTCCAACCCCCTCAATAAAGTTGTCCAGAAAAGGAGACTCCACGATGTCTTTGGGCAGCCTGTTCCAGGGCTCTGGCACCCTCACAGGAAAGAAGTTTTTCCTTAAATTCATCTGTTCTAGCATTCAGCCATTGAACTGAAGGAAAAAATTATTTACTCTGAGGGTGGTGTAGTAGCCTGCAGAGAGGTTGTGGAGTCTCCTCCTCTGGAGACTTTCAATACCCACCTGGGCATTGCAATCCTGTGCAATCTGATCTAGGTGACCCTGCTGTAACATGGGGGTTGGACTAGATGGTCTCCAGAGGTCCCTTCCAGCCCTCACCATTCTGTAATTCTGATGCAACACAGCAAGTAGCTGCTCTGGAGCCAACCAGCAGCAATCATTGCTTCAGTTGTCCACTCTAGTGCTCCCTCAGATCTCTCCACTCCCACACCTGGAAAGCACGACTGGTTCTGAGTCTGGTACAGTAAGGCAAGAGGACACTTACTCTTTAATATTTGAGCTTCAGCTTTGCCAGATGCAATAATTTCTCCATGAGCAGTCACACTTCCCAGGGAGAAGGGACATGCAGACACATGATGTAACTGTCACAAATGTAGGTGTTCACACACATGAATCAAACCTGTACAACAGAGTGGTTACAAAGCAACTGTCCACCTATTGTGTTTGAAGGAAGCAGAATTACACTGGTTTGATTTCCCCTATACCAAAATGTACTGAGACACTTCTAAATTTGACGCACGATTAAAAAGAAGAAAATAAGATCAGAATTTGGAAATCTGTTAGAGCTAAGAGTCAAAACACCAACCATCCACTGATTTTACTTCACCTGACAGATCAAGAGAAGCAGCTCTTGCAACTTTGCTCTTGTAAGACCTCACCCGGAGTACTGTGTCCAGCTCTGGGCCCGAAGGATGAGGACCTGACGGAACAGGTACAAAGGAGGCTACAAAAATTATCAGAGGGCTCTAGCACCTCCCCACAAATACAGGCTGAGAAAAGTGGGGCTGTTCAGCCTGGAAAAGAGAAGGCTCTAGGGACATCTTAGAGCAGCCTTCCAGTAGAAGAAGTAGACCTAAAAGAAAGCTGGAGAGGGACAGTTTCCAAAGCATGTGACACTAGGAAAAGGAGCAATGGCTTTGAGCTGGAAGAAGGTAGATTTAGATGAGATTAGGAAGAAATTCTTTAGAGTGTGGGTGGTGAGACATCAGAACAGGCTCCTCAAGGAGGTTGTGGAGGCCTCATCCCTGGAAACATTCAAGATGTGAGCTCTGAGCAGCCTGCTCTAGTTGGAGGTGTGCCTGCTGATTGCAGGGGTGTTCAACTAGACTACCTGTAAAGTTTCTTCCAACGCAAAGCATTCTGTGCTAATCAAGCCCAACCATCAACCCAACATCACCATGCCCACTAAACCATGTCCCAAAATATGCATCCAGTTTGAGATGCTAAATTCAACATTTTTGTCACCAAGTCAAGGAATTTTAGGAAGAAGTTATTGATAGAAAGAGAGATTGGCCATTGGAATAGGCTGCCCAGGGAGGTGATGAAGTCACCATCACTGGAGGTGTTTAGGAAGAGACTGGATGGGGTGCTTGGTGCCAGGATTTAATTGCTTAGGTAGTGTTGGATAATAGGTTGGATTTGATGATCTCAGAGGTCTTTTCCAACCTGGTTAATTCAATTCAATTCTAGTCTAGTCTAGTCTAGTCTAATTTATTTCTTTTCTTTTCGACTCAGTCATATACAAACTTCCCCAGCTTCATCCATCATTACTCCACAACCAGCAAAAGACCAAATCCCACAGATGAGTGTTGTGGAGAATAAAGCATTAAATAAATTGGGAAAAAAAAAAAAAACCAACCCTAAAATATATTAAAATAAAACAAAACCAGCTTTCTCTCTTTATTCAGAGGTGGACCAGAATTTAGCTTACAAAACAGATATTTTTCTTAATTAGTTTGCATAGATTGTTTATAAACAAAATAGAAAATCCCTAAAATGGATGTGATTGTCCTCCTGTAATCAACACTGATGAGGCTGTACCTTGAGTCTAGGGTTCAGTTATGGGGCCCTCACCCCAAGAAAGACATTGAGTTGCTAGAGTAGGTCCACAGAAAGGCAAGAAAGCTGGTTAAGGGTCTGGAGAACAGGTCTGGTGAGGAGTGCCTGAGGAAACTGGGGTTGTTGAATCTGCAGAAGAGGAGGCTGAGGGGAGACTGCATTGCTCTCTACAACTCCCTGACAGGAGGTTGAAATGAGGTGGGGTTTTGTCCCTTCTCCTTAGGAACAAGTGATGGATGAGGAGAAATAGCCCCAAGTTGCCCTGAGGAACATTTAAGTTGGACATTAGTAGAAACTTCTTCACTGAAAAAAGTTCTAAGGCACTGGAACAGGCTGCCCAGGGAAACTGTTGAATCCCCATTCCTGGAGGTGTTTCAAAGAGGCAGAGATGTGGTGCTGAGGGACGTGGTTTAGTACCAGCCTTGTTAGAGTTAAATAATGCTTGGACTTGATCTTCAAGGTCTTTTCCACCCAAAACCATTCTATGATGAAGGAATATTTGTTCTTTTATAGTGCTAGCCTTTTGGAGAAGCTGGTTGATAGTGTGTCCAACAGTGTTTGAATTCGGTGTTTCTAGACACAAAACCCCTGCCAGCTACTACTGCATTGAATAGAAAAAGAAAAGGGGGGGGGGTGGGGGGGGTGGGGGGAAACAACCCACAAAAACTCTGAGGAGAGAGAGTATTAAAATACTGTCAGCTAGGGTCAGTCACGGAATACCCAGAGATCCAAAAAGGATACCAAAATCCACTGATCCAGGGATTTCACAGTTTCTTGTATCCTGATTCAGTGGAAAGGAAATGAATGAACAAGCGAGAGAAGAACAAATAGAAGTGAATCAGGACAAGCTCTGGAACTCCAACAGGAAGCTGGGCTCTGGCCAGGAGTCTGCACTTGCATGTTTTTCATCCCTGAGGAACAGCTCCAGCATACTGAACTGCTTCAGAGGCTTAACAAAAAGCGGCAATTTTTGTCTATCCTCAGCTTGGAAATTTAAACAAACCCTTAGTTCCATAAGGCAAATTTCTTCAGAATTAGATCCCTCCTTCAGGCTGTTTTAAAAAAACTCCATTAATATAAAATGTAGTAATGTAGTAAAAGTAACACAGGGGGAAAAATATAGGAAAAGAATATAGGGAAAAAAAACAAACAAGGGGAAAATAAAGGGAAAAAAATAAAGGGAAAAGGGGGGAAGGGGAAAAAAGGAAGAAATAGGGAAAAATGAAAAAATAATAGGGGAAGTATTAAAAATAATATTGAATATATTATTAAAATTAGAAAAACTCCTAACATATTGTACAGAAGATACTCACTCTGAAGTTCCCTTTAATAAAATCATCTCTAGATGGGATACACAAAGGCTGAGTGGTACAAATCTCTGGGGTAAATATTTCTTTTTCCATCCTTTCCTCATCAGAGAGATGTTCTAGTCCCTTCATTATCCTCAGAGCCCACCATTGGACTCTCTCCAGTAGTTCCCTGTCCCTCTTGAACTGAGAGGCCCAGAACTGGACACAATCCCCCAAATGTGGTCTCACCAGGGCAGAGTAGAGGGGAAAGAGAACCTCCCTTGACCTGCTGGCCACACTTTTCACATACCCCATAAGTAAGTGTATTTACTGTGGTCATAACAACAATGTGCCTACCTCCACAGCCAGAAGAAATCAGAATTGCTACATCTGACTTCCTCCACTCCTACTTTCCTAACTGTAGGAAGAGCAACAATACAGATGGGTTTAATTAGAGAGTCCAGACAACTGGATTAGCAGTTGATACACAAGCTGCACCATCAGCTGTCATCTGCAGAGTCTGGAGGTCAGCAGCCAGAAAAGCTCTCAAATTAAGTCATATCAAACAAAGAAGAGTTTTGCAGGAGCAAGAAAAAAAAGTATAATTTAACTGTAAAATGAAGGGGGGGGGGGGGAGAGAAATACTGTACAACAGTAACAAATATTTTGGTCTGCAGGAATAAGCCAGTCTCTATCCCCGCAAACACTGCAGAAGTTCAATATTTGCCCATCCCTTATAACCATAAACCAGTACAAAAAGTGTGGCTTCCAAGAAGATGATAACTCCATTTTCACAAGGAGTCCCATGGAAAAGATGCTTGCAAGTTACTCCTGGGGAGAGTCCCATGGGACACCAAAAGAAAATCTTTCACCATGAGAGCAGGTGGACATTGGAATCATCTCCCTGGTAGTAGATTCTCCTCCACTGGACAATTTGAAGACTCAGCTTGACAGGGTGCTGGCTTATCTCATTTCAGTTACACTATGACCTAGAAAGATCAGACCAGACTATCTTTAGGCTCCCTTCCAGGCCCCAGCCTGGAATTCTGTGATTCTGTGACCTCTGATTTACAGGTGGGCTCATGTTGTAGTGCCTGGTGTGATGGGATTCTGCAGGTTATAGAACTAGCTTAGTTCCAGCATTAACCAAGTGGTCAGCACCATGCAGTTATATGCAAGAGACACACAGAACTCTGATATTGTTGAGGGTTGATTTGTTTGTCTGTTTGGGTTTTCCTCAAGCTTTTCGTCATTCAGCAAGCACAGCCATTCTCTAACTCTACCAAGTCTGGGGCTAAACCATGGCCCTCAACATCACATCTCTGCATCTTTTAAACACTTCCAGGCATGCTGCCTCCACCACCTCTCTGGGCTGCCTGTTCCAATTCCTGAATACTCTTTCAGCCAAGAATATTTTTTTTCCCCTAATATCCAACCTAAGACCTCCCTGAGGCCATTTCCTCTTGTCCTATGACTTGATACTGGGGCAAAGAGGTCAACATCCACCTTACTACAACCTTTCATCAAGTCCAGCTGCCAGCTTGTGGCTTTCTCTGAGTTTAACAACAGAGGGAGAGTCTTTGAACACCCGAGGAAACAAAATTTGAATGCAAATGACCTTGAGAAATCCACGGAATAAACTCAGAAGACATTTCAACATGTAGCACAAAAAATAAAATAAAAATAAAATGAAATAAAATACAATGAAATAAAATAAAATAAAATAAAAATCAAGCACTCAGAGACAAAACAAATCCATCTCTTTATATGAGAGTGGTGAAACCCTGGAATGGATTGTCCAGGGAGGTGGTCGAGGCCCCGTCCCTGGAGGTGTTTAAGGCCAGGCTGGATGAGGCTCTGGCCAGCCTGATCTAGTGTGGGGTGTCCCTGCCCATGGCAGGGGGGTCGGAACTAGATGATCCTTGTGGTCCCTTCCAACCCTGAATGATACTATGATACTATGATATGCTACCTCATAGACCGAAGTTGTTAGAATGGGATGAAAACTCTAGCAGAGTAACAATTAAAAATTAATTAAGATGTGCAGTGAATGAGTCCAGTGGCAGAAATGATGGGAAAAGAAGTTGGTGTGGAGAACATCGAGAAAATATTTTCTCTTCTTAGGATTGGTAAGGCTTCAGTTCTTCTCTTAAAGGCCTTTTCTAACCAAAATGGTTCTGTGATTCTAAGCACAGATCAGGCACCAGAATTTGCCTGTGTGCATCAGTATCTGGTGCCAAACACTGATAAATCAGAGACAGCTTAGAGGACAGCAACAGCACAAAGGCATAAACTGGCTTTCCTGATGCTACTTATTCAAAAATACCAAAGGACAAATAACATTCCCTAAAACATCATAAAAGGACAGTGAAGAACTTCACTAGGGAGAAGTAAAGATGAAACTACCTTAGCCTGTGCTTCCACTTTACCATTTCAACAGATCCAACTTAGGTGTTTATTGCCTTCTTCAAACTACACTCCCTCTGCCTTCTGTCTCCTGCCTGCTGAATGCTTCCTGCTTCTACAATTCATTTCTCTCAGCCAAATGTTTCTATGATTTTTTGTTGTTGTTGTTAACTTATACTTCAAGCATATAGAGACAAGTAGAAGCGGCCTTCAAATTTGGAGAAGGTTTGAACAACTAAGGACAGAGGTGAAAGACTCACATAGAATAATAGCAGCAGCAACAAAGCTGCTAGGAAAAAACTAAAATGCACAATAGGGTAAAATAAGGTAAGATAAAATACTGGCAAACCCTATCTAGGGAGGCAGAAGATGCTCCTCTTTGAAAGGTTTTAAATGATTCAGATGCAAGATCTAAGGAACTTAGAATGAGAGGAAATGGTTTCAAGTTGCATCAGGGAAGGTTTAGATTGGATATTGGGAAGGATTTCTTGACTGAAAGAGTGGAGAGTCATTGGAACAGGCTGTTCAGGAAGGTGATGGAATCACCATCCCTGGAGGTGTTCACAGCACTTTGGAACATGACCTAATGGCCACTGTGATTTTGGGTTCGTGGTTTGACTTGATCTTGGAGGTCTTTTTCAACCTTACCAATTCCAACTTCATTATCTGAGGGTGAAAAATGAAAAGCTCACCTAACTCATAAAAACCAGCCTTATAAATCTGAGGTAATTAAATCATTCAGTGATAGGGTGACATCTGGCTGAGATGGAGTTCATTTTCCTAGCAGCACCTCCTATGTTGCTGTGTTTCAGATTTGTAACTTAAAATAGTGCTGATAACACACCACACTTTTGGCTTCTGCTGAGCAGAGCTTGCACACCATCGAGGCTTTTTCTTTTTCCCCACTCTGCCAGCAAGTGAGCTGAGGGTGAGGAAGAAACCAAGAGACACAGCCATGACAGCTGACAAATTGACCACAGGGGTATCCCGTACCATCTGACATCATGCTCAACAATATATGCTCAGGGAAAGAAGAAATGGGAGGGTGTGGAAATCACAGTAGTGTGTAGCACTTACTATAATCAGTCTTGTAAATCTTAAGTAGCTGGGTGAGGAGAAGCTCAACATGAGCTGGCAAAAGTTGCTTGCAGCCCAGAAACCAACTGTGTCCTAGGATGATACCCAGAAGCATGAGCAGCAGATGGAGAGAGGGGATTCTGCCCCTCTGCTCTAATGAGGCCCTATTTTCAGACCTGGTCCTAGCTCTGGACACAAGAAGGACATAGAACTGTTAGAGCAGATACAGAGAATGGCCACTGAGATGATCAAAATGGTGAGAAGTTAATAAAATCATAGAATGTTTGGGGTAGGAAGGGACCTTCAAGATCGTGTAGTTCCAACTGGCCATGACATGGTCAAGGACACCTTCCACTAGGCCAGGCAGTTCAATGCCCTGTCCAATCTGGTCTTGAACATTTCCAAGGAGAGAGATGCTCTCTACAACCTTATTGGCCTCACGATTCACCAGGGGAGTTTTAATTTGAATCTGAGAAGAAACTTTGTGACTGAAAGGGTTCTCAAAGACGGGAAGAGGTTTCCTATGGAGTTGATTGAATTATAGAATCATAGAATCAACAAGGTTGGAAAAGACCTCAATGATCATCAAGTCCAAACTCTCACCCAAGACCTCATGACTACTAAACCATGGCACCATGTGCCATGTCTAATCCCCTCTTGAACACAGGGATGGAGACTCCACCACCTCCCTGGGCAGCACATTCCAATAGCTAACAACTCTTTCTGTGAAAAACTTTCTCCTCACCTCGAGCCTAAACTTCCCCTGGTGCAGCTTGAGACTGTGTCCTCTTGTTCTGGTGCTGGTTGCCTGGGAGAAGAGACCAACCCCCTCCCGGCTACAACTTCCCTTCAGGTAGTTGTAGACAGCAATAAGGTCTCCCCTGAGCCTCTTCTTCTCCAGGCTAAACAATCCCAGCTCCCTCAGCCTCTCCTCGTATTGCTTGTGCTCGAGACCTCTCCCCGGCCTCATTGCCCTTCTCTGGACATGTTCAAGTGTCTCAGTGTCAAAACAGAACAGGAACCAGAAACCAAACAATCAGAAATAGAAAGAAACAAAAAATAAATATCTCTAAAACCCTCAACAAAAACTTAACCCCCACCAATGTGCATTACTGGTCTACACTGAAATCTTTATGAGTGAACAGCACAAAACTATCTATAGCAGTCAAATCTGCAGAACCATGGCACAGGTCCAGGTTCAGTCAAGTGACTATCCAGAGCACAAAATTATCAGCATGACCTTCAGCATATTTTCAGTTGATGCCAACCAACATCAGCCTGGTCCCAGAGAATGGTCAGCCACAGCTTAACAGCCACAACAGTCAAGGAACCATTCCCAAAGGGTCATTTGAATCCAGCCATCCTCTTCTGTGTGGCAAGAGAAAGGAACAGGGTTGCCAGAAACTCAACAGCAGCAGTAGCTGTATTAGCTTCTTGCTTAGTACCTGGAGATGACATTACAGACCTCCATTTTTATGCTGCATTTTAGAAACCTCACATTAGTTTTTTTTGCATTTCAGAAGCCACTCTTCTGCATTTTAGAAACCCCTAACTGTTTTTGCATTTCAGAAACCTCCTTTTTTATTTTCAACATTAGCAGAAACCTCTAATTTTTTTTCCCCCATTTTTGATAGCTCTAATTTTCTGCATTTTAGAAACCTCTACTTTTTTCCTCTTCTTTTTTTCTTTTTTTTTTTCCCCTTTCAGAAACCTTTTTTTTTGGCATTTCAGAAATGCCTTTTTTTTTGGCAGTTCAGAAACTTCTCTCTCTCTTTTTTTTTTTCCCCTCCCTAAAATTCTGAAAGCTCCCTTTTACTTCATTTCAGAAACCTCCTCTTCTTTGTCATTTCAGAAAGCTCCCTTTTTAGCATATCAGAAATCTCCCTTTTTGGTTGGTTTTCTTTTTTTTTTGCATTCTTGATATTTACCACATACTGATGTCAAAAAATAACCAGCCACTGCTGTGAAGGACAATAAAAAAATAACCTTCTACAAATACATTAATGGCAAGAATCATAGAATCACAGATTCATAGTATCAGTCAGGGTTGGAAGGGACCACAAGGATCATCTAGTTCCAACCCCCCTGCCATGGGCAGGGACACCCCACACTAGATCAGGCTGGCCAGAGCCTCGTCCAGCCTGGGCTTAAACACCTCCAGGGACAGGGCCTCAACCACCTCCTTGGACAACCCATTCCAGGGCTTCAACACTCCCATGGTGAAGAACTTCCTCCTCACGTCCAGTCTGAATCTCCCCACCTCCATCTTCATTCCATTCCCCCTAGTCCTATCACTACCTGATATCCTAAGAGGAGGGGCAAGGCCAGCCTCCACTCCTTAGTGGATACGGAAGGGAATATAGTAACTAAAGATGAGGAAAAGCAGAGGTACTCAACACCTTCTTTGCCTCAAATTTTAATAACAGGATAGGTTGTCTTCCTGACAACAGGCCTCTTGAGCTGGCAGATGGATTCAGGGAGTAGAATAGTTCCCCTATGATTTGTATTGATAGACCCCCAAAAAATAGCAAAAGGCTTCAACATCCAAGGTCAGCACTTATGAAAAAAGGGGGAAAAAAATGCAATTATCACTGGTTTAGAAGCTATGCCTAAAGACAGCAAAGATCTCTACTTTTCTTGTGACATAATTGCATCAAAATGCACTTATAGGCTGGTATTGCACTGCAGGATGCTTCGTGGAAGACATCATGCAGGTTTTCCTTCAGATGTTGAGGAGGAAATGGCAAAATTCCTATGGGCAATCTGAGAACTTTTCTACCGTCCTTTGGAAATTGATAACTTAAGAGGAGATTGCTTACATTTGTAAGACACTGTATGAGCTGTTCTCCGTTACTGGTCTTGCCCTGCTGGGATTACTGAAGAGGAATAGGATACTCCTGAGTATACAGCAGTGAATTCTGATTGCTTCCAAAAGCTAGCAAACAGATGCTTACATAAGGTGCTTTGTCCCTGATCACTTCCACAGCAGGAGGAATTTTGCATCCAAAAATGTTTAATCACCACAGAAGCATAAAAGAATGACATTTTTCAGTAGCTACCAGAAACATGACAAATATGAGCTGGATAAGGGAATTAAGAACACCTTCAGTATGATTGCAGACGGCACTATGTTGGGTGAGAGTGTGGATGTGCTGGAGGATAGTAAGCCATTGGAGAGGGATCTGGTCAGGCTGTCTCAATGGGCCAAAGTCGGCTGCATGACATTCAACAAAGCCAGGTGCTAGGTCCTGTACATAGCTCACAACAACCCCATGAACACTCCCAAGCTTGGGGCAGAGTAGCTGGAAACTCCCCAGCAGAGGAAGACCAACCTATCCTGGTGCAACTTGAGGCCATTTCATCCAATTACTTGTGATTAGGGAGAAGACACCAACACCCACCTCACTCCAACCTCCTTTCAGGGAGTCCTAGAGAGACATAAGGTCTCCCCTCAACCTCCTTTTCTCCACACTAAACAACCCCAGTTCCCTCAGCTGCTCTTCACCAGACCTGTTCTCCAGACCCTTCACCAGCTTTTTACCCTTCACTGGACATGCTCCAGCCCCTCAATGTCCTTCTTGCAGCTGAGACAAGTAATTAATATATTAACATTATTAATAAAGTAAAATAAATATATTTGCTTATAATTATAGTCAATAGTATAAATAATTAAATCAACACACACCCCCAAAAAAAATAGTTCAGAGCTGCTGAAGTCTTTAAAGGCAACAAAATGAGTTGAATTGTATCAGTGGTGGCAAAAAGCCTTTGCATTTATGATGCAGAGATGCAGTGTTAAGGGACATGGTTTAGCACCAGCCTTGGCAGAGTTAGATAATGGTCAGAGTGGATGATCTTAAAGGTCTTTTTCAACCAAAACAATTCCATTATTGGTATTGAACAAAATATTAATAGCTGGGAAAATAGACTGGTTAGGTATTAAAAAATAACAGCTTTATTGATGTTATAGTAAGTCTGAGGATGGGTGGTATATAAAAATTATTAACCTTAAATTCTGTGAGCTCAACATTCAGGACTAGGCCATTTATTTCTTTCTATATGTTTATTTATTTCCTTCTGTATGTTTCACATGAAACTTTGTGTTTAAAAAGGAGGCAGAAATGCTAAACCACTGATATACAAAATATGAACATCAACCATCCGCGTGCCCACATGGCCCAGAAGGCCAAGGGCATCCTGACCTGCATCAGGAAGAGTGTGGCCAGCAGGAGCAGAGAAGTCATTCTGCCCTTGTACTCAGCATTCCTCCCATCACTTAAGAGAAACCTTTTGACGGCAAGGGTTCTCAAACAATGAAACAGGCTGCCCAGAGAGGTGAATAAATCCCCATCTCTGGAGATGTTTCAGAGAAACAGAGGCATGGTGCTTGAGGGACATAGTTTAGCATCATCCTCAGTAGAATTAGATAATGGTTGGACTCAATGATCTTAAAGATCTTTTTCAACAAAAGTGAGTCTATGAGAGCTACTGAAAGAGTCTATAAGAACCTCTTTGTCACATCATCTTACTCTTAACAAAGACATATTCAACAACATCCCATGGAGATGTCATCTGCATCTAGATGTATATCAAGGACTTAAGAATCTCTGTTAATCAAATGGAACCATTTCTGTTCAGACTTCCAGTGAGCTCCATCTACTTAAGCAGCTACCATGTTCCTGCATGCAAATGTTCCTAAGGTTTGGGTTTTTGATAATTTCCTGAACCCTTAGGGAAAGAGCAATGCACAGCTGTCATTTTCCCACTTGTATCTCCTTGAATGATTTTTTTTTCTACCTGAAAAATTGCCATCATTTTTTTCCTCTGTCTGAAAACTGCCAATTGTTGCTCAAAGAGGGAACAGGACATGACTTTGAATGTGTAGACAGAGATTTTGGAAATAGAAGAATCCTGTGACACTCAGAACCCTGTGGTTTTCCTGTTTTCAGAGTGAAAACTTCACGTGTTAGAGCAACTTGATTCCTGCTTGCATTTTATTTCAGGCTTCTGCAGATTGAATTCTGTATTTTAAGAGTAAAGAAAGATCCATGACAGAAACAGTTTTTATAAAGCCCAAATATGAAGAAGGCTGCAGAAATAATACAATGCCACACTGTATTATCACAAAGCCAGGATTGGAATAGAGTGCCCAGGTGGTAAAATCACCATCTTAGAAGGTGTTCAAGAAACTTCTGGACATGGTTTAATGGCCTTAGGTTGATGGCTGGGCTTGATGATCTTGGAGATCTCTTCCAACTGAAACCATTCTATCAACCTATGATAGCTTTTATCACAGAATATCTTTGCTTGGAAGGGACCTTCAAGATCATCTACTCCAACATCCAACTCAGCACTGCAGGGTCACCACTAAATCATGTCCCTAAGCACCAAGTCCATTCACCTTTTAAACATCTGCTGGGATGGAGACTCCACCAGTATCCTGGGCAGACTATTCCAATGTTTGATAACCCTTTCACAAATTACTTTGACAACAAGATTAATCCTAAAAACAAGGTTTCTCTTACAAACAGGAATTTGATTTCCTTGAACTGCTTGAATTTCCTTTAAAAATTCACCTTTTTTTGGTTATTATTAATTTGGAGGTTTGGGGTTTTGTTTGTTTGTTTGTTTGTGGTTTGGGTTTTGTTGTTTTTACTCTGAGCATTGTTCACATTTCCATTTCATTCTTGTTTCCCTGTTTCTTCCTGAGAAGTTGAATTTCAAGCTATAATTTCATAGACCTTTTTCATAAACAGCAGTGTTCCAATTAAAAATACCCAAAACAGTGAATGATCAAAATCAGATTTGCAGATTGCATCGAGTCAGAAAGGGATGCTCAAATTTCATATTGTCCAACCCACCTCCAGTCAGCAGGGACATTTCCAACTAGATCAGACTACACAGGGCCACATTAAGTCTAACCCTGAATGTCTCCAGGGATGAGACCTCAACCACATTCCAGGGCAACCTGTTCCAATATTTCACTACCCTCATTGTAAAGAACTTCCTCCTTATGTTCAGCCTAAATGTATCCTGCTCCAGTTTCAAACCATTCCCTCTCATTCTGTCACTACAAGTCCTTCTAAACAGTCCCTCCCCAGACTTCCTGTAGGTCTCCTTCAGACACTGAAATGTTGCTAGAAGCTCTCCCCAAAGCCTTCTCTTTTCCAGGCTGAACAGCCCAAATTCTTTCATCCTGTCTTCATAGAAAAGGTGCTCCAGCTGTCTGAATGTTCCCCCAGTCACACCACCACAAAACCTTTTCTCTTTGGTACATTTCCAAACAATTTGACTCGATGTTAAAGGGCTTTTCCAAGTGAAATGATTCTACAATTCTATGAATTCCATATCTACTTCATGAGATCAAATCCATACATTTTCTATTCTCAACTCACTGTAGAAGTTCAGTTCATATTTGTTAGATAAATGCCAAACATAAAACAGTTGAAAAGTTATTATGAAGACTATAAATACTTTCCAGAACCTCAGTTTGCATATTCCTCATTTTCTAAGCTTGAACACAGGAAGATCTGTCAATGTTATTTATGACATGCAATAAACACCACAAGTCTGGTTTGTAGATTAACTCTCTTGTTTACTCACTAAGAAGATTCCCCAGGGCAAGAGGACAAAGCAAAGCATCCTAATTCTCTGCAAGTTCTTCAAAAGTGAAAAGAAAACCTGCAGAAATGCTGAGAATGGTCTCAAAGCTTTGTCTTTTAGGACAGCATCAAGTCACTAGCACGATCACTTCTGTCATTGTCACTTTTTACTTAAAACAAACTGTGGCAAAGACCCAATCAGCATTTGTAGAAAGAATAGAGAATAGTTTGGGGGGTGAAGGACTAAATGATCATAGAATAATAAAATCAAACAGGTTGGAAAAGACCTCAGAGATCATCAAGTTCAACCTAGTACCTAATACCTAACACCTCATGACAACTAAACCATGGCTACAAGTGCCACATCCAATCCTCTCTTGAACATCTCCAGGGATGGTGATTCTACCACCTCCCTGGGCAGCACATTCCAAAGGCCAACAACTCTTTCTGTGAAGAACTTCTTCCTAACATCCAGCCTAACCCTCCCCTGGTGCAGCATGAGACTGTGTCCTCTCATTCTGGTGCTGGTTGCCTGGGAGAAGATCTTAGAGGTCTTTTCCAAACAAAACAATTCTATGATTCTAAATGTTGTTTTTTTCGCTATGCCAAAATTCTGCTTCATCATTCACCCCTCATCTGCCCATGGAAATTGGATGCCTGGATGCTATCCAGTGTGGATAGTACTTTGCCATGATTTCATATTACCTCTTCTTCACATTTGAGATTCTAATCACTTATCCTGCTTAAATTCTCAACAGTAGGTCATCACCATGTTTCTGTTCCTTTGTCTGGACCTTTCTCTTCCTTCTCTGCCTGCAGAATGTCAACATGTAATTTAACAATGAATTGCCAAAAAATAGGTAAATGTTTAGCCAGAATTTTCCAGGCTGAATATCTTTCTTACCTATTCATTTATCCGCCCCACTTTTTATTTTTTCCAAATTATGTGATAAACCCTTAACTTCCTTCAGCTACCTCCAAGGTTGTGCTGTAAACTGTGAGGCTATTCATAGCTTGGATCATTAATGAGTAAGGATATTCCCTTAAAAACAGCTAACAAAGGTGCAACATTGCCTTCTTTTACTTCCTTCACTGGCAATTACACATAAAGTCACAGAATAAGCTTCCAATAAATCAGGCTTCCTAGCTCTTGAATTATGGAGAAATAAAGAAGATGGGCACTGGTTGATTGACTTGCTGGAACGTGTCCAGAGAAGGGCAACAAAGCTGGTGAGGGGGTTTGGAGCACAAGGCCTATGAGGAGAGACTGAGGGAGCTGGGGTTGCTTAGCCTGGAGAAGAGGAGGCTCAGAGGAGACCTTAATGCTGTCTACAACTACCTAAAGGGAGGTTGTATCCAGGTGGGAAGAATAGGTTACCCAGGTATGTGATGGCATCACTGTCTCTGAAGGTGTTCAAAAAACATGTAGACGTGACCCTTTGGGATATGGTTTAGTGGTCTTGGTGGCTTTGGGTTGATGGAGGAGCTTCATGATCTTAGAGGACTTTTCCAACCTTAATGATTCTATGATTGAAAACAATAGGTCTTTCAAAATTACAAAGAAAAATCTAGGGTGTAAAGAAATAAAGAAAAAAGAAAGAGAAAGCCAGTACTCCAACTATTCTTCTTCTCCATGAGAACAGACTTGCTTAAATGTTAGGTCTTTCCTTTGGGAAACAAAACAAATACCTGCAGTTTGCAACTATGGGAGGAAAAAAAAAGAGGGTGGCAGGCAGAAAGATGAACTACAAACTGGATGTTTTTTCCTCACAAGATTTTCTTCCCCTTCTCCAGACTGAAAGCTTACAATGCCTTGCAAACAAGATGCGCATGACACCCCACTGGAAATTTACGGCACTTAATTATCCAACTATCCAGGGAGGTGGTGGAGTCACTGGAGGTGTTCAAGAGGAGATTAGACATGGCACTTGAAGACATCGCTTAGTTAGTCATGAGGTGTTGGGTGATAGGTTGGACTTGATGCTCTCTGAGATCTTCTTCCAACCTTATTGATTCTATGATTCTAACTGCCTAATTTTTGAGCTAGACATTCACCTATGAAAAAGAGAAAGGAGAAAGAGAAAGAGAAAGAGAAGAGAAGAGAAAGAGAAAGAGAAAGAGAAAAGAGAAAGAGAAAGAGAAAGAGAAAGAGAAAGAGAAAGAGAAAGAGAAAGAGAAAGAGAAAGAGAAAGAGAGGAAGAGGAAGAGAAAGAGAGGAAGAGGAAGAGAAAAAGAGGGAGAGGAGAGGTTCGGAGAGGTTCAGAGAGGAGAGGAGAGGAGAGGAGAGGAGAGGAGAGGAGGAGGGGAGGGGAGGGGAGGGGAGGGGGGGGAGGGGAGGGAGGGGAGGGGAGGGGAGGGGAGGGGGAGGGGAGGGGAGGGGAGGGGAGGGGAGGGGGGGGGAGGGGGGGGGAGGGGAGGGGGGGGAGGGGAGGGGGAGGGGAGGGGAGGGGAGGGGAGGGGGAGGGGAGGGGAGGGGAGGGGGGGAGGGGAGGGGAGGGGAGGGGGGGAGGGGAGGGGAGGGGAGGGGAGGGGGAGGGGAGGGGAGGGGAGGGGAGGGGGAGGGGGGGAGGGGAGGGGAGGGGGAGGGGAGGGGAGGGGAGGGGAGGGGAGGGGAGGGGAGGGGAGGGGAGGGGGAGGGGAGGGGGAGGGGAGGGGAGGGAGCTATCAAACTGTTGGATCAAAACTGGATACAATACTCCAGATATTGTCTCACCAGGGCAGAATAGAGTGGGAGGAGAACATCCCTCAGCGTGCTGGCCACACTCTCCTCAATTTACCCCAGTGATGGAGTCTTAGCCCACCTCTTCATCTTTACACTGCAAAAGTGTTGATAGTGTCTTCATGCAGTCATCTGCATCTATGGTGTAGGGTTAGTAAGTGGTTTATAGCTGATCCAGAGAGTATTCAGGGACCTTGACTCACACCAACTAGCCCACACATCACCAAGCTGGAGTCAAGCACTACTTCCTACTGCAATCTGTCAGATACATTCCTCTCATCTCTGAGCCAAGAAGCAGAACATGTAATTTTGCAGGTAACTACTGGTTAATACTGGCAGCACTTTATCTCCTAAAGAATTATAGTATCCTAGAATTGTTTTGGTTGGAAAAGACCTCTAAGATTGTTGGGTCCCAACTGCCAACCATCTTATGAGGAGAAACTAAAGGAAAAAAAAATGGCTATGATAGTTACCTTGAGGTTTTTCTTAATATCTTGGACATTAGAAGAAACTTTTTTGACTGAAAGATTTTTCAAAGACTGGAACAGGCTCCCCTGGGAAGTTGTTGAACCCCCATTCCTGGAGGTGTTGAAAACAGGCAGACACATGGTGCTTAGGAACACAGCTTAGCACCAGACTTGGTAGAGTTAGAGAATGGTTGGACTCAGTTTTCAAGCTCTTTTCTAACAAAAATGAATCTAAGATGCTATGAACTTTTGACAACTTGCTACTAGAAACATTTCCCTTTTAATTTTAACCTTTTTAACCACAAAAAAAGTTGTGTCTGTAACAAAATTTGAAGCATTCTCTTGTTTTGGAAGTCTTTAATTTCAAACTCTGGAGTTTAAAGTCCTGTTGGGAAAATATTGCCTAGGACTGGAATATGAGTTTTCAGATACCTGAGTAAAGTGTTGGTAATGACATTAATATTGGAGTAAGTGGACTTACAGAATCATAAAAATCATAGAACAGCAGAGGTTGGAAGTGACCTGTGGAAGTCACGGAGTCCAACCCCTCTTCCAACCCAGGGCAGGTCACACAGGAACATGCCCAGATGGGTCTTAAAAGTCTCCACAAAAGGAGACTCGACAGCATGGACACCATGCTCAAGGGCTCTACCACCCTCACAGCAAAGAAGTTTTTCCTCATGTTGAGGTGGAACTCCCTGTGTTTCAGATGTTGTCCATTGTCTCTTGTCTTATCACAGGACTATATAGAAAAGAGCCTTGCTTCTCCTTCTTCACACCCACCCTTATAAACATTAATATGATCTCCTCTCAGTCTTCTCTTCTCTAGGCTACACAACCCTAGGTCTCTCAGTTCTTCCTCATCAGACAGATGTTCCAGTCCCTTCATCATCCTCATGGCCACCACTGGACACTCTAGTATATCCCTGATCCTCTTGAACCTGGGACCCCAGAGATGGACACAATACTCCAGATGTAGTCTCACAGGAGCAGAGCAGGGGGGAGACTTCCAAGAAGGTTCTTTTCAGAACTGAAACACAGAGATGGTATCTCTGAACTGTACATATTTCAAATTAAGAAGGAAAGGCTAAAGATAGTAACTGTACTACTAATGCAAAATGTCTCTATCTGATTTGATATTCATGTAGAGAAAAAATCCATCATGCATCAGGACAGGGAGAAAGATTTGCCCATGGGCAGCACCAGTGTCAGTACACTAGTGGTAGATCTCAGACACTAACCTTAGATCTCTTCTCATGGCAGAAATCTGTTTTCTAACTGATTGAAAGCCAACAGCTCTTGATGAAACACTATTTGTTTAGCCCCAGACAATTAAATGGAAGGGTAATAAAAAACAAACACAGCCATGCCCAGCATGACATAAAACAGGGCAGGTCATCTTTTAATTGAGACATTTCAGTGAAGGAGACAAAATTAAGAGCTGAAATTTGACGTTACATTGAGAAGCTTTTATGACAAAGTTGATTTCTTTCAATTAAAAAAGAAGGGGGAAAAAAAGAGATACCTCACATTGTGCATGCTAAAAAGAAATCTTTTCTACTGTCAATTACTATAAACCCATCACAAAGTATGAATTCTTAGTCCTTAATGCTAAGTCTTTCAAATCCTTGGACTTACTTCATTTATTTATTTTTTTCCCCTCTTTGGTAACAGATGGATTTTCTTTTATCCTTAGTAATTTGCATCAATAGTAGATCATGAAGTCTTATAAATACATAAAGCCTTTTTAGAAACATTTGATAGAGTGATGCTTTAGCCAGTTCCTTTCATATTGCTGTGACATTAATTCTCCAGGAAGGTTTCTGTATAATTTGGAACGTTCAGTCACTTTATATATTAAATTAGGAACTAGCAAAGAAAGTTACATCAATTTGGCATTCAAGGTTTCTAGAAAGGTGCACTAATATTCAGCATGAGGAAGCCCAAGATGAAATTGCAATTTAGTCAGTCGAGTCTGAAATGGTTAATCAGAGACTCACAGAATGGTAGGGGTTGGAAGGGACCTCAAGAGACTTTTGTGTCCAACATCCCTGCCAGAGCAGGGTCACCCACAACAGATTGCACAGGGTGGTGAAGAGATTAAATCTCCAAGTTCAAAGGCAGTTTGGGTTGGAAAGGGCCTTAAAGATCGTATGGAATGGAATGGAATGGAATGGAATGGAATGGAATGGAATGGAATGGAATGGAATGGAATGGAATGGAATGGAATGGAATGGAATGGAATGGAATTAACCCGGTTGGAAAAGACCTTTGAGATCATTGAGTCCAGCCTATCACAATCTAATCAACTAAACCATGGCACCAAGTGCCTCATCCAGTCTCTTCCTAAATGCCTCCAGTGAGGGTGACTCCACCGCCTCCCTGGGCAACCCATTCCAATGGCCAATAATTCTTTCTATGAAGAACTTCTTCCTAACATCCAACCTAAACCTCTCCTGGCAGCACTTGAGACTGTGTCCTCTTGTTCTGGTGCAGGATAAAAAGCCCTGGCTCCCTCAGCCTTTCTTCATAAAAGATGTTCCAATTCTCTCATCATCTTTGCAGACCTTTGCTGTACCTTCTCAAATTCCCTGTCCTGCTATTCAACTGAGGGATCGTAGAAGTGGACACAGTACTCTAAGCGTGGTCTCACCAGAGCAGAGCAGAGGAGCACACACATCTGAACACTGCTCTTAAGTTCTCATAGGAAAATTCATTTTCAAACATCTCAAAAAAGCACCACAACCAGAGTGCTGTCATTTCATTTCAATTTTTGGGTTTTTTTTAAGTAAATCAAGATGATCAGAAGGCTGGAACACCCCCACCATGGGGACAGGCTGTGAGAGATGGAGCTGTTCATTCAGCCTGGAGAAGACAAGGCTCTGGGGAGACCTTGAAACTTAAACCATTCTATGAATCTCTTGAATCTGTGGTAGTCAAATCACAGCCCAGATCACTGGGCAGATTTAGGATGGATATTCAGAAGAAATGCTCTACAGTGAGGGCAGTGAGACACTGGAAAAGGCAGCCGAGGGAGTTTGTGGATGCCCCATTCCTAGAAGTGTTCAAGGCCAGGCTGGATGGGCTCTTAACCAGCCTGGTCTAGCAGAAGCTGCCTCTGCACATGACAGGGGCAGGGTTTGAAACTAAATGATCTTGAAGTTGCATTCATATTGTTGTCTGAGGACATGAAAAAAATCAGTCCTGCCTCATGTGGATTTGGTATCCATAGGAAGTACTTCTCCTATTTTACACTGTACCAAGGCTCAGAAGTCCTTGACATAGATTCATAGAATGGTTTGGGTTGGAAGGGACCTTAAAGCTTATCTAGTTCCAGCCCCCCTCACATCTATACATGGACAGACAGAATAAATGATGGCAGCCCCTCCTGCTTCTCCCTGAGAAGTGCTGCCACTGAGAAAACATTTGGCACCTACCACAAAAGACAAACATTTCTTGGCCACAACCCCAGTCAAGAAACTCCTTTCCAGGGAGCTGCTGGAGGATTCTCCCTAATCATTTTGTGACCATGTAAAGCAGGAATTTCAATCCTGTCAGGTGACAAATATTTTGCTGCTTACAACGTGGTGCCATAAAGAATCGGTTCAGAGAAGGCTGCAAGATAAAATTATCTCTGCATTTTTAGCAGATGGAATCACTCTTTCTGTATTCAAGCTCAGCCACATCCTTTGTGAGCGATTTTCATTATATCAGCTACTGCCTGCCTTCTCTACCTAGTCTTAAAAACAAAAGCAAAACAACCCAGCAACAAAGCAGCTTTACATTCCTCACAGATTTATAGAATGGTGTAGGTTAGGAAGGACCTCGAAGGTCATCTAGTTCCAGTCTCCCTGGCTTTGGCAGGGACACTCTCCACGAGAAAGGGTTTCTCAAGGCCTCACTTATCTATAACTTGACTGTATCTGTAGATAATAAAAGACTCTATATCAAATGCTTTGATAGTTATTAATGTTATTGCAAATGGCATTCTTGGAACATTAGGGAGAAGCAACACCTCTTGGGACCAGCCTTTTTGTCAGTGGTGTCAGGCAACAGGACAAGTGGCAAAGGGCACAAGCTTGAACGTGAAAAGTTCCATCTAAACCTGAGGAGAAACATCTTGAATTTAAGGGTGACAGACCCAGCACTTGGCCTTGTTGAATCTCATACAATTGGCCTTGGCCCATCAATCCATCCTGCCCAGATCTTTCTGTAGGGGCTTTGTATCCTCAAGCAAGATGAGACTTAATGTTGAGGGATCAGCTGAGAGAAATGAATGTAAATTATTTTTAATAACAGTATTTCAAATGCTCTCCTTCTCCTAGTCCATGCAGTGTACACCATTAGACTAACTTGAATTTCACAGGCCTTGCTACCAACACATTCTACATTAAACTGCCCAGTCAATAAACTTCACAGACATCCATATGATGGTCAGAGGTTTAGTTTAAAACAAAATGATTAAAAAGTGGAAATTATGCAAATATATATAGAAAAATGATTAAAACTGAACCTTATTATTACGGACAGTAGCTGTTGGTCTATATTTTTGTTGCTTTAATTATCACTCAAAATATATAATATACTCCAGCAAAGCCCACAATCTGATAACAGACAGACTATCTACTATAGACAATCTCTTCTTCCAAGAGCAAAAAATCAGGGCTGAAAAACACAGGAATAGCACTTCCTGCATGCACAGGGAGATGAAAACACCTAAAAGAAAATTATCATTCTTTGGAGGAAAAAAAAAATGGAGAAATAGAGAACATAAATTACATAAAACATTTGACAGGGAACGTAAGACTGGAATATAAAAAGGAAATTGTTTTGCAGCTTTAAGTTCCTAAGTCGTCTGTTGGAAGCAGATTTGTTTAGGAAATGTAAGAAAATCAGCCTCCTAAATGCTAGGCTGAATTGCTCATGTGTCTGCATCAATATTTCCTGTATAAATAGTCAAAGAAAATTAATATTATTATTTTCATGTAAAACTAATCTGATAAGTTTTCTGTCTCAAAGCAGCCTAGCAAATCACCAACTCCACAACCCTTCCAAACTCCTCCACCACCTCTGCACAACCTTAAAAGAAAAGAAAGAAAATGCTTAAAGGAAAATGTTCCTGAAGCTGTAGGACATATTTCTCCAAGATGTGACTCACAGTGGGTCAAACTAGCAAATGCTCCCAAATACTAGAAAACAAGGCAACTCAATATTTGTTAAAAGAAATATAAAGGAAAGGAAACTCCAGAACTACTTAAAAATACACAGCTACAGTGCAGAGAGTGACACAGCAGCAGTCAAGCTGCTACCTACAGTTGTAACCCAGGTTCATATTGGTATGTACAACACCAGCGAGCTGTCTGAGTTGATAAATCAGGTTCTAGCCTGTTAAAGATGTTTCTTGCCTATAATAGTGCAGTTCTTTACTTATTCAGAGCATGAATCCTCCTTTACTCAGATCTTGTCCCTTTTGGCTCTGCACATCTCCTGGGAGCACAGAGTGATTCAGTGGTAACTTAGTCATTTGCACCCTGTACAAGAGGATTTTTACTGAGGAGGAAAGAAAAAGAAAATAAAAGCCCCACTTATCAGCAGAAAATTTCCTGTTAAATAAAGATAATTAGAGCATCAACAATCCATCTATTTCACGTTTAATTAGCCCCTCTTTCACTCGTTCCTGAAGGTCAAATGGGAGTCACTTTATACAAAACAAAATATAGAAAAAGTAAAGTATTTAACATAATGCAAATGAGGAGCAGAAAGTTAAAACACGCTTTTGTGTACTTTGCACCAAAGAGGATTCAATGAAGGAAAGGATTTGCCAATGTAAATGTGTATATTTAATGAAAATACTCCCCTTTTTTGCCCTCTACATTGCACTTGATGCTACCACCACTTGATGCTACAACGTGGGTGCCATAAATAATTGGTTCAGAGAAGGCTGCAAGGTAAAATTATCTCTGCATTTTTAGCAGATGGAATCACTCTTTCTGTATTCAAGCTCAGCCACATAGAATCATAGAATCAGTCAGGGTTGGAAGGGACCACAAGGATCATCTAGTTCCAACCCCCCCTGCCATGGGCAGGGACACACCACACTACATCAGGCTAGCCAGAGCCTCATCCAGCCTGCTCTTAAACACCTCCAGGGACAGGGCCTCAACCACCTCCCTGGACAACCCATTCCAGGGCTTCACCACTCTCATGGTGAAGAACTTCCTCCTTACGTCCAGCCTGAATCTCCCCACCTCCAGCTTCATTCCATTCCCCCTAGTCCTATCACTACCTGATATCCTGAGATGTCCCTCCTCAGCCTTCTTGTAGGCCCCCTTCAGATACTGGATACATGACCCTAAATACCACCAGGTTGGTATTTATTTGGTGCCAAAACTGTGCAGGTATTTACCTGGTGCCCCACTACACTGGTATTTAGCACGCTGGCATTTACCACGGTGCCAGTTTGGTCATTATTCTGTAGTATATTTGCTTAGATGAAAGTTGTGGAAAACTTTATTCTTTGTGATCAGAAAAAAAAAAAAAAAAAAGGCAGAATATTTGAGATAAGTCTCTGTGTCTGTATATAAGCAAGAATAAAATATAATGATGTTTTCCTGCATGGGAAAACTCTTCATGGTTGAATTTGGGCTCCTATTAAAGCTGTTGGTTACAAGTCCACAGTAATAAGAAAACTGACCCCTTCAGTTTAAAGATACAACTGACACTTGATGAGCAACTCCTCACAATGCTTCTGCATTGACTGATAGACGTTGGAAATGTTAGGAAACAAATTAGTTGTTCAAAGAATTCCTTCAAATATCAAATTCCATGCATTTCACTTTCATTGAAACAAGACCTTAGAGAAAATGCATCTAGTTTTACGTAGCATGCCTGTATACCCTGGGCTGACAAAGTTTTCCTCACTAAACAGAACATTTCCAATGAAACAGAAGTCATTGGGATGATTCCTAAAGGATTACAGCACTGTCCAGGAAGCCAATACCCCAGAGCAAAGGAACAGTGCTGCTCAGAAATTCCTCTGTTGCTTCTGCTAATCCTGATGGTGGTGACCAATGTCTCTTAAAAACATTAAAAAAGCAACCAAAACCCACCACCCCCACCACAACTGCAGAGGTTTAAGAGGTTAATAATCAGTGTTTGTGGAGCAGAGCAAGGAAAGAAGAAACCAAGAAAATTTGATGGCCAAAAAATATGAACTTAAAAACAGGGTTTAGGACACTGGGTTTGTATTAGTGATCAAATTTCAGTGGAATAAACCAGCTGAAGGCCACTATTTAGCACCATGAAACCCAGTGGAGAAAACACAACTTGCTATAAAGATGTACCTGTAATTAGCTTTAAAAATTAACCAATTATTTAGAATTAAAATCTGTGTTTGGAATTTGGATTGAAGGTGCAACCCTCCAAGCTGCAGAGTGATTCCTCTTGGGCACTGAGCTTCCCTTATCTTTGTCATCAGTAGTGTCGAGGATCCACACAGGCAACCTGCAGCACCTGGAGGGCTCAGATTTTAAATCTATGAAAACACTTGATTAAAATCATCTTTATTCAGCAAACTGCTTCTGTAGAGCTTTAACTTTGGGTAAGTGATTAGGGTCTCTGGAAGGTAAAGGGATTTAAGCATTTGCTTGCTATTAGTGATTTAAACCTTTGTGTGCTATTAAGTGGTTTTATCTGTGCTTTAATGGAAATAACTGATAAGTTGGTGTTAAAAGGATGCTTCAGGGTGATACTGAGTAAGACAAGAAGAGTCAAATTTGTAGATGCTCTGACACTGAAGTGCCAGAAGTGTGGAGAGTATAGAATTTAAACTTTATAGAAAGCACATGATGTCACAAAGGAGAAGAGTTACCAATTGCTTGTAGTTCCCTCCCACCCCCACCACCCCCCATACAGTACTGTATCAAACAAGATGTATTTGAGAACCCACATAAAATATTCAGTGTTCTGCTCTAAAAGGGGAAGTATCAAATAATCCCAACACAGCCACTCACACTCACTAGGTTACACCAGGCGACCACGTAAGTAGAGACTTTGCTTCCTGGCTGCTATATGGTAGATATTCCAAAGTATCAATTACCAATTCTAATTACACTAATGGGAAATTAGCACAGCTCTCATCTCCAGTGGCTTCAAGCAGGTGAATTCTGCTGTATCCACTTATTTGTTCTAAAACTTTAATCCACCTTCTTATTTCTCTGTAGAACAAAAGGAACTTGCCAATGAGTAAATAAAGGCAGCTTTAGAGATTGCAACCAGCCTCCCCACCATGGTCACATCGTTGTGCCACTGGTTTATTTCCACATAGAGAGCTGAGCTATAAAACAACCTGCTCCACACCACTTCAGAACTCTAACTGCAATCACTTCATATCTTGCTCTAAAAAGACATGCTCCACATTGTTAAAAATCCTCTTGTGTTTTGCTTGATAAAGCAACAAACCCTCTACTGTCAACATCTGAGATGGGGAAAAGTCTACATATCATTTATGTAATTAAATCTTAATTAATTTATGATTTTTATCCCTCCAAAAAGTGTGAGCAAAACTCTATGCCCGTCAGCAGCACGCTGACAAAGTGCTAGGAGGAAAGCAAGAGCAGAAGTTCAGTGCCTGGGTAGTATCCCCTCTAAAGTCAACTATTTAGCTCTGCTTTTACTTTTTTTTCTGTGACACTTGGCTTAAATTTTGTGTGTGCTTTACAAGGGTGCAGATACTGAAAAATAAAAAGATAAAGCATTAAAATATTGTTTGCAAGCCACTCAGGTTAACTAACCTTCACAACAAACTAAACATTTAGCAGAGGGAAAATACAGATGCTGAAAAATACAGATACTGAAAATATGGGGTTGTCCCAAACTAGATAAACGATGAAGCAATTCAGCACTGTGCTCCTTGCACTTCGTTGCAAGAGTGTAACAAAGCCATTTTCTGCTGCTCAGAAACCTTCTCATGCACTGCAGATCAAAATATATATATATATATACCCCTGAAAAGTATCAAGCAACTCAATATTTCTATAATATGATCTTAAATGTTTGGGTTGTTTGTTTGGTTTTTTTTATCAAGCAAAACAGTCATTTGTGTAGTGGAATCTTTTGCCCTTCCTGCACTTAACATACAATTTGTGCTTTCATACTGGAAATAAATCACTCTTTGGACAGCTTACAGTTCATATAAATTGCAGCAGCAAGGAAGTAGTAGGACATAATCAGTACATATTCCACTATCCCTTTGTTACAACAGCCTTCACTAAACCAACCACCACCACCTACTATGTGCTTAACAAGCCTGAGTAGATGGAATCTTGGGGCTTCCTTAGTGCTTTTTATTTGACACAGACCACTTGCAAGCTGAAATTAATGAAACAGATCATCCCCCAAATCTGCTGTATCAGATGTTCCAGAAACCTGCAACACTTCTCAAAAACCCTAGGCATAAATGCTAGCAGGGAGTAAGATTGAGTGGCTCTCACAGTTAATTTTCCTTTACAGTATTGTAGCACTGCTCAGTGTTTCAACAATATTGTAGCACTACTTAGTGTTTTACCAGTATTGTAGCACTGCTTAGTATTTTCTATAGGGCTGTGTAGTACCATATTTACTATTCTCTATACTTTCTATTTTCTATGCTACTAGATAATATTTTAGTACTATTTAACCCTAAATTAGTACTATTTAGCATTCAAATTATTATGCTTAGTATTTTACCACCACTGTAGCACCGCTTAGTATTTTCTAGTGTTATTGGGAGGGGGGAACAGGCTGGGGGAGGAAGCAATATAAATATAGTGGGGGTGGGATTCTAAGCTTGCTGAGCAAGGTGTGCTCAGAGCGACTGCTGCACTGAATGTATACCTTTATGGTGTAACCTAGACTGCAGAGAAGCTTTGGAGATCATTGAAACATTTGGGTCCTAATGAATTATTTGGTAATTACAACGCTTAAGACTTTAGCACAGCTGCAAGTTCTCTCTTGCTCAGAGCTTTAGGAAGCTGCAGACAGGCAACACATCCCCCACCCAAAAAACCTCTGCCCACACATGGGAAAATTCTCAGCCTGGAGCTAACCATCTCTAAGGCTGGGAAAGCCTCAGCCATGGGAAGTGGGACCAGGGGGAAGGCAGGATTATGAGGACATGGATTTGCCTTATAGGGGTTCCTGACAACCCCCCTCAACCTCCATGATTGGTGTGATGGAGGACAGGTAGCTGACAGAGGCATCTTGGTTACCTTGGGCTGGCCACCAAGTCCACAAATGAGTCTGAAAAGTGCAGAGAATGTTAAAAATAATGCTAATCATAAAATTCAAGATCTCTGACTCTCCTTCCTGTGTGGTGAGTGTTGGTATGGACACCTGCCTGCCTGTGGGGTGGGGGGGAGGAGAACCAGGGAGAAAAAAACATGCTGAAGGGAAGATGGAACCTGACAGTTGTGTCTGAGGTGAGGAGAGGCTGGCATCTCTCCTCTACCTCAACCAGGGTGTGTTGGGGGCCCGAAGGGACGCAGGGCTCTTACCTGCTTGCTGTACTTGCTGCTGGCCTGGCAGCTGTACTCGGAGCAGTGATCCGACCCAATGGAGATGTTGTCCCCGGTGCCCACAAAGGTGTTGGCTGGGGGAAGGTCCTGTACAGCCTGGTGCTTTTTGCCGGCAGTGGGAGACTGAGGATGCAGCTGGACCGTGGGCAGCGGCGAGCTGGACTTGTAGTGCCTGGCCAGGTCAGGGCTACCTGGACCACCATTGACTGAGCGGTACCTCCCCATACCAGGGCTATCTGAGAGCTTCTCGTTGACGCTGTCGTAGCGTTGCCCATTGGGCTTGGAAGCCTCAACGGTGACGATGCTGCTGTAGAGGGGTTGTTTGCCCTTCTTGCCTTTCTTGTCCTTCTTGGGCTTCTTGGCCTTGTCATGCTGCTGTGGAGTGAAGAAATCCTCGTGGTCCTTCTTGCCGGCCTCGTAGCCGTGTTTGCCCTTGGAGCGGCAGTAGCGGGCCATGACCACCACCAGGATGAGAAGGATGACGGTCATGATGCCAGCCACCACGCCGATGACTATACTAAGCCTCTGCTTACTCAGCTCATAGCTGGGGTCACCAGCAATGTCCTGGGCCAGAGGTGTGTGGAGGCTGCGGGCCACCTGGCTTTCCACCACAGTGGCATTGGACAGGCTCTCATTGACAAAGACATGGAGCAGGGCGGTGGTGGACTGTGGTGGCTGCCCACTGTCATTCACCTGCACCACAAGGCGGTGCAGACCATAGTGCTTGGGGGCCAACTTGCCCACCAACGACACCACACCACTAGCTGGGTCAATTTCAAAGAGTTTGAAGGGATTACCCCCAACGATGCTGTAGTTGAGGTCAGCGTTGAGACCGGTGTCGGCATCAGTGGCCACCACTGTGGCCACCACAGTGCGCATGTTGCTGGAGGGTGGCAGCACGGTGTAGGAGCTGTTGCTGGGGAAGGTGACTGTGGGTGCATTGTCGTTCTCATCCATCACAAAGAGAGACACGGTGGCAGTGGCAGAGCGTGGTGGCTCACCTCCATCCACCGCCTTCACCTTAAATGTGTAGCTGGTCTGCTGCTCCCGATCGAAGGAGACAGTGGAAAAAATGGTTCCAGTGTCATTCTCAATGGAGAAGATGCCAGCTGCCTGGTCGTGGTCACCAGGCTGGATCGACAGGCTGAGCTCGGCATTGCGACCCTTGTCAAAGTCCATCACAGTCACCATGCCCACGGGGCTGTTGGGCTGCAGGTTCTCCTTCACATAGAAAGTGAACACATCCTGCATGAAGCGGGGCTCGTTGTCGTTGCGGTCAGCCACACGCACCACCACCGTAGTGGAGCCCTGCAGCGAGGGGATCCCCTTGTCCCGGGCTGTCACCTGGAACTCATAGGTGTCACGTTGCTCCCGGTCCAGCACCGCCTGCACCGACACATCCCCAGAGTCAGGATCGATACTGAAGATGCCTCCTGGTGCCTCTGAGGACAGGGGTGAGGCCTCCAGGGAGTAGGTGATCTCAGCATTCTTGCCACTGTCCGCATCTGTGGCAATCACTGTGGCCACCCTCTCACCAGGCAAGTTGTTCTCGGGGAAGGAGACCTCCAGCACAGCCTGGCTGAACATAGGAGGGTTATCATTAGTATCCCCAACCCGCACCAGCAAGGAGTTGTTGCTGGACAAGCTGGGGCTGCCTGAGTCCACGGCCACAATCACCACATTGTAGTCACGGATAGCTTCATAGTCCAAAGGGGCTGAGGTGTGGAGGAAATACTTGCGTTTGTTCTGGGGCTCCCCTTCACCCTCACTGGCAGGCTTGAGCTGGAAGGGAACATCCCCCACCACAGTGCAGGTCACCACACCATTTTCCCCTTGGTCCCGGTCCGACACCTGCACCAGGGCAATGGGGGTGTCCACCAGCACATCCTCGGCCACGCTGGCCACTCCATCCCGCAGCGGGATGCGCCCAATTTTCCGGATGTCAATGGTGGGCACATTGTCATTCTCATCACGGATGTTCAACACCACTGTGGCCTTGTCTGTTTTAGGGGGCTGGCCCCGGTCTCGAGCCATGACAGTGAAGCGAAGCTGATTCACCTCTTCCCGGTCGATGCGGTGCAAGACACTGAGCCAGCCCGAGGTCTCGTCCAGCCGCAGCAGACGCCGGACGGACTCGGTGGCTGCTCCGAAGACATACTCGATCTGGCCGTTCACTCCGACGTCCAGGTCGGTGGCTCGAAGCTGCAAGATGGGGGTGCCAGGGCTGCTGTTTTCTGCCAAGTCCGCCTCGTAGATGCTCTTCTCGAAGCGGGGGCTGTTGTCATTCACGTCGGTGATCAGCACCCTCAGGATAGCCTGGGAGGAGCGGGCAGGCTCTCCACCGTCCCGTACTCGCAGGCTGAGCTCGTAGGAGTCCCGTTGCTCCCGGTCCAAAGGGCCTTTAACGATCAGCTGGGGTTGTTTCTCCCCATCCAAGGTATCGGCCACCTGCAGTTCGAATACGCTGCTGCGAGCCGCTGCCTCCGCCTCCGCCCGCCTCTTGCTGCTATCAGAGCCCCCCGAGGCCACCGAGCCCACCGAGCTTCCTCCTCCACCACCGCCTCCCCCTCTCCGACCACCGTCCCCACCGGGCTCCTGCAGCAGCTCGTAGCGCTCTATGCCGTTGCGCCCGAAGTCCCTGTCAGTAGCAGTGGGGAGAAGGTAGAGTGTCCCCACCGGGCGGTTCTCCTCTACGGTAAGAGTAAGGACAGGGGATGGGAAAGTCGGGGTGTTGTCATTGATGTCCAAAATGATGACCCGACCTTCAAAGAGGTCCACCCAACTCTGCGAAGGGCCGATGACAGACACCTCGAAGTCCAAGAAACACTCATTCTCGTCGAAGATCATCTGGCACTGCGGCAGCTTCTCGCGGTCGATGCGCCGCTCCGTGGTGCTCAGCTCCCCGGTCATGTTATCGATCTTTAGATAGTCAGAACCCGACTCCAGGCTGAATGTCACCTCCCCAGAGCCAGTCACTATTCCCAAGTCAGAAGCCACATTCCCGATACGGATATCGGCAGGTCCCTCCTCGGCCAGCCGGTACCTCAAGAGCTGTTTGGCCGCTGCTAGGTTGACCCAAAGCGGTGGAGGCAGGAGGAGCAAAAAGCAGCAGCAGCAGCAGCAATGCACAAAGCCAAAAAGAGTCTGCATCTTCCTCATCTTCCTCGCACCAAAAGACCCCTCCTAACCCCACCTTCTCCTCCTCACTCTCTCCTGCCCCCCCTCCCCCCCCCCCCCCCCCAATAAACTCCGGGTGATCACGTCTACAATCCTTCTCTTGCTGGAAAGTTATTGTCTGCTGGCTTGGTGCAGCTGGTGGGCAGAAACCCCCCTTGCTGCTGGCGGTTCCTTCACTGCCTCCCAGTCGCGATATGCTCACAGTTCCCGGGACAGTGTGTTTTGCTTTTTTAAAGATTCACCTCGGGAAGATAGGACGGGATCTTTCCTCCTCCCCCTTCTCCTCCTCCTCCTCCACCTCCTCCTCCTCCTCCTCTCTGGTTTTACTGTAATCACTTTGCAAGGTTTGCAGGAAAAGAAGGAGCAGCGCTGAGCGACTCAAAGCCGCCCCCCCCCCCCCCCCCCCTCCCCCCGGGTCGTCTTCTTTCCACTCTAGAGTTAACTACTATTCACACTGTTGTCTCTCTCCCTTCTCAGCCTCCGACGACCTAGGCACTAAGCTTGATTACTCCCCCTTTTCTCTGCACACAACCAGAGGCATTAAGCTTGAATCTTCCCCTCTTTCTCTCCACACAACAGGCAGGGGAGGGGGGGGAAAAAAAAAAGTGGGATCCGCTTTATTCAAAAAGGCTTGTGTCCAGGAAAAGTCCAAATCCTCTTAGGAATGGGTAGTTCTTTAGCAAAATATACATTAATTAAAAAAATGAAAAGTTAAAAGGAAAAGAGAAAGGGAGGGGGGAAAAAAGAAAGAAGAAAAAGGTGGGGGGGGGGGGAAGAAAAGAGGGAAAAGAAAAGAAAAATAAGAAGACAATAAAAAAAAAAGAAGAAGAAAAAAGATAAAATAAAGCAATTAAAAAAATAGATAAGCTAAGAAAGAAACAAAAAGTATCAAAAATGACAAAGGTAAAATAAAAAATAATCAACCCCCCAAAAAATGCCAGTAGCTGCACTGTTCATAGGAGAACCCCCTGGTATCACAGAGCAGTCCACACAATATCCCTTTCGGCTGGCCAAAAAACACCCAAATCCATCTTCTGAGCTCGCCCCACAATGTTCAGGCTCTTTTCTCCGGAGCTGATTTCTTTCTTTCTTTCTTTTTTTCTCCTTTTTTTTTTTTCCTCCTTTCCTTTCCTTTTTTTTTACCAACTCTGCGCAAGGTCATTAGTCACAAAGCAAACGACACGGGAACTGCAGAAGCTTTTTTGCCCTCTCTTTGCAAAGGTTGCTTGGAGGCGACCAAACCGACACCACCACCAGCAACAACCGGTCCCAAGTTTGGGTTGACATCCGCAGTTTTTGGGGGTGTGCTTGTGCCTTACCTGCATTTGCACTGCATGGGGGTTTAGAGCAAACTGGATTCTGCAGCGCTGGGAGCGATGCACAAATGAGATTGCAGTCTCTCCTTTTCTCCCTCTTTTTCTCCCTCCTCTTCCTCCTTTTCCTTCCTTCCCGTCCCAAAATGCAGGTGAGCAAATCTCAACTTGTATTCTTTCAGTTCGAAAGGTGAAGCCACCAAAACTATTGTGTCCACAGGCAGATTAAGCAGTAAATAAACCCAAAGATGTTTAACTGGATTCCCACCACCACTCTCTCCTCCACGTGAATTAACACCGCTTCTCAATTACATCCAAGCGGAATGGTAAAGGGGGAGGGAGGAGCGGAGGGGGGGAAAGAGGGGAGGGGGGAAGGGGGGGGGGGGGGGGAAGAAGCCACGGTTGTATTTTTTTAAAAAAATAAAATAATAAAACAATAAAAGAGAGAGTTCTGTTTGCAAGTCGAATGAGCTCAGTCAGATGTTTTCCTGTGGTCTGCACCGCCACGCTGGGTGGAAATCTGCGACTGTGGTTTCCTTGTGCCTCTCAGAATCATCAGAGAATCGTTTGGTTGGAAAACACATTTAAGATCATCCGGTAGAAGTAGGGAATTCAGAAGCTGTGCAACAGCAAAGCGGCTTGAAATGTTGAATGGCAACTGGGAGAAGCTTCCCACTCGGAAATTAAAAAAAAAAAAAATAATAATAAAATAAAACAAAGATAAAAAGAGTGAGGAGGCAAGTTTTTGCCTAAATAAAGTGCTGGGGAAGCTGCTTGGAGCTTCTCTGGGTAAGCTCCTGGCTGATGCTGCAGCAGCAGAGCCGCCTGCACTACATAGACAGGGAAAGAGAGGGAGAGAGAAAGAGGGAGCGAGAAGGGAGGGAGGGAGGGATGGGGGAGGAGGAGGAGGAGGAGGGAGGACGAGTCAAGCGCTGCACTCCAGAAAGCTCAACCTTACCCACTGCTTCTGCTGCGGGATAGCTGCTCCTCACCACCTCCAACCCTGCTGGTGCCTCTGCAAACGCGCGATATGTCGCGATTTCCTCCTCTTTAGCCTTCCCCCCCCCCCCCCCACTCCCGCTCCAGTTCCCCCTCTGCTGTAGGCTTTTTAAAGTCGATGTTTGAATCCTTTCTTTTTGTTTTTCAGGTGCACCGCCGGCGCTCCGCGTTTTGCGGTCTCACACCGGTAAGGAAACTCGTTCCACACGCATTGTCCCCTCTTTCCCGGGTCGTGGAATTCCAAAATCCCGGGACCAAAGGATGGGGGGGAGGAGGGGGGGTGGTGGTGTGTGTGGCTCTCGTTAAATCTCAGACTTTTGTCCTGCTTCCCAGTGCTGCTGAAGCTTTCGGTCTTTGTGTTCACGTTCTTCGTAGTGGCACCATCATGCAATGTGGGTTTTTTTTGTGTGTGTTTGTGGGTTTCCTAGGAGAAAAAAAAAAAAGGGGGGGGGGGGGGGGGGGGGGGAGGGGAGGGGAGAGAAAACCCCAATGGAAAATATGCTGAGGAAGGGACGGAGTGTAGAAAAAACCGCGTTAAAGTGACAGATTTCTATGTGAGAGGGGACTTGCTGCTTTGGTGGCTGCTAAAATGGTAGCGTTACCTCGCTGGGGAAAGTGGGAAATAAACTTTAATGGTAAAGCTCTGCGCTCAACTTTGCCTACTAACCCCACCGCCCGCCCCGTGCCCCCCTCCTCCTCCCCACCCACACCCCCACCCAGCCACCCCTACCCTCCCGTTGTCTCCTCCTGCTGGTTCTGGGTCATCTACTCGGTTTTGGTGTGTCCCTGGTGTTTGGATGTCTGGATGATCCTGCTTCTCCACTTGGGAAAGAAAAAAAAATAAAGGTATTCCGGACAGGTTTTGGGGAAAGATAGGATTTGGGCTAGCCTAGGGCAACCAGTGGGACCAGAAATGCTGTGCGGGTGCATGTAGGCAATCCAGTAGGAATTCGACAGGATTTGAGCAGGAAACCAGCAGGAATCCAGCAGGAATCTAGCAGGAATCCAACAGGATTCCATCAGGAATCTAGCCGGAATCCGAGAGCAATGCATTAGGAATCTATCTTCTGCTTCTCCCCCAGTGACCACACGTTGGGGTGAGAGGGGGGGACACACACAAGTTGTGTGCGCTCCTTTTTTTCCTCACATTGAAGGAAGCTGCTGGTGAAAGGACTGCGGGGAAATGTCCCTCTTGTCACCACGGTGGCACAGCCGAACGGTTGAGGTGGTTGAAAGAGACGGGGTCACAATGTGTGGTTGCCGCTGGGGGCGGTGAATGAATGTGGGAGGTGGGAAGGAAGGAAGAAGGAGGGGAGGAGGGTTGCCACCTTTTTCTTTTTCCCCTTGGGGAGTCCGGAGGGGCAGAGCTGAAGCCTGATGGGGGTTACTCTCCTCTCCAGAGGGATGCAGGGATGCTCTTCCCTTCTTGGTCAGAAGACAAACCCCCTCACCACCCCCTAATGATGCTTGGTTGATATCTGCAGCATCAGCGAGAAAGCCCCGGCTCGGCGCAGACTCAGTGCTCACCGCCGCAGTCCCGGACGGAGGGGGCTGGGGGCTTGCTGGGGGTGGTGGCGGGGATGCTCAGCATCTTCGCAGAGGGTTAAGTAGGCTTAATCCCAAATCCCTATTATATTTTGCCAAGCAACGGGAATTTTTCAAATTTACCCCCCCACACACACTCACTCCTCGTTCTGCTGCTGCGGGAGCGAGGAATTTCAGCGGCGGTGGAAGCTCCAGTCCATCCCAGTCAGCAGGAATTCCCAGAGCAAAGCGATGCCATCACAACCCCTTCTGCGTTTTTTCCCCCTCCTTCAATTTTTTGTCTTTTTTTTTTTTTTTTAATTATTTTTTTCTTTTATTCCCCTTCTTCCCCCTTTCCCTTTATTTTTTCCCCCTCTTGTGCTTTTAAAAAAGCAGCCAGGAAACTTAACGTATTCCCCGGGAGGGTGGAGGGAAAGGAGCTGGATGAAAGTGCTTTTTCCCTCCCAGCCATAAACTTTCCCGGAACTGGGGGGCTCTGTTGGAGGGTGAGGACGTATCAACCCTAGCTCCGCTTCTCCATCACTCCTGTCTTCCCACCCTTCAGCTCTGCCAGAAGCCTCTTTCAAGCAGATGAGGGATTTCTTTCTCTTTGCCATGTGCAACCCGCTCCCCCCTTCTCTTCCGACCCTTCTGCACACACTGTGCCTTTCACATGCGGGTTGCTCTCCCCAGTCGTCCCCCCGCCGCATCCCCCAGCCTCCTCCTCCGCTATCCTTTTCTTTCCTACACCCCCCACCCCCCACCCCTCTCAGTGTCTTCACATGCAATCTCCCTCTGAATGTGCAATGTCTTTCCTGCTCGGGAATGCAGCGTCCTTCACAGTGGATTGGTTCCTCTTTCGGAACAGAGGTAACAGCACCCCCCCTCCCCGCTTCTCTCCTTCTCCCCCCTCCTCTTTTTCCTATCATTCTCCCTTCCTCCCCCTCCTCCTCCCTTCTTCTCCTCCTCCTCCTCCTCCCAGGGCAGGCAGCCGGCGTGGGAAATGGGTCCGACGTGAGCTGCATGGTGGATGGATGAGCTGCTCCTGGTACACGTGCCCTGGCTGCTGGAATTGGGGGAGGGGGACGGGGGGACGGGACAAGGCTGTGCTGGCTGTGTGTCTGTGTGTCTGTCCTTCCATCTATCATTCTTTACTCCATCCATCCATCCATCCATCCATCCATCCATCCATCCATCCATCCATCCATCCCTCCATCCATTCATCCCTCCATCCAACTATCTCTCCATCCCTTCACTCATCCATCCCTTCATTCATCCATCCAACCATCCATCCACCCCTCTATCTGTCTGTCTATCTATCTATCTATCTATCTATCTATCTATCTATCTATCTATCTATCTATCCATCTACCTACCTACCTACCTACCTACCTACCTACCTACCTATCTTATCTGTTCATCCATCCATCCATCCATCCATCCATCAATCTGTCTACCTGTCTATCTATCTATATCTATCCATCCATCCCTCCCTTCATCCAACCCTTGCATCCCATTCCCCTTCTCCCCTCTTCCCCCCCCCCCCCCCATCTCACCAGCCCCCTCCCCACAACCCCGCCAACACCAGTGTTGTCACAGCTTGTCTGGGTGTCGGTAGAACCATATCCAGGCACTTCAGTTAGGGAAGATTTGGTCCTCTTGGCCAAATCTGCTGCACAGTGTAAGTTTCCTCTTCCCCCCCCCACCCTCAGTACAAGCCCCTGCACAACCCCCTCATCCCAGATGCCCACAGATGTGCACAGGCACTCAGACCACGACATTTGTCCTCCTGATCAGAGGAGATCAAGTGGGAAACGGGATCAGAAATGTAATCGAGTGTAATAAATAAACTAGCCGGAGCTGCCGGGGATAGACAGAGGGGAAATAAGAGCTTGTGTCCTTAAAGGGAACATCTGATAAGGCCACCGAGGTGGCAGATTGCGTGTGGGAAGGAATCCGTCTTGCTGACATTTGCAGCCGGCTTGTACGTGGGGGAATCCTAAAGCAGCCTGGGAGCTTCCCCAGCCTCTCTGCAAGCCCCTCTAATCTACCCCCTTTCCCCTGTGCTCTGCAGTGGGGCTTTGTTTCTGGGGCTGTAGATACAGACTGGGGAGACGGGGGTCATTGTTAAGATTGGGGAGACAGGAGTGAGTCATCACTAAGATTGGGTAGATAGGGGGGTCATTTTTAAGATGGGGTGTCATCGCTGAGACTGGAAAGATGGGAATCATCACTAAGATTGGGGAGATGGGGGTCATTGCTAAGACTGGAAAGATGGGGATAATCACTAGGGCTGGGGAGATGGTGGGGGGGTCATCACTAGGACTGTAAAGATGAGGGTCGTTGCTAAGACTGGAAATATGGGGATCATCACTAGGACTGGAAAGATAGGGGTTATTACTGAGGCATGTAGGTGCAATCCCTGGTGGGTTTATCTGCATCTCTTGGCAGAACCTGGCTTCTGCCCCTGGCTCCTGAACTCACGTCTGCAGTTGGAACTTGCAGCCCACAACAATTTGTTGTTGGCAGTTTAGGAATGTCGGTGGCTCTCAATGGGAAATTACTTTTGGGATATGTGGTGGGAATCCATCTCGGAGTTAAAGAGAGACAGTTTGATGATGTGTCTGTGCCACTCTGTGCATTAAGAGATGTGTGTTACGGGCTGCTATTCGCACACACGCAGTTGTGAGCACAAATGAAGGAGCTCCTGGGGGCATGGGGGGGTGAATCAGTAAAACCAGGTGGGTTTGGAAGTAACAGATTTATAATAATGCGAGGAAAAGGTTAAATACAGTAAACATGACAGCAAACTGGGAAGCAGAGTGAAGAAAGAAAGAGGAAAAAAAAAAAAAAGACAAAAACCCCACAGAAAGCAGTTAAAACCGTTTGGAGAAAGGGCGAAAGTGACTCAAGAACTCCACCAAGGGACAAACAGCTGAAATGACACCACAGCAGCACTCAGCCTGCCTTGACCTTTCATGTTCCTGATGCGGCGGCAATTGCGGTGATCTCTTCACTTCCCTTTCCTACCATAAACTCTTCTGGCCCCTTCACAGCGCCCTTACCTTCAGAATATAGTGGGAGCTCACGAGGCACAGGGAAGCTTAGCTTGGAATAGATTTAAGGTGCAAGAGGGGACATTTCAGACTGGATATTAGGAAAAAATTCTTTACAGTGAGGGTGGTGAAACATTGGAACAGGTTGCCCCAGGAGGTTGTGGATGGCCCCCTTCTTGGAGGTTTCATAGTTTCTTAGTTTCATAGTTTCATTCAGGGTTGGAAGGGACCACAGGGATCATCTAGTTCCAACCCCCCTGCCATGGGCAGGGACACCCCACACTACATCAGGATGGCCAGAGCCTCATCCAGCCTGCTCTTAAACACCCCCAGAGACGGGGCCTCGACCACCTCTCTGGACAACACATTCCAGGGTTTCACCACTCTCATGGTGAAGAACCTCCTCCTCACATCTAGCCTGAATCTCCCCACCTCCATCTTCATTCCATTCCCCCTAGTCCTATCACTACCTGAGATCCTGAGAAGTCCTTCCCCAGCCTTCCTGTAGGCCCCCTTCAGATACTGGAAGGCCACAAAAGACCAGGTTGGATGGGGCCTTGAGCAACCTGGTCAAGTGGAAGATCACCCTGTTTGTGGCAGGGGCAATGGAACTGGAAGATCTTGAAGGTCCCTTCCATTCCAACACATTCCATGAATTCTATGAATTATTTTGAGTGTCAGCACTTGGCTGGTGGCTTTCACCTTACTGTAAATATACTAGCTGTGTAGGAGCATGTAGTAGGCAGAAATGATTCAATTATTCATCTGGTACACTTTAAAAGTTTAAAATAGGAAACCCCAAGATTTACTTTCAAGCAAAGAACAGCTACAACTGGATGATAGCTAAGCACAGAGCTGCCAGTTTGTTTAAATATTCTCTCTTTTATTCTCCTTGAGTTTTGAATCAGATAAGAGAGTGTGAAGAGGGGTGGAGAATGGAGTTAAGTCCAGCTGGTGGCCAGTCATAACTGGCTGTCCCCAGGGCTCAGTAGTTGGGCCAGATCTCTTTAAAGATTTTTATCCATGATCTGGATGTGGGAATAGAGTGCACCCCCAGGGCGTTTGCAGATGGCACTAAATTGGATGGGGGTTTTGATCTTCTGGAGAGTAGGAAGATGCTGTAGAGGGACCTGAGCTAAGGTCAATTGTATGCAATTTGACAAGGCCAAGTGCTGGCATAGAGTAGAATAGAATGGAATAGAATGGAATAGAGTAGAATAGAATAGAATAGAATAGACCAGACCAGACCAGACCAGACCAGACCAGACCAGGCTGGAAAAGACCTATGAGATCATGGAGTCCAATCTATCATCCAGCACTGTCTAATCACTCTGCACTTGGTTCACAACACCCTCATGCAACTCTGGAGCAGGCTTGGAGCAGAGTTGCTGGAGAGTTGCTCAGCAGAGAGGAACCTGGGGATGTTGGTTGATAGCCAGGTAAAGATGAGCCACTTTGTTCCCAGGTGGCCAAGAAGATCACCAGCATCCCAGCCTGGATCAGGAATAGTGTGGCCAGCAGGACTGGGAATATGATTGTTCTCCTGGACTCAACACTGGTGAGGCTAAATCTTGAATCCTGTGCTCAGTTTTTTGCCCCTCACTCCAAGAAGGAGATTGAGGTTCTGGGCCATGTTCAGAGAAGTCAAGCAAAGATGATGAAGTGCCTGGAGAACAGGCCTGTTGAGGAGAAGCTGAGGGAACTGTGGTTGTTTAACCTGGAGAAGAGAAGGCTGAGGGGAGACCTCATTGCTCTCTAAAGCTCCCTGAAAGGAGGTAGAGAGGTGGGTGTTTGTTCAAACAAGTAACAAGTGATAGGGTGAGAGGAAATAGTCTCAAGTTGCACCAGGGGAGTTTTCGGTTGGACATTAGGGAGAATTTCTTCACTGGAAGGGTTCTCAGGTGCTGGAACAGGCTGCCCTGGGGAGGCGATGGAGTCACCACGCCTAGAGGTATTTAAAAGTCATGTAGATGTAGTCCTTACAGACATGGTGTAGTCAAGGACTTACCAGAGTTAGGTTAATGATTTGACTGGATCCCAAAGATCATTTACAATCTAGGCAATTCTGTGCTTCTGTAAAGGACACAAAAATGATGTGTTGGGAAAAAATGGTTGCATCTCCCTTGCTTCTAAATTCTTGTTCCTAGAGGAACATTTGAGGACTGTTCAGAACAGAAGATCCTTTGTACAGATACGATTTCATCAACCTCTGTGAGTCTTCTCCAGAAGGAATGATGAAAAGTAACACTGAGCAACAGTGGGTTGTGGTTCTCTTTGCTTGGATTTTTGAAGTGTGTGTAGATTCCTTAGAAGCTACCATGATGAAGTTTAAGGTTTTCTTTTATTTAGAATAGAATAGAATAGAATAGAATAGAATAGCCCAGACCAGGTTGGAAGAAACCTTCCAGACCATCGCATCCAACCCATCATCCAACACCACCTAATCAACTAAACCATGCAACCAAGCACCCCATCAAGTCTCCTCCTAAACACCTCCAGGGACAGTGACTCCACCACCTCCCTGGTCAGCCCATTCCAATGGCTAACAACTCTCTCTGTGAAGAATTTCTTCCTAACATCCAGTCTGAACCTCCCCTGGCACAGCTTGAGACTGTGTCCTCTTGTTCTGGTGCTGGTTGCCTGGGAGAAGAAACCAGCCCCCGCCTGCCTACAACCTCCCTTCAGGTAGTTGTAGACAGCAATAAGGTCTGCCCTGGGCCTCCTCTTTTCCAGGCTAATCAACCCCAGCTCCCTCAGCCTCTTTTCATAGGGTTTGTGCTCCAAACCCTTCACCCCTTTCTTTCTAGAGCATTAATCTGGTCTAGTGGGAGGTGTCCTTGCCCATGGCAGGGGATTGGAACTAGATGATGATGAAAGTCCCTTCCAACCCAACCCATTCTATGATTTTCTGTTTCTCTGATTTTTCTGATTTTGGTCATTGAGGCTCCATCCCTAGAGACATTCAAGACCAGACTTGATGTAAGCCTGATCCAGTTGAAGATGTCCCTGCTGGCTGCAGGGGGGGTTGGACAAGGCGGTGTTTGAATCTTCCAACCTGATGTAGTCTGTGAATCTGTGAATTTATGATTATCTGATTCTTCTCTTTTTTTTTGTTCTTTTTTTAGTTTTTTTTTTTTTTAAATGAGGAGGTTTTGTTGGGTTTGTGTGGGTTTTTTGGCCCCCAGATACAGACAAAAAATTCTAACCACCCTAGACCAGACAGAAAGGACAGACTATGCTGAAACTCAGAAGGAAACATTAATTGAAGTTCTTAACAAAACATGTGAATTTTGATGAGAGAAGGCAGATTTTGGTTGGATTCATGCTTCATAGTCAATTTCTGGATTTGCAGGGCTATATAATGAGTGCTCATTATTTTATAGATGTATTTTTTTTTAAATTCAGCTATTGTTCAGTTCCCCTAAATGCAAAATAAACTCTAGGAGAAGAATAACCAAAAAGTATTTGAGGTGAGCTTGGATGACTCCCAATCAGAAATAGAAGGAAATTATGAATCATTAGTATATATTCTACATAAAGCCATACAATGAACCATTCAAGGGAGATAATTAAAGGTGGGTTTAAATTTAAATGAAGTGCATGAGAGGTAGCACTGACAGGAAAAAGAAAATGTGTCCAGTGAAAATTTGAAATGGGTACAGCTGAGGTGCTGTGCTGGGTTTGGGAATGGGGTAGGATTGGTAGTAGGGCAGGTAGATAGCTGTGTGGCTCCTGTAAGAAGCCTCTAAAAGCTCCCCCAGCTCCAAACTGGACTCACTTCTGGTCAAGGCTGAACCAATCAGCACCTCTATGATAACATTATGAAAGGAAAAATGTGTTTTAATGGCCATGAGGGTCTGAGATT